>NC_135232.1:600552760-601163474 GCF_051348905.1 Ranitomeya variabilis | reverse complement strand
GATTTTGATTTTATGAAAAAGGTTTTGCCACCACACCACCCATTTGATTGTACCATTGATCTTGTTCCTGATCCTAAATTGCCCAAGGCCCGTTTGTATAATTTATCCGGTCACGAGCGTAAGGCCATGAAGGAATACATCTCTGAGAGTCTTTGCAAAGGGCACATTCGCCCTTCCATGTGCCCTGTGGCGGTTGGGTTCTTTTTCATGAAAAAGAAAGATGGTGGTTTGCGCCCATGCCTCGAATTCCGAGAGTTGAATAAGATCACTGTGAGAAATACTTACCCTCTCCCACTTATCCCTGATTTATACAACCAACTAAGTGGTTTTCTAAATTGGATCTTCGGGGGGCATACAATCTCATTTGTATATAAGAGGGGGATGAGTGGGAAACTACGCTTCTCACCTCTGCGGGGCTGGTCGAAAATTTGATTATGCCTTTTGGGTTGACTGATGCGCCGGCTGTTTTTCAAAATTTTATCAACCATGTCTTTTCTGACTTTATTGGGCACTTTTTGGTAGTGTATCTTGATGATATACTGGTGTACTCTATGAAGAAGCATAGTACTCCAGAGACTCTGGGAGAACTGTCTCTTTGCTAAACCAGAGAAATGTTTGTTTTTGGTCCAGGAGTTGTCCTTTCTGGGGTTCATCTTGTCTGCTGAAGGATTTCGTATGGACCCTAGAAAGGTTCAGGCCAACTTAAGACCTTGTGCCTTCTACTTGAAGAAATTCTCTTCTGCACAAAAAGAATTATGATGTAGGTAACAGAGAGTTATTGGCCATTAAACTAGCATTTGAAGAATAGAGGCATTTTTTGGAAGGGGCGGTCCATCGAATCACTGTCATTACAGATCATAAGAGTCTGGCTTACATCGAGTCTGCCAAGAGGTTGACACCAAGACAGGCGGGATGGTCACTTTTTTGTCACGGTTTCAATTCTCTATTACCGTTTGGCCTGGTTCTAAAAACGTCAAGGCTGATGCCTTATCCCATAGTCTGGACCCGATATCACCTCCTGAACCACCTTCCTCTGTTCTTCAGCATGGTGTGGTTGTGGCTGGGGTGTCCTCGGTGTTGGAGCGAGAGATTCGTGAGGCTCAGTCTCTTGCTCCTCCGTCATTGCCGGTTAATAAGCTATTTGTGCCCATTCAATTTCATCTCAGGATACTTCGGGAGTTTCATGCTTCTGCCTTGAGTGGACATCTTGGAATCTCGGCTACCCGTAAAGCTGTTTCTAGGTTCTTTTGGTGGTCCTCATTGGCTTCAGATGTGGTTAAGTTCGTGTCATCCTGTGATGTATGTGCTCGTGCTAAAAGTTCCCAAAGCTGGCCGGGGAATTGGTGCTTCTGCCAATTCCTGATAGACCATGGACTTATCTGTCCATAGATTTTATCACCCATCTTCCTTCTTCTAGTGGTAAAACAGTGGTGGTGGACAGATTTAGTAAGCAGGCACATTTTGTACCTTTGACAGGTCTACCTAATGCAGAGACGTTAGCTAAATTGTTTGTTGAACATGTGGTATGATTGCATGGTGTGCCTGTGAGTGTGGTTTCTGACAGGGGAGTGCAGTTTGTGTCCAAGTTCTGAGGGTATTTTATAAAAGGTAGGGTATCTGTTTGACCTTTTCTTCAGCATATCATCCTGAGTCTAATGGTCAGACAGAGAGAACCAATCAGTCCTTGGAACAAATCTTGCGTTGTTTGACCACTTCCCGGCAGGACGATTGGTGTTCCTCTTTGCCTGTGGCTGAATTTGCTTTTAACAATCGCAATAATGAGTCCACGGGTACCTCCCCATTCTTCTGCAATTATGGGTTTCACCCTCATTTTGAGGTGTTTTCCTGACTGGATTCAGGGTGCCCTGGGGCTGATCTAGCTGTGCAACGTTTGGGGGAGGTGTGGCAGGAGGTTCAGAAGAATATTGGGGAGGCTCAGGGGAGGTATAAATTCTTTGCTGAGAAAAGGCGATCTGTGGGGCCAGTATTCCGGGTTGGAGATAAGGTTTGGTTGACCACCAGGAATATAAAGCTTAAAGTTCCTTCTGCTAAATTGGGGCCCATGTTCATTGGCCCTTATGAGATTGTGGAGGTGGTCAATCCTGTGTTCTTCTGTTTCATAAGGCTCTTTTGAAACCATTGGGGTCTTCCTCTGGGGAATCTCCATCTCCTCCGCCACCCATTTCGGTGGATGGCCAGAATGAGTATGAAGTAAAACGGATTGTGGACTCTCGCATAGTCCATTGCTAACTCCAGTATCTGGTCCATTGGAGGGGCTACGGTCCAGATGACCGTTCATTGGTTCCAACGTGATCGGTCCATGCAGATCGGATGGTCTGGACCTTTCATGCTCATTATCCTGGGAAGTCTGGGGTCCTTGAGAGGAGGGTACTGTCATGATCCAGGTCAGGGTTTGCTTCTCGCTTCTGTTTCCCCGGCCTGGTCATGGAGGGGTAAACTTTTCCTGCCTCTTTTTGGTTCTTGGGTGGTGATTTATTGGTGCTATTTTAAGTAGCCTTTGTCAGTGATAATTCATACTTCCAGGCTAGAGCAGCTGATCCGTATACCCTAGTGATCCTTCTGCCTCTGACTTTCCGTGTGTGTATCTGACCTGTTCCCTATCCCTGACTGGGTGTACATTTGGTGATTTCCCTACAGTGTATGACTCAGCTTGAACTCTGAACTCCGCCTCCAGTTTTTCTGTCTCCGGTACTGCGTTCCCTGACTGGCTTTTGACCCTCTGGCTCAGACCTTGACTCCTCTTTCCGTCTCACTTATGGATACCACACTCCTGTCTGGCTCTGACTTTTGGCTCGTCTCTGACCTTGTGCTTTGCTGTGACCTCTGGTACTTCATCTCCCTGTTTGTTGCTGACTTTGGCCTGTCTGACTACTCTGTCTCCTCCTGGTGGTGGCCTGCACTTCTGCACCGAAATGATACACAATAAGTGCAACCCTTTTTCCTGTAAGATGGCCCTTGGTGGTGGCTGAGTGCAACTGCTCTGCAGTTGCATTACAGTAACACAGGTTGTTGAGTGAAACTAAGTGCAGGCCTGCCAGTCTGGGAGCCAGCAACACACATGTAGGAGACCCAATTTGGAGTCCAAACATTTCCAAACTTTAGGGGTAGACACCACTAAAGTGGCAGCAGAAATAGTATAATGGGGCTTCCACTACAGGCAATCCACTACATAGAGACTTAACTTGGAGACTTTAAAAAATTTTTTGTAACATCAGCTGCAGTAGCAACAGCAGGCTGTAACGCTCGAGCCGAGACTGGTTGGTGCGGGCGCCTGGGGGTGTGGCCCCACTGGACCCCAGACCGAACTTCCCTGGAAGGGGCGTAACTAAGTAGCTTCCTAGGTGTTCGCTGGAGCCTCTGATGGTGAGGTCAGACTTGTGCAATAGGAAGCTACCAGGTACCACTCCAGGGTGGAGTCGGACTGTGGATGCTGATCCCACCGGGGACAAGACACAGGCAGGCAGGCACGGCTGTGACACTGGCTGACAGACGGGTATGGCAGAGGCCCTGACGGGCAGACTGGCTTGATGGAGATACCGGCAGGCAGACGGGCGCGGCTGGCACTGGCAGACAGGGCTGATACTCTGGTAGGAACTGGTATTCAGATGGATGTATGAAAACAGGAATGAACCTGTTCAGACTGGAGAACATAAAGAAACAGATAGAGACCCATACGGCAAGTTGCAGAATAAAGGTAGAGCAAGAGTGGAAGCAAATCAGAATCACAGGAGGTGGAGTAAGAGCAGGAGCTGGAGCTAAGAGTAGAGAAGGAAGTGTACACAGAGCAAGCTGCCATGAAGCACATGGCATGGAGCCGGCAGCAGACAGATCTCACAGCATGGCACTGGGTGAGTGAGTTGATGTGACAGGCAGGTGGGGAACTGAAGGCCATGCAGTGATGCCGGCAGGGTTGTTACAGTACCCCCTCCTTTGTGCCCCCTCTTCTTCAAACCCGCCAGAATGATCTGTAGAAGAAGAAAGAAACCACTCACAGTCCAAATCATCATAACATCTTCAAAGTAGGATAAGGCAAACGGGTCACCAGGAATCTCAGAAGACAAAGTCTCTTTGTGCTCAACAGGGTTAGCTTCACCTGGAATCTCAGATAGCAAAGTCTCTTGGTACCCAATGGGGTTGGCTTCTACAATGGACTGGACCATTTCCTCTGGGTAGTCAAGAAGCAGGGACTTGGATGCTACTGACTTGATATCTTCACCAGCCGGCCACATGGAAGCCAAAGGAACATTCACAGGATACATCTTCTGCCCGATATCCAGAGACAAACTTTCAGGTAGCGGAGATGTCTCTTGATATCTTCACCAGTCGGCCATATGGAAGCCGAAGGAACACTCACAGGATACATCTTCTGCCCGACATCCAGAGACAAACTTTCAGGTAGCAGAGATGTTCTAGAGTACTGAACACAGGAAAAATCATTGAAACAGAGGGTAGAGAACAACAATTCCACCAGATCAGAAAAAAACTGAGAGGAAAAAACTTCTGTTATGGAATCTTTACCAACCGGCCATATGGACGCTGAAGGTACCCACATAGGAACCATCGTCTGCCCGTTATCCAAAAAAAAAGTCCAAAAGGCGGGGATGTTTCCACAAACTGGTTACAGGTATAGTCATTGGAGTTGTGAGGAGAGATTGTCACCGCTTTCCCATCTTTGGTAACATCAGCACTCCTTGACTCGATGACTAACGGGTTACTGGTATAGTCACTGGAGACGTGTGGAGAGATAGTCACCGCTTCCCCATCTTGGGTGACGTCATCACACCTTGACTCGATGACTAACGGGTTACTGGTATAGTCACTGGAGACGTGTGGAGAGATAGTCACCACTTCCCCAACTTTGGTGACGTCAGCACACCTTGACTCGACGACTAGCAGACCAGCAGAAGAAGAAGACAACACAGTTGACTGTCCTTGACGCATGGGAACCAGACACCTCTCATGACTGGGTAAATTCAAATGAAGCATTTTGCAGGAACTCTTGACCAGGGCGGGTGGTAGAGTCCTAGGCACAGAATCACCCATGGGCATAACAGACAGCATACGGTAGACAAACTTCTTCGAGTATAAGACTCCAACCTGGAGCTGTAATTGTCCTTGAAGGACTAGACTGCTCTTGAGTAGGGCTTGACCAACTTCAGACAATGCCCTCACCAGGTTCTGGAGCTGTATAATGGAGACCACACGCTGACTCCGAATGGCAGGCGACTTTACCTCGCCAAAGCTCCAGGAAAACAGAGACACAGTCTTTGATTTAGATGGAGAGGAAGTACTCTCACCTAGGGCAGCCTCTCCTGCTGGCCCAGGGTTTTGGAGTTTAACATCCACAGAGCAGAGACCGTCTGGATGTTCCTTGCAACCGCAGCGACACCGCATCCACTTCTTGCGGTTGGATTCGGGCTGCTGCTTTGCCAGCCCACTTTTACCAACCTTCTTGGGATTTGCTTGGGTAGCTGCAGGAACAGGTAGAGGAACAGGCGGGTTTTGGACGGGCTTGGTCAGACGTGATGGTTTCTTTGGGGGATTCGCTCATCTAGACCGCCTCTGGGATCTGGTGAGGGAAGACTTTGCAGGAGGAGCTGGCTTAGGCGCTTTGAAGGTTTTAAGGAAAACCGTCAGGAAGGCGTCAAGGTCAGAGAGGATAGGATCCCTTGCTTCCCAGAAAGGGTTAATCCAATTCAATGCATCTCCTGCTAGGTAGGACATCAGGAATCCCACCTTGTGCTGATCAGAGGGAAATTCAGAAGCATTCAATTCCATATACAACAAACTTCGCTCCAGGAACTCCATGCACTCCTCTGGATCCCCATAGTATCTTGGCGGAGGCTTCCGAAGGAATTTTTTATAAGCAATACAACTCATCAGAGACTATGAATTGACCACCTGGAGTGGGTGTAGGCAGATCTTTCAACCGAGCAGGAAAACCTTCCGAGGGCCAATACTGGCTAGAAGAGAGTTCATTTTGCTCCGAGAGCAGCGGCTCATGGGACTCAGCGGGGACCATGGCCTGAGCAATCTGTAACGCTCGCGCCGAGACTGGTTGGCGAGGGGGCCTGGGGGTGTGTCCCCACTAGACCACAGACCGAACTTCCCTGGAAGGGGCGTAACTAAGTAGCTTTCTAGGTGTTCGCTGGAGAATCTGATGGTGAGGTCAGACTTGTGCAATAGGAAGCTACCAGGTACCACTCCAGGGTGGAGTTGGACTGTGGATGCTGATCCCGCCAGGGACAAGACACAGGCAGGCAGGCACAGCTGTTACACTGGCTGACAGACGGGTATGGCAGAGGCCCTGATGGGCAGACTGGCTTGATGGAGATACTGGCAGGCAGACGGGCGCGGCTGGCACTCAGGCAGACAGGCGGGCACGGCTGGCACTGACAGACAGGGCTGATACTCTGGTAGGAACTGGTATTCAGATGGATGTATGAAAACAGGTAAGAACCTGTTCAGACTGGAGAACATAAAGAAACAGATAGAGACCCGTACAGCAAGCTGCAGAATAAAGGTAGAGCAAGAGTGGAAGCAAAGCAGAATCACAGGAGGTGGAGTAAGAGCAGGAGCTGGAGCTAAGAGTAGAGAAGGAGAAGGCAGAGCAAAGAGTAGAGAAAGAGAAGGCAGAGCAAAGAGTAGAGAAGGAGAAGGCAGAGCAAAGAGTAGAGAAGGAGAAGGCAGAGCAAAGAGTAGAGAAGGAGAAGGCAGAGCCGAGGATGGAGCCGCAGGGGGCGGAGCCAAGAGCGGAGATGCTGGAGGCGGAGCCAAGAGCAGAAATGCTGGAGGCGGAGCGGAGACGCTGGAGGCGGATCCAAGAGCGGAGACGCTGGAGGCGGAGCCAAGAGCGGAGACGATGGAGGCGGAGCCAAGAGCGGAGATGCTGGAGGCGGAGCCAAGAGTGGAGATGCTGGAGGCGGAGCCAAGAGCCAGAACCGCAGGAGGTAACGCCAAGAGCAAAAGAGTGCAGAACCACAGGTTGTGGCGAGGAAAGCTGAGAAGCACAGAACCACAGGTTGTGGCAGAACAGAGCAGAGAGATGCAGAACCACTGATAGTGGCAAGCAGAGCAGAGAGATAAGGCGGAGGTACACACAGCAGAGTTGGAAATGACAAATGACAAAGAAGGAACAGGAACGGATATAGACCAGTGTTCAGACAGGAACGGACACGGATACACAAACAGAACACAGATGAAGGCCTGCAGTATTGCAGCCCTCAGAGACAGGAAACAGACACGACCTGGCAGCTCAGTAGCAAGTGCTAACTGAGGGGAATAGTTTGCTCAGGCATCCTCCAATGGGTGAGGATGCCTTAAGTATCAGAAGCCTCAAGACTATTGGCCAGGAACACCCCAGGGAGGTGCACACAGTCTCAATAAGAATCCGGAGTGGCTGGCGCCGCCCCCCTATGCACACAGCCAGGAAGTGTACACAGAGCAAGCTGCCATGAAGCACATGGCATGGAGCCGGCAGCAGACAGATCTCACAGCATGGCACTGGGTGAGTGAGTTGATGTGACAGGCAGGTGGGGAACGGAAGGCCATGCAGTGATGCCGGCAGGGTTGTTACACAGGCACAGAAGCCACGACAAAGGTGTCAAAGACTACAATAACACAAGATCAATGCAGCACATTAAAAAGTGCACCATCGCCTAATCTGCCCAGACTGCGACTGTGGTGCAAACGTTATTGGAGATCCATGATTTGTTCATCTTGATGAAAGATAGGTGGTCTACACTTTTAGGGGACAGCCGGATGCGCTAATCTGTCAGGACACCACCTGCCATGCTGAAAACATGTTCTGAGAAAACGCTGGCTGCCAGGCATTACAAAACCTCCAAGGCATGACAGACGAACTCAAGCCACTCTTCCATTTTTGAAGACCAGATTGCAAAAGGGTCCAAATTCACCCTGATGGCATTAATATTGAGTTTGAGATACTCCAGCACCATCCACTCCAGTCGTTCACACTGTGTCATACTTGTACTCTTTTATGCTAGTGCACGGGCTGGTCTAAAAAAATGTGTGAAACGACTCACAGAAATTGCTTCTGCCGCTTACCCTGCTGCTGCTAATGTTTTTGCATTGACAACTCGATGTTCCCATAGTTGGAAGTCTGTAACTGTGATGCTCTCTGTCTGCATCACGGCATTCTTGGCGAAACCACTCTTAATATTGTGCACAAGCGTGTTTTGATACTCCAGCATGCATGCTTCCCCTTCCAGGGGGGAGCTTCTGACAAAATTCACTCTTGTTCTAACAGAGTGTTAACTAAGTATTCAGCACTATTTCTAATCCTAACAATACGATCATCATGTTGCAGATAATGCAGCAAGAAAGAGCTCATGTGTTGGGCCCTTCCATGAAATTCAAGTCCATGATGTGTTGGTGGTGGGGTAACACTCAAGCTTCCTCTGTCTCCTCCCGCCAACCACAGACAACAGAGGAGATCATTATCCTCTTCATCTTTTGACTGTTGCGTGCCCATCACCTCTTCCTCCTTGTCCTCCTCCATTTATTCTTTGGCTCCTGCACCTTCACTAACAATTCGTCTGGTACCATGTACCCCCCTCGATTGCTGTAATCCACCCTCCCATGGCACCCGCCAGTGCGACGGCAATCCGGAACTTAGAGATATGGTTATCGCTTCTGCATCCTCCTCTGTTCCACCTCTTCTTCTGAGACCAGCACCTCCTCACGCAGACTATTCAAAGTGTGTTCCAGCATGTAGATGATCGGAATAGTGATGCTAATGGCAACATAATCAACACTATCTTAGTAGCGATTTCAAAACTGTGCAGATGGATACAGAGGTCCTTCATCTGTGCCCACTCCGCAAGCGTGATTTGCACCATGCATGAACTGCGTTGGTGCAGGCTATGCAAAAGGACATACTGCTCCAGGGCTCATCGCTGCTGCTTCAGTCGCTGTAACATGTGCAGAGTGGAATTTTACTGTGTCGGCACATCGCATATCAAACAGTTAACCAATAAGCTGAAAGACCTCTGTAGTGATGCAAGTCAATGACCTGTGGGTTGTGAATAGCGGCAGTGAACACACAGTGACCATGCTTTCTTAAGCAGAGCATTGAGGGCGGGAGAGCGGCATAGAAATTGCTGTACCACCAGTTTGAGGATGTGAACCATGCAAGGAACATGTGTTCCACGAGGTGCGCACCATTATCGCATGCAGCTTTACTCTGACTCCAGGTTCAGGTTCAGTGAAGACATTGCTCAAACTCGGCCTGCATGGCTATCCATGACTCTCTGTTGGAATGCGTTTCTCATTATGGGACAGGTTGAGGGCGCAGGTGGAGGCTCAATAGGAGGTCTCTGGGTTTACACCAAGTGCAATCTACAAACTTATCATCATCCTCTATATTTTTCCACTCCTCACCCTGAGAGTTAGGGTACCGTCACACAGTGCAATTTTGATCGCTACGACGGCATGATCCGTGACGTCGCAGCGATCGTATGATTATCGCTCCAGCGTCGTAGACTGCGGTCACACGTTGCAATCACGGCGCTGGAGCGATGCCGAAGTCCCCGGGTAACCAGGGTAAACATCGGGTTACTAAGCGCAGGGCCGCGCTTAGTAACCCGATGTTTACCGTGGTTACCAGCGTAAAAGTAAAAAAAAAAAAACCGTACATGCTCACCATCTGATGTCCGTCCGGTCCCTTGCCGTCCGCTTCCTGCTCTGACAGATCCGGCCGTACAGTGAGAGCAGAGTGCAGCGGTGACGTCACCGCTGTGATCTGCTCTCACTTTCCGGCCGGCAGACAGTCAGAGCGGGAAGCGGACGGCAAGGGACCGGACGGACATCAGATGGTGAGCATGTACGGTTTGTTTTTTTTTACTTTTACGCTGGTAACCACGGTAAACATCGGGTTACTAAGCGCGGCCCTGCGCTTAGTTACCCGATGTTTACCCTGGTTACCAGCGAACTCATCGCTGGATCGCTGTCACACACAACGATCCAGCGATGACAGCGGGAGATCCAGCGACGAAAGAAAGTTTCAAACGATCTGCTACGACGTACGATTCTCAGCTGGGTGCCTGATCGCAGTAGCGTGTCAGACACTGCGAGATCGTAACGATATCGCTACAACGTCACAAATCGTGCCGTCGTAGCGATAAAAATGCCACTGTGTGACGGTACCCTTACCCTTCACCTTTTCCAGCCCTGACAGCACACTACAGTCCACGTGCACCTTTGGTATCTGATTCTCATCCGGATCACCTCCACCCCCGGGGGTTAACATCTGGTGACGAGAGTCTGGATTATGATCTGACCCTGCTTCTTCTGGCTCCGGATCCAACAGGAAAAAATTTGGGACATCGGTGCAGATGCTTTCCTTCTCTTGATTCTGTGAATCTTTGGAGCAGACCTCTGATACCCATGGTATAGAATGTGTGAAAAGCTCTGCAGACTGGCTCATCTGTGCTTCCCCACAGTCAGTTGGGCGGTTGGAGAGATGTGACGTGGGGGGAAATAAGAGTAATTGGGGTGCCACTTCTTAGGATTGTGTTGTGTGTGATGTTAAGGTGGAGGAAGAGGAGGAGAGCCCACTTGATGCAGCACGTGCCATCCACTGGAGCACATGCTATTTCTGTCCCTCATCTACAAGCCATACTGCTGTGCGACTGCCAAGGAAAGGGAGTCAAGTAGTATGATCAGTAACATATGTTGTCAGTTGTCTTTGGATAGGACGAGATGGTGCTTGCTCAATAGAGATTTCAGTAACATTACCACCTAACCCATGTACACGTCTAAGGGTATGTGGACACATTGCGGATTTCCTGCGGATCCTTTTTTTTTTGCGGTGCAGAAACGCTGCAGATCCGCAAGTGATTTACAGTACAATGTAAATCAATGGTAAAAAAATGCTGTGCTAATGCTGTGGAAAATTCCATGCGGAAACGCTGCGGATTAAAAGAAGTAGCATGTCACTTCTTTTCTGCTGATCTGCAGCGTTTTTGTACCCATTCCATTATAGAAATCCGCAGGGGTAAAAACTCAGTAAATCCCCAATAATCTGCACAAAATCCGCAGCAAAATCGCACAAAATCCGCACAAAAAAACGCGTCAAATCCGCACCTGCGTTTTCTGCCAAGAGATGCAGAATCCGCACCAGAAATTCCTAAGACTAATCTGCAACGTGTGCACATAGCCTAACACCAAGCCTATTCCCATTTCCACCACAAACTTGCTTTTTCCCACTCATGTTGGATGTACTCTTTCCCCACTTTTAACCAGCTGTTTCACAAGCCTAGGCCCAGACCTGTATGTCACCTGTCACTAAATCACCAATCGGTATTTATTTTCTGAGATAGTTTGTCTGGACCACACTATTAGCAGAAAGGATTCAGCCTCCTCCCTGCATCACAGTATTAGCACAAACAATTTAGATTAGAAAATTTGGCCTGGTGCCTGCAACACAGTATTAGCCCAAATGATTTAGATTAAGAAATTTGGCCTCCTGCCTGCACCACAATATTAGCACAAATGATTTAGATTAGGAAATGTGGCCTGGTGCCTGCAACGCAGTATTAGCCCAGATGATTTAGATTAGAAAATGTGGCCTGGTGCCTGCAACACAGTATTAGCCCAAAATGATTTAGATTAGGAAATTCGGCCTCTTGCCTACACCACAGTATTAGCACAAATGATTTAGATTAGGAAATGTGGCCTGGTGCCTGCAACGTAGTATTAGCCCAGATGATTTAGATTAGAAAATGTGGCCTGGTGCCTGCAACACACTATCAGCCCAAATGATTTAGATTAGGAAATTTGGCCTCTTGCCTACACCACAATATTCGCACAAACAGCTCAGATTAGGAAATGTTCCTCCTGCCTGCACCACAATAATAGCACAAACGATTTACGTTAGGAAGTGTGGCCTGGTGCCAGCAACACAGTATTAACCCAAACTGTTTAGATTTGGAAATGTGGCCTCCTGTGTCATGGTTCCCAATGGCAAGGGAATGTAAGAAACATATAAATAACGAACGAGCTCTCGGGTGATGGAAACTCGAGTTGACCGTGAGCTAAATCTACCACACAACTAATAGTAGCCAGGGAGCATACCTACGGCTTCCTAAATGCCACGCGCCAGCCGGAGGACTAACTAAGCCTGGTAGAGGAAGAAACAGACCTGGCTTACCTCTAGGGAAATACCCCAAAAGATGATAGCAGCCCCCCACATGTAATAACGGTGAAATAAGAGGAAAAGACATACACAGTATGAAAGTAGATTTAGCAAAGAGAGGTCCACTTACTAGATAGCAGAAGGATACAAAAGAGGACTTCACGGTCAACTGAAAACCCTTTCAAAAACCATCCTGAAATTACTTTAAGACTCCTGTGTCAACTCATGACACAGGAGTGGCAATTTCAGCCCGCAAGAGCTTCCAGCTACAGAGAATTACAAAAACTGCAAACTGGACTAAAGATACAAAACAAAAGGACAAAGTCCACTTAGCTGATCAGCAGACTAGTAGCAGGAACATGCAACCGAAGGCTCTGGTTACAATGATGACCGGCAAGGAAATGACTGGAGAGCAAGGCTAAATAGGAAACTCCCAAACGCTGATGGAAGCAGGTGAACAGAAGCAACAAAGTGCAAACAAGTCACCAGTACCACCAGCAACCACCAGGGGAGCCCAAAAAGCGGATACACAACAGTACCCTCCCCTTAAGGAGGGGGCACCGAACCCTCACAAGAACCGCCAGGGTGATCTGGATGAGCCCTATGAAAGGCACGAACCAAATCCGAGGCATGAACATCAGAGGCAGTTACCCAAGAATTATCTTCCTGACCATAGCCCTTCCATTTAACCAGATATTGAAGTCTCCGTCTGGAAATACGGGAGTCCAAGATCTTTTCTACCACGTACTCCAATTCACCCTCCACCAGCACAGGAGCAGGAGGTTCAGTAGAAGGAACCACCGGTACCTCATATCTCCGCAACAGCGACCGATGGAACACATTATGGATAGCGAAAGATGCCGGGAGATCCAAACGAAAGGAGACAGGGTTAAGAATCTCCAAAATCCTATAAGGACCGATGAACCGAGGCTTAAATTTAGGAGAAGAAACCCTCATAGGGACAAAACGGGAAGACAACCACACCAAGTCCCCAACACGAAGATGGGGGCCAACACGACGACGGCGGTTAGCAAACTGCTGAGTCCTCTCCTGGGACAATTCCAAATTATCCACCACTTGTCCCCAAATCTGATGCAACCGATCCACTACCGCATCCACTCCAGGACAATCCGAAGATTCAACCTGACCAGATGAAAAACGCGGATGAAACCCTGAATTGCAAAAGAAAGGAGAAACCAAAGTGGCAGAACTAGCCCGATTATTAAGAGCAAACTCCGCCAACGGCAGAAAGGCAACCCAATCATCCTGATCCGCAGACACAAAACACCTCAAATAAGTCTCCAAAGTTTGATTAGTTCGTTCCGTCTGGCCATTGGTCTGAGGATGGAACGCAGACGAAAAAGACAAATCAATGCCCAACCTGGCACAGACTGCCCGCCAAAATCTAGACACGAACTGGGTACCCCTGTCAGAAACGATGTTTTCCGGAATACCATGCAGGCGAACCACATTTTGAAAAAACAGAGGGACCAACTCAGATGAGGAAGGCAACTTAGGCAATGGCACCAAATGAACCATTTTAGAAAAACGGTCACACACCACCCAGATGACAGACATCTTCTGAGAAACAGGGAGGTCCGAGATAAAGTCCATAGAGATGTGCGTCCAAGGCCTCTTCGGAATAGGCAAGGGCAACAACAACCCACTAGCCCTAGAACAACAAGGCTTGGCCCGAGCACACACATCGCAAGACTGCACAAAAACACGCACATCTCGAGACAGGGAAGGCCACCAGAAGGATCTAGCCACCAAATCTCTGGTGCCAAAAATTCCCGGATGACCTGCCAGAGTAGAAGAATGAACTTCCGAGATGACTCTAGTGGTCCACTCGTCAGGAACAAACAGTCTACCAGACGGACAACGATCAGGTCTATCCGCCTGAAATTCGTGCAAAGCACGTCGCAAATCTGGAGAGACAGCAGACAAAACCACTCCATCCTTAAGGACACCAGCAGGTTCAGAATTCCCAGGAGAGTCAGGCTCAAAACTCCTAGAAAGAGCATCTGCCTTAACATTCCTAGAACCCGGTAAGTACGAGACCACAAAATTAAACCGGGAAAAGAACAACGACCAACGTGCCTGTCTAGGATTCAGGCGCCTGGCAGACTCCAAATAAATTAAATTCTTGTGATCAGTCAAAACTACCACCTGATGTTTGGCACCCTCAAGCCAATGACGCCACTCCTCAAATGCCCACTTCATGGCCAAAAGCTCCCGATTACCAATATCATAGTTTCGCTCGGCGGCCGAAAATTTTCGCGAAAAGAACGCACAAGGTCTCATCACTGAGCAGTCGGGACTTTTCTGTGACAAAACCGCCCCCGCTCCAATCTCGGAAGCATCGACCTCAACCTGAAAGGGAAGAGAAACATCAGGCTGGCGCAACACAGGGGCAGACAAAAAGCGGCGCTTAAGCTCCCGAAAGGCCTCCACGGCAGCAGGGGACAAATTGGCAACATCAGCACCCTTTTTAGTCAAATCCGTCAGAGGTTTAGCAACGCCAGAAAAACCAGTTATAAATCGACGATAAAAATTAGCAAAGCCCAAGAATTTCTGGAGACTCTTCAGAGAAGTAGGCTGCGTCCAGTCGTAAATAGCCCAAACCTTGACAGGGTCCATCTCAATAGAAGAAGGGGAAAAAATGTACCCCAAAAAGGAAATTTTTTGAACCCCAAAAACACACTTTGAACCCTTTACACACAAAGAATTCTCCCGCAAAACCTGAAAAACCCTCCTGACCTGCTGAACATGAGACTCCCAGTCATCACAAAAAATCAAAATATCATCCAAGTACACTATCATAAATTTATCCAAATATTCACGGAAAATATCATGCATTAAGGACTGAAAGACAGAAGGTGCATTAGAAAGGCCGAAAGGCATTACCAAATACTCAAAATGGCCCTCAGGCATATTAAATGCGGTTTTCCACTCATCCCCCTGCTTAATTCGCACCAAATTATACGCCCCACGAAGATCAATCTTAGAGAACCACTTAGCCCCCCTTATGCGAGCAAACAAATCAGTCAGCAAAGGCAACGGATACTGATATTTGACTGTAATTTTATTCAGGAGTCGATAATCAATACAAGGCCTCAGAGAGCCATCCTTTTTAGAGACAAAGAAAAAACCGGCTCCTAAAGGTGATGAAGAAGGACGAATATGTCCCTTTTCCAGGGACTCCTTAATATACTCGCGCATAGCAGCATGTTCAGGTACAGATAGGTTAAACAAACGACCCTTTGGAAATTTACTGCCAGGAATCAGATCTATGGCGCAATCACAATCCCTGTGAGGAGGGAGTGAACCAATCTTAGGCTCTTCAAAAATATCACGATAATCAGACAAAAATGCCGGAATCTCAGATGGAATAGATGACGAAATGGACACCATAGGAGTGTCCCCATGAGCCCCCCGACATCCCCAGCTTAACACAGACATAGCTTTCCAGTCAAGGGCTGGGTTATGAGACTGTAACCATGGTAATCCAAGCACCAAAACATCATGTAAATTGTACAACACAAGGAAGCGAATCACCTCCTGATGGTCTGGAGTCAAACGCATAGTCACTTGCGTCCAGAACTGTGGTTTATTACAAGCCAAAGGTGTAGAATCAATACCCTTCAGAGGTATAGGGACTTCCAGAGGCTCTAAATCAAACCCACAGCGCCTGGCAAAGGACCAGTCCATAAGACTCAGAGCGGCGCCAGAGTCCACATAGGCATCCACGGTAATAACTGATAATGAACAAATCAAGGTTACAGACAAAATAAATTTGGACTGTAAAGTGCCAATTGAAATAGACTTGTCAACCTTCCTAGTACGTTTAGAGCATGCCGATATAACATGAGCAGAATCACCACAATAGAAGCATAACCCATTTTTACGCCTATAATTCTGCCGCTCGCTTCTGGACATAATTCTGTCACATTGCATTTTCTCTGGCGTCTCTTCAGAAGATACCGCCAAATGGTGCACGGGTTTGCGCTCCCGCAAACGCCGATCAATCTGAATTGCCATTGTCATGGACTCATTCAGACCTGTAGGCGCAGGGAACCCGACCATAACATCTTTAACGGCATCAGAAAGGCCCTCTCTGAAATTTGCCGCTAAGGCGCACTCATTCCACTGAGTAAGCACAGACCATTTACGAAATTTTTGGCAGTATATCTCAGCTTCATCTTGCCCTTGAGATAGGGCTATCAAAGCTTTTTCAGCTTGAATCTCCAAATTAGGTTCCTCATAAAGCAACCCTAAAGCCAGTAAAAACGCATCCACATTGAGCAACGCAGGATCCCCTGGTGCCAATGAAAATGCCCAATTTTGAGGGTCACCTCGCAGCAAAGAAATTACAATCTTAACCTGCTGGACAGGATCTCCTGAGGAGTGAGGTCTGAGAGAAAGGAATAATTTACAATTATATTTGAAATTCAGAAACCGAGATCTATCTCTGGAAAACACCTCTGGTGTAGGGATTTTAGGTTCAGAAATAGGAGTATGCATAACAAAATCTTGTAAATTTTGAACCTTCGTAGCAAGATTATTTAAACCTGCAGCCAAACTCTGAGGATCCATCTTTAAACAGGTGACCTCAGAGCCATTCAAGGATTATAAGGAGAGAAAGGCAAAGGCAGTAATTAGAGCTGAAATACAACTGATCCAACTATGGAGCAAGCATAGGAAAAAAGAAAAAAAAAAAATTTACAGACTTCTTTTTTCTCTCCTTTCTTCTGCCAATAAGTTTAACACATGGCCGGTCATACTGTCATGGTTCCCAATGGCAAGGGAACGTAAGAAACATATAAATAACGAACGAGCTCTCGGGTGATGGAAACTCGAGTTGACCGTGAGCTAAATCTACCACACAACTAATAGTAGCCAGGGAGCATACCTACGGCTTCCTAAATGCCACGCGCCAGCCGGAGGACTAACTAAGCCTGGTAGAGGAAGAAACAGACCTGGCTTACCTCTAGGGAAATACCCCAAAAGATGATAGCAGCCCCCCACATGTAATAACGGTGAAATAAGAGGAAAAGACATACACAGTATGAAAGTAGATTTAGCAAAGAGAGGTCCACTTACTAGATAGCAGAAGGATACAAAAGAGGACTTCACGGTCAACTGAAAACCCTTTCAAAAACCATCCTGAAATTACTTTAAGACTCCTGTGTCAACTCATGACACAGGAGTGGCAATTTCAGCCCGCAAGAGCTTCCAGCTACAGAGAATTACAAAAACTGCAAACTGGACTAAAGATACAAAACAAAAGGACAAAGTCCACTTAGCTGATCAGCAGACTAGTAGCAGGAACATGCAACCGAAGGCTCTGGTTACAATGATGACCGGCAAGGAAATGACTGGAGAGCAAGGCTAAATAGGAAACTCCCAAACGCTGATGGAAGCAGGTGAACAGAAGCAGCAAAGTGCAAACAAGTCACCAGTACCACCAGCAACCACCAGGGGAGCCCAAATGCGGATGCACAACACTCCTGCCTGCACAATATTAAAGTAAACTATTTAGATTAGGAAATGTGGCCTGGTGCCTGTAACACAGTATTAGCTCATGCGATGTAGATTAGGAAATGTGGCCTCCTGCCTGCACCACAATATTAGCACAAAAGACTCAGATTAGAAATGGTTCCTCCTGCCTGCACCACAATACTGTATTAGCACAAATGATTTAAATTAGGAAAGTGGCCTGGTGGCTGCAACACAGTATTAGCACAAATGATTTAGATTGGGAAATGTGGCCTGGTGCCTGCAACACAGTATTAGCCCAAATGATTTAGATTAAGAAATGTGGACACCTGCTAGCAGCACAATATTTGCACAAACTATTTAAAGTAGGAAATGTGGCCTGGTGTCTGCACTACAATATTAACACAAACTATTTAGATTAGGAAATGTGGCCTCCTGCATGAACCACAATATTAGCACAATAGATTCAATTAGGAATTGTTCCTCCTGACTGCACCACAAAATTAGCACAAATGATTTAGATTAGGAAATGTGGTTTGGTGCCTGCAATGCAGTATTAGCACAAATGATTTCGATTAGGAAATGTGGCCTCCTGTCTGCATCACAGAATTGGTCCAAATGATTTAGATTAGAAAATTTGGCCTCCTGCCTGCACCACTATATTAGCACACAAGATTTAGATTAGGAAATTTGGCCTGGTGCCTGCAACACAATATTAGCGCAAATGATTTAGATTAAGAAATGTGGCCTCCTGCCTGCCACACAATATTAGCACAAACTATTTTGATTATGAAATTTGGCCTGGTGCCTGCAACTCAGTATTAGCCCAAACAATTTAGATTAAGAAATGTGCCCTCCGGCATGCAGCGCAGTATTAGCCTAAACGATTTAGATTAGCAAATGTGGCCTCCTGCCAGCACCACAATATTATCACAAACTATTTAGATAGGAAATGTGGCCTGGTGCCTGCAACACAGTATTAGCACAAATGATTTAGATTAGGAAATGTTTCCTCCTGCCTGCACCACAATATTAGCACAAACTATTTAGATTAAGATATGTAGCCTGGTGCCTGCAGCACAGTATTAGCCTAAACAATTTAGATTAGGAAATGTGGCCTCCTGCCAGCACCACAATATTAGCACAAACGATTTAGGTTAGGAAATGTGGCCTCCTGCCTGCACCACAATATTAGCACAAATAGTTTAGATTAGGAAATGTGGCCTCCTGCCAGCACCACAATATTAGCACAAACAATTTAGGTTAGAAAATGTGGTCTCCTGCCAGCACCACAGTATTAGCCCAAATGATTTAGATTAGGAAATGAGGATTTGTGCCTGCACCACAGTATTAGCCCAAATGATTTAGATTAGCAAATGTGGTCTCCTGCCAGCGCCACAGTCTTAAGGTACCGTCACACTCAGGGACGCTGCAGCGATATAGACAACGAGCCGATCGCTGCAGCGTCGCTGTTTAGGTCGCTGTAGAGACGTCAAACACAGTAGCTCCACAACGATGCAGGAGCGATCCTGTGACGTAACGGTGACTCACTTATCGTTCTTACAGGTCGTTAGCTCCATGTAAAACATTGCTGACATCGTTGCTTTTGCTGTCAAACATGACGATACACGCCGACCTGATGACCAAATAAAGTTCTGGACTTCTAGCTCCGACCAGCGATATCACAGCGGGATCCAGATCGCTGCTGCGTGTCAAACACAACGAGATCGCTATCCAGGATGCTGCAACGTCACGGATCGTTGTCGTTCTCGTTGTAAAGATGCTGAGTGTGAAGGTACCTTTAGCCCAAATGATTTAGATTAGGAAATGAGGCCTTGTGCTTGCACCAAAGTATTAGCCTAAACAATTTAGATTAGCAAATGTGGCCTGGTGCCTGCACCACAATATTAGTATAAGCGAGTTAGATACTGGAAGGTCAATTTCAAACATGATCCTATCTGGCTGAAGTTGCTGACAATAAACCACCTATCTAACTAATTGTTACAATGACAAAATTACATCACCAAAACAACATGTCCGCCTTTTATATGTAGAGGAACATATGACTTTGGCAACCAATGACTTGTGTCTGGATGTTGTGGATCATTTCTGCACCTTGATTGGCTGCTGGAATCTCCACAAATTAAGTTAACAATAAACAATAATTAAATAACAGTCTATCAATAGTCTGACCTCTCCCCACTTCCTCCCCTCACAAAACACATCCCCTCGCTCATCATACAGCACCACTATTTCATCCAAAGTCCTAACAAAAGCAATAGTGTAAACAGGGCTGTGGAGTCAGTAAGCTAAACCTCCAACTCAAACTCCGACTCCGACTCCTCAATTCCCATGACACCGACTCCGACTCCACGACTCTGACTCCCTTATACATGGCTCATGTTTAAGTGATAAATGTACTGTAGTAAAATGTAACATCAGGCTTTTTATCTTTATTATGCTACAATAATCAAGCCATTTAGATAGAACATACAATATATTTATTGGAATACAACTTTAGATTAAAAAAAACTTTGCATATTTACAATTTATTATATACTCTACAGTAAGTGGAAAAAAACAGTTTAAAAAAACGTACAAAATAACATTTTAGCAGTCTGTGAATTTCTTCTGAAAAATAGTATTGCCTCCATCACATCCTCCTTTATAGATGACCTCAAATCTGACCTAATTATTTTAAGGGTAGAGAACAAGCTCTCTACAATAACTTGGGTTGGTGGCAAAGCAGAAACCATATGGGCAACATCTCTAACAATTTCAGGGTATAAAGGAACTGCCACGTGCACAGTCAGTTTTGATGAACGATTGAACTCTTTTACTTCTTTGAGAGCAAGTTAAAAATTTTGCTGAAATTTGGTCAATCTGTTTTCTATGGGAGTGGAATCTTTTTCCCCGCAGTAACACTTTGCCTGCTCCATGTCATCCAGATACTTGTCGAAATCAAACTCCTCATCCAGGGCCGGACTGGGACCAAAAAGCAGCCCTGGCACAAATAAAAATTCACCAGCCCACATACGAGTGTCGTAGAATCAAATCGTAAAGCACTGACAGGTTGTGCCGACTTTTTTGCTTTATTTGTTAAACCAATCAAATGTGTTATACCACTTTACATATGTAACCTGCAGTGGCCATAGGGGGAATAGACATGAATTCAACACAGATGGCCTGCAGACTATTATCACACTGACACTGCAGAATATGCTAAAAAATACAGCACTGATCACACACATAACACACACTACAGTTACCTCACACACATGTAACACATACACACTACAGATACCGCACACATGTAACACACACTACAGATACCTCACACACAAGTAACACACACTACAGATACCTCACACATGTAACACACACTAGATACCTCACACACATGTAACACATACACACTACAGATACCGCACACACATGTAACACACACTACAGATACCTCACACACATGTAACACATACACACTACAGATACCGCACACACAAGTAACACCCCCGCTAATACCTCACACACATGTAAAACATACACACTACAGATACCTCACACGCATGTAACACACACTACAGATACCGCACACACATGTAACACACACTACAGTTACCTCACACATGTAACACACACTACAGATACCTCACACACATATAACACATACACACTACAGATACCGCACACACATATAACACATACACACTACAGATACCTCACACACATATAACACATACACACTACAGATACCTCACACACATATAACACATACACACTACAGATACCTCACACACATATAACACATACACACTACAGATACCGCACACACATATAACACACACACTACAGATACCTCACACACATGTAACACACACTACAGATACCTCACACACATGTAACACACACACACACACACTACAGATACCTCACACACATGTAACACACACACACACTACAGATACCTCATGCACATGTAACACACACTACAGATACCTCACACATATGTAACACACACTAGTTACCTCACACACATGTAACACACACACTACAGATACCGCACACACAAGTAACACACACTACAGATACCGCACACACAAGTAACACATACACTCTACAGATACCGCACACACAAGTAACACACTACAGTTACCTCACACACATGTAACACATACACACTAGATACCGCACACACATGTAACACATACACACTACAGTTACCTCACACATGTAACGCACATACACACTACAGATACTTCACGCACATGTAACATACACACACATGTGACACATACACACTACAGATAACACACACACACACACACACACACACACACTCTGTGCTGCAGGAGAGGCCACTATACATGTGCAGCTCCTTCTGCTCACAGCAAGCACTTTCCCAGCACCTCCCCCGCTCTCTCCTTCTCTGTCGGGGCTGTGGACCAGAGCAGGAGAAGATGTGACGGTGGGGAATTGAGCGGCTTCTCTATCTGTCCCTCCGAGCACACACAGGTAGATATTCCTGACCTTGCAGCTTGAGTGCAGGCTCTCTCCCGCAGAGGCGCCCAGTGCAGGGGGACAGGAGCACTGGCCAATCAGCTCTTCTATCAATCTGATGCTCATTGGCCAGTGTTCTTCTCCAGCATGGCACACCCCTTTTTTGAATGGCTGAACCCGGAGCAGCAAAAAAAAAAAAACAGTGCATAGAAAAATGTTTGCACCCCCTCATGCCCTGTCCCCTCACTAGACAGGAAGAAGTGGGCGGTCTGATGTCCTGATCACAGCCTGCAGCGGGAGGCATGGTCGGAGCAGCACAGCACAGTGCGGCCCCTCATCCTGTTTCTATGTTACCTCACTGCAGCGCTAGTGATCAGGACATCAGACCACCCACTTCCTCCTAATACGGCGCGATCAAGTGTGCAAGGAAAGCAAATGCCGCCCGGCGTGCTGGCTGCTGAAGTGAACTCTGGAATGCCCACTGACAACGCGGAGGGGGCGATATGTCTAGCGGCCCATTACAAGGACCGGCCCTTCTGGCATTTGCCAGAAATGCCCGATGGCCAGTCCGGCCCTGTCCTCATCTGATGAGGATGAAGGAACGGCAGCAGCAGCACTGGCAGGACCCGAGTCCTCTTGCTCTTGGCCATCCTGTAGCCCACTCATCCTAGCTGCTACCTCAATGAAAGCTTCTTTTCCTTTAGTAAGCTGTTGATCATCCTGCAATATACAATGACTCGGGTCCACATAAACAGCTGCCAGAGGAATTTTATTTTCTAATAGCAGTGTCTCTCTCCATTTCATTGAAGCAGCAATGCCATTAAACTTCCTCTTTGGGACAGGCAAAACGACAAGTTCTTCCACTCCTTTATAAAAATGCCAGGAGTTAAATCCTTAACTTGTAACTTTTTAGTCACTGTAAATGGGTGATGAAGCACTTCCTTAAATTCAGCCACTTGTCTCCATTGACATAGGGCGTAGGGGAACCGGATCTGCACTTCCTATATCAGCGCCAGGTATTACTCCATCTACTCTGCACCGCAGGTAATCCACTTCCCCATACCATATTTATTTGTCTTTGTTATATTGTTATATTGATACCTGTTGGGAGTATACGCTTCAGGTTGAGTAGCAGTTTTCTGCACATCTGGAGATATATATACTTATCCCACACCTATATATCTATTTACCAATTGTATTAACTGGACATCTCCTTTTGGTTGGGGATTATGGTAATTGCCTGGTGATAAATATAGTCTGTTTTTACACACCTGCGCTGTTCTTTATACCATCATTATACTCTCACCACTAGTAGGTCCAAACTGGGTTTACATTCTTTACCCTGTATGGTATAGTGTAGATCCGTTGTCTCCTTTAGTCTGGTGGTTTTTTTAACCCCTTTTTCTATTGTTAATATTATATGTACAATTTTAAAGAATTTGTTTCAATAAAACTCATGTTTTAAACTTTCTTCTCATTTACACTTCATTTTCTTTTGTGTTAATTCACAAATGAATATGTAATTAATTGATCTTTTGAAGTGACTTTCAGCCTTAGGAAATAAGGACTATGGGAACACATCCATTGACGTTCATGTAGTGTTACCTGAGGGTTGGCCATATCTACAAGAAAGGGTTTCAGCTCAAACAATCGCTCAATCATTAAATAGGTGCTGCCCCACCGTGTAGACTGATCCACAATTGCCCCTTTTCCAGCACGTGTTTTCAAGATGGAATCAATTTTAGGGGTTCTGGCAGCAGTAGCCAATTTCCTCACTTTGCTAATCAGAGTTCCAGCATGTCCCTCTTGCAGACTATCTCTTATTGCCAGCTGCAGCCTGTATACAACACATTGCATGTGATGAATAGGAAAGAGGTGTGAAGCAGCTTCAACAAGATCATCTAATTGCTGTTCTTTTGTAGTAATATCTGTTTGTTCCTCCGTTATGGGAACAGGACTGTGGCCTTCCATCTCCAACATACTGAATGTGAAATGTTCCTCTAGCTGCTGTTCACCTTCATTATTCTCATTCATCAGTTTAATTGTACTTATCATGTTTGAAGCATTATCAGTTACAATAGCAAAAACCTGTTCTTTTTTTGAGTTCATAATCTTGCAGAACTTTTTCCACTAAGGTCTGGAGAAACTGGCTGCTGTGATGAGCTTTAGTATCTTTTACTGCTAGTGTCTTAGTAACAATTTTCTTGTTGTCACAAGCATATCGAACATTGATAGCAAAATAGTTCACTCTGTGACATGTAAAGGCATCCATTTTAAGAAATACAAAGCATCTCTTGAGAGTCTTTTTAAGATCTTCCTTTTGGTTAAGGGCTTCTTCAATTGCTAATTTTCTAATACTTTCTCTTTCCAGAGAAACACCAAGTTTGCAAGCCATTTCTCCTTTAAGAGCTGTAAAAGCTGGTCGTGCAAATGATAATGGTACACAGTCCTTCACAACAAGCTCGATGAGCTGTCTTTTAAACACAAGCAATAGAAAAAAGAAAAGAGAAATCCACCGGCGCATCCAACAGAAGAATAAAATTTACTATTTATTAGAAAAAACTTAAAAACAAGCAGATGTGTTTAAAAGACTAACATAGGAGGGAAGGAGAGAGGAGAAGTGTAGAAAGCTCACCACATTGCCAATTTCAAGTCCATATGTCAGCCATCCTGAGGGTGCCACACCCATTGGTGATCACAAACAAAAGAAAAAAGAAAAGGGAAATCCACCAGCACGTCCAACAGGAGAATAAAATTTACTATTTATTAGAAAAAACTTGAAAACATGATAAAAAATAAAACCTCAGAAACCTGACATGTTTCTAGTGTATACAACACCCTTATTCATAGGACAAGACATTGAGTTGTCTTATGAATAAGGGTGTTATATAAACCAGAAACGCATCAGGTTTCCGAGGTTTCATTTTTTATCATGTTTTAAAGTTTTTTCTAATAAATAGTAAATTTTATTCTCCTGTTAAATCCATTGGATGTACTATCCCGACAAGGTGACCTGGGACTTAATTCCCAGTGACGGGATAGTATGTCCAGCGCGATCGGAAGCGCTCACGGGGGGAGCGCGGCCGATCGCGGCCGGGTGTCAGCTGATTATCACAGCTGACATCCGGCACTATGTGCCAGGAGCGGTCACGGACCACCCCCGGCACATTAACCCCCGGCACACTGCGATCAAACATGATCGCAGTGTTCCGGCGGTATAAGGAAGCATCGCGCAGGGAGGGGGCTGCGATGTGATCGCATTGCTCCGAGCATCTCTTACCTCCTATCCCTGCAGGCCCCGGATCCAAAATGGCCGCGGGGATGCATCCGGGTCCTGCAGGGATTACTTCCGGGTGCAGACCAGGCTCTGGTAAGCCTGCAGCGCTCTAAGTCAGATCGCCGATCTGACAGAGTGCTGTGCAAACTGTCAGATCAGCGATCTGTGATGTCCCCCCCGGGACAAAGTAAAAAACTAAAAAAAAAAAAATCCACATGTGTAAAAAAAAAAATAAAAAAAAAAATTCCTAAATAAAGAAAAAAAAATATTATTCCCATAAATACATTTCTTTATCTAAATAAAAAAAACAATAAAAGTACACATATTTAGTATCGCCACGTCCGTAACAACCCAACCTATAAAACGGTCCCACTAGTTAACCCCTTCAGTGAACACCGTAAGAAAAAAAAAACGAGCCAAAAAACAACGCTTTATTATCATACTGCCGAACAAAAAGTGGAATAACACGCGATCAAAAAGACGGATATAAATAACCATGGTACCGCTGAAAACGTCAACTTGTCCCGCAAAAAACGAGCCATGATACAGCATCATAAGCAAAAAAATAAAAAAGTTATAGTCCTCAGAATAAAGCGATGCCAAAATAATTATTTTTTCTATAAAATAGCTTTTATCGTAAAAAAGCGCCAAAACATAAAAAAAGATATAAATGAGATATCGCTGTAATCGTACTGACCTGACGAATAAAACTGCTTTATCCATTTTACCAAACGTGGAACGGTATAAAAAGAAATTCATGAATAGCTGGTTTTTGGTCATTCTGCCTCACAAAAATCTGAATAAAAAGTGATCAAAAATGGTCACGTGTCCAAAAATGTTACTAATAAAAACGTCAACTTGTCCCGCAAAAAACAAGACCTCACATGACTCTGTGGACTAAAATATGGAAAAATTATAGCTCTCAAAATGTGGAGACGCAAAAACCTTTTTGCTATAAAAAAGCGTCTTTTAGTGTCTGACAGCTGCCAATCATAAAAATCCGATATAAAAAATGCTATAAAAGTAAATCAAACCCCCCTTCATCACCCCCTTAGTTAGAGAAAAACAACAAAATTAAAAAAATGTATTTATTTCCATTTTCCCATTAGGATTAGGGCTAGGGTTAGGGTTAGGGCAGGGGTTAGGGCTAGGTTTATGGCTAGGGTTAGGGTTAGGGCTAGGGTTAGGGCCAGGGTTAGGGCTAGGGTTAGGGCTAGGGCTAGGGTTAGGGCTAGGGTTAGGGCTAGGGTTAAGGCTAGGGTTAGGGCTAGGGCTAGGGTTAGGGTTGGGGCTAGGGTTGGAGCTAAAGTTAGGTTTAGGGTTGGGGCTAAAGTTAGGGTTAGGGTTGGGGCTAAAGTTAGGATTAGGGTTGGGGCTAAAGTTAGGGTTAGGGTTTGGATTACATTTACAGTTGGGATTAGGGTTGGGATTAGAGTTAGGGGTGTGTCAGGGTTAAGGGTGTGGGTAGGGTTACCATTGGGATTAGGGTTAGGGGTGTGTTTGGATTAGGGTTTCAGGTAGAATTGGGGAGTTTCCACTGTTCAGGCACATCAGGGGCTCTCCAAACGCGACATGGTGTCCGATCTCAATTCCAGCCAATTCTGCGTTGAAAAAGTAAAACAGTGCTCCTTCCCTTCCAAGCTCTCCCGTGCGCCCAAACAGGGGTTTACCTCAACATATGGGGTATCAGCGTACTTGGGACAAATTGGACAACAACTTTTGGGGTCCAAGTTCTCTTGTTATCCTTGAGAAAATAAAAATTTGGGGGGCTGAAAATCATTTTTGTGGGAAAAAAATAATTTTTATTTTCACGGCTCTGCGTTATAAACTGTAATGAAACACTTGGAGGTTCAAAGCTCTCAAAACACATCTAGATAAGTTCCTTAGGGGGGTCCACTTTCCAAAATGGTGTCAATTGTGGGGGATTTCAATGTTTAGGCACATCAGGGGCTCTCCAAATTCCACATGGCGTCCCATCTTAATTCCAGTCAATTTTGCATTGAAAATTAAAATGGCGCTCCTTCTCTTCTGAGCTCTGCTATGCGCCCAAACAATGGTTTACCCTCACATATGGGGTATCGTCGTACTCAGGACAAATTGCACAACAACTTTTGTGGTCTAATTTCTTCTCTTACACTTGGGAAAATAAAAAATTGGAGGCGAAAGGATCATTTTTGTGAAAAAATATGATTTTTTATTTTTACGGCTCTGCATTATAAACTTCTGTGAAGCACTTGTTGGGTCAAAGTGCTCACCACACATCTAGATAAGTTCCTTAAGGGGTCTACTTTCCAAAATGGTGTCACTTGTGGGGGGTTTGTACTGTTTGGGTACATCAGGGGCTCTGCAAATGCAACGTGACGCCTGCAGACCAATCCATCTAAGTCTGCATTCCAAATGGCGCTCTTTCCCTTCCGAGCTCTGCCATGCGCCCAAACAGTGGTTCCCCCCACATACGGGGTATCAGCGTACTCAGGACAAATTGGACAATAACTTTTGGGATCTATTTTCTCCTGTTACCCTTGGGAAAATACAAAACTGGGGGCTAATAAATAATTTTTGTGAAAAAAAAATATTTTTTATTTTCACGGCTCTGCGTTATAAACTGTAGTGAAACACTTGGGGGTTCAAAGTTCTCACCACACATCTAGATAAGTTCCTTAAGAAGTCTAGTTTCCAATATGGGGTCACTTCTTAGGGGTTTCTACTGTTTGGGTACATCAGGGGCTCTGCAAATACAACGTGACGCCTGCAGACCAATCCATCTAAGTCTGCATTCCAAATGGCGCTCCTTCCCTTCCGAGCTCTGCCATCCACCCAAACAGTGGTTCCTCCCCACATACGGAGCAGCAGCGTACTCAGGACAAATTGTATAACAACTATTGGGGTCCAATTCATCCTGTTACCCTTGTGAAAATACAAAACTGGGGGCTAAAAAATCATTTTTGTGAAAAAAAAAAGAATTTTTATTTTCACGGCTCTGCGTTATAAACTGTAGTGAAACACTTGGAGGTTCAAAGCTCTCAAAACACATCTAGATAAGTTCCTTAGGGGGTATACTTTCCAAAATGGTGTCACTTGTGGGGGGTTTTAATGTTTAGGCACATCAGGGGCTCTCCAAACGCAACATGGTGTCCCATCTCAATTCCAGTCAATTTTGCATTGAAAAGTCAAACGGCGCTCCTTCCCTTCCGAGCTCTGCCATGCGCCCAAACAGTCATTTACCCCCACATATGGGGTATCAGCGTACTCAGGACAAATTGCACAACAACTTTTGGGGTCTAATTTTTTCTCTAACCCTTGGGAAAATAAAAAATTGGGGGTGAAAAATCATTTTTGTGAAAAAATATGATTTTTATTTTTACGGCTCTGCATTATAAACTTCTGTGAAGCACTTGTTGGGTCAAAGTGCTCACCACACATCTAGATAAGTTCCTTAAGGGGTCTACTTTCCAAAATGGTGTCACTTATGGGGGGTTTCAATGTTTAGGCACATCAGGGGCTCTCCAAACGCAACATGGCGTCCCATCTTAATTCCAGTCAATTTTGCATTGAAAAGTAAAATGGCGCTCGTTTCCTTCCGAGCTCTGCTATGCGCCCAAACAGTGGTTTACCCCCACATATGGGGTATTGTCGTACTCAGGACAAATTGCACAACAACTTTTGTGGTCTAATTTCTTCTTTTACCATTGGGAAAATAAAAAATTAGGGGCGAAAAGATCATTTTTGTGAAAAAATATGATTTTTTATTTTTACGGCTCTGCATTATAAACTTCTGTGAAGCACTTGTTGGGTCAAAGTGCTCACCACACATCTAGCTAAGTTCCTTAAGGGGTCTACTTTCCAAAATGGTGTCACTTGTGGGGGGTTTCAATGTTTAGGCACATCAGGGGCTCTCCAAACGCAACATGGCGTCCCATCTCAATTCCAGTCAATTTTGCATTGAAAAGTAAAATGGCGCTCCTTTCCTTCCGAGCTCTGCCATGCACCCAAACAGTGGTTTACCCCCACATATTGGGTATCAGCGTACTCAGGACAAATTGTACAACAACTTTTGGGGTCCAATTTCTTCTCTTACCCTTGGGAAAATAAAAAATTGGGGGCAAAAAGATCATTTTTGGGAATAAATATGATTTTTTATTTTTACGGCTCTGCATTATAAACTTCTGTGAAACACTTGTTGGGTTAAAGTGCTCACAACACATCTAGATAAGTTCCTTAGGGAGTCTACTTTCCATAATGGTGTCACTTATGGGGGGGTTTCAATGTTCAGGCACATCAGGGGTTCTCCAATCGCAACATGGCATCCCATCTTAATTCCAGTCAATTTTGCATTGAAAAGTAAAATGGCGCTCCTTCCCTTCTGAGCTCTGCTATGCGCCCAAACAGTGGTTTACCCCCACATATGGTGTATTGTCGTACTCAGGACAAATTGCACAACTTTTGTGGTCTAATTTCTTCTCTTACCATTGGGAAAATAAAAAATTAGGGGCGAAAAGATCATTTTTGTGAAAAAATATGATTTTTTATTTTTACGGCTCTGCATTATAAACTTCTGTGAAGCACTTGTTGGGTCAAAGTGCTCACCACACATCTAGATAAGTTCCTTAAGGGGTCTACTTTCCAAAATGGTGTCACTTGTGGGGGGTTTTAATGTTTAGGCACATCAGGGGCTCTCCAAACGCAACATGGCGTCCCATCTCAATTCCAGTCAATTTTGCATTGAAAAGTAAAATGGCGCTCCTTTCCTTCCGAGCTCTGCCATGCGCCCAAACAGTGGTTTACCCCCACATATTGGGTATCAGCGTACTCAGGACAAATTGTCCAACAACTTTTGAGTTCCAATTTCTTCTCTTACCCTTGGGAAAATAAAAAATTGGGGGCAAAAAGATCATTTTTGTGAAAAAATATGATTTTTTATTTTTACGGCTCTGCATTATAAACTTCTGTGAAACACTTGTTGGGTTAAAGTGCTCACCACACATCTAGATAAGTTCCTTAGGGGGTCTACTTTCCATAATGGTGTCACTTGTGGGGGGTTTCAATGTTTAGGCACATCAGGGGTTCTCCAATTGCAACATGGCGTCCCATCTCAATTCCAGTCAATTTTGCATTGAAATGTAAAATGGCGCTCCTTTCCTTCCGAGCTCTGCCATGCGCCCAAACAGTGGTTTACCCCCACATATTGGGTATCAGCGTACTCAGGACAAATTGTACAACAACTTTTAGGGTCCATTTTCTCCTGTTACCCTTGCTAAAATTAAACATATTGGAGCTGAAATAAATTTTGTGTGAAAAAAAGTTAAATGTTCATTTTTATTTAAACATTCCAAAAATTCCTGTGAAACACCTGAAGGGTTAATAAACTTCTTGAATGTGGTTTTGAGCACCTTGAGGGGTGCAGTTTTAAGAATGGTGTCACACTTGGGTATTTTCTATCATATAGACCCCTCAAAATGACTTCAAATGAGATGTGGTCCCTAAAGAAAAATGGTGTTGTAAAAATGAGAAATTGCTGGTCAACTTTTAACCCTTATAACTCCCTAACAAAAAAAAAGTTGGCTCTAAAATTGTGCTGATGTAAAGTAGACATGTGGGAAATGTTACTTATTAAGTATTTTGTGTGACATATCTCTGTGATTTAAGGGCATAAAAATTCAAAGTTGGAAAATTGCGAAATTTTCAACATTTTCGCCAAATTTCCATTTTTTTCACAAATAAACACAAGTTATATCGAATAAATTTTACCACTATCATAAAGTACAATATGTCACGAGAAAACAGTGTCAGAATCGCCAAGATCCGTTGAAGCGTTCCAGAGTTATAACCTCATAAAGGACAGTGGTCAGAATTGTAAAAATTGGCCCGGTCATTAATGTGCAAACCACCCTCGGGGCTTAAGGGGTTAAACGTGCCAGTGGATTTCCGTTTTCTTTTGCTTGTGATCACCAATGGGTGCGGCACCCTCAGGATGGATCCCGGCTGACATATGGACTTGAAATTGGCAATGTGGTGAGCTTTCTACACTTCCCCTCCCTCCTTCCCTCTTATGTTAGTCTTTTAAACACATCTGCTGTTATTGTTACAGTAACTTTGTAACTTACAAAATATCTTGTAACTGACGTTTGTGATGCTCTTTCCTCCTCCGTTGCCTGGCGGGAAGTGCTGGTCTCTGGTTTCTTGGTGCTGCTGTGATCTTTTTCAGTCACAGCTTTGTAAACTTCTGGGTGGCAGCATTGTAAATGTCTTTTTAGATTGGAATCTCTTGAAGGAGCATTTTTATCACTGCTTGAGTATGCACTGATTTTGGCATCACAGCATTTGTTTCCATCTGGGTCACTTATACACTGACACACAAAATGTTTATTATCTTGAGTCGCTGTGAAATGCTCAAATACAGCTGACTTCCTAAGATGCTTTTTAGACATTTATGCAAATTTGCTCTCAAAATAATTTTGTCCTGTAAAAAAAATAAAGTGTATTGTAATTCTTGCAAGAATAGGGAATCATGCACTGTATAATTTGGGATAGAAATAAAACAATCTTTGCATAAATCAATAGGACAGATGATAAGTATAAAGTTTGTAAAATGTGTTGTTAAATAGCTTTACTCTGAGTTTTGAATGTCAAGATTTGTCTCAGCAGGGTACAGCTCACTTAATGCTTCACGTCATATTTCTTCACAGTCTATGAAGAGGGGAGGAGGGAGGGAGCATGTTTGTGCTGAATCACATTCCAACACACACACAAATATATATGTCCTCATCAATTCTGTTACTGTATTTCCAAATTTGAGATGTTAGAAAACAGTTTTTCCCCTTATGTTCTATGTATAGTGTATACAAGTCATCAGAGCACCTAATTTCTCCAAACATGAGCTAAGAGGAAAAACAAACTAAAACATCAAGCATACAGAGACAACATATACTGGACTATTGATTTATGAACAGTTTATTGAAAGTTTAGATATGCTTTAGGAAGTACTTACCTTCTTTAATCCTGCTTTCCTGTTCACTCCAGAAATTCTGAGATGAATGTAGGCTTTCCTTCTCTGTGTGTTTATTTTTTCCCCTTATCTGTAGAGGAGTAGCTTCACTACTTATCATGAACATAAACTGCAGCACAGATTCATCTCAGCTAAAATAGATCAGGAATAGGACAGACATTTATAGGATATTTCATAACTTTTCTAAATTCTTATGAAAAAAATATTCCCCACAAACTGCATTGAACTACTGTACCTAATTTATTATATATTTTAGGAGTCGGAGTCGGTCCATTTTATACCGACTCCAACTCTGACTCCGACTCCACCAAAATGGGCTCCGACTTCACGACTCCGACTCTGACTCCACAGCCCTGAGTGGAAATGTGATCATTTACTGAACTGGGCCCAAATTTTGCCAACTTTGAGGAAAAATGCTCGTGAATCTGAACACAAATCCGAATGAGCTGCCAAATTTGAGATTGGTGAACATTTTCATAACAAGTTTGCTCATCTGTAGAAGCGAGCAATGGTGGCCTCAATCAGTTAGAGTATTTAGATTCAGTGGAAGCGAGCAACGGTGATCTCATTCAGGGACCAAATATAAATTCACTGTAAGTGAGCAATGGTGGCCTCATTCAGGTGCAAAATATAGATTCTGTGGAAGCAAGCAACAATGGCCTCAGTCAGCAACAGTATGGAGATTCTGTGGAAACAAACAACGGTGGCATCATTCAGTGACAGTATGTAGATTCTATGGAAGCGAGAAATGATGGCCTCAGTCAGGGACCGAATATAGCTTCAGAGGAAGTGAGCAATAGTTGCCTCATTCAGTGACAGTATGTAGTTTTAGTGGAAGCGAGCAATGACTGCCTCCTCAAGGTACATAGACAGAGCGGAATTAAGAAAAACTGCATTTTTTTCTGAAAAGTAATAACTTCTAACTGACAGCTGTCATATTCACGTATGATAATTATGTATATAAAAAAAAATAAAAATGTTGAATGAGCCGGTGGCCCATGAGCACAATAGCAATGTAATAGGAATCAGAGGAATTTAGGCAAGACATTCATTAGTGGTAAGATAGAGCTGTGAATTCCACACCCGAAGCGGATCTCAGCACAAGTTCGGCCTAAACAAAGGCCTGGCCCGCCTGACATCACATTTCTATGTTATTTATGAGTTTGAAAATGCCTCCTGCATAATGCAGGCTTTATTTCATAAAGTGGCCTTGTTGCCAGCAGCTGGTGTCACCACCAGAAGAAAAAAAACCACAATGGTTTCCATACCCTGCCAAAGAACTGCCTGACCCATAGGAGACTTCAAATTCGGACCTCAGGTCTTAGTCATCAGTGGTCAAAATAATGTGATAATTTAATATTTTTTGTTTTTGCATTGTCATGTTTTTAGCATTTTACAACATTTTTTATTTTAGAATAAAATATGAAAAATTAATACAATGATATGAATTCAAGTAAAAATGAAATTTTTCGGTAATTTGAACTCTTTTAAAACAACTGTAATTTTTTTAACAGTAATAAAATAAATTTTCATGGATTCCCTTAAGCACTGAGCACATTAATAATTTCACGTCTTGCTTTCCAATATGTCCCTACACTTGTTCTGTCACACTTAAGTTTCCACCTAATCAATTAATTTAGACTAATGAATAAAGGGAAAAACAGTCGGGAACACATCGTAGAGGGAGCTGGGATATGAATCCACCATCAAGGATTGAAGCATATGACCTGAGATAGTCCTAAGGGCATACACCTGGTTTGAGTTCATGTTACTTACCCTAACACCCCCCCTCGACCTGCACAAAGGTCAGGACCTGACCCCTGTCAGGCCTTGTGAAACCAGCCGCAGGCCGACAGCTTTTTTGAGACCTGTGCAACTCTTAATTAAGGATGATTGCAGCCTCTGCTGTAAGGCAGACAGTCACATTCCTTGTTTTTTTCACATAAATCAGAAACTTTAGTGATTTCATTGTAAATTTCGGAACTTTTTTTTACAATAAAAATCACATTTTGGATTCATACAATTTTTTCATGTTTGACAGAGTGATGATTGATTCTTGCATTTGGGATGTTTGGGGAAAAGAAGACTTTTTTGGTAAATTTTTCTAAATTTTTCCCAAAATTTTGATAATTTTATTTTTAAATTTTAATTTGTCCTTTGCTTTCCTCTATAGTCTAGTCCATAGGGTGTAATAAAGGGAAACAATAGATTATGCTTTACAAATCCTCAGAACTAAAAATATTCAACATTTTTGGTTGAAAAGAGTATAAAATTAAAGTGAATCAGCCAGCAGGTCAAAAGTATTCAGTATTTTGTTCTTATTTTATTCCCGCTGCTCCCCTGAATATTCAATTTTTCTATTTTTTTTTTGCTCTGCTATTCGATTTGGGAGATATGGGCTTTTTTATTTAGTGCTTATTTCTGTGGTCATTAAGGACACCCCCCCAGAGGCTCCTGTAAGCAACGCCTCCTTTGTAAAGACCTTAAAAATTAGCACTTACTAGAATGCCTATATCTCTGGAACCGTATGTAGGATTTAAAAAAAAAACAAAAAAAAAAAAACATAATACTCAGAGGAGTAGTGGGAATACAATAAGAGCAAAAGCTACTCAGGTTTGACCTGGTGACAGTTCTCCTTTAAGGAAGTGATTTTTTGATCAAAGTGCGATTGAGAGAACTCAAATTCTTGCCCCCAACCTTTTGAAGATTGGCCCATTTATACACAGAGGCCAATAATTAATGGACTCTTTCAAGGGTTGATGGGAAATGATTGGATGGGAAAAAATCAGTTTACAAAAATATATCTAGAAATAAAATCAATAGAAAATATGTGACCCATTTGGGGCATGTACCCATGCTGCCAGACCTCAAGGACTATTTATTTAAACAGAGAACGTTTATCATCAGCCCTGTTCCTCCCTTTATATTATTGGCAGCAGAAGTCTAGGGGCTGTGGAGAAGGGGGCTAAAGGGTGCATATTAGCCCTCATGAGGTGGGAGTATATTTTTGTTTCCAGGTCTAAGTTATGTATGTAAAACACATTATTTGTCATATTTGCAAAAAGCAAAAAAAGATATTATTGCCACAACAGCTGGAAATGGCCTACCTCTGCCCCGACTAAGTGTAAAAATGCCAAGGTTAAGACGTCTTATACTGTAGGTCAACAGGAGAATGCTCAGCAGATGTCTCCATGTTATGGTAACAGGCATGTTTAGTGCAGAACTGTAAAATGAAATCTGTAGGATTCTTTAAAGTGCCTGTCACATATAAATTCATACATCATGTCCCAAGATGATTTGAAGTGTAGGTCAAATAAAATGGAAATCCTATAATACTGTGACGTTCCACTTTGGAAAAAAGTCAAAGTTATGTGTCACTGTTTTACATATTTGTGAAAAAGTTTTGTGGTAAAAATGCTTTAGTGTTAATTGTTTAGTTTTATCAATTAAGTGAATGAACAAAAAAGAAAAAATTGGTGTGACAGCCCTTTAGTTTCATCAATTCTTCTTGGAACACTTAAACACACTTTTTGAGGTTCTTCCAAACATGTTGCCAGTCATGAAGTGATGGAGGGGCAGCATGGTGGCTCAGGGGTTCAAATCCCACCAAGGACAACATCTGCAAGGAGTTTGTATGTTCTCCCCGTGTTTGTGTGGGCTTCCTCTGGGTACTCCCACACTCTAAAGACATACTGATAGGGAATTTAGATTGTGAGCCCCATTGGGGACAGGGTTGATGATGTATGTAAATAAGATAGCACTATAGAAGCAAAGCATAATAAATGAATACTGCTGGACATCTTTTGGTTACAAAAGGAAGTAACATGAGGTGTCTTTCATCTGCATCACTATGTCATATTGGCGCCTCGCACGACTTCTCAGCACTGCCCTACTCACTGCATTCACCGGTTTGCTTCCCCAACATCAGATCATCTCTCCTTTCTAGAGAGTCTCCACCTGGCTATAGGGAGGCGTGGATAGATCCTACAGGAATTTAACCCTGCTGTGTCCTGCAGGGTTTTCGTTCCCCAGCCAAAGTCAGCAGGGGGTTTATTACGCAGCTCCTCCCACCATTTTTTGCCCGATCGCTGGTTCCCAGTTGTTTGTGTCTGGGTGCTGTGGGTGCATGTTTTTCTCTCTTATTATTGACTCGGCTTGTATTCCCATGCTGTCTAACCCCTCCGCTCCTGACCTCGGCTTTATACTGTGCTGCTTGCCTTGACCTGGATTGTCAAATCAAATCTTTGCCTTCATCCTCATGCACCTCGTGCCCATATCTCTGACACTCCAGTCACATGCTGCAGACCCGGGGACTACCTTGGAGTGGTGCATGGTGACTACCTGCAGCCAAGCCTATCCTCACCATCAGAGGCTCTATTGAATACTGGGTAGTCATTTAGTTAGGCTCCTCCATGGTAAGCCTGGCCCATGGCTCCACGCCCACCAGCGTGACACACTAAGTTTCCTTGGCTGACCACTATGTCTATGGTCCTCCTCATTGCCTATTTCTTGATATCCTCAATACTGACAAATCCAGGTAGATACTTATATATCACGTAAGACCATCAGAAAGGCGAATGATTGGCTCCAAATGTATTCTGCAGCTGAATAACAACCTCAAACATCCAGCCAATGTCATTAAGAACAAAAATTCCTGAAAGTGATCTCAAATTCTGCACAAACCTACCACATTCAGATTCATGTTTACTTTCACGAGCATTTTTACTCAAAGTCGGTCACAGTTCCGTAAATCATTTCCAATAATGCCTTTGTATTACTAGGATAGTGGTGCTGTATGACGAGCGGAGGGAACAGGGGGACATGTTTGATGAGGGGAGGGTGTATGGAGGGGTTAAAAGATCGTCTGAAGAGACTACAGGAGCGCATTTTTTTTTTTAACCTTAACTTTATGTTTGTTGAATCCAGCAACTAATCAAGGCACAGAAATCAACCACAACGTCATGACACAAGGTCTTCTTTGATTGGTTGCCAAAAATCACATGTCCCTGGCCATACAAAAAGCGGACATCTTGTTTTGCTGGAGCCATTTGCTCAGTGTCACAGTGCAGAGAGGTCGCTCCTGACAGCTGTGAGCCTAAGGTTGTGAGACAGCAGGGCACAAGAGGGGAAGGCTACTTACAACATGAGTTTGAAAAATGAAGTCGTGGTGGAACGGGGGAATAGGTTTGGTGTTCAATGTGTAGGTGGGTTAGGTGTTAGTGTGAATTAAATCTCATCTGAAGAAACACTTTCTCGTCCTATCCAAAGACCATTGACGACACCTGTTAGTGACCGGACTACTTGACTCTCTTTCTTTGGCAGCCACACAGCAGTACGCCTTGTAGATGAGGCTCAGAGCATGTGCTCAAGTGGATGGCAAGCACTGCATTAAGTGGTCTCTACTCCTCTTCCTCCACCTTAACATCACACACAGTACAATCCTCAGAGGTGGCACCCCAGTCACCCTTGTTCCCCCTACGTCAAAAATTTCCAAACACCCAACTGACTGTGGGGAACCTAGGATGAGCCATTCTGAAGAGGTGTTCACACATTGTATTCCTTGGGCATCAGAAATCTGTTAGAAATAATCACAGAATCCAGAGGCAGAAAGCATCTGCACCGATGCCTCAAATTTTTTCATGCTGGATTCGGGGCCGGATGAAATAGGGTCCAAGTACAATCCAAACCCTCATCACCAGAAGTTAACCACCAAGGGTGGAGGTGATCCTGATGAGACTCAGATACCAGAGGTGCACACGGACTGTACTGTGGTGTAAGGGCAGGAAGATGAGGAGGGTGACTCTCAGGATGAGGAGTATGAGAACAGAGAGAATGAGGATGATGTTGTAGATCCTACTTGGTGTGAACCTAAAGTAACACAGCTGAGTAGCTCAGCAGAGGAGGAAGATGAGGAGGTTACATTGCGGCTTTCCACACAGACATGAACTGATGCAACCAAGACAAACACTGCATCCTCAGCCCCAAATTCTGGCTGCGGCCAGCACCGGTCATGAGTGTGCAGTTAACAGGGGCAGCAAGGGTTGACCCAACACACATTATCTGGCAGATTTGCAAAAAAAATTGCAATAATTTGAAAACTATATGTGAGTCGCCCGCCAGGGCCGTGGGGTACTCGGTACCGGGTCTGGTACTTAAAGGGGATGTCACAGTGGCTGCAACCTGGTCTGTGGCCCTTGGCACACAAATAAAGGGGGAAAGGTCTTTAAAGGGGATTTGGAATTAAAGTTTGTGTTCGTGATGCCACCTCTGGTGTTTGGTCAATGGGGACCAAAGCTGCTTAAAGGGGTCCTCTGGGGTGATCTTATGGCAGCTAGATGGTATAACTTCCCACAGGTGAAGTAGGTCCCCAGGGCTCCCAGTGTGTAGATGAGGATGGTGAGTGGTGCAATGGAGGACACAGGTTTGCAGTCTCTTTACCTGGTTTACTGAAGGCTTCAGGCAACCGCAGTCCAGGGCACCAGATCACAGGTACAGGCAGGGTCCGGCCGGCTTGGAAGAAAATTCAGAGTCCCCTTTACCAGGTGGAGTTAGAAGCCTTCCTATTAGCCTTTGGCTTCTGGCAAGGTTCTCACAATTCTCTCTGTTCTCCATGAAGGTTAGGACACAAACCTGTATGATACATGGCTCGAGCCTTTTTATAGGCTTTTATATATCTCTATCACAACCCGGGCTCTATGTGCCACTGTGCCTCCTGGGTATTAGGGCAGACAGGTGATATGTAATCCAGCTGTCCTGCCGGTTTCTGCTGTGCCTCTTAGAGTCCGACACAACCTCGGTCGTCAGGCTACCGGAATCTGCGCTCGGCCAGGGAGGTAGCCCAAACGCTGCTATTCTCCCCTGGTGTCTCTCTCCTGTGCTCCACTCTCCTGCATGCTCACTAACACTGTTCTTCCTTCGGTATCTCTCAATCCTGGAGCTGCAGCAACTCTGGCTGCATGGCCCCAAACACGTCTCTCTGCCTCAGACTGCTCCAGTCTGCTGTCTGGCACGAACCGTCTGACTTTCCCTCCAAGTCATTAGGGAAGTTCCCCTTAATCCCGGTTCAAAGCTCCCTCTTCTGGCCTGGAGTGCTTCCAAGCATGACATCACTCTCCCCGTGAGGAAAGTAATGCCACTGTAACAACCAGGACCCTGGGGTGTTACACATGTATGAACCGGCAAATGCGCGATCAACATGCCTTAGCGTGGGAATCTCAGTGTGATAAAATGCAGACTAACGGGCCTCATCAGCCATCGACCATCCCATGAACCCCATCTGCTGCTTCTTTCTTCTCCATTCCAAGTGTTCACACATAGGTCTCCAGCCGCAGAAACTACAATTGTTTAGCCACCACAGTCAGGGTGAGTGAGAGCTGTTACCGAAGTAGACATGAATACTGCTTTTGTGTCACCCATCATACTGTAACTCATCTTTCTCAATCCACTATAACATCTCTGCCTGCACTTCACTCACAGTCCAGCAGTTTGTCCTGTTCTCCGTACTCCGCCCTCTCTCAGAACAGCTGCCAGCTCTCGGTCCTGCAATTGTGGTCACGTAAAAGACTGTTTCCGACTACACATGACAAAACTAAGAGCTTGAACTCCACCAACTCCACCATCTCCAACCTGTTGGACACGAAAATGCTGCCTTTCCGAAAGTTGATGGCCTTCACAGTCTCCCAGTACCAGTTGCACAGTTGCCATTACTTCTCAAAGAAATCTGTGCCTGGCTACACCAGCATGTCGCCGACAACATCATTCGTTCCCTGAAAAAGTCTATGTCTGTCCGGGTGCATTTCATCACTGACACCTGGACAAGCAAACATGGGCAGGGGCGTTACATGTCGCTGACTCGGCACTGGGTGACTTTGGTGGTTGTGGGGGCAGGCGGTCAAGGGGCTGCTCCATAAGTCTTTGAATTCCCAAGGCTCATCCTCAGCCTGGTGGTACAACAATTTCTCGGCCACTATCCCAGCCTTGATGCACTGCTGCAGAAAGCACGGTTGCTGTGTGCTTATTTCCGATGACCAAACCTTGCAGGTCATCGACTTGCATCTCTACAGAGATCTTTGATCCTACCAGTTAATAATTTAATTGGTGATGTTGGAGGTTTTGTCATGCCCAGCAGCCAGTGTTCTCTCAGAATGTGTCTTCAGCGCTGCTAGTGACGGATAAGCTTATTTGGCTGTCCCCTCAAAGTGTAGAATGCCTAACCTTCATTAAAATGAACAAGTCATGGTCATGGATCTCCAATGACTTTTGCACCCCAGTCGCAGATCGGGCAGACTAGGCGATTATAAGGTTTTTAGTATGCAAAAAAATACAAAAAAAGTTGTCATTGTGAAATATATGAAATATGAATAGCTATATGGTTTCTGAATGCTAGAAAAAATGAGACGCTTTGCACATAATTTGACAAAATCATGCCTGCCCATCAACCAACGACAAGGTGGTCTCAAAAACTGATGGGCCCCTATCAATGTGAATACTTCTCGTTCACATTTGCTTTCGGGGGCTTTGCGAAGGGCTTTGTACATCCTCCGTTAAGACCCGCCTACGTCTGCATACTTCTGCATGCGTCCTGCATACCTATCTTTAACATTGGGTACGCAAGACATGTGGATGTATCCGGATGTGTTGTTTTGACGCGCCCACCGACCGCACAAGAACACAAGTTGCTTTTTGTGCGTACAGCGGGTGCGTCAAAGCGATGCATCTAATAATAATAATATTTATTTTTCTATAACGCTAACATATTCTGCAGCGCTTTACAGTTTGCACACATTATCATCGCTGTCCCCGTACTCGGGCCAGGTCTAAGGGGAATGTCACTGCAGCAGCGACCCAGTCCGTGACCCTGGGTGTCCAATAAAAAGTCAATTAAAGGGGGAAAATAAAGTTTATAAGGGAAAAGGGGAATTTTTCGCGATGCCACCTATGGTATTCGGCAATGAGATGGTGGCCGATGCTGCAGTTCAGGTCCTCTGGGGCAGACGGTGATGCAACAGAGTTGGTACAGCTCTCCACAGGTAGAGCTAGGCTCCAGGGCAGTGATGGTGTTAAAGTCAATGATGGTGGAAGTGAATGGTGCCGGGCAGATGATGCAGAAATAATTCAAAGTACTCAGCAGGGTGCAGTTTTCACACCTTTACTCACAGTTCTTAGATGCAGTTCCCAGCCAGGGTGCTGTGTCCTCCGGGTCTGTGGTGCAGCCAGCTCTCAGGTAACTTGGGTGCACTTTTCCAGGACCCCCTTCTTATGTTCCTTTCCTGGCCTCCTCGCTGCGCTGGCTCCCACCTCTCCTGCCCTGATCCTTCACACACAGTGTCCCAAGCCATCAGCCTGTTGCCTGCGCAACGGCCAGGCTAAAGTAATGTTATGTTGGATGCAAGTGTGAGGGTCCTGGGTAGTGTCCCCTCCTTACCCGAGAGCAGAGTCCCACACCTCTGGATGAGGTGCAGTTCCTCTTTAGCGACTGGACTTCAGGGGCACCACTTACCCCCCATTAAACACAATACGTCCTCGGGCTGGTACAGAGTAAATAAATATGTTTAGACATGCAAAAGTTTTCTGTGATGCATCACAACAGGTATAACAGTTAGCAGAGAACTATCTTCCCTTTTTGGGAGGCACTTCTCTTAAACGTTGCATATAACTATTATAAAAATATATAAATATAACTTTAATATTATTAGAAACTTTACTAGACTTATACAATCTAGCTGTACTATAACACTTTCCATGTCAAGTTTAACAAATTACAGTGAGGTCCTGAGCCGGGCATCCTCCTCACAGTCCTTAGTGCAGTATGGGGGACCCGTCTTAAACCCTCAACGTAGGCTCTGGGCGTGGCTATAGGGCATCGCTGGTCACCTCGTTGGATCACTTTTTCGGCCACACCAGACAGTTTTTGTTCTTTAGTCTTTTATTAAAGGGATAGAGTGTCCTACTGGCACTCTTAAAGGGGTGATGTAAAACCAACAAGGAGCACATTAAGATGTGCTAACTATCTACAGTAAAAGTTCCGGTCACTCACTGTCCATGATCCTATTGTCTCTGTATTAAGAAGAACTAAACCTTACCAGGCTAACTTAACTATCAACTATTACACTTTATTAACTATTTACAGCCACATACTGCTATCTCTTCTTGTTTACTTCTGCTTCCAGGAGCAGTACCTGGTGCTGGCCATTCCCTGGCCGTGAAAGTTCTTCATGCATAATTACACCTGTTATTATCAGTTGTTCAGGTCCTACCACCAGGGTTTGGTTAGCCTGACCACGTATTGTTGGTCTGGTTGAACCTGCAGGGGCTGGTGCAGCACTTGTTGCAGCAGGGACCAGTTTGGCTTCTGGCATTGTTGGTTCTGTCTTTCAGGACTGGCAGCCACTGGACCAGGAGCTGTGTGCTTACAGTTCCTGACATTCAGTTCATACCACCCTTTTTCACCCCAATGACAGATGTAGGTCACGAGGTCACCTAGGTACAGATCCCTTTCAGGGTGTCCCTCCAGGAGGTGTGATTCCACGTCCCGCCGGGTGACAAATACCTCCGCCAGCATTCCGGACTCCTTAATGAAGCCCCAACTCTTCTTAAGTTGGAAGGCTACCATGGTGCCCTGCCTCCATGGGCCCTGGTCTGCTTGTTTGGCCTTGCGGGCCTCGGCTTTGGCCTGCCGGTTCCGTTCTTCCATGGCCTTATGCTGGGCACTGTGCTCCTCTTCCTCCTTCCCCCACTTAAACACTAGCTGCTGATTGTATTCCTCCCAGCTGAGGACTTCTATGTCGGACCCGTCTGGTTGGGCCTCCCCGGGGAACCCATCATCTCAGTCTGTGACTTTTCCTATTGGAACACCACCTTCTCCATGCTCACCTCTAGTGGTGTACCTGTGGGCTTCAGCGGGACCTTCCGGTGATCCTCTGTGCTTGTCTGGTCCCAAGCAAGATTATAGTAAACCCAGCTGGATTGAGGGGCTGTCAGGGTTATAAGTGGACCTATTAAAGTCCCTTCGGTCCCTGGGGCAGGGTCAGCACCGGGGCGGGGTCAGTCACCGGGGCAGGGTCGGTCACAGTACCTGCTATTGTGGTCTCACCAATGCCGGTCTCCTCCTCCGCTGGGGTTGGAGACATTGGCCTCAGGATGGGACGCTGCTCCTCCAGCTTGATCCTCCTCCGCAGGGCTGATTTCCATCTGCTCACCGCGGTCAGCTCCATGCCCAGGAGCTGGCGGCTCAGCTCCTCCACCTTAGCTCCAAGAAGCCGGATCCACGGCTGTCGGTTGGTCCGGATCCTCATCCCGTGAGCTGGGGAAGTCCTCTGCTTCTCCCCCTCACTCCAGGTAGCCACCGCTCGCCATCTTGGATTCCGAGTTGTTTGCAACAACCACGTGTTGTTCCTTCTTCCTCTTTCGTGGGTGGGCCTTCTTCTTCTTCTTCCTGTTCTCATCATACCAAATCAGGAGGCGGATCTCTCTTGCTGATGGACATGTCATTGTTTAGTAGTATTTGCAGTGGGCAGGCATGGTGTTGTGAACTCTATTTCTGGGCTCCCTCTTGTGGTCACAAGTGGTACTGTGTGAGTGCTGTCTTTCTGCAGGTTTGTGACTGGCATCAGCTGTCTCGTTATCTGTGGGCTGGTTTTCTATGTAAGCTCACTTGGACTCTCAGTCTATGCCTGCTGTCGTTGTATTCAGTGCTATTCTGATTGCTCCTGTCTACATCCGTAATCAGTCTCTCCATGAGAAGCTAAGTTCTGTTTGCTTATTCTTGCTCATCTATGTTCAATATGGTTCCTAGAATATTATGAGTTTTGTCCAGCTTGCTAATATGTGATTTCTCTGCTTTCTGTAGCTCTGGGGTGCTGAGTTGCTCCCCCCACATCGTTAGTTGGTGTGGGAGTTCTCGCATTCTCTGCGTGGATATTTTTGTATAGGGTTTTTTACTGACCGCACAGATCCCTTGCTATTTTCTGCTATCTAGTGTTAGCGGGCCTCATTTGCTTAACCTGTTTCATCTCTGCGTTTGTCTTTTCCTCTTAACTCACCGTTATTATTTGTTGGGGGCCGTTCTATATCTTTGGGGTTATTTCTCTGAGGCAAGTGAGGTCTTACTTTATCTCTAGGGGTAGTCAGTTTCTCAGGCCGTGAAGAGACGTCTAGGATTTCAGGAAACGTTCCACGGCTACCTTTAGTGTGTTTGGTTAGGATCAGGTTTTGCGGTCAGTCCAGTTACCACATCCCCAGAGCTTGTCCTATTTTCTCTGACTTAGCTGGTTAGATTTGTGATCCTAAGCCACTGGGATCATAACAGTACAGCAGGCCCGAAAAGTGTTTAATGCATCGCAGAAGTGGGATAAGAGAAGCCCTGAGTACAATTTTTTTTTTTTTCCTCTCCCTTTGCTGCAGTCTGTCCAGCTTCTCTCATCCCCTTAATCTCTGGGTGGCTTTGAGTTCAGCTGCAGACATGGATATTCAGAGTCTGACTTCTAGTGTGGATCATCTTGCTGCAAGGGTGCAAAGCATTCAGGATTTTGTTGTTCACAGTCCTATGTCTGAGCCAAAAGTACCTATTCCTGAGTTGTTTTCTGGAGATAGATCTCGGTTTCTGAATTTTAAGAATAATTGTAAATTATTTCTTTCTTTGAGACCTCGTTCCTCTGGTGATTCCGCTCAGCAAGTTAGAATTGTTATCTCCCTGTTACGTGGCGACCCTCAAGATTGGGCCTTCTCCCTGGCGCCGGGAGATCCTGCATTGCTTAATGTGGATGCGTTTTTTCTGGCGCTTGGATTGCTTTATGAGGAACCTAATCTTTAGAACCAGGCAGAAAAGGCCTTGCTGGCTCTCTCTCAGGGCCAGGATGAAGCTGAGGTGTATTGTCAAAAATTTCGGAAATGGTCGGTGCTTACTCAATGGAATGAGTGTGCCCTGGCTGCAAATTTCAGAGAAGGTCTTTCTGAAGCCATTAAGAATGTTATGGTGGGGTTCCCCATGCCTGCAAGTCTGAATGACTCAATGGCTTTGGCCATTCAGATTGATCGGCGTTTGCGGGAGCGCAAATCTGCGCACCATCTGGCGGTGTTTTCTGAACAGAGACCTGAGTCTATGCAATGTGACCGAATTCAGACCAGAATTGAGCGGCAAAATCATAGACGTCAAAATGGGTTGTGCTTTTACTGTGGTGATTCAACTCATGTTATCTCAGCATGCTCTAAGCGCGTAAAAAAGATAGCTAAATCTGTCACCGTTGGTACTATACAGCCTAAATTCATTTTGTCTGTTACTTTAATTTTTTCTTTGTCATCCTACTCGGTTATGGCTTTTGTGGATTCAGGTGCTGCCCTGAACCTGATGGATTTGTCGTTTGCCAGGCGCTGTGGTTTTGTCCTGGAGCCTTTGGAATTCCCTATTCCACTGAGGGGTATTGATGCTACACCATTGGCTGAGCATAAGCCTCAGTATTGGACTCAAGTGACCATGTGCATGACTCCTGTGCATCAGGAGGTGATTCGCTTTCTTGTGCTGCATAATCTGCATGATGTTGTCGTTTTGGGTCTGCCATGGCTGCAGGCCCATAATCCAGTTCTGGATTGGAAAGCTATGTCTGTTTCAAGTTGGAGTTGCCAGGGGATTCATGGCGATGCTCCTTTGGTGTCAATTGCTTCTTCCACTCCTTCTGAGGTCCCTGAGTTTTTGTCGGACTACCAGGATGTATTTGATGAGCCCAGATCCGGTGCCCTGCCTCCTCACAGGGATTGTGATTGTGCTATAAATTTGATTCCTGGTAGTAAGTTCCCTAAGGGACGACTTTTTAATTTGTCTATACCAGAACATGCCTCAATGCGGAGTTATATAAAGGAGTCTTTAGAGAAGGGACATATTCGCCCATCCTCCTCCCCTCTTGGTGCAGGATTCTTTTTTGTAGCCAAGAAGGATGGTTCTCTGAGACCTTGTATAGATTATCGTCTTCTAAATAAAATCACGGTCAAATTTCAGTATCCTTTGCCATTATTGTCTGATCTGTTTGCTCGGATTAAGGGGTCCAGTTGGTTCACCAAGATAGATCTTCGTGGTGTGTATAACCTAGTGCGTATTAAGCAGGGGGATGAATGGAAAACAGCATTTAATACGCCCGAGGGCCATTTTGAGTACTTGGTGATGCCTTTTGGACTCTCTAATGCTCCTTCTGTGTTCCAGTCCTTCATACATGACATCTTCCGAGAATATCTGGATAAATTTATGATTGTGTATCTGGATGACATTTTGGTCTTTTCTGAGGACTGGGAGTCCCATGTGAAGCAGGTCAGGATGGTATTTCAGGTCCTGCGTGCTAATGCCTTATTTGTGAAGGGCTCAAAATGTCTCTTCGGAGTACAGAAGGTTTCCTTTTTGGGTTTTATTTTTTCTCCTTCTACTATTGAGATGGACCCAGTCAAGGTCCAGGCTATTCATGACTGGACTCAGCCTACATCTGTTAAGAGTCTTCAGAAGTTCTTGGGTTTTGCTAATTTTTACCGTCGCTTCATCGCTAATTTTTCTGGCGTGGTTAAGCCCTTGACGGATTTGACCAAGAAAGGTTCTGATGTGACTAATTGGTCTCCTGCGGCAGTGGAAGTCTTTCGGGAGCTGAAGCGCCGGTTTTCTTCAGCTCCAGTATTATGTCAGCCTGATATCTCTCTTCCTTTCCAGGTCGAGGTGGATGGTTCTGATATTGGAGCAGGGGCTGTTTTGTCGCAGAGAAGCTCTGATGGCTCTGTGATGAAGCCTTGTGCCTTCTTTTCAAGAAAGTTTTCGCCTGCCGAGCGGAATTATGATGTTGGTAATCGGGAATTGTTGGCTATGAAGTGGGCATTTGAGGAGTGGCGACATTGGCTCGAGGGAGCTAGGCATCGTGTGGTGGTCTTGACTGATCACAAAAATCTGATTTATCTCGAGTCTGCCAAGCGTATGAATCCTAGACAGGCTCGTTGGTCGTTGTTTTTCTCCCGTTTCGATTTCGTGGTCTCGTACCTGCCTGGTTCGAAGAACGTGAAGGCTGATGCCCTTTCTAGGAGTTTTGTGCCTGACTCTCCGGGAGTTTCAGAGCCGGCTGGTATCCTCAAAGAGGGAGTGATTTTGTCTGCCATTTCCCCAGATTTGCGACGAGTGCTGCAGAAATTTCAGGCTGAGAGACCTGACCGTTGCCCACCAGAGAGACTGTTTGTCCCAGATAGATGGACCAGCAGAGTTATTTCCGAGGTTCATTCTTCGGTGTTGGCAGGTCATCCTGGGATTTTTGGTACCAGAGATTTGGTGGCTAGGTCCTTCTGGTGGCCTTCCTTGTCGCGGGATGTGCGTTCCTTTGTGCAGTCCTGTGGGATTTGTGCTCGGGCTAAGCCTTGCTGTTCTCGTGCCAGCGGTTTGCTTTTGCCTTTGCCTGTCCCGAAGAGGCCTTGGACGTACATTTCCATGGATTTTATTTCAGATCTTCCAGTATCTCAGAGAATGTCTGTCATCTGGGTGGTGTGTGATCGTTTTTCCAAAATGGTCCATTTGGTGCCCTTGCCTAAGTTGCCTTCCTCCTCAGATTTGGTTCCTTTATTTTTTCAGAATGTGGTTCGCTTGCACGGCATCCCTGAAAATATTGTGTCTGACAGAGGATCCCAGTTTGTGTCCAGATTTTGGCGGATTTTTTGTGCTAAGATGGGCATTGATTTGTCTTTTTCGTCGGCCTTCCATCCTCAGACGAATGGCCAAACCGAGCGAACTAATCAGACCTTGGAAACTTATTTAAGATGTTTTGTTTCTGCTGATCAGGATGATTGGGTGACTTTTTTGCCATTGGCCGAGTTTGCCCTTAATAATCGGGCTAGTTCTGCTACTTTGGTTTCGCCTTTTTTCTGCAATTCTGGTTTTCATCCTCGTTTTTCCTCGGGTCAGGTTGAGCCTTCTGACTGTCCGGGGGTGGATTCTGTGGTGGATAGGTTGCAGCAGATTTGGAACCATGTGGTGGACAATTTGAAGTTGTCACAGGAGAAGGCTCAGCGCTTTGCCAACCGCCGTCGCGGTGTTGGTCCCCGACTTCGTGTTGGGGATTTGGTATGGCTGTCTTCTCGGTATGTTCCTATGAAGGTTTCCTCTCCTAAATTCATCGGTCCTTATAAGATTTTGGAAATCCTTAACCCGGTGTCTTTTCGTTTGGACCTCCCAGCATCGTTTGCCATTCATAATGTGTTCCATAGGTCTTTGTTGCGGAGGTATGTGGTGCCTGTGGTTCCTTCTGTTGAGCCTCCTGCTCCGGTGCTGGTTGAGGGCGAATTGGAGTACTTGGTGGAGAAGATCTTGGATTCTCGTATTTCCAGACGGAGGCTTCAGTATTTAGTTAAGTGGAAGGGCTATGGTCAGGAGGATAATTCCTGGGTTGTCGCCTCTGATGTTCATGCGGCCGATTTGGTTCGTGCCTTCCATGCGGCTCATCCTGATCGCCCTGGGGGTATTGATGAGGGTTCGGTGACCCCTCCTCAAGGGGGGGGGTACTGTTGTGAACTCTATTTCTGGGCTCCCTCTTGTGGTCACAAGTGGTACTGTGTGAGTGCTGTCTTTCTGCAGGTTTGTGACTGGCATCAGCTGTCTCGTTATCTGTGGGCTGGTTTTCTATGTAAGCTCACTTGGACTCTCAGTCTATGCCTGCTGTCGTTGTATTCAGTGCTATTCTGATTGCTCCTGTCTACATCCGTAATCAGTCTCTCCATGAGAAGCTAAGTTCTGTTTGCATATTCTTGCTCATCTATGTTCAATATGGTTCCTAGAATATTATGAGTTTTGTCCAGCTTGCTAATATGTGATTTCTCTGCTTTCTGTAGCTCTGGGGTGCTGAGTTGCTCCCCCCACATCGTTAGTTGGTGTGGGGGTTCTCGCATTCTCTGCGTGGATATTTTTGTATAGGGTTTTTTACTGACCGCACAGATCCCTTGCTATTTTCTGCTATCTAGTGTTAGCGGGCCTCATTTGCTTAACCTGTTTCATCTCTGCGTTTGTCTTTTCCTCTTAACTCACCGTTATTATTTGTGGGGGGCTGTTCTATATCTTTGGGGTTATTTCTCTGAGGCAAGTGAGGTCTTACTTTATCTCTAGGGGTAGTCAGTTTCTCAGGCCGTGAAGAGATGTCTAGGATTTCAGGAAACGTTCCACGGCTACCTTTAGTGTGTTTGGTTAGGATCAGGTTTTGCGGTCAGTCCAGTTACCACATCCCCAGAGCTTGTCCTATTTTCTCTGACTTAGCTGGTTAGATTTGTGATCCTAAGCCACTGGGATCATAACAGCATGGTGCACGGACGCATGCAGAAGTACGCAGCCCTCCGCAAAGCCCCCGAATGCAAATGTGAACCCGGCCTTAGGCTGATGGCTGAATTCCTGGGTGAATGTGGACACCTCTCTCAGTAATGCCTGCATTTATGGGTAGGTAGGAACCTTGCTGTAATTAAAATCACCACGAGTTGAAGGGCGGAGTGCTAAGTCAGTAAGCTAACAAATGGCAAAAAGGTGACTGGCACGTCCAAGCTAGTGTGAATAAGTGCAAACTTAGGAGCAGCTACCTCCATATACAATATACAAAAAAATACAAAGAAAGGTTTGCACCTTATTCACACTAGCTTGGATGTGCCAGTTTTTTGTTATTTGTATGTTAGCTTACTGACCAAGCACTCCGCCTTTCAACATGTGGTGAATTTAATTACATCAGGTTCCTACCTACCCATAAATGCAGGCATTACTGAGAGAGGTGTCCACATTCACCCAGAAATTCAGACATCAGCCTAAGAGGAGAGGTATTCACATTGGTAGTGACCCATCAGTTTTTGAGACCACCTTGATGTTAGTTGATGGGCATGCATGACTTGGCCAAATTATGTGCAAAGCATCTCATTTTTTCTAGTATTCAGAAGCTGTATTGCTATTCATATTTCATATATTTCACATTGACATGCTTTAGCACGAAAGAGTGCAACTATTTTTGTATTTTTTTGATTATTGTATATGGAGGTAGCTGCTCCTAAGTTTGCACCTATTGACGCTAGCTTGGATGTGCCAGTCAGTTTTTTGTTATATGACATTTTTAGTGTCATGTATTGTTCTCACATTATTGCAGTCTGTGCCGTCTTTGTGGTGCCTTCCGTTGTGTCTCCATCTGGTTGATTGCCTGTAGTGGAAAGTGAGTCAGAGGCCTATTATACTGTTTCTACTCTGTGGAAATTGATGCCACTTTTGTGAGGTCTGACAGTTACTTTTTTGAAATGTGCAGACTCCAAGTTCGCTCTCCATCTGGTGGGTTGCCTGTGTAGGTAGGGCTCCCAGACAGGCAGGCCTGCACTTACTTTCAGTCAACTACCTGTGTTACTTTCCTTATATTTTTCTTCCAATATTACTGTATGAAACTGATGTTTGTGCCATCTGTGTGTGGCTGAAATAAAAAAAGGAGGTGTGAGGTCTCCCAGCTAAGAAGGCTTACACTGCTCCCTTAACCACCAGGTCCTCATTGAAATTTTAATTCCAAGCTATAAATGCTAGGCCAGGCCTTGATACCCCATGAATGGCCCATGGCTGGCTGCTGCTAGGCCATTAGTAAATTTCTACTGTGGGTCAATTGATACCACTTTTCATGGTGTCTGCCCCTAATTTTGGCTGTTTGGGAAGCTTTTTGTCACCCCTTAAGGTGTCTATGCATTTGGTTTTGCCTCCCATAGAATCTAATGGGGTTCCGATACATTTGTCAAACGGTTTGGCGAACTGTTCGGCGAATGGAGGTGCGTTCGGTGAATCCAAACCGAATCAAACCATGAAAGGTTTGCTCATCTCTAGTGATGACCCAGCTCCCACAGAGTCCTGTTCTCAACATCATTTATCTGTCTGGGAATACTCAATGAGACAGAAGGATTTGCTCAAGTCTCCATATGCATATTGTGACGGCCGAAAGTGTTGACACCATTGACATTGCTCCAGAAAATGAAGTATTTCTCTTAGAAAATAATGGCAATTACACACGTTTTGTGATACACATGTCTATTTCATTTGTGTGTATTGGAACAACACAAAAAATCACAGGAAAAAAATGCAAATTGAGCTTAATTTCACACAAAACCTCAAAAATTCATCAGACAAAATTGTTGGCAGCCTAAACTTTTGGTTAAATTTGGTTAAACACCCTTTGTAATGAATAAGTGCAATCAATCACTTCCTATAGCCATTAACAAGCTTCTAACACCCTTTAAACTGGAAGTTTGGACCACTCTTCTTTAGTAAACTGCTCCAGGTCTCTCATATTTGAAGGGTTTCTTCTCCCAACAGCAATTTCAATTTTAAGATTTCTCCACAGTTGTTCAATAGGATTTAGATCCTGACACATTTCTGGCCACTTAAGAACTCTCCAGCCCTTTGTTACCATCCATTTCAAGGTGCTTCTCGAAGTATATTTGACCTAGGACACAAACCCAGCTTTCTGACACTGGGCACTACATTGTCACCCAAAATCCTTTGATTCTCTTCAGATTTAATGATGACTTGCACACACTCAAGGCACCTAGTGCCAGAGGCAGTAAAACAATCCCAAAACATCCTTGAACTTGCACTATATTTAACTATAGGTCCTGTGTAGTGATGAGTGACTATACCCGTTGCTCGGGTTGCCTGTTGCTCGGGTTGACCGAGCAGGGCCGCCATCAGGGCATTACGGCCGTGACTGGCGTATGGGGCCCGGTGGGCAGAGGGGGCCCGCATCGGGCCCCGTCTCATCTGCTCTCAGGGCCCCTACCAGCAGCCGCAGGCTACACCGGGCCCCTACCGGCGCTGCAGCTGTCTAACGCTATTGACGTGCGGGCCCGCGCCCGCACTTCAATAGTTAACGGCCGCCAGCCAATCTGAGCCTGGCAGCTGACGTCAGCCGCAGCATGCATGTCGCCAGCGTCTGACATCATTGTCAGTGGCCGGCGAGTGTGCGCTTCAGCTGCGTGGAGAGAGCAGGAGCGCGGCCAGGTAAGCAGAACTTGATTCTTTTTTTTTATTGAGAGCGGCGATCCAGGGGGCCCAGGGCAGAATGCTGGACACAGGGGCAGAAAGCTGGACGCAGAACGCTGGACACAGGGGCAGAACACTGGACACAGGGGCAGAATGCTGGACACAGGAGCAGAAAGCAGGACACAGGGGCAGAATGCTGGACACGGGCAGAAAGCTGGACATTGGGGCAGAACGCTGGTAACAGGGCCAGAATGCTGGACACAGGGGCAGAACGCTGGACACAGGAGCAGAATGCTGGACACAGGGGCAGAATGCAGGACACAGGATCAGAATGCTGGACTCTGATGCAGAAAGCTGGACACTGGTGCAGAATGCTGGACACGGGCAGAAAGCTGGACATTGGGGCAGAAAGCTGGACACGGGCAGAAAGCTGGACATTGAGGCAGAATGCTGGACACTGATGCAGAAAGCTGGACATGGGCAGAATGCTGGACACAGGGGCAGAATGCTGGACACAGGGGCAGAATGCTGGAAACAGGGGCAGAATGCTGGACACAGGGGCAGAATGCTGGACACAGGGGTAGAATGCTGGACACTGGGGCAGAAAGCTGGACACAGGGGCAGAAAGCTGGACATTGGGGCAGAATGCTGGACACAGGGGCAGAAAGCTGGACACGGGCAGAACGCTGGACACAGGGGCAGAGCGCTGGACACAGGGGCAGAACGCTGGACACAGGGGCAGAATGCAGGACACAGGAGCAGAATGCTGGACACAGGGGCAGAATGCAGGACACAGGAGCGGAATGCTGGACTCTGGTGCAGAAAGCTGGACACTGGTGCAGAATGCTGGACACGGGCAGAAAGCTGGACATTGGGGCAGAAAGCTGGACACAGGGGCAGAAAGCTGGTCATTGAGGCAGAATGCTGGACACTGATGCAGAAAGCTGGACATGGGCAGAATGCTGGACACAGGGGCAGAAAGCTGGACACAGGGGCAGAAAGCTGGACACAGGGGCAGAAAGCTGGACATTGGGGCAGAATGCTGGACACAGTGGCAGAAAGCTGGACACGGGCAGAATGATAGACACAGAGGCAGAATGCTGGACACAGGGGCAGAATGCTGGACACAGGGGCAGAAAGCTGGACACAGGGGCCGAAAGCTGGACATTGGGGCAGAATGCTGGACACAGGGGCAGAAAGCTGGACACGGGCAGAATGATAGACACAGGGGCAGAATGCTGGACACAGGGGCAGAAAGCTGGACATGGGCAGAAAGCTGGACACGGGGGCAGAATGCTGGACATTGGGGCAGAACGCTGCACACAGGGGCAGAATGCTGGACACAGGGGCAGAAAGCAGGACACAGGGGCAGAATGCTGGACACAGGCAGAAAGCTGGACATTGGGGCAGAACGCTGGACACAGGGGCAGAAAGCTGGACACAGGGGCAGAATGCTGGACATTGGGGCAGAACGCTGCACACAGGGGCAGAATGCTGGACACAGGGGCAGAAAGCAGGACACGGGCAGAATGCTGCACACGGGCAGAAAGCTGGAGAATGGGGCAGAACGCTGGACACAGGGGCAGAACGCTGGACACAGGGGCAGAACGCTGGACACAGGGGCAGAACGCTGGACACAGGGGCAGAAAGCTGGACACAGGGGCAGAATGCTGGACACTGGGGCAGAACGCTGCACACAGGGGCAGAAAGCAGGACACGGGCAGAATGCTGGACACGGGCAGAAAGCTGGACATTGGGGCAGAAAGCTGGACACAGGGGCAGAACGCTGGACACAGGGGCAGAACGCTGGACACAGGGGCAGAACGCTGGACACAGGGGCAGAATGCTGGACACGGGCAGAATGCTGGACTCTGGTGCAGAAAGCTGGACACTGGTGCAGAATGCTGGATACGGGCAGAAAGCTGGACATTGGGGCAGAAAGCTGGACATTGGGGCAGAAAGCTGGACATTGAGGCAGAATGCTGGACACTGATGCAGAAAGCTGGACATTGGGGCAGAAAGCTGGACACAGGGGCACAAAGCTGGACATTGAGGCAGAATGCTGGACATTGGGGCAAAATGCTGGACACGGGCAGAAAGCTGGACACGGGCAGAATGCTGGACATGGGCAGAATGCTGGACACAGGGGCAGAATGCTGGACACAGGGGCAGAATGCTGGACACAGGGGCAGAAAGCTGGACACAGGGGCAGAAAGCTGGACACGGGCAGATTGCTGGACACTAGGGCAGAATGCTGGACACTGGGGCAGAATGCTGGACACAGGGCAGAATGGAGATACGGGGCATGATAGGAGACACAGGGGGCAGGATGAAAGACATGGCGGCATGACTGGAGACAGATGGGGCAGGATTGGAAACAGATGGGGCAGAATGGAGACACAGGGGGTATGATTGCAGACATGGGGGCATGATTGGAGATGGGGCAGAATGGTGATATGGGCATGATTGGAGACACTGGGGGCAGGATTGGAGACAGATGGGGCAGGATCATGGGGCAGGATGGATACGATGGAGACAGATGGGGCAGGATCGGGAGATCATATGGGGCAGGATGGATACTCATTAGGGCAGGATGGGAGAACATATGGCTGACGCCAGGAATGAGATACACGGGGCAAGGATGGCGAATTTTATTACCATAGGGGCTAATTAAGGGATATTATTACTGCAGTGATGTATTTATTTTATTTTTTGAGTATACTTTTTTAAATGGAGGGGCGGTCCTATTACTGTGTAGAGTGATACTATGTTGCCTTCTTCATGTGGTGTAATGTAGAAGTTGAGAAAATTAAGTAATGTGTTCTGCAAGCGGAACTCGAGATAACGGTGTTATTTCCTGCAGAGACGAGCCCTGGCTAGATGAAGTGATGGCGATCTGTGCTGGATGAAAGACGAAGGACTTCACATAGAGGCGTCACTGGTGAGTCAGTGTGTTACCTATACACTGACACTATACACTGTATACTATATACAGAGCTCCTGTGTATAATGTCACCAGTGATCACTGTATTACCTATACACTATATACAGAGCTCCTGTATATAATATCACCGGTGATCTCTGTATTACCTCTACACACACTGCATACTAAGTACAGATCTCCTGTGTATAATGGCACTGATGGTGATAGTATCGTGGTTTTTTTTTTTATTACTGATCAGTATTGTAGTATACAGTCACTATGTGGTGGTAATATGTGGTCTGGTCATGATGTTGTGGTATTTGTTCCTTGTATTTGATATTATTCGATCAATGTGGTGGTAATATGTCATCTGGTCATGGTGCTGTGGTATTTGTTCCTTGTATATGGTATTATAGGTCATTTTAAAAATTGAAAAATAAATAAAAATATACCTAAATTGTATTGCATATTTTAACAAATATTTAATAGGTTACAGTAGAGTAGGGCCTGGCCAAAAGTGTCTACCTTGTCATTTTGGTGGCTTAAAAAATCTTTTGGCCAAAACAAAAGCTGCCGGCTATATGTGTGATCTGGTGATGGGAACTGTCAATGTGTGATAGGTGAGAAGAGGAGATTTTCCAAGAGAGGGCGGTGGGACTGTGGACAGTTTGAGGGGTGGAGCGTGGAGGTGAGGCTGGGGTGGAGCCTGGGCGGAGTCTCAAGGGGGCCCCGAAAATTTTGCCAGTATGGGGCCCTGAAATTTCTAGTGGCAGCCCTGTGGCCGAGTATTTATGACTGCTCGGAGATTTAGTTTTCATCGCGGCAGCTGAATGATTTACAGCTACTAGCCAGGCTGAATACATGTGGGGGTTGCCTGGTTGCTAGAGAATCCCCACATGTAATCAAGCAGGCTACTAGCTGTAAATCATTCAGCTGCCGCTATGAAAACTAAATCTCTGAGTAGTCATAAATACTTGGAGGTCACCCGAGCGTGCTCGGGGAAAACCCAAGCAATGAGTACACTCGCTCATCACTAATCCTGTGTTCTTTTCTTTGTAGGCCTCATTCTGTTTTCAGTAAACTGTAAAATGATGTGCTTTACCAAAATGCTCTATGTTGGTTTCACCTATCCACATAATGTTTTCCCAGAAGGATATAGGGTTACTTACGTACATTTTGACAAACTGAAGTCTAGCTATTTTATGTCTGTGTCAGCAGTGGGTTCCTCCTGGGTCTTCTGCCATAGCGTTTAATTTCATTCAAATGTGGATAGATAATTTGAGCTAACACTGATGCACCCTGAGCCTGCAGGACAGCTTAATTTTTTGGGGGAAATTGAATGGAGCTGCTTATCCACCATCCAGATTATCATGCCTTGCAAACTTTCATCAATTTTTCTCTACCTTACACATCCAGGGAGATTAGCTACAGTGCCATGGATTGTAAACTTCTTGATTATATTGCGCACCGTGGACAAAGGAACATCAAGATCTCTGGAGATGGACTAGTAACCATGAGATTGTTGATATTGTTCAAAAATTTTGGTTCTCAAATTCTCAGACAGTTCTCTTTTCTTTCTGTTCTCCATGCTTAGTGTGGCACACGCCAACACACAATGCAAAGATTGGGTCAACTTCTCATCTTTTTATCTGGTTTCAGGTGTGATTTTCATATTGGTCATACCTGTTACTTGCCACAGGTGAGTTTGTGTATCACATGAATTAAACAGTTTTTAATCCACAATTTTGGAAAGATGACAATAATTTTATCCCACCCTATTGGGTTTTTTTGTGTGAAATTATGTCCACTTTGCCTTTTTCTTTTTTTGCGTTGTTCCAATGCTTCTTACTTTTTCATCCAAAAATCATGTTACTCACAACCAATATTGTTAATAATATCTAAATATCTTAAGTATCTCACGTCTATCTATGCATATATAGTTTTTTCATTTATACAGTTAGTATGCCTATGTACTATATGTTGCTCCAGCACTGAAAAATTGGAGTCATGTATTACTTCCATCTGCTTCTTTTATTGAACATTAGTAGAAGGGAAATGAAGGTAGTAAAATATGACTGCAGAATCACACTGCACACAAGGATTATTATTATTATTATTATTTATTGTTATAGCGCCATTTTTTCCATGGCGCTTTACATGTGGGGAGGGGTATACATAATAAAAACAAGTACAATAATCTTAAACAATACAAGTCATAACTGGTACAGGAGGAGAGAGGACCCTGCCCACGAAGGCTCACAATCTACAAGGGATGGGTGAGAATACAGTAGGTGAGGATAGAGCTGGTCATGCAGCGGTTTGGTCGATCGGTGGTTACTGCAGGTTGTAGGCTTGTCGGAAGAGGTGGGTCTTCGGGCTCTTTTTGAAGGTTTCGATGGTAGGCGAGAGTCTGATGTGTTGTGGTAGAGGGTTCCAGAGTAGGGGTGATACGCGAGAGAAATCTTTTATACGATTGTGGGAAGAGGAGATAAGAGGGGAGTAGAGAAGGAGATCTTGTGAGGATCGGAGGTTGCGTGTAGGTAAGTACCGGGAGACGAGGTCACAGATGTATGGAGGAGACAGGTTGTGGATGGCTTTGTACGTCATGGTTAGGGTTTTGTAGTGGAGTCTCTGGGCAATGGTGAGCCAGTGAAGGGATTGACAGAGGGGAGAGGCCGGGGAATAGCGGGGGATAGGTGGATTAGTCGGGCAGCAGAGTTTAGAATAGATTGGAGGGGTGTGAGAGTGTTAGAGGCAAGGCCACAGAGCAGGAGGTTACAGTAGTCAAGGCGAGAGATGATGAGGGCATGGACTAGGGTTTTTGCAGAATCTTGGTTGAGGAATGTACGGATTTGTGAAATATTTTTGAGTTGAAGTTGGCAGGAAGTGGAAAGGGCTTGGATATGTGGTTTGAAGGAGAGATCAGCGTCAAGGATTATCCCGAGGCAGTGAGCTTGTGGGACTGGGGAGAGTGGGCAGCCATTTACTGTAATGGATAGGTTCGTTGGGGGGTCGCGTGAGATGGGGGAAAGATGATGAATTCTGTTTTGTCCATGTAAAGTTTCAGAAATCTAGCGGAGAAGAAGGATGAAATAGTGGACAGACATTGAGGGATTCTGGTTAGTAGGGAGGTGATATCTGGTCCAGAGATGTAGACCTATGTGTCATCAACATAGAGATGATACTGAAAGCCATGAGATTCTATGAGCTGTCCCAGGCCAAAGGTGTAAATGGAGAAGAGCAGGGGCCCAAGGACTGAACCTTGCGGGACTCCGACAGATAGGGGGTGAGGTGAGGAGGTGGTGTGTGAGTGGGAGACACTGAATGTCTGGTCTGTTAAGTATGATGAGATCCCAGATAGGGCCAAGTCTGTGATGCCAAGGGATGAGAGGGTCTGTAGTAATAAGGAATGGTCCACTATGTCAAAGGCAGCCGACAGGTCGAGGAGGAGGACAGAGTAGTGTCACTTGCTCTTGGCGGTTAAGAGGTCATTGGTGACCTTAGTTAGGGCAGTTTCAGTGGAATGGTGTGACCGGAAGCCAGATTGTAAGCGGTCAAAGAGGGAGCAAGAAGAGAGATGGGAGGACAGTTCAAGGTAGACGTGTTGTTCCAGTAGTTTGAAGGCATAAGGGAGAAGTGATATAGGGCGATAGCTAGATACAGAGGATGGGTCAAGAGAGGGCTTTTTGAGGATAGGTGTGATGGAGGCATGTTTAAAGCTTGAGGGGAAAACACCAGTTGTTAGTGATAGGTTGAAGAGATGGGTTAGGGTTGGGATGAAGACTGTGGCGAGGTTTGGGATGAAGTGGGATGGGAGCGGGTCAAGTGCACAGGTGGTGAGATGCGATCTTGAGAGTAGAGTGGAGAGTTGATCTTCTGTAATGGTGGAGAAGTTGGTTTTGGAGGTGGAGGACTGGGAAGTCAGGAGGAAGGGCTCTGGGGGTTGTTGACCAAAACTGTCTCTGATGTTATCAATCTTCTGCTTGAAAAATGAGGCAAAGTCAGCTGAGATCATCAGTAGTTGTAACTATGGAAACACATAGTTCTGCAAAGAAGCTTTAAACACAAAACAGAAGAGTATTTTAATCATAAATGACCCTCACAGATAAATTTTAACATGGTCTCGACTTGTGGTTAACTTAATGAGCAAGTTTCATGTCAAGTATAGAGAATAATTGAGTGCCACAGCAGTTGGACTTTTCCAGAATAGTTGTCATAGGGACAAAACACAAGAAATACAAGTATTTATGAATGTTTCTCTTTACTGCTTTATAGGGCGTGCCTCATAGGATCCTCTAGGGTGTGTCTTTAGACTGCTCTGCACTATTTTGTGAGTCACATGTATAAAAATTAGCACTAAATTGGAAAAAAAAAGTATACTCTTGAGCAGTGAAAATACTGGACACATTAGACCTGGTGACAGGTTCTTTCTAAAAGTTATATATGTTCTGGATACATCATGGCTGTGTTATACAACTATTATTAATCTGATAATCTGATATTTAGGTGGATAGGCAATGACAGCCACAACTCTTCATTTTACTGATAGATCCCAGAAGATTGGTCCCCTTGTCATCAAACATTGTATGTATCTAAGGTCAAATGAAATTTCTATGAATAAATTAAAAAAAAATGTTTAGTTACACAAAAATTGTGAAAAATTTAAAGAGAATTCAATCAATAAAAAATGATCTATTCAATCTCATTGAAATTTTTCAGGGAACACCGCCTACACAGTACTACGACAATCGATATATTAGAAATGGCAGATCTCTATAATATTACCGATTCCTATTTCAGGCTACACAAGACAATGATTGATGGTTCATATAAAATATGGACAAATTAAAATGATTTATTTGACTTTTTACATTTAAAAAAAATATATATAATTCTCAGCCCTCGACTCGGATCATCACGTCTGTTATAGTTAAATCCACAAAAAATAACAAAAATAAATGAAAAATTTCACACTGAGGCTGTGAGCTGAGAGCAGTCGAAAAGGTCCTTCAAACCATCTGTGGAGCTACGCCTGCAGAATACGGAAAGCAGACTTTTGTGAGCAATACCCCCTCCTACAGGAAAAATCCAAGCTGCCATGAAATGTTAAAGAAGGAACAAGATAAAAGAGAGTTGTCTTTCCAATCTTTTTATTTTTCTTAATTTTTCATTTTTTTATAGCAGTGAATATATAAAATAAATTGCTGGGGGCATGATACTTTTTTTTACATACATTGCATAGTTTAGATGTCATATTCTTGCTCAAACTAAACATTTTTTTTCCAAGTACAAATCTAGACTATTTCTATGGTTTTTGTTATTTTTTTAATGGATTACTCAATAATGGTAATAAAACGATTAGTTACAATTAGTGATGAGCGACCGTGCTCAGATAAGGTGTTATTGAGCATGCTCGGGTGCTAACCCAAAGTCTTGGGAGTGCTTGAATAATATGTTCGAGAACCCTTGGCTGCATGTCTCGCGGCTGTCCGTCAGCAGCAACACATGCAGGGATTTCCTAACCAATAGGCAATCCCTGCATGTGCTGCGCTATCGAACAGCCACGAGACATGCAGCCGCAGGGACTCGAACATAGCATTCAAGCACTCCGAAGACACTCGGTCAGCACCCGAGCATGATAACATCTTATCCGAGAATGCTCACTCATCAGTTACAATAAAAAGCAAAATTACATCATTCTAAGCAGTCAAATAATTGATTAATTAAGCTTTTGAAATAAATATTGGTAGTGATAATTCTTTTTACCATGCAATTGGATACTAATTAAAATACTTGACTACGAATTGAAAAATGTATTGAGTCAATTTTTCATTAAGTCATCTAATAAAAAAAAATGTTAGAAATTCCCCGTCAGTAATCTGATCATGAAATATTAATCATGCAGTCATGAAAAATGCACAAATGGATAAAAGTATAAAAGCGTATATATATATATATACAAGGCATCTATAGGAGCGAATGCAGCCTGGTAATGTATTGTTTTAATTACCAAGATATTAATTAGCAGCATATTTTGAAATATCATGGTAACAATTAGTCCCAGTATAATCAACTTGAACTGTTCCATCTGTTAACTAGCAATTTTTTGTACCTTTTTTTATTTTTCTTTTATTTTTTGTACTTCTTTAATTTTTCTACTTTTCTTTTAGCTCTTTTTTATCATTACATTGATTTTTTTTTACTAGTTTAAAGTATTTATTGAACATTACCTTAAAGTCCATTTAATTGTTTGGTATTTTTTTATTTTTACATAATCATTTTTGCAACATTACATTCAATTACATTGTTGTCTTAATATTTTCTTTATTTTTACATTTGATATTAATATAGGCATATTTTTTAACTTTACACAGATTTTTATTCCTTGTATCTTGTCTCTTATTTTAACACAAATTTTTACAATTATAATGAATTACCTAGATTTTTTTTATTTTTTTTAACAGTTGTTTTTACCATCACATTAAATTACATTTTTTTAACATTTTATTTATTTTTACATAAGTATTTTTTAAGGTTACAATAAATGCATTTCTTTACATTATCTTGCATTACATGGAATTTTTTATTTTTGTTGTTTTGTTTTTACATATTTCTTTAACCTTACATCACTTCTTTTTGGTCATTTTTTACATTACATAGAAATTTGTATATTCTTTTATTTTACATTTTTTTAAATTTTACCTTGTATGTTTTAACATTATCTTGAAGTAGATATAATTTTTTGTTATTTTTTTCATTTTTACATATGTATTGGTTCTTTTTTGTTTTAACATTTTTTAATTACATTAAATTGAATTTGTTCAAAACTTTGTTTTTTCATTTGAATGTTTTTTTTTTTCATGTTATGCATTTTTTTTGTACTTTTTTTACCTTTTTTTATTAGTTTTGTGCCATAATGGATACCGTATCATAAACATATGTGTTTATTGAATTTATAAAATAGTAATCAATGTGATATATTAAACTAAAGACAAAGATACATAAAAAGGAAATCTAAAAAATCATGAATATTAAAAAAAACTGCCAATTTATATTTTCAAAAAGGGAAAAAAATATTTTAAATTTTCAGAACAATCAATAAATAAATTGCAGAAAAAAGTGATAAAAATATCATTTATTACATTAAATTAAAAAACTGTGCCCTACTCAGAGTACCCAATATAATATTATCTCCACTTTTTAAGAAAATATTCTCCCACTTGACACGTTAAATATCTGTACAGTTTGTAGAGTTCTGACCCGATATCTGGCGCTTGTTATCTAAAACACTTACTAATCGTTTCCATCTGTCTCTTCAGGTTTTCAACTCCCTGAAATAGAATTTTATAGAGCAATGAAAAAAGACCACACAATGGCACACATGTTTCTCGCAAACTGAAAATAGCTCCCAATATTTGTCGGGGTGTAAAGTTTATTATGTATCTATACAAAGAGAAAAATAAAATAATATAGAACTAAATAACAAAATAAGCTAATAAAAAAAATAATAATACAAAAAATCTAATAATAAAATAGATAATAAAAATGCATAATTAAATAAAATAACCAATATGATAAAATACAGAATGAGAAAATAAATAACAAAATACATATCAAGTAATAATATAAATAATAAAATAGATAAAAATAAAATAAATAAAATAATGAAATAATACGATAAATAATAATAAAATAAAATAAATAATAAAATAATAAAATAGATACAAAAATAATCAAATAGATACAAATAAAATAATAAAATCAAATAAAAAATAATAAAGTAAATAAAACAAATCATAAAATAGAAAATATAGATACAAATAAAATAAATAATGAAATAAAATAAATAATAAAATAAATAATAAAATCAAACTCAAATAAAATAAATAATAAAATAGATTAAAAAATAATAAAAGAGATAAAAATTAATAATATCACATAGACAGTAAAATAAATAACAATAAAATAAATAATAAAATAAACAATAACATAAACAATAAAATAGATAAAAATAAATAATCAAATAAGATAAATACTAAAATAAACAACTAAATAAATGAAATAATAAAATTAAAAAAAGTTAAGTAAATAATAAAATAAATAATTAAATACATAATGAAACAAAATGAGTAATAAATAATAAAATAATAAAATGCGCCTGGCAATAAAGGCTATGCACAGTTTTTTTTAGATTTTTTTGTAGATAACTAACACAAAAAATGGTTAAAAGCAAATAAAAAAACATGTTCCTATTCATTTTCATGTTTTTTCACTTTGCTAATTTTTTGAGCATTTTTGCCACTTTTTTAAAAAAAAAATCAACTAGTAAGTGGAAAAAGAAAATGGATGTCAATTGTTTTAAGAGTATTCTGATGGAAAATGTTCCATAAAGGCACAGTCGAATATAAAGGCTGCAAAGACCATTTCGAGAGAAAAATAAACTTTTCACAAATTTTTCAAAAACTCTTCAAAAAAATGTTTTATGGGAAAGAAGAAAAATTTTGCAAAAGTTCTGTACAAAAAAAACATAATAATAATTGCATACCCTATGATAAGTAAAGGCCATAGTAGTTTTTGCAGCGGATCCGCTAACCCTCCTACATTCACAACAAAAATTGCCTTAAAATTTTTTTTGAAAAATTCTCCCCCTTCATTTCAGTGTGAATCCTCTTCACTGTTGTACGTATATTTTTTTGGAGCACTTTTTCCACTTATTTAACACTACTGGTGGAAAAATAGAAAGTGCATGATCCTGACAGGATCCAGTCTGTGTTAGGCACCATCCTAAGGGAAAATAAGTCCAGAAGTTTTCGAAAACTCTTCAAAAAATTCATCATTTGAAAACAAAATCACAATTTTTCCAAAACTAACATTTTAGCAATTTTTGTCATCTTTTTTGTTTTCCTAAAAGATGACAATGCTAATTTTGGTCTTGTTTGGATGGGACTGCCCACCGTCCTCAGCTCTCGAATGTTCTGAACTGTGTGGAACTCGAAATTCAACCAAAAAATTCTCAATTTTGTTGTCTTGGTTGGTGATTTGAGCGTTAGTTATCCAGAATTTATAGGTGGGAACATTTCATTTACTGGTTATAGATCCTGACCTGAAGATAAATGAGGTAAAAAAGTATTTTCAAGATTGATCACTTGCTTTATGGAGCGACCTCTAAACATCGGGAATTTTACAAATATTTTTCTATTTTTTTTTTTTATGTGAGAGATAATTAATGATAAATGTCTTCCCCACATGAAGGACCCATCATGGTGTCACATGGACTTCTTCTTGTCTTGTGGCTAAGACATTCCTGTCAATGATATTTACGAGATTCCTAGCAGCAGAACTGCTCAAAAAGCCAAAATAAGTCTCCTAGTACCCACTATTGTCTCATAGAGACGGAAATACCCGTTTGTAGAAGAGACATCTGACATTCTCTCTCTGGCGATTTCTAAAAAAGGAAAAATATAGAAATTGTGTGTAAATATAAATACAGATAATCATCGTCCTCCACCGATCCAGCATATCTGAGTGCAAAAATAGTGCCGGAAACCCCGACATCACTGAGCCGTCATCAACTGTCTACGGATCTATCTACTCATGGAAATATCTATCGATCATAAAAAAAACCTGACCAGCACCTCCTTAGTGCGAACAGGTACAAGCTGCAATAACTGCAGGATATAGAAAAAGAGGGCCAAGATATAGGCAACCACTGGAAACATTACATCTAAGCGGTATTGTTACTCTGTAAGATGTATTTACAAATGAAGGCTCATTTGGCCAACTCATGTGCGCCCATCAACCACAGCAAGGTGACACTTCTCTGATGGGCCTATCTTACCGTGGTTGATGGGAACACACAAATTGGCCAATTTATGCGCTAAGAGCCTTTATTTTTGTCAGTTCATCTTACTGAATAATAACACAGTTTAGACTCAGGCTGAGTTCACACGTAGCAGAATTGCCGCGGAAATTTCCGCGGCAATTCTGCGCCTCCTGCCGCGGGTATATCCCATGCAGAATTGGCATGCATATACCCGCAGAAAACTAGCATTTTGCAAGCATAATTAGCTTGCAGAGTGCTAGCGTTTTCCAAGCGATCTGTAGCATCGCTTGGAAAACTGTTTGACAGGTTGGTCACACTTGTCAAACATAGTGCTTGACAAGTGTGACCAACTTTTTACTATAGATGCAGCCTATGCCGCATCTATAGTAAAAGATAGAATGTTAAAAATAATTTAAAAAAATTAAAAAAAATGTTATACTCACCTCAGCGGCTTCCATTCCTAATGCTGTGTGTTCAGGACCTTCCATTGACGTAGCGGTCACGTCATCGCAGGTCCTTCACACACCTCGGAAGCCGCTGAGAAGGTCAGGCCGCCAGAAGGTGAGTATATCGCTATTTTTTATTTTAATTCTTATTTTTTACCACTTATATGGTGCCCAGTCCGTGGAGGAGAGTCTCCTCTCCTCCACCCTGGGTACCAACCGCACTTGATCTGCTTACTTCCCGCATGGTGTGCACAGCCCCGTGCGGGAAGTAAGCGGATCAATGCATTCCTAGGTGTGCAGAATCGCCGCGATTCCGCAATTTTAATGAACATGCTGCGTTTTTTTCTGGATTGCGATTCCGCTCAGGAAAAAGATGCAGCATGTGCACAAAAAATGCGGATTGCATTCTGTTACATAGGATGCTTAATGTGAGCGTTTTTTTCGCGGTTTTATAGCGTTTTTATAGCGAAAAACCGCGAAAAAAACGCAAAAAATCTGCTACGTGTGCACACAGCCTCAATGTTTTCAGTGTTTGTATATGCCTTGCCTCCTATAGAGTGCTGCTGTGTTTTCTTTTTATCTATATACTTAATATCTATCTATCTCTCTATCTATCTCATTATCTATCTATTATCTATCTATCTCATTATTTATCTATCTATTTACTATCTATTATCTATCTATTATCTATCTATTATCTATTATATATCTATCATCTATTATCTAGCTATTATCTATCTATCTATCTATATATTTATCATCTATCTATCATCTATCATCTATCTATTATCTATCTATAATCTATTGTCTCTATCTATTATCTATCTATCATCTATCTTTTATCTATATAGCTATCCATCTATTATCTATCAATTATCTATCAATCTATTATCTATTTATCTATTATCTATCTATTATCTATATATCTATTATTTATTTTATATCTATCTATCATCTATTATCTATCAATCTGTTATCTATCTAATATCTATCATCTGTCTATCTGTTATCTATATATTATCTATTATCTATCTATATTATTATTTCTATAGCACCATTAATTCCATGGTGCTGTACATGAGAAAGGGGTTACATACAGGGTTATAGATATCATTTACAGTAAACAATTACAATTACAGACTGGTACAGAGGGGAGAGGACCCTGTCCTTGCAGACTTACATTCTATATATCTATATATTCTCTATCATCTATTATCTATCATCTATTATCTATCTATTATCTATCTATCAATCATCTATTATCTGATTTATTATGTTATTATCTATTAATCTGTATGTTATCTATCTATTATCTTTCTATTATCTATTAATCTACTATCTATAGCTATCTATTGTCTATTATCTATCTCCTATCTATTATCTATTATCTATATACATAATATATTATCTATCATCTAATATATATATATATATATATATATATATATATATATATATATATATATATATAATCTATCTAGCTATTATCTTTCTATCTAATTTTAGTTTCCCTAAGGCCATGTGCACACGCTGCGGATTTTGCTGCGGATCCGCAGCAGTTTCCCATGAGTTTACAGTACAATGGAAACCTATAGGAAACAAAAAACGCTGTGCACATGCTGCGGAAAAAACACGCAGAAACGCAGCACTTTACATTCCGCAGCATGTTACTTCTTTCTGCGGATTCCGCAGCAGCTTATACCTGCTCCAATAGATAACCGCAGTTGTAAAACCGCAGTGAAATCCACAAAAAAAACGCAGTAAATCCGCAATAAATCTGCAGCAAAAACGCAGCGTTTTTGCCCTGTAGATTTATCAAATCCACTGCAGAACAATCCGGAGTGGACCATTCTACGTGTGCACATAGCCTAACTGTAGATGTTTCACCCCAGGAAATAACTGTTATTCTGACCGATTGTCCTTATTTTTGATCCAGACTTCAGGTCCATGGCTCCACACCCGTATGTCCATAGATAAGTGATGCCTCCTCCCACTCTTCTATATGATACGAGGTTCCCCTTTAATTAAAGGAATAATTCTAGTTTAATGCTAGAGAGGAAAAATCTTATAAGCCTGCAGAGAAATGCAGAAGATCTCCCCATGATGAGCGATCGCAGAACTCAACACAGCTCACTGCAGGGGACTCACTGCTCATCTGTGGCACGCCTGCCATCTGGTGGCTAAACTGAGGATTAGCAGCGCCTTCCATCTGGTGGCCAAACTGAGAGATGGCAGCGCCTGCCATCTGGTGGCCAAACTGAGGAACAGCAACGCCTGCCATCTGGTGGACATATTGAGGCACTGCAGCACCTGCCATCCGGTGGCCAAACTGAGAAACAGCAGTGTCTGCCATCTGGTGGCAAAACTGAGGAATAACACCGCCTGTCATCTGGTGGCCAAGCTTCAGAGAACCAGTGAAAAGCAGTTCTCGAATTCAGCACAGTTGCTTCCTTACATCATATTGTATCACATCTTCACTGTTTGGGGAGCTATTACTTAATTTTGGGTTTGATTTTTTCTTTGCCATACGAAAGGAAAAGCGACATTCGAAACATCCCCCTTGTAACCAGGTGCATTATTGGAGTTGTGGATCTTGGTACAGCGGTTCAACTACATTACCCATCATGCAACGCGGTTTCCTGGTCATGGCTGCAAGGACGCTGCGGTCTTCAGTGTGATGTGAAAAGTAAGTGGGGGCTGCATGGGTGGGCGCTGCGTTAACCCCTGGTTGGCTGGAGTAGGCAGTGTAATGTGCTGCTGCTTGTGTAGTGTTTGTACTGGTAGAGACCCCTTTATCATGGAGCCGCCATTACTCACACTAAGGTGGTGCATTTGCTGCAGCAGCAGCCCTCTCTAATTATTCTGCCCAACAAGCCCTATGTAGAGCAATTTGCTGTACGAGCCGCCATTATTTTCTCTATCAACTATCTCCTTTAAATTACATTGATTTAGTGCAATCTGCTGAGGAAGACCCCTTTACTATTTCTGCATTAGCAGACCTCTTTAGCATCCTCTATTGTAGGACTCGGTGCCCAATGCAGTAAGTGCCCCTATAGCGCCCCCGTGCTGCAGGAGCCCCGTAGTGGCCCCCATGCCGCAGTAGCCCTTGTGCCGCATGAGCCCCGCGGTAGCCCCCCATGCCGCACGAGCCCTGTGGTAGCCGCACGAGCCCCGCGGTAGCCCCCCATGCCGCACAAGCCCTGCGGTATCCCCCCGTGCCGCACGAGCTCTGCGGTAGCCCCCCATGCCGCACGAGCCCTGCAGTAGCCGCACGAGCCCCGCAGTAGCCCCCCGTGCCGCACGATCGCTGCAGAAGCCCCATAGTAGTAGTCTTCTGCTGTAGGACTTTCCCATAGTGCATATGTCTGTTGATTTGCCCCATATGTCTGTTATCAGAGCCCCCTTTCCTTTATCTATGTGTAAACCCCCTCTCTTCGGTTTCAGCTGATGCTCCCGACACGGTTTCTCCGGTCTTGCACACATTTCCCTTCAGCTTCAGTGACCGCAAGGTATTCAGGATCCCGAAACATGGAAAAACCTGTGGAAACGTCAATCAGGGCGAAACTGAGTGAGAACCTGGAACCCTGCCACCTAGAGGTGCATAATGAGAGTTCTATGCATGCCGTGCCCCCCGGGTCAGAAACCCACTTTAAAGTGGTGGTGGTATCCGATGTGTTCAGCGGGAAGTCTCTTATTCAGCGCCACAGACTTGTCAATGATTTGCTGAAAGAAGAGTTAGCCGGACCCGTTCATGCCCTGTCCATCCAGGCCAAGACCCCGCAACAATGGGCAGAAAACCCCACTGTTGTTAAAAGCCCTGGATGTATGGGGGGGTCGAAGCATGATCACCAGGTGGGCAAAAAGCTGAGCACTCAGGTGTAGATCCAAAGGAGAAAGATATGATCTCTGAAGACACAGGAACCTCTTGTGTGTTTTTCAGATATTTGTGTTTTTTGAAATATTATATTGTACATCCGAATATTCAGTGTTACGTGTAGACGGGTCACAAAGATTAATAAATTAAAAACTTGAATACATTTTTTTTCCATTATTGCATTTTTTTTATTACTATTATTTGGCTGGAGGCAAATGCAGGGGGTGGTATAATAGTAATTCAGCTGATATCAGATGTTTGGACTGTACTTAATTGTTTTGGGGGGCTTTCATAATTATGGCTAATGCCTCACAGTTACCATACAGGGGGCATTAATGAGCATAAAACCCCTCTAAAGGTAAAGGGAATAGCTATGTGCGCCATCGTGATGAGATGAGAGTAAAATGGTTTCAAACATTCTCTTTGTACTATTTGCAGGGATTGTCTTGCTTAGAAAACCTATATTTAAGCATATTATTAGTTACTAGCTGAAGAGCCCGGCGTTGCCTGGGCATAGTAAATACAGTCATATGAAAAAGTTTGGGCACCCCTATTAATCATAAGCTTAATGTTTTATAAAAATAGTTTTTTTTGCAACAGCTATTTCAGTTTCATATATCTAATAACTGTTGGACACAGTAATGTTTCTGCCTTGAAATGAGGTTTATTGTACTAACAGAAAATGTGCAATCTGCATTCAAACAAAAGTTGACAGGTGCATAAGTATGGGCACCCTTATCATTTTCTTGTTTTAAATACTCCTACCTACTTTTTACTGACTTACTAAAGCACTTTTTTTGGTTTTGTAACCTCATCGAGCTTTGAACTTCATAGCTAGGTGTATGCAATCATGAGAAAAGCTACTTAAAGTAGCCACTTGCAAGTTGTTCTCCTGTTTGAATCTCCTCCGAAGAGTGGCATCATGGGCTCCTCAAAACAACTGTCAAATGATCTGAAAACAAAGATTATTCAACATAGTTGTTCAGGGGAAGGATACAAAAAGCTGTCTCAGAGGTTTAACCTGTCAATTTCCACTGTGAGGAACATAGTAAGGAAATGGAAGAACACAGGTACAGTACTTGTTAAGGCCAGAAGTGGCAGGCCAAGAAAAACATCAGAAAGGCAGAGAAGAAGAATGGTGAGATCAGTCAAGGACAATCCTCAGACCACCTCCAGAGAGCTGCAGCATCAACTTGCTGCAGATGGTGTCACTGTGCATCGGTCAACTATACAACGCACTTTGCACAAGGAGAAGCTGTATGGGAGGGTGATGCGAAAGAAGCTGTTTCTGCAAGTACGCCACAAACAGAGTCGGCTGAGGTATGCAAAAGCACATTTGGAGAAGCCAATTTCTTTTTGGAAGAAGGTCCTGTGGACTCGTGAAACCAAGATTGAGTTGTTTGGTAATACAAAAAGGTGTTATGCATGGCAGCAAAAAAACACAGTGTGTTGTATAGTTGACCGATGCACAGTGACACCATCTGCAGCAAGTTGATGCTGCAGCTCTCTGGAGATGGTCTGAGGATTGTCCTTGACTGATCTCACCATTCTTCTTCTCTGCCTTTCTGATGTTTTTCTTGGCCTGCCACTTCTGGCCTTAACAAGAACTGTACCTGTGTTCTTCCATTTCCTTACTATGTTTCTCACAGTGGAAATTGACAGGTTAAATCTCTGAGACAACTTTTTGTATCCTTCCCCTGGACAACTATGTTGAATAATCTTTGTTTTCAGATCATTTGACAGTTGTTTTGAGGAGCCCATGATGCCACTCTTCAGAGGAGATTCAAACAGGAGAACAACTTGCAAGTGGCCACTTTAAGTAGCTTTTCTCATGATTGCATACAACTAGCTATGAAGTTCAAAGCTCAATGAGGTTACAAAACCAAAAAAAGTGCTTTAGTAAGTCAGTAAAAAGTAGGTAGGAGTATTTAAAACAAGAAAATGATAAGGGTGCCCATACTTATGCACCTGTCAACTTTTGTTTGAATGCAGATTGCACATTTTCTGCTAGCACAATAAACCTCATTTCAAGGCAGAAACATTACTGTGTCCAACAGTTATTAGATATATGAAACTGAAATAGCTGTTGCAACAAAAACAATTTTTATAAAACATTAAGCTTAAGATTAATAGGGGTGCCCAAACTTTTTCATATGACTGTATCTGAGGTAAGGTATAGCACCTCACTTCTCTTATTTTCCCATCACCCCTCTCATTTAGCACCTCACTTCTCTCATTTTCTCCCTCACACCTCTCATTTTCTCCCTCACACCTCTCATTTTCCCCCTCACTCCTTATTTTCCCCCTCACTCCTTATTTTCCCCCTCACTCCTCTCATTCCCCCCTAACACTTGTCATTTCGACCTCACATCTGTGATTTTCCGATCACTCCACTATTTTCCCTCCTCTCATTTTGCACTCACACCTTTTCATTTTCACCTCACACCTCTCATTTTCACCTCACACCTCTCATTTTCCCCTCAGTATATACATGTTTGTCATCTCCATTATTTATAGTATACACCTGTATGTCATCTCCTGTATATAGTATATACCTGTATGTCATTTCCCCTGTATATAGTATATACCTGTATGTCATCTTCCCTGTAAATAGCATATACCTGCTGTATGTCATCTCCTGTGTATATAGTATATACCTGTATGTCATCTCTTCTGTATATAGTATATACCTGTATGTCATCTCCTCTATATATAGTATATACCTGCTGTTTGTCATCTCCTCCTGTATATACCTATGTGTCATCTGTTTTATATAGTATATACCTGTATGTCATATCCTCCTGTATATAGTATATACCTGTATGTCATCTCTGTATATAGTATATACCTGCTGTATGTCATCTCCTCCTGTATATACCTATGTGTCATCTCTTTTATATAGTATATACCTGTATGTCATATCCTCCTGTATATAGTATATACCTGTATGTCATATCCTCCTGTATATAGTATATACCTGTATGTCATCTCCTGTATATAGTATATACCTGCTGTATGTCATCTCCTCCTGTATATAGTATAAACCTGCTGTATGTCATCTCCTCCTGTATATAGTATATACCTGCTGTATGTCATCTCCTCCTGTATATAGTATAAACCTGCTGTATGTCATCTCCTCCTGTATATACCTGTGTCATCTCTTTTATATAGTATATACCTGTATGTCATCTCTTTTATATAGTATATACCTGTATGTCATCTCCTATATATAGTATATACCTGTATGTCATCTCCTATATATAGTATATACCTGTATGTCATCGCCTCCTGTATATAGTATATACCCGTGTGTCATCTCCCCTGTATATAGTATGTACCTGTACAGTCATGGCCAAAAGTATTGACACCCCTGCAATTCTGTCAGATAATACTCAGTTTCTTCCTGAAAATGATTGCAAACACAAATTCTTTGGTATTATTATCTTCATTTAATTTGTCTTAATGGAAAAAACACAAAAGAGAATGAAGCAAAAAGCAAAACATTGATCATTTCACACAAAACTCCAAAAATGGGAGAGACAAAAGTATTGGCACCCTCAGCCTAATACTTGGTTGCACAACCTTTAGCCAAAATAACTGCCACCAACCGCTTCCGGTAACCATCAATGAGTTTCTTACAATGCTCTGCTCGAATTTTAGACCATTCTTCTTTGGCAAACTGCTCCAGGACCCTGATATTTGAAGGGTGCCTTCTCCAAACTGCCATTTTTAGATCTCTCCACAGGTGTTCTATGGGATTCAGGTCTGGATTCATTGCTGGCCACCTTAGAAGTCTCCAGTTCTTTCTCTCAAACCATTTTCTAGTGCTTTTTGAAGTTTGTTTTGGGTCATTGTCCTGCTGGAAGATCCATTACCTCTGATGGAGACGCAGCTTTCTCACACTGGGCCCTACATTATGCTGCAAAATTTGTTGGTAGTCTTCAGACTTCATAATGCCATGCACACGGTCAAGCAGTCCAGTGCCAGAGGCAGCAAAGCAACTCCAAAACATCAGGGAACCTCCACCATGTTTGACTGTAGGGATCGTGTTCTTTTCTTTGAATGCCTCTTTTTTTCTCCTGTAAACTCTATGTTGATGCCTTTGCCCAAAAAGCTCTACTTTTGTCTCTTCTGACCAGAGAACATTCTTCCAAAACGTTTTAGGCTTTTTCAGGTAAGTTTTGGCAAACTTCAGCCTGGCTTTTTTATGTCTCGGGGTAAGAAGTGGGGTCTTCCTGGGTCTCCTACCATACAGTCCCTTTTCATTCAGACACCGACGGACAGTACGGGTAGACACTGTTGTACCCTCGGACTGCAGGGCAGCTTGAACTTGTTTGGATGTTAGTCGAGGTTCTTTATCCAACATCCGCACAATCTTGCGTTGAAATCTCTAGTCAATTTTTCTTTTCCGTCCACATCTAGGGAGGTTAGCCACAGTGCCATGGGCTTTAAACTTCTTGATGACACTGCGCACCGTAGACACAGGAACATTCAGGTCTTTGGAGATGGACTTGTAGCCTTGAGATTGCTCATGCTTCCTCACAATTTGGTTTCTCATGACCTCAGACAGTTCTTTGGTCTTCTTTCTTTTCTCCATGCTCAATGTGGTACACACAAGGACACAGGACAGAGGTTGAGTCAACTTTAATCCATGTTAACTGGCTGCAAGTGTGATTTAGTTATTGCCAACACCTGTTAGGTGCCACAGGTAAGTTACAGGTGCTGTTAATTACACAAATTAGAGAAGCATCACATGATTTTTCGAACAGTGCTAATACTTTTGTCCACCCCCTTTTTTATGTTTGGTGTGGAATTATATCCAATTTGGTTTTAGGACAATTCTTTTTGTGTTTTTTCATTTAAGCCAAATTAAATGAAGAAAATAGTAACAAAGAATTTGTGTTTGCAATCATTTTCAGGAAGAAACTGAGTATTATCTGACAGAATTGCAGGGGTGTGAATACTTTTGGCCATGACTGTATGTCATCTCTTCCTGTATATAGTATATACCTGTGTCATCTCCTCCTGTGTATATAGTATATACCTGTATGTCATCTCTTCTGTATATAGTATATACCTGTATGTTATCTCCCCCGTATATAGTATATACCTGCTGTATGTCATCTCCTGTATATACCTATGTGTCATCTCCTCTTTTATATAGTATACCTGTGTCATATCCTCCTGTATATAGTATATACCTGTGTCATCTCCTCTTTTATATAGTATATACCTGTATGTCATCTCCTCCTGTATATAGTATATACCTGTATGTCATCTCCCCTGTATATAGTATATATGTGTGTGTCATCTCCTCCTGTATATAGTATATATCTGTGTGTCATCTCCTCCTGTATTAGACCTCGTTCACACGTTATTTGGTCAGTATTTTTACCTCAGTATTTGTAAGCTAAATTGGCAGCCTGATAAATCCCCAGCCAACAGGAAGCCTTCCCCCCTGGCAGTATATAGCTCACACATACACATAATAGACAGGTCATGTGACTGACAGCTGCCGTATTTCCTATATGGTACATTTGTTGCTCTTGTAGTTTGTCTGCTTATTAATCAGATTTTTATTTTTGAAGGATAATACCAGACTTGTGTGTGTTTTAGGGCGAGTTTCATGTGTTGAGTTGCGTGTGGCGACATGCATGTAGCGACTTTTGTGAGATGAGTTTTGTGTGGCGACATGCGTGTAGCAACTTTTTGTGTGTCGAGTTGCATGTGACAGGTTAGTGTAGCAAGTTGTGTGCAGCAAGTTTTGCGCATGGCGAGTTTTGCACTTGGCGAGTTTTATGTGTCGTGCGTTTTGAGTATGTGCAAGTTTTGCATGTGGCGAACTTTTGCATGTGTTGCAACTTTTGTGCATGTGGCAATTTTTCCGCGTGTGCAAGTTTTGCGTTTGGCGAGTTTTCCATGAGGTGAGTTTTGCACGTGCGGCGGGTTTTGCCTGAGCCTAGTTTTGCATGTGTGGCGAGTTTTGCATGTGGCGAGTTTTGAGTGGCGACTTTTGTGTTTCGACTTTTATGTGGCGAGGTTGGTGTATGTTGGTTGGTGTGTGCTGAGGGTGATATGTGTTCAAGCACGTGGTAGTGTGTGGCGCATTTTGTGTGAGTGTTCATATCCCCGTGTGTGGTGAGTATCCCATGTCGGGGCCCCACCTTAGCAACTGTACGGTATATACTCTTTGGTGCCCTCGCTCTCATTCTTTAAGTCCCCCTTGTTCACATCTGGCAGCTGTTAATTTGCCTCCAACACTTTTCCTTTCACTTTTTCCCCATTATGTAGATAGAGGCAAAATTGTTTGGTGATTTGGAACGCGCGGGGTTAAAATTTCACCTCACAACATAGCCTATGACACTCTTGGGGTCCAGATGTATGACTGCACAATTTTGTGGCGGTAGCTGCGACGGTGCAGATGCCAATCCCGGACACACACACTCAGCTTTATATATTCGATTACATGGAGCCCTCAGATTAGGGAACCTGCTCTATTAGCCAGAGCAGAAAACACCTATGCTTGTCATCATGCTGGGATATAGTGTCGCTCGGCTCGGCTATGCTGAAGAACCCACTGTTACCAGTTGCATTTGCCCCAAATGACCCTAATCCATGAGGAGCAGATGACCCTTTGGCCTACCGTAATAAATGTCCTCCATATCATCTCAGGAAAACCTCAATGCTCTGTTGGCCGTTTTGTTGTAGCACAGCTTGGCTGGAGAGCCTCATTAAACCATCAATGAAACATGAAATTTGTCCATCGCAATGAAGACTGGCCAAATAGTTCACAACCACAACAATCAAAACTATCAATGGTCACCTCATCCATAGAAATAAAAACTGTCCATGCTTAGATCTACATCTCCTCCCTCATTTCTGTCTATCGGCCTAACCAACCGCTGCGCTCTGCAAATGACTTTCGACTAACCTCTGCACTTATCCGCACCTCCCACTCCAAGACTTCTCCCGTGCTGTGCCAATCCTCTGGAATGCTCTACCCCAAGATATTAGGACCATCCACAATTTGCATAGGTTTAGGCGCTCGCTCAAAACACATTTGTTCAGAGCGGCCTACCATGTTCACTAATTAGTCATTTTATGTTTGTGTGTGTGTAGCCCATTCACTACTTCCATCTATCCCCCACTCCCTGAAGATGGCTGGACCATCATTGTAAATACATAATTTTAAATACACACCTGTACTTTGTATCTCCCCCACCTCATGGTAGATTGTAAGCTCTCACGAGCAGGGTCGTCTTATTTTGCTTTAATTATTGTATTGTTAATGTTGCTACTTATGACTGTTGTGTTTGAAACTGTTAAACTAAAGCACTGCGGAATATGTTGGCGCTATATAAATAAAGATTATTATTATTAGATCTATCTATCTCTGTCAGGAAGCACACAGGAGAGCAGAGGCCTGCATCACTGAGGACAAGCAGGGTACTGCTGGGACATATCGTTTTAGCAGAAAAGAATAAGACTACTCATTCAGCTCCATGTTGATGGATACCCATAGGGGGAGATGGGAAAAAGACACAAAGGTACAAGAAATAAACTTTATGCTGGTCTTAGTCTGTTTATTAACAGGCTGTAAATTCCTTATTAAATTTAGGACCACAAAGGGTTAACCAGATGAGAGATATTTGTGGGTAAGACTTGGGGCTGCATGCTATGGCTTTTATCCCACTTGGAGCCACAGTGTGAGAAAACTTTCTTGCCTACTCTCAGTATGGCCAGAGAGGATCCAGTGTAGCAGACACCCAAAGATGTGGACCCAGGGGCCCACCGTCATTCAGCTGGATGTGCTGCTGAGCATGCACATTCAGCCGAAGTGTATTGCGGCCCAGAGACTTGACGGGTCCCTGCGCTGTAATGCAAGCTGCCGGCCAATTAGAGGCTTGCAGCTGACGTTGGCGATCCTGTTACTGGTGGCGTTTGACAGTGATGTCGTGTGCTGCCTGTCGCTTGCACTTTGAAGTCAGCTGCCAGCTACAGAACAGGACTCTGTGCTGCAAAATAGCGGGGGCAAAGTAAGTAGAATCATTTATTTTTCTCTTCGCCACAACAGCACCCACTGAGAGAGGGGATCCACCCCCCTCCCGCAGTTGGTTTCTTATTCCTAGGAACCTGTGGAGAGAAGAGGATACCTGGGTTATGATGACGCCTGTGCGGTTGCTGTAGGAACGGCACGTGCTCCAGCACCAGAAGCAGCGTCGGGGGATTCCGGTGTCAAGCTCCCCCTCAGCTGACAGGACATTGTGAGGCCGGGATCCGGGGAGTCGCCCTGGCTCACGGAGAGAGCGCGGCAGGATGAGTCGGCGCCTGTCCGGGGCTGCACATGAAGCTCAGCTGGAGGAAGGTAAAATGGTCCCCAAAGGTGCGCCGCCATGGTGAGTTTGCCAGCATGTGCAGTCGCCAGATGCGAAGCCGCGCATAGTGCGGCCATTACCCAGAAGTGGTGAGTACTTCCGGAGGGAAGAAAAAAAAAATGGAGCTGAATTTCCAGCATTTGAGGGGAAGAGCCGCATAAAAACACCGGCTAGAGAGCCACCGGTGTGCAATATGGCATCCCCTGAACAGACCGCTGTATTCCCTTTAGAGAATACAGCAGCATCAGCACACAGCAGCCGCAGAAGCGGCAGTGGAAGCTCTTAACCGAGCGGATCCTCGACCAAGAGTGGGAAAGATAAAAAATCTTGCTGGTCCACATCGCAGCCTGTGCCTTCACCTCCGCAATCGGTACCATGTTGTCAAACGCTTCACTGGGTGAGTGTTATTGTCTCACCTATTAAGCTGATAGTCCCCTTTCTTTCTGTATACCTAGGCAAAAAAAGCCGATAAGTCTAAACATACACAATGCGCCCTGTGTTCCCAGCCCCTTCCGGACAGCTACCTCAAAAGTATGATGTCCCAAATATGCATCAAACATACCCTACAGGACAGAGGATATCAGACTGATGATCAGGGAAGAATTGCAGGCCTTAAGGGGTTCAGGTAGTGTCACGGAAATAAGGTCCAATAAGAAATGACTCCCTGAGATCAGAACGTTCCTTAGATATCGATGACAGAGGCTCAGATTCCTCCCGAGAATCCCTTTCTTCGGGAGGAGAACAAGATACATGTTTTCCAACCGAAAGTATCGACAATCTTGTCAGGTCAGTTCAGAAGACCATGGGTCTTACGGACACTAAAGATCCCAAAACCCCTCGGGACATTATGTTCGCAGGACTTTCTGAGAGAAAGAAACGAGCATTCCCTGTGATTCCAGCAATAAAGGAGTTAGTTAAAAAGGAATGGGAGAAAAAGGACAAAAAGGCCTCCCTTCAACATCCAAAAGATGTTAACCCTTTGATGATGAAGATCTGTCTACATGGGCAAAAGCCCTGAAAGTGGATTTAGCCGTAGGCTCCAAACCAAGACGATCCTCGTTACCAGTAGAAGACTCAGGAACCCTACAGGATCCTCTAGATCAGAGGTGTCAAACTGCATTCCTCGAGGGCCGCAAACAGGTCATGTTTTCAGGATTTCCTTGTATTGCACAGGTGATAATTTAATCACCTGCACAGAATGATTCCAGCACCTTGTGGAATGCTAAGGAAATCCTGAAAACATGACCTGTTTGCGGCCCTCGAGGAATGCAGTTTGACACCCCTGCTCTACATCGTAAAGCAGATTAGCTTCTAAAAAGATCTTGGGAATCGTGTTCAGGAGCATTCAAGCCGGTCATATCGGCTACATGTACAGCAAAATCCATGCTAGTATGGTTAAACGATCTGGAAGAAGACATAAAAGGCGGCCTATCCAGAGATAAATTAATGTCCTCCATCCCTCAGATCAGAGGCGCGACAGCCTTCTTGGCAGATGCCTCAGCCGATTCTATACAGTCAGCAAGGCTGACAAATGCAGCACGTCAAGCCCTATGATTAAAAAGAATGGAAGGGCGATGCACAGACCAAATCCAAGCTCTGCAGCCTACCATGCAAGGGTGAGTACCTGTTTCGTACAAAATTGGTGTTTATCACCAAAGCGGGTGAAAGGAAGAAGGGGTTTCCTAATATTTATATTCCATCCTATAGGAGAGCCTTCCGAAAACCCGCATTTAACAGGAGGAAGGACTATAGAAACCAGGACCGCTGGCCCCATAAAAAAACAAACAAAAGGGTGCCCTGTTCAGCAGACGTCCCTTCAGAATTGAAGATAAGCCACGTTAATTCTGACCTGCAGGTGGGCAGCAGACTATCTTTTTTTTCTGCCAACAATGGAGGGGGATAACGTCCAACTCATGGGCCATTAGCTTTGTGACATCCGGCTTAAAGTTAAAATTTGCCCTGGTAACCCCGGACACCTTCCTATTGACTTCTCTAAGCTCCCAATCTCAACAGGGGGTTTTGGAGCTAGAAATAAGAAATCTATTATCCATACGGGTTCTAGTAGAAGTTCCGACACACCAAAGGGGAAAGGGGTTCTACTCCCCTCTATTTCTGGTATCTAAACCAGATGGTTCATATAGGACCATAATAAACCTGAGAAAACTGAATGTCTTTTTAGAAAACCAAACTTTCAAGATGGAGTCTATCCAATCAGCCATGAATCTTTTATTTCCCAGGTGCTTTATGTTGGTCCTCGACCTCAAAGATGCGTATTACCATCTACCAATATGTATCGATCAACAATATCTCCGCGTGGCGGTCATGTTGGAAGGTCAAGTCTGTCACCTCCAGTACACAGCAATGCCCTTCGGGCTGTCCGTGGCTCCCAGAGTCTTCACCAAATTGATGTCAGAGGTGATGTCGTATTTGAGATTGAAGGACACTCTCTTATAGTCCCATAACTAGACGACCTACTGGCAGTAGGAAATTCTGCTTCACAGTGTCAGCAACGTCTAGTTAACGTAATCTCATCTTTACAAGATTTGGGATGGTTAATCAATAGGGAAAAGTCCAGGCTGTACCCGATAAGTCAGAGGTGCCTTCTCCCCAGAAGCAAAACAACTAACAATAATTAATAAAGTATCGTCAGTAGTCAACAACCCCACGATATCCCTTAAAGGGAACCTGTCACCCCCCTCCCCAGTCGTTTCAAACTAAAAGAGCCACCTTGTGCAGCAGTAATGCTGCATTCTGACAAGGTGGCTCTTTTAGTTCTGGGTGCTGTAACTAGAGAAATAATCAGTTTTATAATTTGTCTGAAATACCTGGTCCTCAGTCAAGTAGGCCGGCGTTTCCCCCCTGGTTCAGACAGCACACAGCTGTCACTCACATCTTCTTGGCGCCGGGCGCCGCCTCGTCCTCACCGCTGTTTTCAAAAGTAGCCGGCGCCTGCGCTCTTATCCCCTGCCTAGTGCAGGCGCAGTGAGCGCTGGCCGTCTTCCCTCATATGCAGTCCAGCTGACTGCGCCTGCATGGCCGCCCTGCCTGTGAATCCCAGCCCCGCAATGTGAATAAATCATAAGTCACTGCGGGGCTGGGAATCACAAGCAGGGCGGCCGCGCAGGCGCAGTCAGCTGGACTGCATGAGGAAAGACGGCCAGCGCTCACTGCGCCTGCACCAGGCAGGGGATAAGAGCGCAGGCGCCGGCTACTTTTGAAAACAGCGGTGAGGAGGAGGCGGCACCCGGCCCAAGAAGATTTGAGTGACAGCAGTGTGCTGTCTGAAGCAGGGGGCAAATGCTGGCCTACTTGACTGAGGACCAGGTATTTCGGTCAAATTATAAAACTGATTATTTCTCTAGTTACAGCACCCAGAACTAAAAGAGCCACCTTGTCAGAATGCAGCATTACTGCTGCACAAGATGGCTCTTTTAGTTTGAAACGACTGGGGGGGTGACAGGTTCCCTTTAAACAGGGTATGTCCCTTCTTGGTTCTTTAACATCATGTATCCCAGCAGTCCCATGGGCTCAGTTCCATACTAGACAGCTACAAAACATCATCCTGCAGGAAGAAGGGAGGCTACAGGGTTATTTAAAGGGTTTTATATCCCTATCAGCAGAAGTAGTTGAATCTCTAACCTGGTGGCTAGAGCCAGACCATCTCTTAGGAGGGGTTCCATGGGTAATTAAACCCTCAAAAATAATTTTCACAGAAGCCAGTCCTAGGGGATGGGGAGCGCACCTGGGAGAACAGATAGTTCAGGGGCGATGGTCTATTAGCGAAGCAAGCGACTCATCAAACGTAAGAGAGTTAAAGGCCATTTACCATGCCTTACGTAAATTTCTTCCACAGTTGAAAGGGACCCACACAAGGGTGCTATCAGACAACATGACATCCGTCGCGTATATAAATCATCAAGGGGGAACAAGATCAGGAGCTCTCATGTCTATTGCGGACAAGATCCTAACAATAGCCGAAAAACATCTCCTATCCTTGTCAGCCCTGCACGTCAGGGGAATAGACAACTCCAGAGTGGATTTCCTCAGCCACCAAACCATGCACCAAAGAGAATGGGTACTCAACCGTCGCATTTTCAAAATAACGGAAACGTGAGGTATACCAGAAATAGACCTTTTTGCGACAAGAAACAGACAAGTCTAAGGCCATGTGCACACGTTCAGTATTTTTCGCGTTTTTTCGCTATAAAAACGTGATAAAAACGCGAAAAAAACGCTAACCTATGCCTCCCATTATTTTCAGTGTATTCCGCATTTTTTGTGCAAATGTAGCCTTTTTTTCCGCGAAAAAATCGCATCGCGCAAAAAAAAGCAACATGTTCATTAAAATGCGGAATTGCAGGGGATTCCGCACACCTAGGAGTGCATTGATCTACTTATTTTCCGCATGTGGCTGTGCACACCATGCGGGAAGTAAGCAGACTGTGTGCGGTTGGTACCCAGGGTGGAGGAGAGGAGACTCTCCTCCACGCACTGGGCACCATATAATTGGTCAAAAAATAAGAATTAAAATAAAAAATAGTCCTATACTCACCCTCGATGTCTTCCCGCCTCTCCACTGCACGCTGTCGCTTCGGTTCCTGTAGCTGGTGTGCGGTGAAGGACCTGCCGATGACGTCACTGTCTTGTGATTGGTCGTGAGCGGTCATGTGACCGCTCACGTGACCGCGACGTCATGGAAGGCCCTGCGCGCACACACCAGCTATAGGAAGAGGAACGGACGTCGCTGAGGAGATCGTCTGGGTGAGTATAAGCATTTTTTTATTTTTTTTATTATTTTTAAACATTCTCTCTTTTACTATAGATGCTGCATAAGCTGCATCTATAGTAAAAAGATGGTCACACTTGTCAAACACTATGTTTGACAAGTGTGACCAACCTGTCAGTCAGTTTTCCAAGCGATGCTACAGATCGCTTGGAAAACTTTAGCATTCTGCAAGCTAATTACGCTTGCAGAATGCTAAAAAAACCGCGAAAAAAACGGAAAAAAAACGCAAAAAAAAAAATGCGGATTTCTTGCAGAAAATTTCTGGTTTTCTTCAGGAAATTTCTGCAAGAAATCCGGACGTGTGCACATACCCTAAAAGTTCACTTCATTATATATGAAGGACAACCCAGATATTCTTGACTCCCTTCAAGCCCCATGGACCTTTCATCGGGCGTATGCATTTCCTGCAATGATAATCTTGCCAGTATACATCAGGAAGATAAGGGAGGAAGGGACGAACGTGATTCTAATAGCCCCGTTTTGGCCCAAGAGACCATGGTTCTCCTGGCTCAGAGCCATGTCAATCTTAGACCCGTGGATTCTCCCTGGGGATCGAGATCTGCTGTCCCAGGGGCCCTTGTACCACCCTCATGTGAAAGGCTTGCGGGTGACAGCCTGGTATTTGCATGGCAATTACTAAGACTAAGAGGTTTCTCAGAGAAACTAATTGATACTCTTTTACAAAGCAGGAAAGAGGCCACCACAAAAATTTACGTCAGGGTTTGGAGAAAATTTCTTAGTTTCCATTCAGCAGCCATTTCCAAAGAAGTACCCATTCATGCTATTTTAGAATTCCTGCAGCAGGGGCGTGAGTTAGGTTTTTCGATCAACACCTTGAAAGTACAAATATCTGCTCTAGGAGCCTTTATATAGTTACAATATTGCAGGGGACAAATGGGTAGCTTGCTTCATTTCAGCGTGTCAAAGGGCAGAACTGGTGCATATTCCCCAAATACTGACTTGGGATCTCAACTTAGTATTAGATGCCTTGACAGGAGTCCCATTTGAACCACTACACTCAGCCCCAATGAAATATGTTTCCTTTGAAACAGCCCTATTGGTCGCCCTAGTGTCAGCAAGAAGGGTAAGTGACATTCAGGCCTTGTCAATAGATCTCCCTTTCTATCAATATTTCAAGATAGAATAGTCCTGAAAACAGACCCTTCTTACCTGCCTATAGTATCCACTAGATTCCATAGGTCGCAAGAGATTTTCCTTTCCTCCTTTTATAATAACCCCACAAATGAGGCGGAAGAAAGATTTCACACACTGGATGTGACAAAGGCCATAATAACATATCTAGATAGGACTAGACCCTGGAGGAGGGGCTCTCTTTGTCTCCTTCCAGGGCCACAAGAAGGGATCTGGAATCATGAAAGGTACACTATCCCGGTGGATTAGAGATGCAATTAGTCTGGCATACTCAAAGAAAGGGGAGAACCCACCTCAAGGCGTGAAAGCACATTCTGCTCGAGCTGTAGCATCATCCTGGGCGGAAAGAGCGGGTGTCCCCATCGAACTGATATGTAAGCCCACAACTTGGTCTTCACCTTTTACAGTCACTACAGACTGGACTTATCTTCCCCTACTGACTTAGTTTTTGGTAGATCAATTCTTGACACGGTGGTTCCCCCCCCCCTCAAGATGATTGTCTCTGGAAATCTCTCAGTGGGTGCTGTCGTGGCGAAGAGAAAAAAACGGATTACTTACCGGTAGTACTCTTTTATAGAGTTCACGACAGCACCCACTCACTTCCTTCCCTAATGGTGGTTACACATAGTTCACTTGTAGTGGTGAATGGTTCTTTTACTTAGTTTTTATAAATTTAGTTAAATTCAGATAGAAATGTTTGGATTTACTACTAAAATTGGTGGGCGGTTCCTCTCATTCTCTGCAATCCAACTTCGGGAGCGAGGGGAACCGCCCCCTTTATCTCTCCATTTCCTGTTCCTAGGGGCGGATCCTCTCTCAGTGGGTGCTGTCGTGGACTCTATAAAAGAGTATTACCAGTAAGTAATCTGTTGTTTTTTTTGTGTGTGTTAAAGAACAGTGGAAGCACGGGCAGCATATATACTAGGATGGGGGACATACATACCAAAGATGAGGCACACATATACCGAGATGGGGCATATACAGTACAGTCCAAAAGTTTGGACACCTTCTCATTTAAAGATTTTTCAGTATTTTCATGACTATAAAAATTGTACATTCACACTGAAGGCATCAAAACTATGATTTAACACATGTGGAATTATATACTTAACAAAAAAAGTGTGAAACAACTGAAATTATGTCTTATATTCTAGGTTCTTCAAAGTAGCCACCTTTTGCTTTGATGACTGCTTTGCACACTCTTGGCATTCTTTTGATGAGCTTCAAGAGGTAGTCACCGGGAATGGTCTTCCAACAATCTTGAAGGAGTTCCCAGAGATGCTTAGCACTTGTCGTCCCTTTTGCCTTCACTCTGCGATCCAGCTCACCCCAAATCATCTCGATTGGGTTATGGTCTGGTGACTGTGGAGGCCAGGTCATCTGGCGTAACACCTCATCACTTACCTTTTTGGTCAAATAGCCCTTACACAGCCTGGAGGTGTGTTTGGGGGTCATTGTCCTGTTGAAAATAAATTATGGTCCAACTAAACGCAAACCGGATGGAATAGCATGCCGCTGCAAGATGCTGTGGTAGCCATGCTGGTTCAGTATGCCTTCAATTTTGAATAAATCCCCAACAGTGTCACCAGCAAAGCACCCCCACACCATCACACCTCCTCCTCCATGCTTCACGGTGGGAACCAGGCATGTAGAGTCCATCCGTTCACCTTTTCTGCGTCGCACAAAGACCCGGTGGTTGGAACCAAAGATCTCAAATTTGGACTCATCAGACCAAAGCACAGATTTCCACTGGTCTAATGTCCATTCCTTGTGTTCTTTAGTCCAAACAAGTCTCTTCTGCTTGTTGCCTGTCCTTAGCAGTGGTTTCCTAGCAGGTATTTTACCATGAAGGCCTGCTGCACAAAGTCTCCTCTTAACAGTTGTTGTAGAGATGTCTGCTGCTAGAACTCTGTGTGGCATTGACCTGGTCTCTAATCTGAGCTGCTGTTAACCTGCAATTTCTGAGGCTGGTGACTCGGATAAACTTATCCTCAGAACCAGAGGTAACTCTTGGTCTTCCTTTCCTGGGGCGATCCTCGTGAGCCAGTTTCTTTGTAGCGCTTGATGGTTTTTGCCACTGCACTTGGGGACACTTTCAAAGTTTTCCCAATTTTTCGGACTGACTGACCTTTATTTTTTAAAGTAATGATGGCCACTCGTTTTTCTTTACTTAGCTGCTTTTTTTCTTGCCATAATACAAATTCTAACAGTCTATTCAGTAGGACTATCAGCTGTGTATCCACCAGACTTCCGCACAACACAACTGATGGTCCCAACCCCATTTATAAGGCAAGAAATCCCACTTATTAAACCTGACAGAGCACACCTGTGAAGTGAAAACCATTCCTGGTGACTACCTCTTGAAGCTCATCAAGAGAATGCCAAGAGTGTGCAAAGCAGTTATCAAAGCAAAAGGTGGCTACTTTGCAGAACCTAGAATATAAGACATATTTTCAGTTGTTTTGTTAAGTATATCATTCCACATGTGTTAATTCATAGTTTTGATGCCTTCAGTGTGAATGTACAATTTTCATAGTCAAGAAAATACAGAAAAATCTTTAAATGAGGTGTGTCCAAACTTTTGGTCTGTACTGTGTGCATATCTAATATATAAAGCTGAATGTGTGTATGTATGTGTGTATGTATGTCCGGGATTGGCATCTGAACCGTCGCAGCTACAGCCACAAAATTTTGCACAGTCACACGTCTGGACCCCGAGAGCGTCATAGGCTATATTGTGAGGTGAAATTTTAACCCCGCGCTTTCCAATTCACCAAACAATTTTGCCCCTATCTACATAATGGGGAAAAAGTGAAAGGAAAAGTGTTGGAGGCGTCGCAGCTACAGGCACAAAATTTTGCACAGTCACACGTCTGGACCCCGAGAGCGTCAAAGCTATGTTGTGAGGTGAAATTTTAACCCCGCGCTTTCCAATTCACCAAACAATTTTGCCCCTATCTACATAATGGGGAAAAAATGAAAGGAAAAGTGTTGGAGGCAAATTAACAGCTGCCAGATGTGAACAAGGGGGACTTAAAGAATGAGAGCGATGGCGCCAAAGAGTATATACTGTACAGTTGCTAAGGTGGGACCCCGACATGGGATAATCACCACACCACCACGGGGATATGAACACACACACAAAATGCGCCACACACTACCACGTGCTCATATACCCATATATATGCTCATATACACATATACCACCCTCAGCGCACATTTCACCACACATACACCAACCTCGCCACATAAAAGTTGAAACACAAAAGTCGCCGCTCAAAACTCGCCACGCGCAAAACTCTCCACATGCAAAACTTGCCACACGTGCAAAACTCACCTCATGGAAAACTCGCCACACGCAAAACTTGCACACGCGGAAAAATTGCCACATGCACAAAAGTTGCAACACATGCAAAAGTTGCCTCACACAAAACTTGCACATACTCAAAAGGCACCACACATAAAACTCGCCACGCGCAAAACTCGCCATGCGCAAAACTTGCTGCACACAACTTGCTACACTAACCTGTCACATGCAACTCGACACAAAAAGTTGCTACACGCATGTCGCCACACGCAACTCAACACACACAACTTGACACACAAAACTCGCCCTAAAACACACACAAGTCTGGTATTATCCTTCAAAAATAAAAATCTGATTAATAAGCTGACAAACTACAAGAGCAACAAATGTACCATATAGGAATCCGGCAGCTGTCAGTCACATGACCAGTCTATTATGTGTATGTGTGAGCTAATATATACTGCCAGGGGGTGGGCTTACTGTTGGCTGGGGATTTATCAGGCTGCCAATTTAGCTTACAAATACTGAGGTAAAAATACTGACCAAATAACGTGTGAACGAGGTCTAATACAGGAGGAGATGACATACAGATATATACTATATACAGGAGGAGATGACACAGGTATATACTATTTACAGGGGAGATGACACAGGTATATACTATATGCAGGAGGAGATGACACACAGGTATATACTATATAGAGGAGGAGATGACATACAGGTACATACTACATACAGCAGGAGATGACATACAGGTATATACTATATACAGAAGGAGATGACACAGGTATATACTATATACAGGAGCAGATTACCTACAGGTATATAGTATATACAGGAGGAGATGACATACAGGTATATGCTATGTATAGGAGGAGATGACATACAGGTATATACTATATACAGGAGGAGATGACACACAGATATATACTATATATAGGTGAGATGACACACAGGTATATACTATATACAGGAGGAGATTACATACAGGTATATACTATATATAGGAGGAGATGACATACAGGTATATACTATATACAGGGGAGATGACACAGCAGGTATATACTATATACAGGGGAGATGACATACAGGTATATACTATATACAGGAGATGACATACAGGTGTATACTATATATAAGGGAGATGACAAACATGTATATACTGAGGTGAAAATGAGAGGTGTGAGGTGAAAATGAAAAGGTGTGAGTGCAAAATGAGGAGTGAGGGAAAATAGTGGAGTGATCGGAAAATGACAGATGTGAGGTCGAAATGACAAGTGTTAGGGGGGAATGAGAGGAGTGAGGGGGAAAATAAGAGGAGTGAGGGGGAAAATGAGAGGTGTGAGGGAGAAAATGAGAGATGTGAGGGGGAAAATGAAAGATGTGATGGGGAAAATGAGAGGCGTGATGGGAAAATAAGAGAAGTGAGGTGCTATAACTAACCACAGATATTTACTATGCCCAGGCAACGCCGGGCTCTTCAGCTAGCTTAGATTTACAATCTCCATGCTTTTATCATGGTCAACTTTATGTGGCCTGTTCAAGAGTTGGAACAGCCAAAAATCTGTTTGTCTTTGCACCTGAAGGAAAAACTAAGAATGTCGTTTATCAAAAGGCTCTCGAATAAGTAGTAGAAGATTACTTCACATTACTTGGCCAATTTAGTTAAATCTGTGTGGAATATCTCTGGTGTTGAAATATATGTTGTAAAATGCTTCTATTAGCTTAGTTTTTGCCTTTTAATAATTACAATTCTATCTATTTGTTTTGTGGTTTTTTTGTGCAGAATAAATTTTTGTTAACACATTCTATTTTGCTAACAGCAGTTATTACCCCGGGCGAAGTCGGGTAGTACAGCTAGTGTATATATATATATATGTATATATATATATACAGGTCCTTCTCAAAAAATTAGCATATAGTGTTAAATTTCATTATTTACCATAATGTAATGATTACAATTAAACTTTCATATATTATAGATTCATTATCCACCAACTGAAATTTGTCAGGTCTTTTATTGTTTTAATACTGATGATTTTGGCATACAACTCCTGATAACCCAAAAAACCTGTCTCAATAAATTAGCATATTTCACCCGTCCAATCAAATAAAAGTGTTTTTTAATAACAAACAAAAAAACCATCAAATAATAATGTTCAGTTATGCACTCAATACTTGGTCGGGAATCCTTTGGCAGAAATGACTGCTTCAATGCGGCGTGGCATGGAGGCAATCAGCCTGTGACACTGCTGAGATGTTATGGAGGCCCAGGATGCTTCAATAGCGGCCTTAAGCTCATCCAGAGTGTTGGGTCTTGCGTCTCTCAACTTTCTCTTCACAATATCCCACAGATTCTCTATGGGGTTCAGGTCAGGAGAGTTGGCAGGCCAATTGAGCACAGTAATACCATGGTCAGTAAACCATTTACCAGTGGTTTTGGCACTGTGAGCAGGTGCCAGGTCGTGCTGAAAAATGAAATCTTCATCTCCATAAAGCATTTCAGCCGATGGAAGCATGAAGTGCTCCAAAATCTCCTGATAGCTAGCTGCATTGACCCTGCCCTTGATGAAACACAGTGGACCAACACCAGCAGCTGACATGGCACCCCACACCATCACTGACTGTGGGTACTTGACACTGGACTTCAGGCATTTTGGCATTTCCTTCTCCCCAGTCTTCCTCCAGACTCTGGCACCTTGATTTCCGAATGACATGCAAAATTTGCTTTCATCAGAAAAAAGTACTTGGGACCACTTAGCAACAGTCCAGTGCTGCTTCTCTGTAGCCCAGGTCAGGCGCTTCTGCCGCTGTTTATGGTTCAAAAGTGGCTTTACCTGGGGAATGCGGCACCTGTAGCCCATTTCCTCCACACCAGACTCAGTCCACTGCTTCCTCAGGTTCCCCAAGGTCTGGAATCGGTCCTTCTCCACAATCTTCCTCAGGGTCCGGTCACCTCTTCTCGTTGTACAGCGTTTTCTGCCACATTGTTTCCTTCCAACAGACTTACCATTGAGGTGCCTTGATACAGCACTCTGGGAACAGCCTATTTGTTGAGAAATTTCTTTCTGGGTCTTACCCTCTTGCTTGAGGGTGTCAATGATGGCCTTCTTGACATCTGTCAGGTCGCTAGTCTTACCCATGATGGGGGTTTTGAGTAATGAACCAGGCAGGGAGTTTTTAAAAGCCTCAGGTATCTTTTGCATGTGTTTAGAGTTAATTAGTTGATTCAGAAGATTAGGGTAATAGGTCGTTTAGATAACCTTTTCTTGATATGCTAATTTATTGAGACAGGTTTTTTGGGTTATCAGGAGTTGTATGCCAAAATCATCAGTATTAAAACAATAAAAGACCTGACAAATTTCAGTTGGTGGATAATGAATCTATAATATATGAAAGTTTAATTGTAATCATTACATTATGGTAAATAATGAAATTTAACACTATATGCTAATTTTTTGAGAAGGACCTGTATATATATATATATATATATATATATATATATATATATATATATATATATACACGGGGACATATATAACATGAAGAGGGACATTTATAGCAGGATGGGAGTCATATACCAGGATGGGGGACATATATACCGGGAAGGGGGCCATGATGGGGACATTTATGCCAGGATGGGGACATGTACACCAGGGAAGGGGGCCATGATGTGGACATATACCAAGATGCGGACATATATAACATGAAGAGGGACATTTATGCTAGGATGGGAGTCATGTATACCAGGATGGGGGACATATACAGTATACCAGGAAGGGTGCCATGATGGGGGACATTTATAACAGGAAGGGGGACCATGTTGGGGGACATATGTACCATGATGGGGGACATTTATACCAGAATGGGGACATATATACCAGGGAAGGGGCCCATGATGAGACATATATACCATGATGGGGCATATGTACCAGGATGGGAAGATATCTACCAGGAAGGGGGACCATGATGGGGGACATATAAACCAGGAAGGATACCATGATGGGGGACATATATACCAGGGAAGGGGTCCATGATGGGGACACACACCAGGATGGGGGACCATGTACAAGGAAGGGGCCCATGATGGGTGACCTATATAGGGGAAGGGGTCCATGACTGTAGAAGGGAAGTGCACCCAAAATGTATATCTTTACATAGAGTAGTGTTTAGTGCATGTTTTGGGTATATCCCCTACATGTATACCACATGGAGCAAAGCCCCTCCAGCCTGCTGTAAAACAAAGCTGCCATGAGCCGGTATATCAGGTTTCATTTAGGACTTTAGGCCAGTGGACAATAGATTTATGACCTCATCCCCACACACCTGGGGCCCCAGTCCCACATGTCTCCCCTCTGCAGCATCTACCCTGCTCATAACCACGTGTTCCTGCTTGCCCTGCTGCTGCTCTCCTCTGCTCCATAGCAGCCCTGTTCCCCACGTCCACCCTGAGCAGCATCCTCTGCTACTCGCCTGCCTGCCTCATCTGTTACTCCATGTATCTCTGCTGACTGCTTTTCCTGCAGCCAGCTTCATCCCTGTACCTGGTCGGCATCCCTCCACAGCAACCTGCTCCATATCTCTCAACCACAAAGAAGTTGCAGGATTGGCTAAGTATCACAAGTAACCCTTTATTGCCCATAGGGATAGTTCGTAATAGCTGGGTGAGCTGTAATTAATGTGTGTATGTTTTAGTTAAGTGGGTGGGAAGGATAACTAGGATATTGGGGTTAGTTATATATTAGTATTGTGTATTATTGTATACTGTGTTAGTGTGATAATTTAGTAGCATATAACTGTAGACATGTGTGTAATAAATACCTTTTTATTGATACACTGGTTTTGTCTGAGTTAGTCGCCGTTGTAGAACATAGTGCATAGATATCTGATTAGTAACAGGTTGATGTATTAGCCGAATATTGATTATTAATAGTCTAGCCTGACATTAATACCGTATATACTCAAGTATAAGCCGACCCCCCTAATTTTGCCACAAAAAACTGGGTAAACTTAATGACTCGAGTATAAGCCTAGGGTGGGAAATGCAGCATCTACCGGTAAATGTCAAAAGTAAAAATAGATACCAATAAAAGTAAAATTAATTGAGACATCAGTAGGTTAATTGTTTTTGAATTTCCATATTGAATCAGGAGTCCCATATAATGCTCCATAAAGTTTATGATGGCCCCATAAGATGCTCCATATTAAAATATGCCCCATATAATCCCGCATAAAGGTTAATAATGGCCCCATAAGATGCTCCATAGACACATTTGCCCAATATAATGCTGCACAAATGTTGATTATGGCCCCATAAGATGCTCCATAAAGATATTTGCCCCATATAGTGCTGCACAAACCTTGATTATGGCCCCATAAGATGCTCCATACAGACACTTGCCCCATATAATGCTCCACAAACATTATGGCAACATAAGATGCTCCATAAAGATATTTGCCCCATACAGTGCTGCACAAATGTTAATTATGGCCCCATAAGATGCTCCATAAAGATAATTGCCCCATATAATGCTGCACAAACATTGATTATGGCCCCATAAGATGCCCCATACAGACACTTGCCCCATATAGTGCTGCACAAATGTTGATTATGGCCCCACACACACACTTGTCCCATATAGTGCTGCACAAACGTTATGGCCCCATAAGATTCTCCATACAGACACTTGCCCCATTTACTGTTGCTGCGATAAAAAAAATCACATACTCACCTCTCCGTCGCACAAGCCCCCGGCACTTTCAATATTCACCTGACTTCATTCCAGCGTCGCTCCATCTTCAGCGTCTTCTGTACTGACGTTCAGGCAGAGGGCGAGCACTAACCATGTGATCGCGCCCTCTGACCTGAGCGTCACTGCAGAAGACACTGAAGATGGAGTGGCGCCGGAACGAGGAGCAGGTGAATATTGCGCAGCGCTCCCCCTCCCCATTATACTCACCTGTGTACCTTAGTTTTACTTTTAGTTTTCCTAAGGGTGTTAATGTTTTTATGGTTCCTTTAATAATAGAGTCACATCCATGGATGCTCTGATTTGTTGCTTGAACTAAGATAGGTAGGGGAGGTGTGTGTTCACTTAGGCCTTGAAGTTCAGCTGTAAAATTGACTTTGCTTTCCTGTGCATCTTAGATTGGATAAAGGGTGTTGTTACGTGAACTAAGACAGGCAGAGAAGCATGGATAGATAACGGACGTACACGAGGGAGTGTCGTGTTATACTGTGTGCTAACCTTGAAGTTTGGACGGATAGCATGGTTTTGTTTTAGACCTGATGCAGGATACAACTAGAGTCAGTGTACCTTAGTTTGACGTTTAGTTTTCTTAGGGTGTTAAGTAGCTGCGAGGGTTGTATGTTACTCTTTTGAATTGTGGAAAACTGGTAGGGGTGTCTGTATAGAAAACAGAAGCAATTGACTAGGATCGTACTAAAAGAAAGTTGCATTCATTTTGTGGGGTTCCGGAGAGTTGAGACATTAGCTAATTACTGGGCAGCTCAAGAAAGGTTAACGGTGAGGTCACCCTGAAGTAAAAGTATAAAGAATGAGTGAATTTGGGGGGACAGGGAAGCTTCAAATAAGGATGTTTATTAACTGCACTGGGAGATCTCCCAGAGCGTATTGTTCCTTTTGTCCCATTTTAGGTATCTATGTAGAAGAGCACCTATCACTCCAGAGAAGAAGTCTTGACCTTTGCCCAGATGCCCCTGAGAGACTCCAGAACACCCCTCTTGTGTTTGGTGCCAAGCTGAAACATCTCCTCTCAGATTTCAGCCATGAGGAGGAGACTGTAATAAAACCCAACACCATTTCATCCTGTCATTTTCCTCCTGGTCATTATTTTATATATATTGGAGTGTTTATGATCTGCAGGATGACCAAAAGACTGGACACCCAACTGCACGGAAGTCAGGTTGAGCACCATTAACTCAGCCGGTGAAGGGGGTTAAGGACATAACAAAAATCCAGTTCTTTACCCCGAATCCAATATATAGTATATAATAATGATGTCATATTCATTGTTGTGCTACTGTGTAGTAATTCCATATGTGTGCATATAGACACTTTAGGTGTAAGTCCAGGACTACCTGTACATTGACATACTCAGTAAGTGTGTTCATGTGAAGGTGTTCATGCATTTACAGCCAGTAGATAACTCCAACTGTACGTGGATCAATGATCTTCATGTGCATTATGGATCAGTAGCAGCCATGCTATTTTAGCTTAAGTCTCTATATGCATTATGGAATTGTAATATATGTTTTGTGTAAATGGGGAAAAATAGTAAGGTTCTCTAGGGACAGGTCCTCTCAGCTTCTAAGTTATTTGCCACTTTAACCCTAGCAATGGTGAAGTTCGTAACGGATGGATTGAATGTCGGTTAGAATTAGAGGGTGTTTTTTCCCGCAGCCAACTTAGGTACTGTGACATCACTCCCTACTCCAGAAATTCTGACCTGCCTAGTAAAGATCTGCGTATCTATCTATGGAGGAACCTCATCAATGCAAGATTACAGGAGAAGTGCCTGGTGGAAATCGTGTCTGATGCATGTCTGATGAAAGTCGTTTCCAGTGCCTGAGTCCAGTCATTTCCAGTGCCAGAGTCCAGTCGTTTCCAGTGCCTGAGTCCGCGAGGCCCAGAGAAAAAAAAACCTGTGACATCCAGCAGTCTCATCATGCCAGACATACTCAAAATCCTGCTGAATCAAGCTATAGGAGAGTAACGTGAAGTCTGGCAAGGTGACGGGTACACACAGGATGATGTTGCCTGACTATGGACTGTGAGGGTGAAGCCGTTCCAGAGTCTGACCCATCACAACTGGAGAAAGATGGCTTTGGGATGGGCTGATACCTGAAGATTGACAAAGACCAGAACAGAGACTGAAGACTGCAATAAGACTCCAAGAAAGAAGAAGAAGGTGTACTCTGTGGATAGAGATGTGGGTTACAGTGAACGGCAGGGAAGAACTGATGGCTGTGTGGATGATGTCTAGGTACCTAAGTGCAGAATTATGCTTCATTCCATCCTGAACTGTCACTAGTTATAAATGGGATTGAGTAGGCAAATAAATCCCAGCACAAAATGTCCCTCAGATTCCATTGTCGTGTTCTCGACAACAGGGGGAATGTAGAAGGGAAGTGCACCCAAAATGTATATCTTTACATAGAGATGTGTTTAGTGCATGTTTTGGGTATATCCCCCACATGTATGCCACATGGAGCAAAGCCCCCCCCTCCAGCCTGCTGTAAAACAGCTGCCATGAGCTGGTATATCAGGTTTCATTTAGGACTTAGGCCACTGGACAATAGATTTGTGACCTCATCCCCACACACCTGGGGCTGGACACACCTCTTCTAGTTGGACATAAAAGGCACAAGACACATGTGCTCTGTCTCTTTTGCTGTGCCTGCATTGCCTGGAATGATGATGGACCCACATGGCTTAAGTATACTCTGTATCCCCTTTTCTTAATAGGCCCAGTACTATTTATTAGGGTTAGCTAGCCATAAGTGGGAGGGCTGATATTGTATGTGTGATTTGGGTAATCGTGCAGTTAATTGTGTTTTTTTATATTGTGTGATATTGTTGTGATATTACTGGTTATTGTGGGTTATTACTGTGTGATACTGTTGCGATATCACTGTATACTGTAGTGATATTACTATATCAGAGTTGTGATATCTGTATATTTGTATATATTTATATTTATAGTCACCAGCTTGGGTATAAATATATATGTATGTTATATGTATGTTATAGGCTGTAGACTTGTGTGTGTGTGTAATAAATACCCTTTATTGTTACACTGTTTTGTCTGTTAGTATATAGTATAAGGTAAAGATAACGTTGTGGTATTAAGTGGATATTAATTATTAGTAGTCAATTTTGGCGTTAATAGTTGATATCGGACCTCAATAGAGGTGTAAGGTTTAATATTTTGTGGAGGAAAACCCTGTTCCTTTTACAATGACATACAGCTCTGGCAAAAATGAGGAGACCACCACATCAAAACCCTGACATGGGCAGCCCAATCTCCAGACCTGAACCCCATTGAAAACCTCTGGAATGTAAGCAAGAGGATGATGGATAGTCACAAGTCATCAAACAAAGAAGAACTGCTTAAGTTTTTGCCCCAGAAGCAGTGTGAAAGACTGGTGGAAAGCATGCCAAGATGCATGAAAGCTGTGATTAAACGCTACAAGGGCCCATGCATCTGATCAATATTCACAGGGAAGAGGAAGGGTGTCCAGGTACAAATTTTGTACTTGTGCCCATTGGACTCTAGTTACGCGAGTTTAGCACGTCAGAGGTCCACTTGAACCAATCTTGAATCTCTTGCATGTATCGAAGACTGAAAAAGACATTACGACAGTTTGCAGTGGTCAATACTTCAAGACATTTATGGACACATGAACCACGACTAACGCCGCTTATCACTTGTGGACACGTATTTATTGATATTTTATTTCACTCTGGAACCGGATTGTTGCACAAGAGAGATGAATTTGATTCCAGGGAGTACGGATTCTCATACACCTTCCACAGCACCGTATCGGCATGACAATAAATTACCTCCCATATAACTGTTCACTTCGTTATAGACAAAATGGATCTTTTTTTGTTTAAAGACACAGATTTGTACATTTTTTTCATACCTCTGTTCTTTACAAACATCTATAAACTACGGCACGGTACAGTTTGCAAACAGACAGTACTACGTATGTGGAGACCAACTACTACAAAGAATGGATTGAAGACCAGAAAACATAGAGAGAACCGAGGAGTACAGAGCCAGAGATGAGTTCTGGTCGGGAGTTGTCTTTCTGAAATGTGAAATTCTCTACGTTGATCTGGCATTGTCTTCATCCTAAAAAAAAATCTCAAATCTTGACCTTTGGTCTTTTACAATTTCGTAAACATCTCTGTTTTTCCAAGATGGAATAACCAAAGTCTGGCTTCCAAATGTTTCCTAGGTTTGTGGCCAGTATATATCCACTTCTAGTGGGAAGTCCAAAGCCTTCACAAACTTCTAAATTAATTTTTTTTGTATCAGGTTTGATCCACATGTTCGATATTGGTGCGAAACCATATTGTTGTCTGAAATTAGTCAAGTTTTCGAAAGCCTACCTAATCTGAACATCCAAGAATTTTTGGGGGCTGCCGATTCAACAATCTTTTCACTTAATCTTTTAGAGTTGTTGGCCATTTTCTAGACAAAATTTGACAGATGTCCCCACTGCATACCCCTGAACTCCATTCCAGGTAGAAACTGTTAAGAGCATTGAAGAAATTTGGCTAGAAAATAACCAACTCTTTAAGATAATTAAAGCACCAGGTTCAAGTGAACATAGTCTTGGATTGAGAACATACCATCCCTCATTGCAATTTATTTCTCTTACTCTGTCAGTTCATTATTGCTTATTGAGAATTTTTGGACAACTCCTAACGAGACCCACCTCTCAGTCACTGTACTTCTTCCATCTCTGTCATATTATCGTATCTTAATACAAATCTACCACTATTGCATCATAAGTTATTGTTGAACAAATTGGTATAGCAAGAGAGACGACAAACTGGAGAAAAAAAAGTATAAAAATATTTGGCAAAAAATGACAGGTGACGTACACGCGGCACACAAACTGATTGTCACAATGTTGTTCATGGCAAACTGATTACGACGGTGTGGTTTGTTCATTTTTGTGTGTCCTTTAGTTACCTAATGTCTATTTTAAGTAACCGGCTTCCACATTTTCATCAAAAGAATGTCTTGCATGAAGTAACACATTGTGTCATCAGTCACTTTTCAACATGGACACAAACGAAAATTCCAGCTGATTTTCTTTAAATTCTCCAAATGTTCAGTGTACTTGTAAGTCTCTATACACTGCTGTATTTACAAAACCCGACGATAATCGAGAATTTTGAATTTTATGCAATTTCTAAGTTTAAAGTGGCATTTCTTCCCAAAAATTCATGAAGTTGCTTCAGTCATTACTTTTCGCAATATGCAATATTCCTTGCAATTCCTATGCAATATTCCTTGCCTACAAAATTTTACACAAATGTTTTTGTCTTTTTGTGGGATAAATCTCTAAAAGGAATGAGTTAAAATGTCTATATAATGAATTCAATCACTATTTGGAATTTTCACAAATGGATTTCACATCAGAGATATCATGAGAGCAAGTGAACGTAGCCAGAGCTTAGCTTCTCATAGGAAATCATGTCTTTGGATTTTATATATATATGATACCCTGTTAGAAAGTCAAAAAAATAGGCATTTTTCGTCTTCCAATCCAATAATAATCTGCAATTTGGAATTCTGTCATGATTCCAAGTCCTTTAATTGAAACTCTTTGTTAGCTTTAATTTGGTGCCGCTATATCGACGACATTCCTTTTCAAATTGAAGGTGCTACTCGCTCTTACTTTTGTAGTAGAACAGAGCTGATGTCTCGCAGCATAAATCCCAAATATATAGCACAAGTAATGTATTTGGATGTATTTTCTATGTTTTAAAACAATTTTGCCTTAATTTTTTTTCTTCATATATTTGAAAAAAGGAAAATTGTATCTAGACATCCAGTGACATCTGATGTGATTTGCGTGTCTGTATAGGGTAGTTATGATGTAAAAAGTTTTTTATTTTCCTATTCACTAACATGAAAACAATATAGAACAATCCTAGTGAACAATAAACATGGCCACAACACAAAAACGCAAGATACGGCCTCGTTACATACAATTAATACCAACCATTGAAAAATAGTTTGATTTTGCTTTTTTTTTAGTTTTACATTTCTGTACAGATTAGTACATAGTTTTGCTAAGAAGGACCCACACAGGGAAATTTTATAACACATAATTAGAATAGTTGCAGTCAATACAGACACACACAAATTAATCCTCTATTGAGAGGAGTACAAGAAATAGGTCAACATTTGTGCTTTCTGCTCTAGCTGCATTGACGAAAAAGGCTTGTGCTCGATAATGGCCCATGCTTTTTTATCTTAAAAGTTATCACCATAGAATACAAAAGAAATTTACATCCTCCTAGACTTGTATATACTGTAGTAGAGTAGTCAAGTACGACAGTACCTTTATGTCATGAAGATGCACAAATACATTTGCTCAAAGGTAAGTCACAGCCTATTAACCTGAGTAGGCTTCAAGGTCTGATAAAGCAGCAGATGATTCATAGTAGAAGACTTGGCAAACATTTTACAATTGGTCCTTGAGATTTTTACTTATGTTTAAAATTTTAGATTTATTTCTTCTATTTTTTTTTTTTGAGGATCTATCATAAAGACTTTATCCACTACAGGACACTAAAATAGATCCAGGAGACAAAAAAGTCAACTGCTAAAAGTGGGCCAACCTATCTATGAGTCACAGAGGTAATAAAGTCAAAGAAACTGATCGGTGGGACCATGAGGCACCAAAGTCATCCCCTCAAAGTCAACCAAATGGGTCCAAACGCAATTCAATTTTGACCTACAGATTGGCAGGACAAGGAGGCACCAAAATCGATTCCCAAGGTAAATTTTTGACTGTAAATCGAAATGTTGATCACTGGCTTATCTAAGATCTTCAGTAATTTAGCTACGAATTCATACCAGTCAACTGTGTAGTAAAGTCATGGACAATGGGCACCTGCCTGTCAGGATTTTTCTAGTGCGCTTTTGATTTCTAAAAACATAGTGTCCCATTATAAGAAGTCTCTGAAGATATGCACATATTACATATAGATATGCTGCAAGGAAATCCATACCATGTACAAATATTGTGAGTATTTCTATGAAGTCAATAGCTAATAGGTTTTTTCACGGTAATTTCCCATATATACCTATATATTTACAATATTATACAAATGGTGGCAAAATGACCATTTATATTATATAAATAAACCATTTTATTTTCCTTACAGTCACATTAATTTCATTAAGATGTAAAAATGTGTCTACTACTACGTCTGCCAGCTCGGGATATGGCACTAAACAGGCATGCAGTGGTTTTTTTTTTTTTGGAGACGCTGTACAATGACGACCTACAGATGCTGCTCACATCATACATAAAAGGGGCCTCACTTCTAGACGTCCACTTGCAAAAACAGAGTTTTTTTTAACAAAATAAACTATTTTACAATATACTAAGATTTATGCTAAAGCAAGGGCGCGATGGGAGGCAGAAGAAGAAATCACATATTAGTTTGACATCTTTCGAGGTGGTTATGTCTCACCACTACATCTAGTTAAAAAAAAAAGGGACGAATATTCTCAGGACTCATTAGTTTGGTATTTTTTGTGAGTTGAATTTTAATAACGTAAGATAGAATTGGGTCCAAAAAATATTTTTTCTTTTATTTTTGGAAACATTTATGATTTTGGATTATCTGGTGAATGATTATTTCTATATTTTCTACTTTTGAAAACAGTTATATTTTTAGCATAACGATTAAAATATACAGTGAAATTATTATTTTTCATTTTCTACTTTTAGATACCTTTTGAGTTTTTGGGTTATTTAATGACAATGGTCAATTAGAATGTTAACATTTTTAGATTCCATTTCTATATTACTTATTTACATTCTTCCTTTTTTTTTTAATAAAAAAAAAAGAAAAACTTGATAAGGATGTATGTACTATTAAATCAGGCCATTTAGCTACTGGGGCCTGCGGAGTGCCAGCACTTTGATTGGTCTTATCTGCTTAGTGGCAAAAATGTGTCCCCACTCTAAAAGATTTGCATCATTAAGAAAGAATGGAGTGAAAAATTATCCCAAAGGTGCCGAGATGAATGAAGGAAAAAAATCTAGTCCTTCTGTCCTGGCCAGTAAAAACGCCGTAATGGGTGCCATTTTTTACTTTCCTGTGGGTCTTTTCGATGTACACCCATAGTACCAAATTACAATTTAGGACATAAGTGGCCAAACCCTAATTTATCCTCTACCCATGATTACATTCTAATCGATCCTGCTATGTGGATAATTCAGTATATTACAACCAATAGCCTAAATTTAGTATTAATAAAAGTTAAAAAAAAAAAAGAAAATACAAAATCTACTTATTGTGTCATACAATGGAATGTGCCGTCATTTCATGGAATGTTTTGTTCATTTTTATTCAGAGCTGGTCATATATCTGTGCTTTGCTCGGTCATATTAGGCAACTATGTTAAAATTAAATAAAAAAATATTAAAAATTAATAAATTATTGACTTAAAACAAAAAAAAAATTAAGCACTACTTTTTTTTGCCCATTATGTATTTAACGTCCATTCGAAGGGAGGGCAAATAAATTGGGTGGATTGGATTCACCCCCTCACTCCCAAGACAAGTTGTGCATATTTTTTCTGCCTCTTCTTGAAAAATTTTTAGGGTAAAAACTTTTTTTTTTTTTTTTTAAAGGATAGAACCTATTTTAATAAATATCTAAACAATGAATAAATCTCACTATTATGTTACCCACCACCGGCCCTGAAGGTGGCCATTTTTTGAGGTCCTTGTAAACATAACACATAGTCAACAATTTAATAAATAATCATTGTAATAAATATATTACCCATGGTTCCGATGAGGCTAGTTCTTCTATAGGTAACCCTATTTCTCCTAACCCCCCCTACCAACAAACATTATTTTTTTTATTTCTAGAGGCTCTATGTGAAAATAAGCTTCTTGACTATGTAGGCACCGATGCACTTTGGTTGCAACGAGGACATTTTCACATCTAAACTCTCTAAATTCAGATTTGTGTTCCTCACACCTGGATAGACATTGATAGCATAGATTATTCAGGTTGTAAAGGTCTAGATGGACATTTAGCATTTCTAGTATTATTTTTGCTAGTCATTCTTGATCTAGTCTGAAAGGCTCCTGTTAATAGAGTTCAACCTTGGGCAACAGTGTGATCCCTTCAGTGCTCACCAAAGTTATTTTAGGGTACTCATTAGAACCCAAACCTAATGTAAAATTCTTTAGGACACATTACAGCCCAGAAATAATGTAGGATCATCATGAATTCAATATAATCTAGAACTACTGTTAGTAGGATTCTTCAGACTCAACTACAACCTAAGCCAAATGTAGGATTCTTCAGGTAGAACTTCTCTAGTATCCTCCAGAACTGATTAATATCTAGAACTACTGTGGGATCCTTTCAGTATCCATTATTAACCAAAATGTTAGTAGGATCCTTCAAACCTAATCACAACCCAAAACAACTGTAGGATCCTTTAGAATCAACTACATTGTAGACCTACTGTAACATCCTCCAGAATTGATTAGTCTAAAACTACTATGGGATCATTTCTGTACTAAGACTCGATTACTACTCAGAACTACTGTAGGATTCTCCAGCATAAATTACATTTTAGAACTACTGTAGTATACGCAGGAATCGATAACAATCTAAAACCAGTGTGGGATTATTTCAGTGCCTATTACAAACCAAAATGTAGGATTTTTCAGTTTATTACAACCAAAACCTCTGTGGGATCCACTTCAATCTAGAACTATTGTAGGATCATTAATGCCTATCACTTAAAAATATTATATACTGTAGAGGCCTTCAGAATTTACCACAGCAGAAAACTATTCTAGGATTCTTTTCTGGAACTACTTCAGATATCTCAGGATCTGTACCGAGCATTTCTAAGAGCTTTTTAGTATCCATAACCAACCAAGATGATTGAAGTATCCTTCAGAAGTCATTACTACCTCAAACTATTTTACGATCCTTACAACTCAGAACAACTTTTGGATTCTTTCCTATGGGTTCTACCCATAACTAACCAACATGATTGTAGAGGGCCTTGAGTACCCTTTCCATATATAGTTCTATACAGGACAAACATCAGGTTCCCCATTCAGTAGAATGTACATATCAGAATAAATATAATTTGCTTTTAGAAGCTAGTATTATTTAGAACAGTATTCTTCAGTCTGTGGCAAAAAATCCAACTTTTTCTGGATCAATGTTCCCCATCCGGCGGTTCTCTAAAATGAACAAGCCTTTTTATGGCGCATTAAGAGTTTTAGTTTTCAAACACTAGTAGAGCCATGAGTTGGAAAACACAAATCTAGAAAAGGTTCTATATTTTTTCTTGCCAGTGGTTAAAGCTCACTTATCTAGACAAGTCTTTTTTTTTAATCCAGATTCTAGCAGTATCTAAAATTATTTCAAGCTCTTGAAGAACAAATTATATAGGCTTTTTAGGAGAGTTGTACATTGGAGAGAAGTGATCTAGAACAAGTTGTATTTTTGCTGATGAGCCACCGTTTGAGGAACACTTATCTATGTTTTGTTTTTACCAATTTCTAGTAGTCTATAGAATGAATTCAAGCTCCTCACATGTCTTGAAGAGAAAATATGTTATTTTCAATGACTGGAGGTGTGGGAAACACAACATTTGAGTATTGTCTTCTGCTAGAGCTATCTAGAACATAAAATCTACACAAAGTCTAGTGCTTCTAATCCCCGATCATGGAAGAAGCTTCAAAACTTAGACTAGTGCAAATGTGGTGGATCGTTAGTACATTTTCATTGACACATATGCATATTGTTTTACCACACATTTCTGGAAAGAGAGAAATGGAAAGGGACCCTAACATGGCAAAGAAAAAAAAAGACATTTCACAGTGTCTACTAATCTACTCTCATTTTTTTTTTCATGATGGCGAATCTCACTGAAGCACCTGGCCTCGAGTTTCTGGCAGTTTTAGAGCTAAAAAGCTACCCAGTGCCAACGCAGCGGAAGCCAAGAGGATGGGTACTGCTTTTGCTACCCCCACGAAGGAGGTGAAAATGCTTATCCCCAGGACAGCAGCCAACTTGCAGAGAGCATTCAGGAATCCAAAGGCGGTGGTTCTATAAAGAAACACAAATTAACAGGTTTTAGAATATTTAAAATGGTACATTATTATATTGTGTATCGAAATGCATGGCCAGATTTGGTAAGCACCTAACAGTCATAAATAAACGGGTGTGACCTACTTTGATCTAATAGGTATGGGGGCCTATTTGTACACAATGTTTTTTGCCTTTGTGCCCTTCTGAGAAACCTGCTCTCATTGAACATCGCTGGTCCTTCAGAACTGCATTCATCGTTTGCAGATTCTTTTTGCCTCCAGAAAACCCCCAATAAAGTTTAAATACCCTAAAAATGGGTTACCAAAAGCGAGAGTCATCCCACCAATTGTCCTCAGAGTTGCTGTAATGATGTAGAGTGACTAATAGGCCTTGCTTAGCCTTATACTTCTTGTACCTCACAGCAGTCTCATTATCATTAGAGGCAGGATTACAATCACAAGTAAGAAATCTATACACACATAATGAAGGAACCGCCATTCACAAGAGGTGATGTCACAGCTCACCTCTTCCTACTCATGTACCATTAATGACTGATAACACCTCTGTATATGGCAGATTACACAGTATCCACCATTCACAAATGGTGATGACACAGTTCACCTCCTCCTGTACAATGACTGATAACACCTCTGTATACAGTAGACAACACAAGATCCACAAATCACAATATGCAATATCACAGCTCACCTCCTCTTGTACAATGACTAATAACACCTCTGTATACAGTAGATAGCACAGGATCCACCATTCACGAGAGGAGGGTTGCCACAGCTCACATCCTCCTCCTCATGTACAATGACTGATAACACCTATATACACACTGAATTACACAGCATCCACCATTCACAATAGATAATGTCACAGCTCACCTCCTCCCTTACAATGATTGATATCACCTCTATACAAGTGGGTACGGAAAGTATTCAGACCACTTTACATTTTTCACTCTTTATTTCATTGCAGCCATTTGGTAAATTCAAAAAAGTTCTTTTTTTCACATTAATGTACACTGCACCCCATCTTGACTGAAAAAAAAACAGAAATGTAGAAAATTTTGCACATTTAATAAAAAAGAAAAACTGAAATATCACATGGTCATAAGTATTCTATTCCCTTGTGATCCTCCTTGAGATGGTTCTACTCCTTCATTGGAGGCCAGCTGTGTTTAATTAAACTGATAGGACTTGATTTGGAAAGGCGCACACCTGTCTATATAAGACCTCACAGCTGACCGTGCATGTCAGACCAAATGGGAATCATGAGGTCAAAGGAACTGGCCAAGGAGCTCAGAGACAGAATTGTGGCAAGGCACAGATCTGGCCAAGGTTACAACAGAATTTCTGCAGTACTCAAGGTTCCTAAGAGCACAGTGGCCTCCATAATCCTTAATCCATTTAGAAGTTTTGGGACCACCAGAAGTCTTCCTAGACCCGCCGGTCCAGCCAAACTGAGCAATTGTGGAAGAAGAGCCTTGGTGAGAGAGGTGAAAAAGAACCCCAAGATCACTGTGGCTGAGCTCCAGAGATGCAGCAGGGAGATGGGAAAAAGTTCCACAAAGTCAACTATCACTGCAGCCCTCCACCAGTCAGATCTTTATGGCAGAGTGGCCCGACGGAAGCCTCTCCTCAGTGCAAGACATGTGAAAGCCTGCATAGAGTTTGCTAAAAAAAAAAACACATGAAGGACTCACAGACTATGAGAAATAAGATTTTCTGGTCTGATAAGACGAAGATAGACCTTTTTTGCGATAATTCTAAGCGGCATGTGTGGAGAAAACCAGGCACTGCACTTCACTTGCCCAATACAATCAGTGAAACGTGGTGGCAGCATCATGCTATGGGGGTGTTTTTCAGCTGGGACAGGACGACTGGTTGCCATTGAAGTAAACCTGAATGCGGCCAAGTACAGAGATATCCTGGATGAAAACCTATTTCAGAGTGCTCTGGACCGCAGACTCGGCCGAAGGTTCACCTTCCAACAAGACAATGACCCTAAGCACACGGCTAAAATAACAAAGAAGTGGCTTCAGAACAACTCTGTGACCATTCTTGACTGGCCCAGCCAGAGCCCTGACCTAAACCTAATTGAGCATCTCTGGAGAGACCTGAAAATGGCTGTCCACCAACGTTCACCATCCAACCTGATGGAACTGGAGAGGATCTGCAAGGAAGAATGGCAGAGGATCCCCAAATCCAGGTGTGAAAAACTTGTTGCATCATTCCCAAGAAGACTCATGGCTGTACTAGCTGAAAAGGATGCTTCTACTCAGTACTGAGCAAAGGGTCTGAACACTTATGACCGTGATATTTCAGTTTTTCTTTTTTAAGAAATTTGCAAAAATGTCTGCATTTATGTTTTTTTCAGTCAAGACGGGATGCAGAGTGTACATTAATGAGAAAAAAATGAACTTTTGTGAATTTACCAAATGGCTGCAATGAAACAGAGTGAAAAATTTAAAGGGGTCTGAATACTTTCCGTTCCCACTGTACATTGTAGATAACACAGGATTCAATAGTTACAATAGGTGATGTCACAGCTCACCTCCTCCTCCTGTACAATGACTGATAACACAGGATCCAATATTCACAATAGGTGATGTCATAGCTCACCTTCTCCACTCCTGTTCAATGACTGATAACTCATCCAAATACAGTAGATAACACAGGAGCCAGCAATCACAATAGGTGATGTCACAGCTCACCTCCTCCTCCTGTACAAAGCTTGATAACACCTCTATGTTCATTAGATAACACAAGATCCACCAAACACAATAGGCTATACCACAGTTCCCCCTTCACAATGACTTATGCACATGCTCATTAGATGCTCCAATCCAAAAGATAGGGGTGGAGTCTTTCTAAAGCTGCTAATATACATGCACATTTTCTGAAGCAACGGGAAGTATCAGTGTAAAATAACCCTTTTGGCCAGTGTGAAAATTGCAACATTTCTAATTTATTCCTAATACAAATCAAGATAGGATAAATAATTTAAAAAATAATAATAAAATTAAAAATAAGAGTAAGAATTTTCAGATGACACATTCCCTTGAGAAATTTAATTTCTCCAATGGATGTTTTTACAACATTATTATTATTATTTATTTATTTATTTATATAGCACCATTAATTCCATTGTGCTGTACATGAGAAAGGGGTTACATACAGAGTTAAGGTACCTTCACACTAAGCGACGCTGCAGCGATATCGACAACGATGCCGATCGCTGCAGCGTCGCTGTGTGGTCGCTGGAGAGCTGTCACACAGACAGCTCTCCAGCGACCAACTATGCCGAAGTCCCCGGGTAACCAGGGTAAACATCGGGTTGCTAAGCGCAGGGCCGCGCTTAGTAACCCGATGTTTACCCTGGTTACCAGTATTAATGTAAAAAAACAAACATACATACTTACATTCGCGTCCCCCGGCGTCCGCTTCCCTGCACTGTGTAAGCGCCGGCAGTAGCAGGGCACAGCGGTGACGTCACCGCTGTGCTTTGCTTTACGGCCGGCACTGACACATTCAGTGCAGGAAGTTCTGAGCAGCAGCGTGGACGCCGGGGGACGTGACAGACATCAGAGGGTGAGTATGTACTGTTTTTTTTTTTACTTTTACAATGGTAACCAGGGCAAATATCGGGTTACTAAGCGCGGCCCTGCGCTTAGTAACCCGATGTTTACCCTGGTTACCATTGTAAAACATCGCTGGCATCGTTGCTTTTGGTGTCAAACACAACGATACACGCCGATCTGACGACCAAATAAAGTTCTGAACTTTCAGCAACGACCAGCGATATCACAGCAGGATCCTGATCGCTGCTGCGTGTCAAACACAACGATATCGCTATCCAGGACGCTGCAACGTCACGGATCGCTGTCGTTATCGCTGCAAAGTCGCCTAGTGTGAAGGTACCTTTATAGATATTGTTTACAGTAAACAAGTATACAATGACAGAGGGGAGAGGACCCTGTCCTTGCGGACTTACATGTTTTGCTTTCAGTGCCCCCTTTAAAAATGAATTTCCCTTTAAGCACTGAGACATAGATGTTCTCCTGCTGACTTATCTCTGAAGTAAATGACCCTCCAACACTATTCACAGGTCACAGATTAATGGTTGTTCCTGTTGTGCATTTTAGACAGTCACAAGGCTGCAGACTTCATACAAGTGTTATATTATTAAAGGGGATGTCCAGTATTAGAAAGAGATATAGCTGCCTTTTTCCCAAAACAGTGCCACCTCTGTCAACAGGTTGTTTATGGCATTGCAGCTTTCCACCTTTCACTTCAATGCCAGGTACATCCTCTAGAGAGGTGGCACTTTTTAAAAAGAAGGCAACCATGTTTATCTAACTTACAGAATGGAGAATCCAAAAACTGGAGGCTATTTCACTTTGCAACCTATCCTAAATAGTGGCATATGGTCAGCAAGTAATGGGAACTGTGCTTTGGCAGGCTATGACTGCCTTTTAATTTTTATTTCATAAATCTATAGTACACATTTTATTGCAAAAATCTGCTTCTTGCTCATCCTAGATTGATTTTTGAATCTCAATTAGCGGTAAATTCTGTATTCAGTGAAGACAAATTTTCACATTGCTGAGACAGGAGATGACAGTTGGTGCTTATAAAATTCTACAGAAAAGGGAGAAGATGGAGGCAGATACAAAAAGAGGAGGAGGTAGTGGCAGATACTGACTGAGGGGAGGAGCTAGAGGCAGATACAGACTGAGGAGGAGAAGCTGGAGGCAGATACAGACTGAGGAGAAGGAGCTGAAGGCAGATAAAGACTGAGGGGGAGGAGCTGAAGACAGATACAGACTGAGGAGGAGGAGCTAGAGGTAGATACAGACTGAGGGGGAGGAGCTGGAGGCATACAGACTGAGGGGGGAGGAGCTGGAGGCAGATTCAGACTGAGGGGGAGGAGCTGGAGGCAAATACAGACTGAGGGGGGAGCTAGAGGTAGATACAGACTGAGGGGGAGGAGCTGGAAGCAGATACAGACTGAGGGGGAGGAGCTGGAGGCAGATTCAGACTGAGGGGGAGGAGCTGGAGGCAAATACAGACAGGGGGAGGAGCTGGAGGCAGATTCAGACTGAGGGGGAGGAGCTGGAGGCAGATACAGACTGAGGGGGAGGAGTTGGAGGCAGATACAGACTGAGGGGGAGGAGCTGGAGGCAGATTCAGACTGAGGGGGAGGAGCTGGAGGCAAATACAGACTGAGGGGGGAGCTGGAGGTAGATACAGACTGAGGGGGAGGAGCTGGAGGCAGATACATACTGAGGGGGAGGAGCTGGGGGCAGATACAGACTGAGGGGGAGGAGTTGGAGGCAGATACAGACTGAGAGGGAGGAGCTGTAGGCAGATACAGACTGAAGGGAGGAGCTGGAAGTAGATACAGACTGAGGGAGAGGAACTGGAGGCAGATCCACACTGAGAAGGAGGAGCTGGAGGCAAATACAGACTGAGGGGGGAGCTGAAAGTAGATACAGACTGAGGGGAGGAGCTGGAGGCAGATACAGACTGTGGGGGAGGAGCTGGAGGCAGATACAGACTGACGGGAGGAGCTGGAGGCAGATACAGACTGAGGGGAGGAGCTAGAGGCAGATACAGACTGAGGGGGAGAAGCTGGAGGCAGATACAGACTGAGGGGGAGAAGCTAGAGGCAGATAGACTGAGGGTGAGGAGCTGGAGGCAGATGCATACTGAAGAGGACCAGGAGGCAGATAAAGACTGAGGGGGAGGAGCTGGAGGCAGATACAGACTGAGGGGAGGAGCTAGAGGCAGATACAGACTGAGGAGGAGGACCAGGAGGCAGATAAAGACTGAGGGGGAGGAGCTGGAGGCAGATACAGACTGAGGGGAGGAGCTGGAGGCAGATACAGGCTGAGGGGAGGAGCTGGAGGCAGATACAGACTGAGAGGGGAGCTGGAGGCAGATACAGACTGAGGGGGAGGAGCTGGAGGCAGATACAGACTGAGGGGAGGAGCTAGAGGCAGATACAGACTGAGGAGGACCAGGAGGCAGATAAAGACTGAGGGGGAGGAGCTGGAGGCAGATACAGACTGAGGGGAGGAGCTGGAGGCAGATACAGGCTGAGGGGAGGAGCTGGAGGCAGATACAGACTGAGGGGGAGGAGCTGGAGGAAGATACAGACTGAGGGGAGGAGCTGCAGGCAGATACAGACTGGGGAGGAGCTTGAGGCAGATACAGACTGAGGGGGAGGAGCTGAAGGCAGATACAGACTGAGGGGGAAGCTGGAGGCAGATACAGACTGAGGAGGAGGAGCTGGAGGCAGATACAGACAGGGGAGGAGCTGGAGGTAGATACAGACTGAGGGGAGGAACTGGAGGCAGATACAGACTGAGGGGGAGGAGCTGAAGGCAGATACAGACTGAGGGGGAGGAGCTGGAGGCATACAGACTGAGGGGGAGGAGCTGGAGGCAAATACAGACTGAGGGGGGAGCTAGAGGCAGATACAGACTGAGGGGGAGGAGCTGGAGGCAGATACAGACTGAGGGGGAGGAGCTGGAGGCAGATACAGACTGAGGGGGAGGAGTTGGAGGCAGATACAGACTGAGGGGGAGCTGTTGGCAGATACAGACTGAGGGGAGGAGCTGGGGGCAGATACAGACTGAGGGGAGGAGCTGGGGGCAGATACAGACTGAGGGGGAGGAGCTGGAGGCAGATACAGACTGAGGGGAGGAGCTGGAGGCAGATACAGATTAAGGGGGAGGAGCTGGAGGCAGATACAGACTGAGGGGAGGAGCTGGAGGCAGATACAGACTGAGGGGGAGGAGCTGGAGGTAGAAACAGACTGAGGGGGAGGAGCTGGAGGTAGATACAGACTGAGGGGGAAGAGCTGGAAGCAGATAGACTAGGGGAGGAGCTAGAGCATAAATATTCATAGAGGGAGGAACTAGAGTTATACACTGACTGAGGGGAGGAGCTGGAGGCAAATGCAGACTGAGGGGGGAGCTGGAGGTAGATACAGACTGAGGGGGTAGCTGGAGGTAGATACAGACTGAGGGGAAGGAGCTGGAGGCAGATACAGACTGAGGGGAAAGAGTTGGAAGCAGACAGACTAGGGGGAGGAGCTAGATGCATAACTATTCATAGAGGGAGGAGCTAGATTCATACACTGACTGAGGGGAGGAGCTGGAGGCAAATACAGACTGAGGGGGAGGAGCTGGAGGCAAATACAGACTGAGGAGGAGGCTCGCGGTGGACGCACCCAGCACTGATTCACACATGGGTATGCACTTTGGAATAGCTAATCCTTTTCTTGATTAACATTGGGCTATGTGCAATATGGGAGGGGGTTTCCAGGTGATGATAGCCAATTCATATTCCTAATTTGGATTGAATCAGGTTCCTTTTGGGGCTATTTTCCCTACCCCTTACATTTCCCAGGACTTATGCATGTTATTGCCCTATTCAAATTAACTAAATGACAAAGTATGTGCGGCATTAGGGTGCACCTATAGACATTTTTATGTGTTTTTTTTTTTTTTATGAATTCTTTATTTAAAGTATTTTTTAACAAACAGGAAAACAATAACAACTTGTTATGCAAATGGTAACCTTTATTTTATGTGTTTTTTGGTTTGCTGTGACTGTCCATCTTGTCATTTACTGATTCTCATCACATACATTTTTGTTTATTATATTTTGGTTTTTAAAATATGAGTTTTTGTATTATATTGTGCCAATAAAATGTGCATATTTTTTATATGATTTTTGCGCTGTCTTGTCTAATATGGGGCCTTATGCTCTGGGAAATTTTGTAGGATTATAAGACTGAGGAGAAGGGCCTGGAGGCTGGTACAGACTGAGGGAGAGGAGCTGGTGGCAGATACATACTGAGGAGGACCTGGAGGCAGCTAAAGACTCTGGGGGAGCTTGTGGCAGATGCAGGCTGATGGGGAGGAGCTGGAGGCAGATATAGACTGAGGGGGAGGAGCTGGAAGCAGATACAGACAAGGGGGAGCTGGAGGCCGATACAAACTGAGGGGGAGGGGCTGGAGGCAGATACAGACTGAGGGGGAGGAGAATGAGACAGATACAGACTGGGGGAGAAGCTAGAGGCAGATAGACTGAGGGGGAGGAGCTTGAGGCAGATATAGACTGAGGGGGAGGAGCTGGAGGCAGATATAGACTGAGGGGGAGGAGCTGGAGGCAGATATAGACTGAGGGGGAGGAGCTGGAGGCAGATGCAGGCTGATGGGGAGAAGCTGGAGGCAGATACAGACTGAGGGGTGGGAGCTGGAGGCATATACAGACTGAGGGGGAGGAGCTGGAGGCAGATACAGACTGAGGGGGAGGAGCTGGAGGCAGATACAGACTGAGGGGGAGGAGCTGGAGGCAGATACAGACTGAGGAGGAGGAGCTGGAGGCAGTTACAGACTGAGGGGGAGGAGAATGAGACAGATACAGACTGAGGGGGAGAAGCTAGAGACAGATAGACTGATGCTGTGTGCATACAGTGTGTTTTTAATGCATTTTTGCATTTTTTTCTGCATGGAAATGGGCCAAACACACTATGGAATCCTTATGCAAGCTAATTCAATGACAATCCTTTAGTGTTTTGCACATGATCAGTAATTTTCCTTGAGTATTTGCAGTGTTTTTTTTTCTGCAGCATGTCATTTCTTTGTGTGTTTCTGCAGTATTTTTCACCCATTGACTTCAACTGAGTCAGTCAAATCCGCATAAAAAATGCAGGTATAAAAATGTTTGCGGATTTCCTGAGTTTCTGTTTGCATTTTACTGGCTTCCTATGGTGTCTCCCACGCTGTCATCTGTGTGAAAGCATGGGAAATACCAGTGCAGAGGTTCTTATCGGTGGTAACACTACTGGCGGTAAGACTGTTGGACAGAGAGCTGCAGGGTCATGCTGTCAGATGTCAGCGTTATCCCGAAGCTGTGACTGCGACACGTGGTAACGCTACCACCGGTAAGACTTGCGGTCAGAGCACTGTGGGGTCATGCTGTCAGATGTCGTGACTGCGACCCACGGTAACGCTACCGCAGACTGTCGGTCAGAGCGCTGTGGGATCATGCTGTCAGATGTCAGAATGTCCCAGCAGCTGTGACTACGACCTGCATCGGTGACCTGCGGCAAAAAGCTTACCGCCGGTCAGCAGGCGTGGACTGATGAGACTACTGCTCCTATCTGGCTGCATCTGCTGTCACTGATAATAATGACATCAGGTGCCACTCATGGGAGATGTAGTATCATCAGCCAGCGCCTGTGCTCACAGTTAAAAAAAAAAAAAAAAAGTAAAATAATCACATACATATTTAAATAAAAACCCATTATACACACCTAACACCAAATCCCCGACGCCCTCGTCTCCTAGAAAAAAATGTAAAATAATAAACCACCATATACTCACCTGTCCGCTGTAGTCCACATAATCTTGAGTGTCCCACGGCGATCTCAAGTGTAGAACAGTACCGCTCTACCCGGCTGCCGGCAACATACTGACAATGGGTAATCGATCCCGCAGTGTGTCACTGAGCTGCCGTGAGAGAGTTCACTGGAGTTCATCAGCTGATCAACTCCACTGCTCTCACGTACGGCACCGCTGCGTGAGAACTTTCTCATTGCAGCTCAGTGATACCCTGTTGGAGCGATTACCTCCTGTCAGTGTATCACCGGCTGTCTTTGATAGCAGTCACATCAGTATCATCGTAGGACATTATGGATTATCTTCTCTGCGGACAGGTGAGGAATATTGTGGTTTATTATTTTATTTTTGTTGCAGGAGACGTTGGCTTTGGTGGATTAGGCGTTTGGTGAGTATGGTTTAACTGAGATTCATTGAAGGAGTCTGTATCATTATTTCAAATAAAGAACTTTATTCTGGGTGTCTGCGTTTTTTATACAATATCACTATGGGGGTAGTAATGGAGAGGTGTCTTATATATGCCTCTCCATTACTAACCTTGGGACTTGATGTCACCTGACAATACAAAAGTGACATCAACCCCACAAATATGAACCCCACTTGCCACCGCTACAGGGCAAGTGGGAAGAGCAAGGTTAAGCGCCAAATTTGGCGCATATAGATGCGCCTTTTCTAGGGTAGCTGAGAGCTGATGTTTTTAGTCTGGGAGGGGCCAATATCCATGACCCCTTCCTAGGCAATTAATATCAGCCCGCGGCTGTCTGCCTAGCCTTTGCTGGTTAGATTTTATAGGGGGACCCTATGTCAATTTTTTTCTGGGGTTCCCCTGTAAATTAGCCAGTAAAGGCTAAGTAAACAGCTGTGAGCTGATATTAGTAGCCTGGAAATTTTTATGGCTATTGGCTCCTTCCCAGAATATTAACATCAGCCATCGGCTTTCCCTCTGCTAGTTATTAAAATTACGCAGGAGCCCACACAATTTTTTTCATTTTTTTCCTTTAAAATTAACAATTGATATCTGGTTACAGACTATGTACGTTGGTTCTGTTAATGCTCCTACATTGGCTGGTGTTTACTTATCGGCTTAGTAATGAGGGTGTCGGGCTGACACCTTTTCATTACTAAAGGCTGAGTCACACATAACGATATCGTTAACGATATCGTTGCAACATCACGCTTTTGGTGACGTAGCAACGATCCCGCTAACGATCTCGTTATGTGTGACAGCGACCAACGATCAGGCCCCTGCTGGGAGATCGTTGGTCATTGGGGAATGATCAGGACCATTTTTGGTCGCTGATCACCCGCTGTCATCGCTGGATCGGCGTGTGTGAGGCCGATCCAGCGATGTGTTCACTTGTGGCCAGGGTAAATATCAGGTTACTAAGTGCAGGGCCACGCTTAGTAACCCGATATTTACCCTGGTTACCATTGTAAAAGTAAAAAAAAAAACAGTACATACTCACATTCTGATGTCTGTCACGTCCCTTGGCGTCCACAGGGTTAAAACTGCTTTCGGCAGGAGCGCTGCTAATGCACGTGTAGCGCCCCCACTGCCGCAGGGCCGAGGGGTACCCGGTACCGGGCCTCTGAGTCTCTGCTCTGGGGTTGTCACGGTGGCTAGGCCCGGTCCGTGACCATGCTGAGGGGCGTACAGTGATAGATATGATGGATGGATGATATTAGTGATGCTGTAGTGGTGCAGTGCAGTAAATAACGAAGACACCAGGTTGCAGTCTCTTTACCTCTTTACTGAAGATCTCTGGGTCCTCAGTCCAGAACACGGTTCACCAGGCCGCGTAAGTCCGGCCGGTCCAATGGCACCTCCAGAGTTCTCTTCACAGGTGGAAATCTGTGCCTTCCTTCTAGCGCTATGTGTTGTGGTCCTTCCCTGCTGTGCTTACAGAAAGTCCCCACAACTGTTGTGTCTGTTTCTTAAGTTCCCTCACAACTCGATTAGATGATGTTCTGCTAATCCTCCGTCCCTCCCTGATGTTCTGGTTGGGACGGCACCCGTTTGACGGGTAGGCTCGGAGCTCTTCCGGGACCCTAGAGTCGCCCCTCTCCACAAGTTGCCCCCCAAGACTGCATAGGTGATTTAAGTTAGACAGCCCGCCTTAGACTGACTGTCCTGCCGCTGTTTAGAGTATTGCTTGAAGCTGGATGTTGTAATACTCCCTCGGCGTTCCGGCCACCGGTAGTGCGCCTCAGTAGGATGTTGCCTCGATCTTACAGCACGACTCCTACTGGTATTTCTCCTCTTGCTTTGATCTCGTTTCTCACTCAGCACAATCTATCTCGCTTCTAATCCTTCCTTGGGCACCGCCGCTATCCTGAGCAGGCACGGTCCCGTTACGTTCGCTCAAGTTGCCAAGCCTCTGTCAGGATCCCACCCCTGACAGAGACCCTACTGAATCTTCTCCCACAACACCCTCTGCCACAAGGTGTTGCCTGGTTCCAACCCAGTCAGCTTTCTGATCTAACTTCCTGCCTGACCCCCAGTTTACCCACTATGGTGGGGAGTTGGTTAGTGAATAGCACCCTTAGCTCCCCCCGGAGGCCCGACTGTGAAATGTATTGGTGTCTGTGATACCTGGTCAGATGAACTCCTTCAGTGCCATCAGACGTACCATAGCTCCCCTTAGTGGCGGAGCCACAGTACTGCAACGACCAGGACTCTGGGGCGCTGCACTCCCCCCTGGTTAAACACAGTACTCCGGGACTGAGAAGAAAACAACAATACAGGTTAGCAAAAAGACATACAATTTTTGTGAGTGCAATAACAGTAAGCATATTTAAACAGGCTTCCCTTTATGGGAGGTAAGGACACTTGAACATTACAAACATGGTTAAATATCATAGCAACATGCTATAAATAACTTTCTTTTACCCAACCGGGTATTCTACTAAGTGCAAAATTGTTGAACAATAATTTAACATCGCCTTTAAGGATGTACACTCTGAATCCGCTAAAGACCTTCTTATAATCACATTATAAGGTAATTTAACTTTTACATTCTCCTTCTTTAAATCGGCAAGACCGCCTGTCCTAACGGCACCAGACCTACTGCCTTTCCTTTCTTACAGGACCGCTCCTTTCAGCCCGAGCCTTCTGTCTTTTCAACTACTATACACAGTATAGAACATAACATTACTTTCAGTTTAAGAACACCGAGCCATCTCTACATGACTCCTAGGAGGACTCAGGGTTCACCTTCTATCCTCATTATCTATCAACATTATCAAACATTTTCTATAGAACATTAAACCTTCTCATTATCTTTCCCACTAACATGCACGCTGGACACCACGTCTACCCCTACGGGCCCACTGCATCCTTCTTCTAGCTTTCACTTTCTTTCAGGGAACATCATCAGCATTTCTTTACAATTAACTAATTGGATACATGTAACTTTCTCACACGAACATTATCATCACGTTCTCTTCATCAAAACATTATTGCTATCTCTCAGTCTTGAAGCAATACTATTCTCTTAAGTGCAACACATGAACATCCCCTTTAAGAGGGGACCAAGTCTCTATGAGGTAGCATATCTTCTTCAGCTACCAGTCCATACTCAGCAAAGGCTCCGGTGTGGTATCTTCACAAAGAGTCCTTCTTTAAGTAAAACCAGTAGGGAGCACCTTTAAGAAGGTGCAAACTATTTACAAGCAGTTTGTATCATGCACTGTTCATGATCCAGCAGTTCTTTTCAACATGGGTGAACAAAAAGCAAACAGGAAAACAAAAGCAAAAATAAAAGGCAATAGGGATCCCGGGTAAACAAAGGGATCCCTTTAAGAATAACCCTAGTCGGGTTTAAAGCAGCAAAAGCAGGGAAACAAACAGTTAACTATTTACATGTTCAGGTTTCCGAGGTTTAGTTGGACGGCTTCCAGGGCTGCACCTGGCACTTAACCCTTCTTGGCCTGGGAAAAGTGAGGTCCAGGGTTACACCCAGTGCTGGACAAACGCCGTTAATCCGTCTTTCATGTACGGTAAAATCATGCGCAGCGATGGAGGTCTGCGCAGCTTGAGTATGGGCATTTGCTGCAGCAGAGATAGCGGCTGCTGCAAGATCAGTCACTGGAATGGAGTCAGCAGTTGTGGCACTAGCAGTCACTGGAGTGGTGTCGGTCGTCAGGGCAGGGTCGTCCTTCATACCTGCTTCAGATGCGGTCCCTCCGGTGCCGGTCTGCTCTGCCTCCGCTGGGGTCTGGAATGCTGGTTGCAGGGCCTGGCGCTGCGGCGTTGTCATCTCCGTTTGCAGCATCTCGCTTTCCGGCAGGGCCTTGCTTTCTGGCTTCGGAGCACTGGAACTTCTTTCTTGCTCCGGACCAGGCGAGGCTGCCGACAGACGTCTGGCGAGGCTCCCGATGAGGGTCTTCTTCCACCCGGCCTCAGTGCTCAGCTGCGTCTGCAGGAGTTGGTGGATCAGCTCGTCTGCTCCGGTCTGCAGGAGGTCAGCGCCAACTGTGGAGGTCTGGCTGCGGTGCCTCTCCGGGTAGCTGGGGGAGTCCTCGGCTCTGACCCCACGCTCCGGCTCCGGGCGGCTGGCCATGGCGTCCTCCATGTCACTGACTCCTTCTTCCTGGTCCTTTTCCCGCTCTCTCCTTCGTGGGCGGTTTCGCTTTCGTTGTCTCCGCCCCCCATTGAGGATCTGTAGGCGGATCTCGGCTGCTGATGGACACGTCCTCAAGGGGCAGAAATATTTAGACTGGGCGGCCATTGTCTTTCGCGCTCTCCAGCTTGTCTACGCCCACTCCACGCCCTTCTTCTTCTCCTGCTCTCTCCTTAGCGCTGTAATGGCGGCGGTTTTGGCGGGAACTTCTGGCGGCAAGTGGCAATACACAGTCTTTGCAATAAAGTACAGTCCAAGCACAACAAATCACAATTCCAAGGCACACATGACCTGATTCTTCAGGCTTAAGTAGATCCTGTTCGTGACGCCAAGTTGTAGCGCCCCCACTGCCGCAGGGCCGAGGGGTACCCGGTACCGGGCCTCTGAGTCTCTGCTCTGGGGTTGTCACGGTGGCTAGGCCCGGTCCGTGACCCTGCTGAGGGGCGTACAGTGATAGATATGATGGATGGATGATATTAGTGATGCTGTAGTGGTGCGGTGCAGTAAATAACGAAGACACCAGGTTGCAGTCTCTTTACCTCTTTACTGAAGATCTCTGGGTCCTCAGTCCAGAACACGGTTCACCAGGCCGCGCAAGTTCGGCCGGTCCAATGGCACCTCCAGAGTTCTCTTCACAGGTGGAAATCTGTGCCTTCCTTCTAGCGCTATGTGTTGTGGTCCTTCCCTGCTGTGCTTACAGAAAGTCCCCACAACTGTTGTGTCTGTTTCTTAAGTTCCCTCACAACTCGATTAGATGATGTTCTGCTAATCCTCCGTCCCTCCCTGATGTTCTGGTTGGGACGGCACCCGTTTGACGGGTAGGCTCGGAGCTCTTCCGGGACCCTAGAGTCGCCCCTCTCCACAAGTTGCCCCCCAAGACTGCATAGGTGATTTAAGTTAGACAGCCCGCCTTAGACTGACTGTCCTGCCGCTGTTTAGAGTATTGCTTGAAGCTGGATGTTGTAATACTCCCTCGGCGTTCCGGCCACCGGTAGTGCGCCTCAGTAGGATGTTGCCTCGATCTTACAGCACGACTCCTACTGGTATTTCTCCTCTTGCTTTGATCTCGTTTCTCACTCAGCACAATCTATCTCGCTTCTAATCCTTCCTTGGGCACCGCCGCTATCCTGAGCAGGCACGGTCCCGTTACGTTCGCTCAAGTTGCCAAGCCTCTGTCAGGATCCCACCCCTGACAGAGACCCTACTGAATCTTCTCCCACAACACCCTCTGCCACAAGGTGTTGCCTGGTTCCAACCCAGTCAGCTTTCTGATCTAACTTCCTGCCTGACCCCCAGTTTACCCACTATGGTGGGGAGTGGCCTAGTGAATAGCACCCTTAGCTCCCCCCGGAGGCCCGACTGTGAAATGTATTGGTGTCTGTGATACCTGGTCAGATGAACTCCTTCAGTGCCATCAGACGTACCATAGCTCCCCTTAGTGGCGGAGCCACAGTACTGCAACGACCAGGACTCTGGGGCGCTGCACACGCGCTCCGGCCGAGAGCTTCCCTGCACTGACTGTGTCAGCGCCGGCCGTAAAGCAGAGCACAGCGGTGACGTCACCGCTGTTACTGCCGGCGCTGACACATTCAGTGCAGGGAAGCTCTCGGCAGCAGCGCGTGCATTAGCTGCGCTTTTGCCGAAAGCAGTTTTAACCCTGTGGACGCCGGCGGGGACGTGACACACATCAGAATGTGAGTATGTAGTGTTTTTTTTTTTTTTACTTTTACAATGGTAACCAGGGTAAATATCCGGTTACTAAGCGCGGCCCTGCACTTAGTAACCCGATGTTTACCCTGGTTACCCGGGTGCTGCAGGGGGACTTTGGCATCGTTGAAGACAGTTTCAACGATGCTGAAGTCGTTCCCCTGATCGTTGGTCGCTGGAGAGAGCTGTCTGTGTGACAGCTCCCCAGCGACCACACAACGACTTACCAACGATCACGACCAGGTCGTATCGCTGGTCGTGATCGTTGGTAAGTCGTTTAGTGTGACTCCAGCTTGGGCCTAGAGCTAGTTGTCAATGACAGTTGTTGACATCAAGCCCTAATCCCATTACCCTGATGCTATGGCATCAGCATGAAAAAGGAGGTGTTGAACCAGGAAAATACATCACTAAACTTTTTTTAATATCTTTAGCTAAAAAAAGCCTACATTGTCGTACAATAACGCATGCAAAATGCATACAAAAAACACATACAAAAACGCGCGTTTTTCCTGCCAAGAGATGCAGAAACCTTGCAGAAATCACCTCAAGCTAATACTCAACGTGTGCACGTAGCCTGAAGGGAATGGGTTGAATGCTCTAGCAAATTCTCCTGAAATGACAGTTATAGTTCTCCATAGAACTTCATGAGCACCAACTACCCTCTCCTATCTTAGTAATAGGAAAATCTCTATTCAATGAAGACATATTTTACCCGTGAATTGAGAATGAATATCAGTTTAGGAGAAAGAAGAGCCATTTACCTTTTGTCTGAAGGGTAAAGCTCCACCGTCAGGACATCCAAAGCATTCCAAGATGCAATACTGACTCCACCGAAGAGGCAGAGGAGCGCAATCATGGCCGATTCACTGTTCCCGAAGAACAGGAAGAAGCAGCTAATGCACGACATGACACTGGAACCAGCTGGGAACATAGACAAAGAAGTCAGTTATGTATTTCATCAGTAGGTAGGCTTCCATCACAAGATTAATTTAAGCATAATTAATAGAAAAAAATGCTTTCTTATAAAACAGCACCACATTTGTCCACAGGTGAAATGTAGTATTGCAGGTCATCGCCGTTCACTTCACTGGAGCTGAGTTCCAATAGAACCGAGCTGTAATTTGCAATGTCACTATTTCTCTTACACTATAATAGATGTCCGATGAAACCAATTCATACGGTTTTTGTCGCTTTACTACTTTATTTTGTAAATTGCTTTGTGTCATCCTATTTGAAATGTGAGATGTATTGGAAAGGGTTAATTTAAAGGTTTGAGCTTGTTTCGACCACTTTCATATTCTTAGTTTCAGTGTTCATTTAGTTTTTTTTGGGGGGAAGGGAGGAGGCACCAGAGGTACCAGAACAAGTCCAACAGGACATGAGGAAGGCCAGTGCCCATCTTAGTTAACCGCCTGTATACAGGTGCTTCTCACAAAATTAGAATATCATCAAAAAGTTAATTTATTGCCACCCGGTAACACCGCTATGTGGGAATGGAAAACCGGCCATCATCAAGAGGTTGGCCAACATGGACACCCAATTCAATACAAGTAAGAAGCCCAAATGTTAATGATTATCAAAAATAAAAAGAAAGATCTACAACTAACTCCTTTTGTCAGAGCACTTGGCATCTTACCCAGCATCCGAAGACGCCCAATCTTGTCCATCAGTAGGGCGGAGACAATATTGCCAGGTAAAACCGCCAAAGTCCCCAAGAAACTCACAAAGTAGATCATGTAAGCATTATTAATGTCATCACTAAAGTCGAGCTGGCATCCCTCCTTGCTGTGTAGGAATGTGCTGTTAATAATCCGACTATTGATGAACTTATAGTCAAACAGGTCTGAAAATCAATAGCAACAGTGATTATTACAGGGATGGAGTGAGTGTTACAGCAGTTATATTCTTGTACATAGGAGCAGTATTATAGTAGTTATATTCTTGTACATAGGAGCAGTATTATAGTAGTTATATTCTTATACATAGGGGGCAGTATTATAGCAGTTATATTCTTGTACATAGGGGCAGTATTATAGGAGTTATATTCTTGTACATAGAGGGCAGTATTATAGTAGTTATATTCTTGTACATAGGAACAGTATTATAGTAGTTATATTTTTGTACATAGGGGCAGTATTATAGTAGTTATATTCTTGTACATAGGAGCAGTATTATAGTAGTTATATTCTTGTACAGAGGAGCAGTATTATAGTAGTTATATTCTTGTACATAGGAGCAGTATTATAGTAGTTATATTCTTGCACATAGGGGCAGTATTATAGTAGTTATATTCTTGTACATAGGGGGCAGTATTATAGTAGTTATATTCTTGTACATAGGAGCAGTATTATAGTAGTTATATTCTTGCACATAGGAACAGTATTATTGTAGTTATATTTTTGTACATAGGGGCAGTATTATAGTAGTTATATTCTTGTACATAGGAGCAGTATTATAGTAGTTATATTCTTGTACATAGGGGCAGTATTATAGTGGTTATATTCTTGTACATAGGAGCAGTATTATAGTAGTTATATTCTTGTACATAGGAGCAGTATTATAGTAGTTATATTCTTGTACATAGGGGGCAGTATTATAGTAGTTATATTCTTGTACATAGGAGCAGTATTATAGTAGTTATATTCTTGTACATAGGAACAGTATTATAGTAGTTATATTCTTGTACATAGGAGCAGTATTATAGTAGTTATATTCTTGCACATAGGGGACAGTATTATAATAGTTATATTCTTGCACATAGGGAGCAGTATTATAGTAATTATATTCTTGTACATAAGGACAGTATTATAGTAGTTATATTCTTGTACACAGGAGTAGTATTATAGTAGTTATATTCTTGTACATAAGGGCAGTATTATAGTAGTTATATTCTTGTACATAGGAGCAGTATTATAGTAGTTATATTCTTGCACATAGGGGACAGTATTATAATAGTTATATTCTTGCACATAGGGAGCAGTATTATAGTAATTATATTCTTGTACATAGGGACAGTATTATAGTAGTTATATTCTTGTACATATGGGGCAGTATTAGAGTAGTTATATTCTTGTACATAGGAGCAGTATTATAGTAGTTATATTCTTGTACATAGGTTGCAGTATTATAGTAGTTATATTCTTGTACATAGGATCATTATTATAGTAGTTATATTTCTGTACATAGGGGCAGTATTATAGTTGATATATTCTTGTACATAGGGGGCAGTATTATAGTAGTTATTGGGATATACGGCCTCCTCTGAGAGAAAATAGGGTTCTGTATGAACTTTTTCACTGGTTAGTTTTTATTACAATATTCTTTAAACATCATGTTTGCCGAGATTATGCATATTTGTGTATTTACATGTACAGCTTTTTAACTGTAAAGAAACACCAGAAGCGTCTTGAGAAATGAGATTTTATCACCTGTGTTGTAGAACATAGTGGAGATAAATGTGCAGTTCTTGAAGAAAGTGTTACTGGATGTGATATCTTCAAAGTAACAGTCTTTGAATAAAGAATCTTCAAATATAACAGACTTCAGCTTCAGTCCGATGAATCTTTTGAGACAAAAACAAGAGGTGTAATTATTTTAGGTCTCGGTATAAAGTCTACAAGAAAAGGTTGGAAATATCAGAAGTAAAGCATTCCAGTTCTGACCTTCCCAAGAATAACAAAATAATATTGCCTAGCTCGTGCTGAAGGACAGACCTCTGCAGATGGGTGCCTTTAGTGGCACAGTGGGGATGAATATCAAGGGTATTGTGCCTAATTCACTTTCCAACTTGTTTCCAAAGAAAACAACCTGTTTTAACATTTCTATTCAATAATTTTTGGATTTTAGAAAGGAAGCAAGGTTCCATATTCATAAACATTGTAGTAGAGGTTCACAGGGGAAGTCTCCTGCTGCAGCCAGTTGTCTAACTGCCACACACAGGACAGTGAGGAAGAGAGAGGAGGCATGGCTGATCTCCTGGGGCACATAAGAAAGGCTTCTTCATTATTTTTGTGGTTTTGATTGTAGTATGAGACAAAATAGGATCAAATGAAAGGAGAAGAAAAAGGCAGAAAGTGATGAGACGTCGCTTGGTGACCTGTAGCAAAAGTACTAAATTTCCACCTCTTTTCTGTGTTTTGATGTTGATGCACCTTAGTACATGAATAACGAGAGCATTGCTTTCTCTTACTTGTCGTTTTGGTATTCGCCATTTTTGTGGACTTGGTTTTCGAGAGTGAAATTAAAGTTGAAGCTGATCACCCTCTCATTGGAGAAATATTTGGTGCGGGAGGCGTAGTCGATGTTCTGAAGGTGTTTGATCATGTCTGGGAACCAAACCGTCAGTCCATAGTAGCTGAAGAAAAGAACAAAGAGAAGTGTTAAAAAGAAAAATAATCACCTCTGCCTTCCAGAAGTACAGAAACCCTGATCTAATTTTTGTAGATTCCTCTACGAGAATGACTGGTATTGTCACCCACCAGTCCATGGAAGTCCAAGTGTTGCATACTAATGTCCACCAAGTACCAAGTGCTGGTGAGAGAAGCCAAGAGTTTTTGAGGTTGAGATATGGACAAGCGTAAACAAGGAAACTTAGTTTGAAATGAATAGGTGAGGGATGAGAACGATGTGCTATCAGTTGTAGCTTTACAATGTTTGGAGCTCTGGGATACGTCATCTATCTGAAGTTTCAGAAGAGATTTTCATTTACAATCACCACATCTTCTATCAAAAAGGCTTTCAGATTTTTGTGGGAAATTGGGAGTAATGTTTCTGGGACGAAGTTACTCTGAGGAGGAGATATTCTAAGGAGGGGGTTATTTTAGGTTGGTGTTATTCTAGAGTGATGGTATATGGGGTGGTGCTACTTACAAGAAGAGTGGAATTATTCCATGATGGAATTTTTCCAGCTCTCCAAAAGGGGATTTTCTCCAGCATCAAAGGGAAGTAGTGAAAACTTAGCCTTTCATCACATATGATAAAAGAAAGTGGGAGAATGTGCATTTAAAAAAAAACAAAAAAACAACCTTGCGTGTTTCGGGTAGAAAAACACTTAACCATAGCTGCAGCATAAGCATTATGTTTGTGTTTTTAATATGTGTAAATTCTTCCAATTGTTTTTTATCCTATATGATTAAAGGCTCAGTTTAAAACTTCCTTTTCTTGGAGGACATCTCCTTTTGGACCATTGAGAGCTATTTGACCTGGAAGCCAGACGTGTTCATACTCCGTGCACCACACCCAGACCACAAACTGTCTACCATGGAGGTTTCCTGGGATACTTACAGTTGAAACCAGAAGTTTCCATACACTATATAAAAAGACACCTATGCATGTTTTTCTTAATATCTGACATGAAATCAGAATAAACCTTTCCCGTTTTAGGTCATTTAGGATTCCCATAATTATTAATATCTGCCAAATGCCAGAATAATGAGACAGAGAACGTTTTAAGGCATTTTTATTACTTACTGTAAAGTCAAAAGTTTCCATACATTTCATTAGTATTTGCCACCGTTACCCTTAAACTGAATGACTTGGGTCAAACGTTTGGAATTTCCTTCCACAAGCTTCTCACAATAGTTGGTCGGAATTTGGGCCCATTCATCCTGACAAAACTGGTGTAACCGATCCAGGTTTGCAGGTCGCCTTGCTCGCATCTGCCGTTTCAGCTTTGCCCATAAATTTTCAATAGGATTGAGATCAGAACTTTGTGATGGCCGCTCCAAAACATTGACTTTGTTATCCTTAAGCCACTTGGTTACCATTTTGGCAGTATGCTTCGGGTCATTGTCCATTTGGAAGACCCGTTTCCTCCCAAGCTTTAACTTCCTGGCTGATGTCTTGCGATGTTGCTTCAGTTCTGCCACATAATCATCTTTTCGCATCATGCCATCTATTTTGTGAAATTCACCAGTCCTTCCCGCAGCAAAAGAACCCCACAACATGATGCTGCTACCCCCGTGTTTCACAGTTGGGATGGTGTTCCTAGGCTCATTATACCCAAAATGTTCAATTTTAGTTTCATCAGACCACAGGACATGTCTCCAAAAATTAAGGTCTTAGTTCCTGTGTGCATTTGCAAATATTAATCTGGCTTTTTTTGGTTTCTTTTGGAGTAATGGCTTCTTCCTGGCAGAGTGGCCTTTCAGCCCATGTTGATACAGTACTTGTTTCACTGTGGATATTGACACAATCTTACCAGCTTCCGCCATTATCTTCACAAGGTCTTTTGCTTTTGTCCTTGGGTTGATATGCACATGTCGGACCAAAGCTCGTTCATCTCTGGGAAGCAGAACTAGAGCAGTATGATGGCTGGATATTCCCATCTTGTTTGTACTTGCATACATTTGTTTGTACAGATGAAAGAGGCACCTTCAGGTATCTTGAAATTGTACCCAAGGATGAGCAAGACTTGTGCAAGTCCACAATTCTTTTCCTGATATCTTGGCTTATTTATTTAGACTTCCCCATGAAGCTACACAAAGAAGCAATGTGTTTCAGGTGTGCATTAAAGGGAACCTGTCACCCCCAAAATCGAAGGTGAGCTAAGCCCACCAGCATCAGGTGCTTATCTACAGCATTCTGCAATGCTGTAGATAAGCTCCCGATGTATCCTGAAAGATGAGAAAAAGGGGTTAGATTATACTCACCTGGGCGGGCGGTTCGATCCGATGGGCGTTGCTGTCCTCCCATCTTCTTAGGATGATGGCTCTGGCGCAGGCGTACTTTGTCTGCCCTGTTAGAGGGCAGAGCAAAGTAATGCAGTGCACAGGCGCCGGGCCTCTCTGACCTTTCCCAGCGCACTGCAGTACTTTGCTCTGCCCTCAACAGGGCAAAGTACGCCTGCGCCGGAGCCGCAGCATGAAGACAAGAAGAGGATGTCATTGTAAGAAGATGGGAGGCACCGGACCGAACCGCGACGCCCATCGGACCAGACCGCAGCGGGACCACCCCTGGGTGAGTATAATCTAACCTCTTTTCCTCATCTTTCAGGATACATCGGGGGCTTATCTACAGCATTACAGAATGCTGTAGATAAGCCCATGATGCGGGTGGGCTTACCTCATCCTCGATTTGGGGGTGACAGGTTTCCTTTAAAATACATCCTCAGGTGTGTCTCTAATTAACTCAGAAGCTTCCAAACACATGACATCACCATATGGGCGGTCAAGAATAGTTTAAAGGCATAATAATCTTAGTGTATGTAAACTTTTCACTTTGCCGTAAGTAATAAAATGATTAAAACATTTTCCCTCTAATTATTCTGGCATTTGGCAAATATTAATAATTCTGGTAATCCTAATTGACCTAAAATGGGAAAGGTTTATTCTGATTTCATGTCAGATATTGAGAAAAACATTCATATATGTCTTTTTACGTAGTGTATGGAAACTTCTGGTTTCAACTGTATCTCTAATTCAGTGAGCTGAATTCCCACTTTTTCTGTTTTTAGCATTCTAGGATGGCACTATTCTTGAATGGAGTTACCTATTGTGGAATTATATTTAGTCAAGTTTTTCTAGAGAGGAGTTACGCAAGAATAGTGTTATACTAAGCCGACGTTAATAGTGGTATTCGAGGGTGGAGGTACTTTATAATGAAGTTATTTTAGAGAAGAAGTTTTCTAAGGTGGAAATACCCTAGAGTGGGGTTAGTCTAGAGTGGAGGTATTCTAGAGTGGAGGTATCCTAGAATGGAGGTATCCTAGAGTGGAGTTATTTTAGAGTGGAGGTATCCTAGAGTGGATGTATCAGAGTGGAGTTATTCTAGAGTAGAGTTATTTTAGAGTGGATGTATCAGAGTGGAGTTATTCTAGAGTAGAGTTATTTTAGTGGAGTGGAGGTATTCTCTGGAAGAGTTCTTCTATTCTGGAGTTATTATAAAGGTGGAGCTACTTCAAGGAGGAATAATTCTAGAACTGAGTCATTGGGGCACAATTTTATAAGAATAGTTTTATTCAATGTCGGAGTTATTACAGTAGGTGAACTCATTCTAGGTAACATAAGTTCTTACTTTTGACAGTTCAAGGATGGACAGAAATGATGACTAAATGGTGTAATTGGGATGTTCACAAAAACTGCCACTCATTAAATAAAATGACTACAAATAGGGTGGAGTCATTCCTACTTTCCCAAGTGGCAGGGGTAACAATAGCCGATATGAGAAGCAGGGGAGAGTTTTGTTAGTCCCTATTATAGATGATATAGGCTACTAGTAGGCTACTACTGGCAGTGGATGTTGGCTTAGACCATCTTCTAACGCTGCTGGGTTCGTAGCCCTTTAAGTCACCGTAGGTCTCCCTCTAATAACATTATGACAATAAATAGCCTCTTTAATTATGTGTTCTGTGTTGCCCCCCTGATATCAATAAGCGCCTCACTTTCTGATTCGTCATTCTGTTCCGTCCTTCCAAATATCGTCTTTATAGAGGAAGCACTAACCGCACAAGACGTAATTGTACATTCTCCACTCTCGTTATCTCTCCCGGAGACGATCCACCGGCCTATAACTACATTAGGAAGTCATTTCTGCCTCCTTTAATGTGCAGCCAAGGAATGGCAAGTGGTGACAGGGAACATGGCGTCTTAATTACCTCCCTGACACTTCGATTAATAGTTATCGGGGGGAATCAATCTGGAAGCCTCAGTCCTGCAAATCCAGACATAAACCAAGATACTGTGTATCTAGATCGTGTAGAAGACTGCAATGCCAAGCTAAATAATTATTTTCACTAAATTAGGCCCTTTCTCACAAATAATACTTTTTGTGTATACAGCACCGTGCAGATCCATGTGTCTCCCATAGTCATGGGTTTCACACTCTATCCTATTTTTTGTAAGTTAGCAAGACCCAAACAGGCAAGCAAGGGCAGATGGAAGGACGTAACATGTAACTACAGAGGATGTGTTTTCATGCATAGGAGCTATATACACAAAAATGGAGATTAATATCTATTGGCAAACATGATGTATTGTAGAAAGAAATCATTATAAAAGGTGTTTATCCTGTAGGTACCCTGTATGGATGGTTGAAAGACGTATAGGTTTTGGCAGGATGCCTTGCCACCATCTGAAAACCCAACATCCTACCCTCTCCATGAATTGTCTGACTAACGGGGCCATGAAACTGTGGTGAGCAATGCATTCCTTTTATGGATCCAGGAATGCCCATAAAACATCCACTTTTGGGCAGAATTTGCACAAGCCCTGTCCTTTTTTCAACTCTCAAAGTAAAATTGTCCCAGCAAAATCGAGGGATATATGAGCTCCTTGTACCTAGTACTGCTGTGCACGGCAAAGCCATCATCTTACTAGTGAATGTACCTGGTACCACAGTTCACAACAATGCGGTCGCATTACTAGTAAATGTACCTGGTACTGCAGTTCCCAACAACGCGGTTACCTTACTAGTGATTGCTCCTGGTACTGCTGTTCACAGCAACACTGTCACCTTACTAGTGATTGTTCCTGGCACCGCAGTTCACAACAACGCGGTCACCTTATTAGTGATTCTTCCGGGTACTGCTGTTCACAACAACGCCGTCCCCTTAGTAGTGATTGTACCTGGTACTACAGTTCACAACAACACGGTCACCTTAGTAGTGATTGTACCTGATACTGCTGTTCACAATAATACAGTCACCTTAGTGATTTTACCTGGTACTGCTGTTCATGACAACGCAGTCACCTTATTGTGAACAGCAGTATCAGGTACAATCACTAGTAAGGTGACTGCATTGTCATGAACAGCAGTACCAGGTAAAATCACTAAGGTGACTGCATTATTGTGAACAGCAGTATCAGGTACAATCACTACTAAGGTGACTGCATTGTTGTGAACTGTAGTACCAGGTACAATCACTGCTAAGGTGACCGCGTTGTGAACAGCAGTACCAAGTACAATCACTAGTAAGATGACAGTGTTGTGATCAGCAGAACCAGGTACAATCACCAGTAAGGTGACGGCCTTGCCGTGAACTGCAGTACCAGGTACAATCACTACTAAGGGGACCGCGTTATTGTGAACAGCAGTACCAGGTACATTCACTACTAAGGTGACCGTGTTTCTGTGAACAGCAGTACCAGGAACAATCACTAGTAAGGTGACTGCGTTGTTGTGAACTGTAGTACCAGGTACAATCACTACTAAGGGGACGGCGTTGTTGTGAACAGCAGTACCAGGAAGAATCACTACTAAGGAGACCGCGTTCTCGTGAACAGCAGTACCAGGTAAAATCACTAAGGTGACTGCGTTATTGTGAACAGCAGTATCAGGTACAATCACTAGTAACGCAGTCACCTTAGTGATTTTACCTGGTACTGCTGTTCACGACAACGCGGTCACCTTACTAGTGATTGTACCTGATACCACAGTTCACAACAACAACACGATCACCTTACTTTTGAATGTACCTGGTGCTGCTATTCACAACACGGTCACCTTAGTAGTGATTGTACCTGGTATAGCTTTTCACAACAACGCAGTCATCTTAGTAGTGATTGTACTTGGCACTGCTGTTCACGACAACGCGGTCACCGTAGTAGTGATTGTACCTGGTACTGCTGTTCACAATAACGCAGTCACCTTAGTGATTTTACCTGATACTGCTGTTTACGACAACGCGGTCCACTCACTAGTGATTGTACCTGATACTGCTGTTCACAACAGTCACCTTAGTGATTTTACCTGGTACTACAGTTCACAACAACACAGTCACCTTACTTGTGATTGTACCTGGTACTACTGTTCACAATAACGCAGTCACCTTAGTGATTTTACCTGGTACTGCTGTTCACGACGCGATTACCTCACTAGTGATTGTACCTGGTACTGCTGTTCACAAAAACGCGATCACATTAGTACTGATTGCATCTGGTACTGCTGTTCACAACAACATGGTCACCTTACTAGTGATTGTACCTGGTACTGCTGTTCACGACAATGCAGTCACCTTAGTAGTGATTGTACCTGTTACTGTTGTTCATGACAACATGGTCACCTTAGTAGTGATTGTACCTGGTATGGCTGTTCGCAACAACACAGTCATCTTAGTAGTGATTGTACATGGGTTGCATGGGAGCCGGCTCTTGATTCTATACCCCCAAGAAACACGAGTGTACTCTGTGAGCATGTCCATTGCAGTGCAAAATAAAAGTAAGAGTTGGTCTTGGTCAGACTATTTGCCCAAGGCAAATTTAACCCCTTCATGACCTCAGCTTTTTTCAGCTTTGCGTTTTTATTTTTCGCTCTCCTCCTTCCCAGAACCATAACGTTTTTATTTTTCCATCAGTATGGCCATGTGAGGGCTTATTTTTTGCGGGCAAGTTGTACTTTTTTTACGACACCATTGGTTTTACCATGTCATGTACTAGAAAACGGGAAAAAAATTCCAAGTGCGGTGAAATTGCAAAAAAAAAATCCCACACTAGTTTTTTGTTTGGCTTTTTTGCTAGGTTCACTAAATGCTAAAACTGACCTGCCATTATGATTCTCCAGGTCATTACAAGTTCATAGACACCAAACATGTCTAGGTTATTTTTTATCTAAGTGGTAAAACAAAATTGTAAACTTTGCTTAAAAAAATGGCGCAATTTTCCGATACCCGTAGCGTCTCCATTTTTCGTGATCTGGGGTTGGGTGGGGTTGGGTGAGGGTTTATTTTTTGCATGCCGAGCTGACGTTTTTAATGATATCATTTTGGTGCAGATATGTTCTTTTGATCGCCCGTTATTGCATTGTAATGCAATGTCGTGGAGACCAATAAAACGTAATTCTGGCATTTTGAATTTTTTTCTCGCTATGCCGTTTAGCGATCAGGTTAATCCTTTTTTATTTACTTTTGCCATGCTTCAATAGCCTTCATGGGAGGCTAGAAGCTGGCGTAGCCTTATTGGCTCTGCTACATAGGAGCGATGCTCAGATCGCTTCTATGTAGTAGAGTTGCAGAATTGCTATGAGCGCCGACCACAGGGTGGCACTCACAGCAATCCGGCATCAACAACCTTAGAGATCTTCAATAGACCTCTGGTTGTCATGCCGACGCATCTCTGACCCCCGATCATGTGACGGGGGTCAGTGATGCGCTCATTTCCAGCCCGATGGCCAGAAGCGCAAGTTAAATCCCGCTGTCAGCATTTGACAGCGGCATTTAACTAGTTAATAGTGGCGGGTGGATTGCGATTCCACCCGACGCTATTGTGGGCACATGTCAGCTGTACAAAACAGCTTACATGTCCCGGCTTTGATGCGGGCTCACTGCAGGATGCAGGGGATCTGACCTTTGACATACTATTCCATCCAAGGTCAGAAAGGGGTTAAGAAAACCCGCCATGGGCTTTTATTTTTGAAGCGGACAACAGGATGGTAGTAGGATGGTCCGTTTCCTCCTGGCCAGGTCTTACAAGTAACCTACGGCCACAGGTTCCTTGTAAAAACCCTGCAGCAAAAGGTTGGGTGTGTCAGTCTTGGTTTTGCAAACATGCAGAGCAGGAGGCTCTGCAAAGCTTCAGCCTGTGTGAAGTAACATGGAGCCAAGCGGAGCCGAAAGGCCTGGTATCCCTCAGCGTGACACGGCGATGCAGTCGACCACAGCAACTGGTCTCACTTACAGACTGTCTTGTTTCCCGGCTGCGATCCTGAGGATACCTTTTGTGTTCCAGCTGTAAGTTTCTTTAGACATTAAAAGACATTTGTTTTGAACTTTTCTGTGGTCACTGCCTCTATGTCACACTGCACCAACCCCGCTGCACTAAACTAGTCATCAAGGCTAAGAGCACACTGTGATATCACATATCAGCTAAGGCTACTTTCACACTTCCTTCTTTTGTCCTCCGTCGCAATCCGTCAATATGGGCAAAAAACGGATCTTGCAAATGTGCTTGCAGGCGGACGCGACGCACAAAAAAAGTTCAATGTAACGTTTTTATGTGCGACGTGTCTGCCATTTTCGACGTCGCATGCGCGGCCGAATCTCCGCCCCCTCCTCCCCACTCATCACAATGGGCAGCGGATGCGTTGTAAAACTGCATCCGCTGCCCACGTTGTGCTAAATTTTAGCACAACGTCCGTCGGTACGTCGAGCCGACGGTTTGCGACGGCCCTGTACCGACGGAAGTGTAAAAGTAGCCTTACAAGTCAATATTACAGGCTTACACAAACAAAAGTCTGTTTTCTTGACCAGCCAGAAAGAAATGCTTGAATTCAAAATTCAACATACAGATAATAGTCTATTCTTGGTTTGCTAAAAACAGGTTAATCTGGTTAAGATACAATGCTGTGCCTCTACAACTTGGTACTGCAGTTCACAGCATCTTAATCACATTCCTAGAGTATGTACCAGGTATTGCAGTTCATGGCAATTTGGTCACCTTCATAGTGACTGTGACTGTTATGGTACTGCAGTTTACAGCAACGTGGTTGCATTCCTAACAACTCTACCTGACAGTGCAGTTTTCAGCAACTTGGTTAAATTCCTAATGACTGTACATGATACTGCAGTTCACAGAATTTAAATCCCTTTCCTAGTGACTGTATCTTAATCACTCTCCTAGTGACTGTACCTGGTACTGCAGTTCACAGCATCTTAATCACATTCCTAGTGACTGTACCTGGTACTGCAGTTCACAGCATCTTAATCACATTCCTAGTGACTGTACCTGGTACTGCAGTTCACAGCATCTTAATCCCTTTCCAAGTAACCATACCTGATACTGCAGTTCACAACATCTTAATCACTCTTCTAGTGACTGTACCTGGTACTGTAGTTCACAGCATCTTAATCCCTTTCCTAGTAACCATACCTGATACTGCAGTTCACAGCATCTTAATCACTTTCCTAGTGACTGTACCTGGTACTGCAGTTCACAGAATTTAAATCTCTTTCCTAGTTACTGTACCTGGTACTGCAGTTCACAGCACCTAAATCCCTTTCATAGCAACAGTACTTGGTACTGCAGTTCACAGCATCTTAATCACATTCCTAGTGACTGTACCTGGCACTGCAGTTCACAGCAGCTTGGTTTCATTCTGGTCAATGACAATGAATGGGATTACAGTGTTAGACCTAGATTGCAGTGGGACCCAGAGCAAAATCTTGTAATGGGGCCGTACCTCCGTGGTGCCCTATACACTCAGTTATCGGTGCCATGAATGAGACATGCTTTATTATTGCACCCCTTCCTCAGGTGCCTACAGTCATCACCTAGATGGCAAACGCAACTTTTCAATACTTTTGCCTGTGCACTTTCCAAAAGTGCGCACTGCCCTGCTTCTGATGGATAAGCAGGTGTAATAAATTATTGAAGACTAAGGCCCTCCTAGCCCTAATGAAGCTACCATCTCCAGTCTCGTCAGAAGTGAAGGAAGACAGTCAGTCGTTCCCACAACGATAATAATTTCACAAAGCTGATATTAGTAAATGCAAGCAGATTGGTAAAAATCAACAGAAACACCAGAAAATTCCTGCACCCAAAATCCCAGACTCCCCCTTAATTCCACTGCAACATGACAAACCTACCTGAAAGACATGGTGAACCAAACCGCCATCATCATAAGCGTGACGCGCTTGTATTCTGGGGCAAAGCACTGCTGAAAATTAGCCCAAACCTGCAAACGAGAAAATCATGGCTATCGGAAAATTCTCCAAAATAAAAACAAATCAAATGCAAAAATAAAAACAAATTAAACATTCAAGAGTATATAAAACTGAAACATACAGTATATCTTGTCTATGTCCCTTTCACTATACAATTATTTTTCCAATAGGGTCAAATTTTTCTGGCAATGACACTGAATTTAGTGATCTGCTATTATAGTCCTCCGCTGATGCTTACATCAAAACAATTCCTCACATCTTCCTCTGATGCTTTCATTAGAGGAATTCTTTACATTCTCTGATTCTTTTATCTGAACTAATCTTCACATTCCCATCCTATCCAATCATCAGAATGATTCCTTACATTGTCCCCGTTATTCTTTTATCAGAATAATTCTTCAAATCTCCCTCGGATCCTTTCAATATAACGATTCATCACTTTCTCGTTTGATACTTTCTTCAGAATGATTTTTCAAACCCTCATCTACTCCTTCCATCAGATTGATTTTTCACATCCTTCTCGAATCCTTCCATCGGAACGATTCTTCACATCGTCATCTGATTCTTAACTTAGAAAGATTCTCCACATCCTTAGAACAATTCTTTATTGATCTTTTCATCAGAACGATTCTTTACAGTGGCATGTAAAAGTTTGGGCACCTCTGGTCAAAATCACTGTTATTGTGAACAGTTAAGCAAGTTGAAGATGAAATGATCTCTAAAAGGGCTAAAGTTTAAGATGACACATTTCCTTTATATTTTAGGCAAAATATATATATATTGTCATCTTTTACATTTTAAAAATCAGATAAAGGAAAATGGGTAGATGCAAAAGTTTTTGCGCCCTGCATGGTTAGTACCCAGTAGCACCTCCTTTCACAAGTATCACAGCTTGTAAACACTTTTTGTAACCAGTCAAGGGTCTTTCAATTCTTGTTTGAGGGATTTTCATCCATTCCTCCTTGGAGAATTCTTCCAATTCTGTGAGAATCCTGGAATCCATATGTTTGGAACATTTTCCTTGATACATTCATCAGATTGATTCTTCACATTCTAATCTGATATTTTCAACATAACCATTCTTCACATCTTCCTCTGCTCCGTTTCATCAGAATGATTTTTCACATCTTCCTCTTACCACTTTCTTGACAGTGACTCTTCACATTCTCCTCTGATCCCCATGATCACAACGGTAATTCAAATGCTCTTCCGATTCTTTTATCAGAACGATTCTTCACATCCTCTCCTTACAGGGTCACATATCTCTGAATGTTTTTCTTCAAGCACAAAATTGCCCGAATACTCTGTTCCAGAAAACTCCACGTTTGGCATATATATACTGAAAATATGTACAGACACATCAACTGTAAATCTATAGTATAGAGTTAATTTATATAATGAGTCATAGTTATATCTTTGCCTTTGTAGTAAAAAAAAGTCTTACCTGCTGAGACAAATTCAAAATCCGAATCATCCAGCGCCGGTGCCAATTCCCGGTATCAGACTGGATCTCAACCAGTTCATCCTCTTGTTTAATAGTCTTTATCTGAGTGATCTGCGAGGACAAAGTTGTCCAGTAAGTAATGGTGGCTGGTAATGGCCTAAATTATCCAAAATGTATAGTATGTTTCCACCTTAAAAGGATCAAAATAATCTGCAAAAATTTTTTAAAAGTTATATTCATTCGCCAGCCCTCTACTACCTGCTGCTGATGTCCCGAAATCAGGTATTGTCTGCAGCGGTCACATGTCCATGTGTTGGGATCTCATTGCTGTAGCAAAAATATACACTGCCTGCAGACCGGGAAGGAGTTGTGCTGGACCAGTGAGATGAATCTGCCTAATTTGTTATTGTTCTACACTGTTCTGTGGTGGTTTTAAGTAATTTTTCTTCGCTGCACAACACATTTTAAGAGAGGCTTAAAGTGATATAGTGATAGGGTAGGTCTGAGATCTCAACTATTGAGAAGAGAGGAGATCTCCACCAGTAGGATGAAATTTCCACCATTGAGAAAAGATCTCCACCAATGAGATAAGATTCCCACTGATGAGATTATATGAGATTTCCACCAATAAGAAGACATGAGATCTTCACCAATGAGATGAGTTTCCCACTATTGAGATTTCCACCAATGAGATAAGATGACATCCCTTCCATTGAGATTATTATTATTAATATTTATTTATATAGCACCATTGATTCCATGGTGCTGTACATGAGAAGGGGTTACATACCAATTACAGATGTGACTTACAGTAAGCAAACTAACAATTACAGACTGATACAGAGGGCGAGGACCCTGCCCTTGCGGGCTTACATTCTACAGGATGGTGGGGAAGGAGAGAGTAGGTCGGGGGGGGTTGCATCAGCTCTGGTGTTGGTGAGCCGGTAGCTCCGGTAGTGGTGAGGAGGCAGCGGGGTCATTGCAGGCTGTAAGCTTTCTTGAAGAGGTGGATTTTCAAGTTCCGTCTGAAGGATCTGAATGTACATTCACTCTCTGAATCCCTCCTCCCTCTCACAGACATAAGTTGCGGATAACGCTGCCGCTCTATATAACACCACAATAGCTGCAGCTTTGGAATTTCTTGCCACTTTCACACATACCAAAGCTCACAAAATCAACAGACAGCCCTGGAACACCAGCCTGACTAAAGAACTGAGGCAAGCTTCCAGGGCTGCAGAGCGGAGATGGAAAAGATCCCACTCCAACGAGCACTTTATCGCATTCAAACAGTCCCTCGCTACTTTCAAGACCACACTCGCCACAGTAAAACAAACCTACTTCTCATCTCTCATATCCTCCCTGTCTCACAACCCTAAACAGTTATTCAACACCTTCAACTCTCTCCTCCGTCCCCCAGCACCTCCTCCCTCCCCACTCATCTCAGCTGAAGACTTTGCCTCATTTTGCAAGCAGAAGATTGAGAACATCAGAGACAGTTTTAGTCGACAACCCCCAGAGCCCTTCCTCCCAACTACCCAGCCCTCCACCTCCAAAACCAACTTCTCCACCATTACAGAAGATCGACTCTCCACTCTACTCTCAAGATCGCATCTCACCACCTGTGCACTTGACCCGGTCCCTTCCTACTTCATCCCAAACCTCGCCACAGTCTTCATCCCAACCCTAACCCATCTCTTCAACCTATCACTAACAACTGGTGTTTTCCCCTCAAACTTTAAACATGCCTCAATCACACCTATCCTCAAAAAGCCCTCTCTTGACCCATCCTCTGTATCGTCCTATATCACTTCTCCCCTATGCCTCAAAACTACTGGAACAACACGTCCATCTTGAACTGTCCTCCCATCTATCTTCCTGCTCCCTCTTCGACCGCTTACAATCAGGCTTTCGGTCACACCACTCCACTGAAACTGCCCTAACTAAGGTCACCAATGACCTATTAACCGCCAAGAGCAAGCGACACTACTCTATCCTCCTCCTGGACCTGTCCTCTGCCTTTGACACAAAGGACCATTCCCTATTACTACAGACCCTCTCATCCCTTGGCATCACAGACTTGGCCCTATCCTGGATCTCGTCATACCTAACTGACCGAACATTCAGCGTCTCCCATTCACACACCACCTCCTCACCTCGCCCCCTATCTGTCGGAGTCCTGCAAGGCTCAGTTCAAGGGCCCCTGCTCTTCTCCATTTACACTTTTGGCCTGGGACAGCTCATAGAATCTCACGGTTTTCAGTATCATCTCTATGCTGATGATACACAGATCTACATCTCTGGACCAGATATCACCACCCTACTAACCAGAATCCCTCAATGTCTATCTGCTATTTCATCCTTCTTCTCCGCTAGATTTCTAAAACTTAACATGGACAAAACAGAATTCATTGTCTTTCCCCCATCTCACGCAACCCCCCCAACGAACCTATCCATTACAGTAAACGGCTGCCCACTCTCCCCAGTCCCACAAGCTCGCTGTCTCGGGGTAATCCTCGACACTGATCTCTCCTTCAAACCGCATATCCAAGCCCTTTCCACTTCCTGCCACCTTCAACTCAAAAATATTTCACGGATCCGTACATTCCTAAACCAAGAATCTGCAAAAACTCTAGTCCATGCCCTCATCATCTCCCGCCTCGACTACTGTAACCTCCTGCTCTGTGGCCTCCCCTCTAACACTCTCGCACCCCTCCAATCTATTCTAAACTCAGCTGCCCGACTAATCCACCTGTCCCCCGCTATTCCCCGGCCTCTCCCCTCTGTAAATCCCTTCACTGGCTCCCCATTACCCAGAGACTACAGTACAAAAGCCTAACCATGATAAACAAAGCCATCCACAACCTGTCTCCTCCATACATCTGTGACCTTGTCTCCCGGTACTTTCCTGCACGCAACCTCCGTTCCTCACAAGATCTCCTTCTCTACTCCCCTCTTATGTCCTCTTCCCACAATCGCATACAAGATTTCTCTCGCGCATCACCCCTACTCTGGAACTCTCTACCACAAGATATCAGACTCTCACCTACCATCGAAACCTTCAAAAAGAACCTGAAGACCTACCTCTTCCGGCAAGCCTACAACCTGCAGTAACCACCGATCGACCAAACCGCTGCATGACCAGCTCACCTCACCTACTGTATCCTAACCCAACCCTTGTAGATTGTGAGCCCTCGTGGGCAGGGTCCTTTCTCCTCCTGTACCAGTTGTGACTTGTATTGTTCAAGATTATTGTACCTGTTTTTATTATGTATACCCCTCCTCACATGTAAAGCGCCATGGAATAAATGAACGCTATAATAATAAATAATAATAATAATGTGGTTGATAGTCAGACATGTTGGGGCACAGAATTCCAGAGGATGGGGGATATTTGGGAGGTCTTGAAGGTGATTAGGTGAGGAGCAAATAAGTGTGGAGGAGAGAAGGAGGTCTTGGGAAGACCAGAGATTACGTGAGGGAAGATATCGGGAGATTAGTTCAGAGATATATGGAGGAGACAGGTTATGGATGGCTTTGTAGGTCAGTATTAGTAATTTGAACTGGAGGGAATGGGAGCCAGTGAAAAGATTTGCAGAGGGGAGAAGCGGAGGAGTAGCGAGGAGAGAGATGAATTAGTCGGGCAGCAGAGTTAAGGATGGCCTAGAGAGGTGAGAGAAAGTTAGCAGGGAAGGCACAGAAAAAGATGTTGCAGCAGTCGAGGCGGGAGATGATGAGGGCAGGCACAAGCATTTTAGCAGATTAAGGGTTGAGGAAAGGTCGGATTCTGGAAATATTTTTGAGCTGGAGGTAACAAGAGGTGGAAAGAGCTTGGATGAAGAACAAGGCAGAATCAAGAGGTACTCCGAGGCAGCGGACTTCCAGTACGGGGGAAAGAGTGTCATCAGCATAAAGGTGGTACTGGAATTCATGGGACTTTATGAGTTCTTCCAGGCCAAGTGTATAGATTGAGAAGAGTAGGGGTCCTAGAACAGAGCCTTTGGGGACTCCCAACAGAGAGAGGGTGGGATGAGGAGGTAGAGTGGGAGTGGGAGACACTAAATGTGCGGTTGGAAAGGTATGAGGAGATCCAGGATAGGGCGAGGTATTTGATGCCAAAGGAAGAGAGGATCTGTAGTAAGAGGCAGTGCTCAACTGTGTCGAAAGCAGAGGACAGGTCTAGAAGGAGGAGTATAGAGTATTGTTCGTTAGCTTTGGCTGTAAGTAGGTCGTTAGTAATTTTGGTCTGGGCAGTCTCAGTGGAATGATGGGGATGGAAACCAGATTGTAGATTGTCAAAGAGCAAGTTAGATGAGAGGTGGGAGGAAAGTTCAGCATGGAGGTGCTGCTCCAGGAGTTTAGAAGCAAATGGGAGCAGCGATATTGAACGATAACTGGACATAGCGGTTGGGTCAAGGGTTGGCTTTTTAAGGATAGGGGTGATTGTGGCATGTTTGAAAACAGAAGGGAAGGTACCAGAAGTTAGTGATAGGTTGAAGAGTTGGGTTATGGATGGGATAAGTGTGGTGGTGAGGTTGGGAAAGAGGTGGGATGGGGTCAAGCGCACAGGTGGTGAGGTGTGGTTTGGAGAGGAGACAATTAAGCTCCCTTTCAGTGATGTTGGAGAGGGAGGTTATGGGGGAAGAGCATTGGTCTGGTATACAAAGGGGTTGTGGTGGTAGAACAACAAAGACTTGCCTTGTTTGGTCGATCTTATTTTTGAAGTGTGTGGCTAAGTCCTCAGCAGAGATGAGGGAGGTTGGAGAGGGCAGTGGTGGGCGGAGGCGGGAGTTAAAAGTTTTGAATAGTAACTGTTTGGGGTTGTAGGGAAGATACGAGGGTTGTGAAGAGATGAGATCCCCTTCAAAGAGATTAAATCCCCCCAAAGGAAATGAGATCTCAACCAATGAACTCTCCACCAAAGAAATGAGATGATGAGACCACTGATGAGATGATGAGACCACCACCGATGAAACTAGATCTCCACCAATGAAATCCTCACCAAAAATATGAAATTTCTATCAATGAAATGAGATCTCCACAAATGAAAATGAGATCTCGACCAATTGATTGATGATATAGTGATCCTCATTTCTTACAATCATTGGGAAGTCTCAACCTATTTAAAGAAAACCTCTTTAAGTGAGTGCCCTGTAACATGTCTACTTACAGAGAAGACGCTTTCTGGGTGGCCTTTGGCCCGCATGTTGGTGTCATGAACTTGCTTTAGAACCATCCAAGCTTCATCATGTTTTCCGTTCTAGAAAAGATGTTGAAAAGGGTTAATCGTATGTTAGTTCACATACAGGAGTGTCCTATAGACATCCCCGACTCTGCAGATATTACTCTGCATGAAGGAGATTCCTATACACGTCACTGGCCCTGCAGATGTTATTGCACATACAGGAGAATCCGATACACATCACCGGCCCTGCAGAGGTTACTGTACATACAGGATAGCCCTATACACATCACCGGCCCCGCAGATGTTACTGTACATACAGGAGAGCCCTATACACATCACCGGCCCCGCAGATGTTACTGTACATACAGGAGAGCCCTATACACATCACCAGCCCCGCAGATGTTACTGTACATACAGGAGAGCCCTATACACATCACAGGCCCTGCAGATGTTACTGTACATACAGGAGAGCCCTATACACATCATCGGCCCCGCAGATGTTACTGTACATACAGGAGAGCCCTATACACATCACCGGCCCTGCAGATGTTACTGTACATGCAGGAGAGTCCTATACACATCACCGGCCCGCAGATGTTACTGTACATACAGAATAGTCCTATACACATCACAGGCCCTGCAGATGTTACTGCACATACAGGAGAGTCCTATACAAATCACCGGCCCCGCAGATGTTACTGTACATGCAGTAGAGTCCTATACACATCACCGGCCCGCAGATGTTACTGTACATACAGAATAGTCCTATACACATCACAGGCCCTGCAGATGTTACTGTACATGCAGGAGAGTCCTATACACATCACCGGCCCGCAGATGTTACTGTACATACAGAATAGTCCTATACACATCACAGGCCCTGCAGATGTTACTGCACATACAGGAGAGTCCTATACAAATCACCGGCCCCGCAGATGTTACTGTACATACAGAATAGTCCTATACACATCACAGGCCCTGCAGATGTTACTGCACATACAGGAGAGTCCTGTACAAATCACCGGCCCCTCAGATGCTACTGTACATACAGGAGAGTCCTATACACATCACTGGCCCCTCAGATGCTACTGTACATACAGGAGAGTCCTATACACATCACCGGCCCCGCAGATGTTACTGTACATGCAGGAGAGTCCTATACACATCACCGGCCCTGCAGATATTACTGCACATACAGGAGAGTCCTATACACATCACCGGCCCCGCAGATGTTACTGTACATACAGGATAGTCCTATACACATCACCGGCTCCGCAGATGTTACTGTAGATACAGGAGAGTCCTATACACATCACCGGCCCCGCAGATGTTACTGTACATACAGGAGAGTCCTATACACATCACCGGCCCCGCAGATGTTACTGTAGATACAGGAGAGTCCTATACACATCACCGGCCCCGCCGATGCTACTGTAGATACAGGAGAGTCCTATACACATCACCGGCCCCGCAGATGTTACTGTACATACAGGAGAGTCCTATACACATTACCTGCCCCACAGATGTTACTGTACATACAGGAGAGTCCTATACACATGACCGGCCCCACAGATGTTACTGTACATACAGGATAGTCCTATACACATCACCGGCCCCGCAGATGTTCCGGCACATACAGGAGAGTCCTATACACATCACCGGCCCCGCAGATGTTACTGTACATACAGGAGAGTCCTATACACATCACCGGCCCCGCAGATGTTCCGGCACATACAGGAGAGTCCTATACACATCACCGGCCCCGCAGATGTTACTGTACATACAGGAGAGTCCTATACACATCACCGGCCCCGCAGATGTTACTGCACATACAGGAGAGTCCTGTACACATCACCGGCCCTGCAGATTTTACTGTACATACAAGAGAGCCCTATACACATCACTGGCCCTGCAGATGTTACTGTACATACAGGAGAGTCCTATACACATCACCGGCCCTGCAGATGTTACTGCACATACAGGAGAGTCCTATACACATCACCTGCCCTGCAGATGTTACTGCACATACAGGAGAGTCCTATACACATCACCGGCCCCGCAGATTTTACTGTACATACAGGAGAGCCCTATACACATCACTGGCCCTGCAGATGTTACTGTACATACAGGAGAGTCCTATACACATCACCGGCCCCGCAGATGTTACTGCACATACAGGAGAGTCCTATACACATCACCTGCCCCGCAGATAATACTGCACATACAGGAGAGTCCTATACACATCACCGGCCCCGCAGATGTTACTGTACATACAGGAGAGTCCTATACACATCACCGGCCCCGCAGATGTTACTGTACATACAGGAGAGTCCTATACACATCACCGGCCCCGCAGATGTTACTGCACATACAGGAGAGTCCTATACACATCATCGGCCCCGCAGATGTTACTGTACATACAGGAGAGTCCTATACACATGACCTGCCCCACAGATGTTACTGTACATACAGGAGAGTCCTATGCACATCACTGGCCCCGCAGATGTTACTATACATACAGGATAGTCCTATACACATCACCAGCCCCGCAGATGTTACTGTACATACAGGAGAGTCCTATACACATCACCGGCCCCGCAGATGTTACTGCACATACAGGAGAGTCCTGTACACATCTCCGGCCCTGCAGATGTTACTGTACATGCAGTAGAGTCCTATACATGTCACCGGCCCCGCAGATGTTGCTGTGCATACAGGAGAGTCCTATACACATCACCGGCCCCACAGATGTTACTGTACATACAGGATAGTCCTATACACATCACCGGCCCCGCAGATGTTACTGTACATACAGGAGAGTCCTATACACATCACCGGCCCCGCAGATGTTACTGCACAGACAGGAGAGTCCTGTACACATCACCGGCCCTGCAGATGTTACTGTACATGCAGTAGAGTCCTATACATGTCACCGGCCCCGCAGATGTTACTGTACATACAGGAGAGTCCTATACACATCACTGGCCCTGCAGATGTTACTGTACATACAGGAGCATCCTATACACATCTCCGGCCCCGCAGATGTTACTGTACATACTGGAGAGCCCTATACACATCACCGACCCCGCAGATGTTTCTGTACATACAGGAGAGTCCTATACACATCACCGGCCCCGCAGATTTTACTGTACATACAGGAGAGCCCTATACACATCACTGGCCCTGCAGATGTTACTGTACATACAGGAGAGTCCTATACACATCACCGGCCCCGCAGATGTTACTGCACATACAGGAGAGTCCTATACACATCACCTGCCCCGCAGATGTTACTGCACATACAGGATAGTCGTATACACATCACCGGCCCCGCAGATTTTACTGTACATACAGGAGAGCCCTATACACATCACTGGCCCCGCAGATGTTACTGTACATACAGGAGAGTCCTATACACATCACCGGCCCTGCAGATGTTACTGCACATACAGGAGAGTCCTATACACATCACCTGCCCCGCAGATGATACTGCACATACAGGAGAGTCCTATACACATCACCTGCCCCGCAGATGATACTGCACATACAGGAGAGTCCTATACACATCACCGGCCCAGCAGATGTTACTGTACATACAGGATAGTCCTATACACATCACCGGCTCTGCAGATGTTACTGTAGATACAGGAGAGTCCTATACACATCACCGGCCCCGCAGATGTTACTGTACATACAGGAGAGTCCTATACACATCACCGGCCCCGCAGATGTTACTGTAGATACAGGAGAGTCCTATACACATCACCGGCCCCACAGATGTTACTGCACATACAGGAGAGTCCTGTACACATCACCGGCCCTGCAGATTTTACTGTACATACAGGAGAGCCCTATACACATCACCTGCCCCACAGATGTTACTGTACATACAGGAGAGTCCTATACACATCACCGGCCCCGCAGATGTTACTGTACATACAGGATAGTCCTATACACATCACCGGCCCCGCAGATGTTCCGGCACATACAGGAGAGTCCTATACACATCACCGGCCCCGCAGATGTTACTGTACATACAGGAGAGTCCTATACACATCACCGGCCCCACAGATGTTACTGCACATACAGGAGAGTCCTGTACACATCACCGGCCCTGCAGATTTTACTGTACATACAGGAGAGCCCTATACACATCACTGGCCCTGCAGATGTTACTGTACATACAGGAGAGTCCTATACACATCACCGGCCCTGCAGATGTTACTGCACATACAGGAGAGTCCTATACACATCACCTGCCCTGCAGATGTTACTGCACATACAGGAGAGTCCTATACACATCACCGGCCCCGCAGATTTTACTGTACATACAGGAGAGCCCTATACACATCACTGGCCCTGCAGATGTTACTGTACATACAGGAGAGTCCTATACACATCACCGGCCCCACAGATGTTACTGCACATACAGGAGAGTCCTATACACATCACCTGCCCCGCAGATGTTACTGTACATACAGGATAGTCCTATACACATCACCGGCCCCGCAGATGTTACTGTACATACAGGAGAGTCATATACACATCACCGGCCCCGCAGATGTTACTGTACATACAGGATAGTCCTATACACATCACTGGCCCCGCAGATGTTACTGTACATACAGGAGAGTCCTATACACATCACTGGCCCCGCAGATGTTACTGTACATACAGGATAGTCCTATACACATCACTGGCCCCGCAGATGTTACTGTACATACAGGATAGTCCTATACACATCACCGGCCCCGCAGATGTTACTGTACATACAGGAGAGTCCTATACACATCACCGGCCCCGCAGATGTTACTGCACATACAGGAGAGTCCTATACACATCACCGGCCCCGCAGATGTTACTGTACATACAGGAGAGTCCTATACACATGACCTGCCCCACAGATGTTACTGTACATACAGGAGAGTCCTATACACATCACTGGCCCCGCAGATGTTACTGTACATACAGGATAGTCCTATACACATCACCGGCCCCGCAGATGTTACTGTACATACAGGAGAGTCCTATACACATCACCGGCCCCGCAGATGTTACTGCACATACAGGAGAGTCCTGTACACATCACCGGCCCTGCAGATGTTACTGTACATGCAGTAGAGTCCTATACATGTCACCGGCCCCGCAGATGTTGCTGTACATACAGGATAGTCCTATACACATCACCGGCCCCGCAGATGTTCCGGCACATACAGGAGAGTCCTATACACATCACCGGCCCTGCAGATGTTCCTCTTGATACATTAAACCATGATGTATTGTTAGACATCTCAGAATACTCCTAAAAGTGGATGAAACTTATCCGTACCTCGAGATAGAAGCGCGGACTCTCTGGCATGGTGGTCAAAGCTCCAATGGCAAACACAGAAGGAAATGCACAAACCAAGACGAACACCCGCCAACTATGGAACTGGTACGCTGAGCCCATCTGGAAGCTCCACCCTGCGGAAAAAATGTGTAATTATTATAATCATCAATGTCAGCGGGTACGAAGGCAATAGTCTAATCCTTGCTATACTCTTTCCTCATGTCAGAATGTGGTGAGAGAAGGATCAGGCATATTGGATTTCAACATGCCTGATCCTTCTGATCTAAAATGGTTTGTCCGGTTTTAGAAAAACAACTCACCATAATGAGGGATGATGGCCCAGGCCATGGCGGAGGCATAGATACCCCCGATCATCCAGAACATGGACAGCCAGCTCAGGTGCTCTCCTCGCTTTTCCTGGGCAAGGAATTCAGAAAAGTAGGAGAAGACGATAGGAATCGATCCACCGATTCTGCAATGAATGAGGGATGTGAATTAGTGGCATATAGAGCTGTCACCAACACTACAGATCACAGCTGTCATAAGTTATTATACATTGTCGGTGGACATACACTGCATTACACTGCTCTCTGCATGCATAGCACTGGGTACAGGATTCATGCTTGCGGTCAGTCAATTGAAGCAGTCCCATTTAAGTCAAGGGACATATATGCCATAGAGATGAATGAGATTATCTCCCTGCAGCCCCTCCTCCCGAGGCTTCTCCTGTAAGACTGAAGCTAGAGCACATGACCACAGGCATCGGGAGCTTCCCTAGAGGCGGGGCATTTAGTGATAACCAATCAGACATTCTCCTTCCCCTGCTGGGCAACGCAGAGGACTAATGGGAGGAAGAGAAATTGGCCAATCAGGAGAGTGGGGGAGAAGCCTATTCAACGCTGCGACAGAAGAAAGAAAAGGCGCAGGAGAAGGGTAGAAAGAGATAGAGCTGGCGGCAGCTGCAGGGAGACCGGAACTGCGGCAGGTTAGCGGCACTGTGCTCCCGCTTCCCCTCACCCCCAGCAACCAGTAACCTGGTATTAGGCTGCTTTCACACATCAGTTTTTTGCCATCAGTCGCAATCAGTCAAATTAAAAAAAAAACGGATCTGTTGCAGATTGTAAAAAACTCATGCGACGGATCCGTTTTTTTGCCGGATCCAACTAGCTAATTCGGCTAGTTGGATCCTAAAAAATCGGAGCATGCTCAGTTTAAAAAAATGTAATCCGTCGCCGGAATCCGTCATTTGATAAATCCGACACCATAGGCTTCCATTCTAGCAAACGCCGGATGGCGCCGGATCCATCGCTGTCCAAACGTCTCCGGCCGCCGGACCGACAATTTTCGATGGATCCGGTGAATGACGGATGAAACGTGAGGCCATCCATCGCAATCCGTCGCTAATACAAGTCTATGAGAATAAAACGGATCCGGCGGCATCAGTTGCTGGATCCGTTTTTTTCAAAATTCGACAAGATTGTGACTGATGGACAAAAACTGATGTGTGAAAGGGGCCTTAGGGGTTTTCTCTTCTTCACACATAAAGACAGTCCACACATTGCCTTACAGATTCTGTGACTGGAAACACCTTTATAAATGTTATCTGTACTCAGTGATGTGATCGTCCTCTCTGAGGGACCCGCGACCATCTGCTCTGAGGGGACCGTGACCATCCCCTCTGAGAGTACCACAACCGTCTGCTCTGAGGGACCCATGACCGTCTGCTCTGAGAAAACATGCAACCGTCCGCTCTCTGAGGGATCCGCCACCGTCTGCTCTGAGGGACCCGCGACAGTCCGCTCTGAGGGACCCGCGTCCATCCGCTCTGATGGACCCGCGACCGTCCGCTCTGATGGACCTGCAACTGTCTGCTCCGAGGGACCCGCGACTGTTCGCTCTGAGAGAACCCACGACCGTCTGCTCTGAGGGACCCGCGACTGTCCGCTCTGATGGACCTGCAACTGTCTGCTCCGAGGGACCCGCGACTGTTCGCTCTGAGAGAACCCACGACCGTCTGCTCTGAGGGACCCGCGACTGTCCGCTCTGAGAAAACCGCGCCTGTCCGCTCTGTGAGACCTGCTACCTCCCGCTCTGAGAGACCCGTGACCATCCACTCTGAGAGACCTGCGACCATCCGCTTTGAGGGGACCACGTCCATCCGCTCTGAGAGAACCGTGACTGTCCGCTCTGAGAGAACCATGACTGTTCGCTCTGAGAGAACCGTGACCGTTCGCTCTGAGGGAACCTTGCCCATCTGCTCTGAGGAGACCGTGACCATCTGCTCTGAGAGTACCATGACCATCCTCTCTGAGAGATCCGTGACCATCCGCTCTGAGAGAACCGTGAACGTCAGCTCTGAGGGGACCGCGACCGTCCTCTCTGAGACACCGTGACCATGTGCTCTGATGGGACCAAGGACGTCCCCTCTGAGAGAACCGCGAAAGTCCCCTCTGAGAAAACCGTGAACGTCCCCTCTGAGAGAACCATGACCGCCCGCTCTTAGGGAACCGCGACCATCTGCTCTGAGAGAACCACGACCATCCGCTCTGATTGACCTGCCACTGTCCGCTCTGAGAGACCCGCGACCATCTGCTCTAAGAGAATTATGACTGTCCGCTGTGAGAGAACCGTGACTATCTACTCTGAGGCCGTCTGCTTTGAAAGAAGTGCCACTGTCCACTCTGAGGAATCTGAGACCGTCTGCTCTGAGGGGATCACGACCATCAACTCAAACAAAAAAAGGACCGTTTTCTGTGAGAGAACCGCGACAGTCTGCTCTGAGGGAACTGTGACCATCAGCTCTGAGGAAAACGTGACTGTCTGCACAGAGGGAACTGCAATGGGCATCTGTGACATCATCACAACCTACCGTTCTGAGAGACCCATAACCAGCTGCTCTGACACACCTACAACCTACTGCTCTGAGAGACAAGCCACCATCTGCTCTGACATACTGTGTGCTCTGACACCACCATAACCTAGCGCTCTGAGGAACCTGCGACCGCTTGCTCTGACACAAATGCGTCCGTCCTCTCTGTGGGACCAGTGACTATCCACTCTAGGGGATCCTCAAGCCTCTGCTCTGATGCAATCGGGACCATCTACACTGAGGAACCGCTGGTGTCCACTTGGAGGCACTGACAGAACACTGACTGTCCGCTCTAAGGGAACCGCAACTGTCTGCTCTGACAACATGTGACCGTCCACCTTGATGGATGTCTGCTCTCAGGGGTCCTGGGCCACCTACTCTAAGGGGATCACAACTGTCCGCTCTGAATGGCCTATGACTGTCCACTCTGAAGGATCAGAGACTGTCTAGTCTCATAAGATTGCGACTGTCTGCTCTAAGAGGACCGCGACCATCTGCTCTTGGAACCACAACCATCTGCTCTGGGGTACCCTCGACCATCTGCCCTTTTGAGACCCCGACTGTCCTTCCTGAGGAACCCGCGACCATCTGCCCTTATGGGACTGTGACCATCCGCTGCGAGGGACCCACAACCTTCTGTGGGACCCGTAACCGTCCGCTCTGGGGGACCCCCAACCATCTGCTTTGATGCGTCTGCCTGCTCTGAACTACCACAACTGTACTCACTGACAGAATGGTGACCATCGGTTCTGATGGACCCGTGACCATCCTATCTGGCAGAACCGTGACCATCCACTCTGATGGGCACGCGATCAGCCACTCGGAGGGGACTGTGACTGACCGCTCTAAATCAACCACGATTGTCCACCATGAGGGAACTAGGACTGTCCGCTCACAATTTGTCCAAAGACTCTCAATCTTGCCGGGAGTAGTGGTGTTAATCAATGATTTCATTTCTCATGCACGCACTTTAGGCTGGATCCACACAACTATGTTTCACAAGCATGGAGGGAGAGAGAGCGATCTGCAACTAAAGGGAGCCAAGAACCAGCGGCAAGTGAGCAGCGCTGTGCGGTTCTGTGTTCTCTCTAACAGAAATGTGACTATGCACTCTCCGCCATGATGTCTGGATAAGCCACCCGTCTCCTACCTGAACTCAACTGCCATAAGCATATATGAGACTGTTGAGTTTGAGTGTGAAGACCCACAGCCGTTCTGAAATAAGGGAGTGTGTAAATTCGGCCTCAGTAAGGGTCATCTCGCACATAGTAACACCAGTGTGGTTAAGATGTTGTCAAAAGCTGACAAAGAGTTGACCTGCGCTTTTATAACATATCATCATGGTGTGACATTGACTGTAAATGGCCATGTGGTTATGCAGGTTACTCTGCTTATTATCTGTGAGACCATACAACCATTACCAATCATTTTTAAAGTTTTATGTGCATGTAGCTGATGAGTGGGCCACCAACCAATCAATCTTACTGGTGGGCCCAGACGACCCTGGATAGATAGATGATATCGTCTTACCCCACACCGGATAGAAGTCTGCAGAACAGGAAGGTCCCATAGCCTTGAACAAACGAAGAGAAAAAGGCGAAGACGCTATTCACAGAGAGGGAGATGAGCAGGCACTGTTTTCTACCGATCCGGTCCGCCATTCCTCCCCACAAGAACGCTCCCACCATCATACCGAGATACACAATGAGACCTGCAGAGAAATCATGGAGAGGTCACATTACTCCTACTTTTTGTATCACACCCCAATATGGCTACATATTAACCTGCCAGCAAATATTCATAGATGTTACTGATCCTGATCCAAAATATCGGAAAATGTGTCCTGTAGAAACTACGACTCGTCCCACCAAAAACACAAATGCTCGTACAGCTATGTCAATGGAAGAATAAAATTGTGACAGTTTTTGTAGGAGAGGGAATCTCTGAGGGTTACTAAAAAGCGAAAATTGGCTACTGTGGAAGGAGTTGTCTAACCCTTCTAAGTATTGGCAATTCTCTATGAGGTCCTCCTCTATTTGCCAACTATACAGAGTGTCTTTCACTTTGGAGGACCCAGCAGGTCTGTGCGTTACATAGACAGGCTACTGATTTCAGTTGAGTGCTATGTAATCCTTCCTCTTGCCTGTGGAGGTGCTGTAGAGAGCTTAAACACTTGCTGCCACGTTCCACCACAGACCACATGGGACCACCAATGATCTGATGATGGTAATTAGGAGTTAGTCAGGCAACCATAATGAAGCTTTTCGGACAAGCGCTCACACTACTATAACATATCAACCATTTTACTCTATTCGTAAAGTCGCAGTAAATCTACTGCCATGTTTTATTCACACACATCCTTAAAATTAAAATCTCAGATAAATAAAACATGCAAATATTATTTAACGTCAAATATTTGCTTCCAAACTTAAAATTCACTAGAGGATTTCCACATAAATATGTAATCAGGAGGGGAAATCACAAGATGAATGCTCGTAGGGCTGGAGAGGGGATGTCGCACTGTTAACTCAATCCGTGACGGAGGCTTCCTACACAGCCATTGCTGTCCACTTCGCTGTCAGGGGAGGGTTTGCAGTGACTCTAATAAGCAGCTGGGGCCTTCTGAGTCAGCAGCGGAGGATGTGGGAATAATTCTGCTGCGGGCAATGTGAACTCTTAGGCTACGTTCCCAAGATCAGGAAGCACTTTGGATGCAGCGCATTTTTGCTGCATCCAAAGCGCTGCGTTCTAACCACGCAGATAAATCCGAATGTGTTCACTGAACTATGCGGATTTACTGCACCCAATACATTCTGTGTTGGAAACAGGATCAGTGCAGGATAAGTACTGTACGCACACAGTGACGGTACCAGCAGAATAGTGAGTGCAGCTCTGGGGTATAATACAGGGTGTAACTCAGGATCAGTAATGTAATGTATGTACACAGTGACTGCACCAGCAGAATAGTGAGTGCAGCTCTGGGGTATAATACAGGATGTAACTCAGGATCAGTACAGGATCACTAATGTAATGTATGTACACTGTGACTGCACCAGCAGAATAGTGAGTGCAGCTCTGGGGTATAATACAGGATGTAACTCAGGATCAGTAATGTAATGTATGTACACAGTGACTGCACCAGCAGAATAGTGAGTGCAGCTCTGGGGTATAATACAGGATGCAACTCAGGATCAGTACAGGATCAGTAATGTACTGTATGTACACAGTGACTGCACCAGCAGAATAGTGAGTGCAGCTCTGGTGTATTATACAGGATGTAACTCAGGATCAGTACAGGATCAGTAATGTAATGTATGTACACAGTGGCTGCACCAGCAGAATAGTGAGTGCAGCTCTGGGGTATAATACAGGATGTAACTCAGGATCAGTAATGTAATGTATGTACACAGTGACTGCACCAGCAGAAAAGTGAGTGCAGCTCTGGGGTATAATGCAGGATGTAACTCAGGATCAGTTCAGGATCAGTAATGTAATGTATGTACACAGAGACTGGACCAGCAGAATAGTGAGTGCAGCTCTGGGGTATATTACAGGATGTAACTCAGGATCAATACAGGATCAGTAATGTAATTTATGTACACAGTGTCTCCACCAGCACAATAGTGAGTGCAGCTCTGGAGTATAATACAGGAGGTAACTCAGGATCAGTAATGTAATGTATGTACACCGTGACTGCACCAGCAGAATCGTGAGTGCAGCTCTGGGGTATAATACAAGATGTAACTCAGGATCAGTACAGGATCAGTAATGTAATTTATGTACACAGTGACTGCACCAGCAGAATAGTGAGTGCAGCTCTGGGGTATAATACAGGATGTGACTCAGGATCAGTACAGGATCAGTAATGTAATGTACTGTATGTACACAGTGAATACACCAGCAGAATAGTGAGTGCAGCTCTGGAGTATAATACAGGATGTAGCTCAGGATCAGTACAGGATCAGTAATGCAATGTATGTACACAGTGACTGCACCAGCAGAATAGTGAGCACACCTCTTGAGTGCAATGCTGGTTGTATGTCCAGACCAACACAGGATCAGTCATATATAGTGATGAGTGAGTATGCCTGTTTGTTAGGCAACCCCCTCATGTATTCAAGCTGACTAGCAGCCGTAAATCATGCAGCTGCGTCGACATAAAGTAAATCTCCGAGCACGCCAAAATACTCGGAGACCACCTGAGCATGCTCGGAGAAACTTGAGCAACAAGCATACTCGCTCATCACTAGTCATATATGCTGCTATACACACACACTTTTCGGCCAGCCTCAGTAGATCTGCAGGTACATATAGCTTTCTAGGCTATGCAGAAATTTCACAGCCCATCAATCGATCAGTTTCCTTTCTGAAGCTAGCAATTTACCGAGATAATGAGCCCTAACAGAGTGCAGGCAGCCTGGATAGCTCTTTATCAGCCCTTTCAAACTTCATCTCCATGGCAAACACAGTAATCATTCTGTCTCCCCAGCCTGTGGCAGTGACAGGATGCAGATGACAGACGCACATAGTCATCAGGTCTGAAGGAGCTGATTTAGAAACAATCCCAGCTCCTGCCTGCTCGCTCTAATTACTGAGGGCGTTAATAAGTGCGCAGGTAGCCAGCGTCGTGACTGCTCTCTGTCTGCACGCTGACTTTCCTCCTCTCCTTTGCAGCTCATGTTTACATCCTTCTTGACACGATTAATATGCAGTTAATGTTGGTATGCAGCTTTTATTGTGACAAATGGAGGGAAAAAGTGTGCGGCACAAAATGCCAACTCGTATACTGACTGCCAAGTAACATCACTACTAGAGATGAGCGAATGAAATTTGCCACGAGCAATGTAGTTTGCATGAATCGCTCAAAAATGCCCGAAGCAGAAGATTTCATCAGCTAGAGAAGGCTCACATTACCTCAGGAATGACCAAGCGAGCTTCCCTATCATTACTTGCAGCTATCCTATCACATGGTATAGCGCAGTCAATCAGGAGGGACTATCATGGCCTGTATAAAAGCCGAGGTGGGAAATGCAGCAGCCGCTTTGTAGAGAATCTGGATACTGAGAGGATGTCACAGCTCAGCAATAATGATTGTGAGGAGTTGGCAACAGACTTTTTCCAGCACGGAGCACTCGTACGTCGATTTTATTGTTGTATTTATTAGAGATTTGCTTGCTTGCCAGTTTAAGTGCACTAATTTCACCTGGAAAGTTTTTAGCTTTCGGAATCAATGTTTCCATTCAGTGACAGTAAGCAGAGGAAGACGTGTGGGCTGGATCTCATATTTACATAAGGCCTACATTAGCATTTCTGTCCTGCATCTGGTGGGGGCATATGTGTCTTTGTTCCTCTTTTCGGGGGGCATCCCTAATACACAACCCTGCAGACAGGCTGGAAACTCGGCTTTTGGAATATTCTTTATTCTTTGAGCTAAAAGTAAAGGTTTAAGGGGGAGGGTGTGAACACTTCTACCCATCCAGGGGGCCAATCCCAGGAGAGGTAGAATAATAAGCCACATGTTTAGTGAGGCAGTTGTTGCAGTGATGCTGAGGGGTGAGAATCTGTTGGTGAGGTCTTGGTGCCCCTCTATGGATGGCCTATGGAGATTGGAGATCGTTTGCCAGATGGAGATTGCTACAGTCATGATATCTATCTTCTGGATGTGAGGAACTATCTTAAGGACTGTTGTTGTCAGCTGGGGCAGGAGATATGTGGTACGGTGAGGGTATGGAGCATAGACTGTGACTACAGACTATACTGGTGGGAGATACAAAAGCTGTGGGCCAACCAAAAGTTGGGATACAGTGGGTATCGCCTGGCACGGGGCCAGTGGAACTACTGGCTCCAGGATGGGATCTGTTCTACTGGGGACATTGCATTGTGACCATCTACCCAGAATAGTTGTAAGACTGTGGACGTAAGGAAGAAAAAATAGTTGCATTGTTAACCTGCCTAGGTGATCACCACAGCCTCACATCTTCACAATGATAATGTGGGAAAGTGGAACAACAAGCCCCTCTTTCTTGCCCTTGGGGAAGGAACTGAATGTTTTCATCGGGTGAATGAAAGTGTAGCTATGACTCAATGTAATATTATTATAGAAGGAAGGGGGTGTAGGCATGTGTAGATGCCATTAAATAGAAGTTTATCAACAGTACAGAGTATTCCAGGAGAGAATGGATGAAGGCCGGGGAGCAGCCAGGTTCACCTCTATATAACGAGCACCACAACCTCCGTGCTCCTCTTTCCCCGGTTGGTTGAGCCATGTTATGGAATGTAATGTAGGAGAAAATTGTGACTTGATCATTTGAGGAGAGGGTGGCGACAGGCGATGCTCTAGTGAGCAGGCGGCATTTTGCTGAGGCATCCTATAGATGATGACCTACTTTCTCCGGATCAGTCATCACCACTCTCGCTGCTCCACGTCTATCCGATTTGCAGAGGTTCCTTCACATTTGCTCGTCACTTAGATTTCTGTGTGGGTGTGTGGATGGATTTGTTCTTGCCCACAGCCGGCGGTAACTTTCCAAGCTGTTGGACATGCTCCCGGCTGAGCTGACTTTTGAAGCATGCGGGCAGGAAAATGGCTATTGCCAAGGAAAATGCATGTCCTTTAGAACAAAAGCTGAAAAAAGCAATGTATTTGGGTTCAAGCGGTTCTTGTATTCACTCGGAGACCCAGTCAGCAACTGTGAACACCTGCCACTGTCAGCCAAACGTGATGTAGTCATTGCTACAAGATACTATTTATTTGATGTGCATACTAATATACACTGTGTTCCAAATTATTATGCAAATAATATTTCCTCATATTTTCTCTAAATTACCTATCTGAATTGCAGTCATTGTTATTTCCCAGTCATCTACTATTCTAGTATAATTGCAATGTTTTGGAACAAACTGCCTATGAAAACAGTATCTTTTTAAAAAAAATAAACACTCAAAATGCATGTTCCAAATTATTATGCACAGCAGAGTTTTCAACATTTTTTTTTTTATTTTGAACAAAAAATGGTCAATTATGAAGTTATAACTTATAAGCATTATCAGCTTATTACAAAATGAAATCAAACAGTTTTCAAGTGAAAACTTTATTCCAGGTGATGTTACATTTCCACATAGGACCCCTTGTTCGAAAGAAGCTTCTGAACTCTCTCGTCCATTGAATTTGTCAGTTTTTGGAGGGTTTCTGCTTCAATTGTTTTGCATGTGGACAGAATACCCTCCCAGAGCTGTTGCTTAGATGTGAACTGCCTCCCGCCATCATAGACACTCCTTTTGATGATGCTCCAGAGGTTCTCAATGGGGTTGAGGTCAGGGGAAGATGGTGGCCACACCATAAGATTGTCCTCTTTTATGCCCATAGCAGCCAGAGATGCAGATGTGTTTTCTGCAGCATGAGACGGTGCATTATCATGCATGAAAATGATCTTGCTGCGGAAAGCACGGTTCTTCCTCTTGGACCATGGCAGGAAGTGTTGTTTTAGAAACTCCACATAGATTATGGAGTTCATCTTTACCCCTTCAGGGATCATAAAGGGGCCAACAATCTCTCTCCCCATGATTCCAGCCCAAAACATTACTCCACCTCCTCCTTGTTGGCGCCTTAGCCGTGTTTTCATGGGGTGTCCATCAACCAGCCATCCTCCACTCCATCCATCTGGACCATCGAGCGTTGCACGGCACTCATCGGTGAACAAAACAGTTTGGAAGTCAGTCTTCATGTATCGTTTGGCCCACTGGAGCCGTTTCTGCTTGTGTGCAGTGGATAGAGGTGGTCGACAGGATGGCTTATGCACAGCTGCAAACCTCTGAAGGACCCTGCATCTTGTTGTTCTGGGGACGTTGGAGGCACCAGCAGCTTCAAAAACTTGTCTGCTGCTATGACAAGGCATTTTTGCAGCTGCTCTTTTAACCTTACACAATTGCCTGTTGGAAAGAGTCCTCAATTTTTCCTTATCAGCACGCACACGTGTGTGCTGGGAATCAGCTACATACTTCTTGATTGTGCGATGATCACGATGAAGTGTCTTGGCAATGTTGATTGTAGTCATGCCTTGACCTAAATACTCCACAACTTGTTGCTTCTCAGCAGCCGACACATCCTTTTTCTTTCCCATTTTGGCAAAAAATGTAGGCTGCTTAATAATGTGGAACAGGCTTCTTAAGTAGTCTTGCCATTATTTGGACACACCGGCCAAACTAATTTGCACAGGTATCTGCAATTGCTTTCAGTGATATAAAGAGCCCTGACACACATCACCATCAATGAGTTTAAATGACAAACAAAAAAATTCTAACCTTATCACTCCTAAACACTTTGTGCATAATAATTTGGAACACAGTGTATATTATATTAACCCCTTCATGACCCAGCCTATTTTGGCCTTAATGACCTTGCCGTTTTTTGCAATTCTGACGTGTCCCTTTATGAGGTAATAACTCAGGAACGCTTCAACGGATCTTAGCGATTCTGAGATTGTTTTTTCGTGACATATTGGGCTTCATGTTAGTGGTAAATTTAGGTCGATAATTTCTGAGTTTATTTGTGAAAAAAATGGAAATTTGGCGAAAATTTTGAAAATTTCGCAATTTTTACATTTTGAATTTTTATTCTGTTAAACCAGAGAGTTATGTGACACAAAATAGTTAATAAATAACGTTTCCCACATGTCTACTTTACATCAGCACATTTTTGGAAACTAATTTTTTTTTTGCTAGGAAGTTATAAGGGTTAAAATTTGACCAGTGATTTCTCATTTTTACAACAAAATTTACAAAACCATTTTTTTTAGGGACCACCTCACATTTGAAGTCATTTTGAGGGTTCTATATGGCTGAAAATACCCAAAAGTGACACCATTCTAAAAACTGCACCCCTCAAGGTGCTCAAAACCACATTCAATAAGTTTATTAACCCTTCAGGTGTTTCACAGCAGCAGAAGCAACATGGAAGTAAAAAATGAACATTTAACTTTTTAGTCACAAAAATGATCTTTTAGCAACAATTTTTTTTATTTTCCCAAGGGTAAAAGGAGAAACTGGACCACGGACGTTGTTGTCCAATTTGTCCTGAGTACGCTGATACCTCATATGTGGGGGTAAACCACTGTTTGGGCGCACGGCAGGGCTCGGAAGGGAAGGAGCGCCATTTGACTTTTTGAATGAAAAATTGGCTCCAATCTTTAGCGGACACCATGTCGCGTTTGGAGAGCCCCCGTGTACCTAAACATTGGAGCTCCCCCACAAGTGACCCCATTTTGGAAACTAGACCCCCCAAGGAACTTATCTAGAAGCATAGTGAGCACTTTAAACCCCCAGGTGCTTCACGAATTGATCCGTAAAGATGAAAAAGTACTTTTATTCACAAAAAAATTATTTTAGCCTCAATTTTTTCATTTTCACATGGGCAACAGGATAAAATGGATCCTAAATTTTGTTGGGCAATTTCTCCTGAGTACACCGATACCTCACATGTGGGGGTAAACCACTGTTTGGGCACATGGTAAGGCTCGGAAGGGAAGGAGCACCATTTGACTTTTTGAATGAAAAATTATCTCCATCGTTAGCGGACACCATGTCGCGTTTGGAAAGCCCCTGTGTGCCTAAACATTGGAGCTCCTCCACAAGTGACCCCATTTTGGAAACTAGACCCCCCAAGGAACTTATCTAGAGGCATAGTGAGCACTTTAAGCCCTCAGGTGCTTCACAAATTGATCCGCAAAAATGAAAAAGTACTTTTTTTTCACACAAAATTTCTTTTAGCCTCAATTCTTTCATTTTCACATGGGCAACAGGATAAAATGGATACTAAAATTTGTTGGGCAATTTCTCCTGAGTACGCCGATGCCTCATATGTGGGGGTAAACCACTGTTTGGGTGCACGGCAAGGCTCGGAAGGGAAGGAGCGCCATTTGACTTTTTGAATGGAAAATTAGCTCCAATCGTTAGCGGACACCATGTCGAGTTTGGAGAGCCCCTGTGTGCCTAAACATTGGAGCTCCCCCACAAGTGACCCCATTTTGGAAACTAGACCTCCCAAGGAACTAATCTAGATGTGTGGTGAGCACTTTGAACCCCCAAGTGCTTCACAGAAGTTTATACCGCATAGCCGTGAAAATAAAAAATAATTTTTCTTTCCTCAAAAATGATTTTTAGCCCAGAATTTTTTATTTTCCCAAGGGTAACAGGAGAAATTGGACCCCAAATGTTGTTGTCCAGTTTGTCCTGAGTACGCTGATACCCCATATGTGGGGGTAAACCACTGTTTGGGCGCACGGCAGGGCTCGGAAGGGAAGGCACGCCATTTGGCTTTTTGAATGGAAGATTAGCTCCAATCATTAGCGGACACCATGTCGCGTTTGGAGAGCCCCTGTATGCCTAAACATTGGAGCTCCCCCACAAGTGACCCCATTTTGGAAACTAGACCTCCCAAGGAACTAATCTGGATGTATGGTGAGCACTTTGAAACCCCAAGTGCTTCACAGAAGTTTATAACGCAGCGCCATGAAAATAAAAAATAATTTTTCTTTTCTCAAAAATGATTTTTTAGCCCACAATTTTTTATTTTCCCATGGGTAACAGGAGAAATTGGACCCCAAAAGTTGTTGTACAGTTTCTCCTGAGTACGCTGATACCCCATATGTGGGGGTAAACCACTGTTTGGGCACAAGTCAGGGCTCGGAAGGGAGGTAGTGACGTTTTGAAATGCAGGCTTTGATGGAGTGTTCTGCGTGCGTCACATTCCATTTGCAGAGCCCCTGATGTGCCTAATCAGTAGAAACCCCCCACAAGTGACCCCATTTTGGAAACTAGACCCCCCAAGAAACTTATCTAGATATGTGGTGAGCACTTTGAACCCCCAAGTGCTTCACAGAAGTTTACAACGCAGAGCTGTGAAAATAAAAAATCATTTTTCTTTCCTTAAAAATGATGTTTTAGCAAGCAATTTTTTATTTTCCCAAGGGTAACAGGAGAAATTGGACCCCAATAGTTATTGCCCAGTGTGTCCTGAGTACACTGATACCCCATATGTGGGGGTAAACCACTGTTTGGGCACAAGTCAGGGCTCGGAAGGGAGGTAGTGACGTTTTGAAATGCAGGCTTTGATGGAGTGTTCTGCGTGCGTCACATTCCATTTGCAGAGCCCCTGATGTGCCTAAACAGTAGAAACCCCCACAAGTGACCCCATTTTGGAAACTAGACCCCCCAAGAAACTTATCTAGATATGTGGTGAGCACTTTGAACCCCCAAGTGCTTCACAGAAGTTTACAACGCAGAGCCGTGAAAATAAAAAATAATTTTTCTTTCCTTAAAAATGATGTTTTAGCAAGCAATTTTTTATTTTCCCAAGGGTAACAGGAGAAATTGGACCCCAATAGTTGTTGCCCAGTTTGTCCTGAGTATGCTGGTACCCCATATGTGGGGGTAAACCACTGTTTGGGCGCACGTCGGGGCTCGGAAGGGAGGGAGCACCATTTGACTTTTTGAACGCAAGATTGGCTGGAATCAATGGTGGCGCCACGTTGCGTTTGGAGACCCTTGATGTGCCTAAACAGTGGAAACCCCTCAATTCTAACTCCAACACTAACCCCAACACACCCCTAACCCTAATCCCAACCCTAACCCCAACACACCCTTAACCCTAATCCCAACTCTAGCCATAACCCTAATCACAATCCAACCCCAACACACCCCTAACCACAACCCTAACCCTAATCCCAACCCTAACCCTAATCCCAACCCTAACCCCAACCCTAACCACAACTTTAACCCCAACACACCCCTAACCCTAACCATAACCCTAACCACAAGCCTATTCTTAATCCTATTTCCAACCCTAGCCCTAATTCCAACCCTAACTCTAATTCCAACCCTAACCCTAAGGCTATGTGCCCACGTTGCGGATTCGTGTGAGATTTTTCCGCACCATTTTTGAAAAATCCGCAGGTAAAAGGCACTGCGTTTTACCTGCGGATTTACCGCGGATTTTCAGTGTTTTTTATGCGGATTTCACCTGCGGATTCCTATTGAGGAACAGCTGTAAAACGCTGCGAAATCCGCACAAAGAATTGACATGCTGCGGAAAATACAGCGCAGCATTTCCGCGTGGTATTTTCCGCACCATGGGCACAGCGGATTTGGTTTTCCATAGGTTTACATGGTACTGTAAACCTGATGGAACACTGCTATGAATCCGCAGCGGCCAATCCGCTGCGGATCCGCAGCCAAATCCGCACCGTGTGCACATAGCCTAATTCTAATGCTAACCCTAGTTCTAACCCTAACCCTACCCCTAACCCTAACCCTACCCCTAACCCTAACCCTAGTTCTAACCCTAACCCTAGTTCTAACCCCAGTGGAAAAAAAAAATATTTTCTTTATTTTATTATTGTCCCTACCTATGGGGGTGATAAAGGGGGGGGGTCATTTACTATTTTTTTATTTTGATCACTGTGATAAGTTTACCACAGTGATCAAAATGTACATGGAACGCATCTGCCGACCGGCAGATTCGGCGGGCGCACTGCGCATGCGCCCGCGATTTTGGAAGATGGCGGCGCCCAGGGAGAAGACGGACCGACTTCGGGAGGCTCGGTAAGTATGAGGGGGTGGTGGGGGGGGTGGATCGGAGCACAGGGGGGGGGATCGGAGGACGGGGGAGCGGACAGGAGCACGGGGGAGCGGACATGGGGACGGAGGGGGGTACCGGACAGAACGGAGGACTGGGGAGGAGATCGGGGGCGGTGGGGGGGGCAGAACATGATTTCCAGCCATGGCAGATGCTATTGCAGCATCGGCCATGGCTGGATTGCAATATTTCACCATTTTCATAGGTGAAATATTGCAAATTGCTCTGATTGGCTGTTGCACTTTCAACAGCCAATCAGAGCGATCGTAGCCACGTGGGGGCCATAACTTTTATATTTGGTCAATATGGCCATGTAAGGGCTTGTTTTTTGCGAGAAGACAAGTTTTACTTTCGAACAACACCATTGGTTTTAACATATTGTGTACTGGATAACAGGAAAAAAAAAATTCAAGTGCGGTGAAGTTGCAAAAAAAAAGTGCAGTTCCACAGTTTGTTTGTTTGTTTTTTACCATGCTCACTAAATGCTAAAACTGACCTGCCATCATGATTCTCCAGGTCATTACGAGTTCAAAGACACCAAACATGTCTAGGTTCTTTTTTATTTTTAAGTGGTGAAAAAAAAAATCCAAAATTTATTTAAAAAAAAAAAAATGGCGTCATTTTCCGAGACCTGTAGCGCCTCCATTTTTTGTGATCTGGGGCGGTGATGGCTTATTTTTTGAGCGCTGAGCTGGTGTTTTACAATTTTGGTGCAGATACAATGTTTTGATCTCCCGTTATTGTATTTTATTGCACTGTAGCGGCGACCAAAAAATTGTAATTCTGGCGTATTTTTTTCTCATTACACCGTTTAGCGATCGAGTTAATTTTTTTTTATATTGACAGATTGGGCGATTCGATACCAAATATGTGTATATTTGATTTTTTTTTATTGTTTTGTTTTTGAATGAGGGAAAAAGGGGTGATTTGAGCTTTTACATATTTTTATTTTTTTATATTTTTAAAAACTTTTTTTTTACTTTTTGCATGCTTCAATAGTCTTCATGGGAGACTAGAAGCTGCAGTACTTTGATCGCCTCTGCTACACACAGGCGATGGTCAAAGCAGAAATGCTCACTTGCTATGCGTGCCGTCTGCTGCAGACCTCTGGTTGTCATGCTGATCATGTCACGGGGTCACCGATGGGTGGAGCCAGTGACGCTGCATTTACTGGTTAACAGCTGCGGGTGGATCGTGATTCAATCCATGGCTGTATTGCTCAGCTGTCATGTGCCCAGGAAAGGTGAGGGTTTCGGCGCTAAGCAAGGATTCTGACATGTGCGTATTATTATGGCACATGTCGAAAAGGGGTTAATAGCCAGGGTAGGGCTGACGTTAGATAAATATGTGGTTTAATGCCATCTATGTGATGTCATGAGATTCCTGGTATAGCATTTTCAAGGTCCCTACTTTCTTTCAGTGAATATGCTGCTTCTTATTTCCATCGATGTTTTCATAGAAATTAGATATTTTACAGCGAAAGTTTAGAAAATCCTCTCCTTAGATGAATACATCAGCAGAGTAAATTTATCTCATGTATTGAAAGTTTACCACAATAAAATAAACAGTATGAGTCTACACTGTATGTAATTTTAGCAAACCTTCAGTTGTGTAGTCTCTAGATGTAAAAAAGATTGTGTCTATTCACTGACAACAAACACAGACCTTGAAAACCTAAGCATTTGCTACCATTTTATCCAGGATGACCTCTCCAGACAGCTATAGATAGTGACTGGAGCGGTAGTGAGTGTTTGCGACCAACCCTCTTAGGCCGGTTTCACACGTCAGTGGCTCCGGTACGTGAGGTGACAGTTTCCTCACGTACCGGAGACACTGACACACGTAGACCCATAAAAATCAATGCATCTGTTCAGATGTCATTGATTTTGTGCGGACCGTGTGCGGACCGTGTCTCCGTGTGCCAAACACGGAGACATGTCAGTGTTCGTGGGAGCGCACGGATTACACGGACCCAATAGAGTCAATGGGTCCGTGTAAAACACGCACCTCACACGGACATTCTCCGTCTGGGGTCCGTGTGGCGTGCCGGAGACAGCGCTACAGTAAGCGCTGTCCCCCCCCACATGGTGCTGAAGCCGCCATTCATATGTTCCCTGTAGCAGCGTTTGCTACAGAGAAAATATGAATGATAGTGTTTAAAATAAAGATCCATGTGTCCGCCGCCCCCCCACCCCCTGTGCGCCCCCCCGCTGGTCAGAAAATACTTATCCGGGTCCCCCGTCGGCTGTCGCTCCTTCCTGGTCTGGCCGCGCCTCCTACTGTATGCGGCCGATTACACTCATGAATATGTGGCTCCACCTCCAATAGGGGCGGAGCCGCCTATTCATGAGTGTAAATGAGCGGCCCCACGTGACCGCATACAGTAAGCCGCGGCCAGACCAGGAAGGAGCGACTGCCGACGGGGGATCCGGGTAAGTATTTTCTGACCAGCGGGGGGGGCGCACAGGGGGTGGGGGGGCGGCGGACACATGGATCTTTATTTTAAACACTATTCTTCATATTTTCCCTGCAGCAAACGTTGCTGCAGGGATGATATGAATCGCAGCTTCAGCACCATGCAGAGTGGGTACCACACGCTCCGTGTGGTACCCACTCGCCATACGGGCGGCACACGTGTGCCGCAGGTATGGCCTCCGTGAGTTCCCAGGCACACGGACACGGATAACTCCGGTACCGATTTATTCCGGTACCGGAATTATCTGGACGTGTGGGTCAGCCCTTAGGGTATGTTTACACGGTCAGTACGCGCTGCGGATTGGATGCTGCGTTCATCCGCAGCATCAAATCCGCTGCGTTCAGATGTTACAGCATAGTGGATGGGATTTGAAGAAATCCCATCTCCACTATGCATGCAGGGACACCCGCGGCTTCCCTGCGTATACGCACATGCAGCGCGTCTTTCTAGACCGCAGACTGTCTATTTATCTTGCGGAGACGCTCTGTCTCCACAAGATCAATATCACCGTCCAATGTATAGGACGCGGTTGCAGCGCCCCAGGGTCCTGGTCGTTGCAGTAATGTCATTCTCCTCTAGGGGGGAGTGATATTACGTTTGGAGGCAAAGAAGTACAACTGAATCCAGGTATCACAAACATGCAACACATTTCGCACTCCAGGCCACCAGGGGGAGCTCTGCTCCTATTTATTAGGGCACTCCTCACACTTCGGTAAAACTGGTTGCCTGGGGAGGACGTTAGTGAGTTGCTGGCTGAGCTTCGCTCAGTTAGTTGGTCCCTGACAGGGGTGGGATCCTGTCAGAGATAGAGACAGAAGGACATGGAGCTGTGCCTGCCCTAAGTGCGGCAGCTTCTAGATAGAGACATTGAAGGAGAACTGTATTGTAGAGAGGGTGAAGAAGTCATAGCAAAGGAGTGGATATCAGAGGAGTTCTGCCCTACACAGGCTGCCTCCTTCTGAGGCGCAGGATCTCAGTAGCCGGAACACCGAGGTAGCAACGATCCTTTATGCCTTGCTCCAGAGACCGGCAGGACAGATAATTTCATGTTACCTGTCCGCTCCTACACCCAGGAGGCAAGGTGGCACCCTTTAGAGGCTGGGGCATGATAGAGTCCTTGTCAAACGCCTCAAGCCACCGGTCATACGGGTTTGTTCTATCCATCTAGGGGACAGAGAGAGAAACATAACACCTTCAACATCTGTGAGGACCTTATGAGACGCTTAGCAGTAAGGTACTAGAGGAAGGCTACTGATTTCTACCTGGACAAGGGGACTCTGGATTTGCCTCCAAACCAGCCGGACTCTGCCTGCCCTGTGGTCTGGTGCCCTGGACTGTGGATGCTGAAGCCTTCAGTAAAGGTAAAGAGACTGCAACCTTGTGTCCTCGTTCTTCACTGCGCCTCTCACCATCCACCATCTACACACTGGGAAGCCCTGGGGATACACTTCACCTGTGGGAAGGTATACCATCTAGCTGCCGTAACATCACCCCAGCGGACCCCTTAAATCAGCGTCGGTCACCCTGACCGAATACCACAGGTGGCGTTACGAACATTTCCCCTTTAAAAAACCTTTCCCTTTTACACAGATGTCCCAGAGGGCCATCGACCAGGTCAGCCACCGTGACATCTCCCATGAACCGAAGGACCTGGTACGAGTATCCCGCTGCCCTTGGGGGCGCTCCGCAGTGATTCCGCATGGTTCAACGAACACATGCGGAATCACTAGCATTCAAAAGACGGCAGCGCTTTGGTCGGAGCGGACATGTGCTGTGCCCAAAGCGCTGCAGGTTTCTGCCCATGGAAACATACCCTAATACGCAGTGTGAGGCAGTGAGGGGAATCTTATACGAGGGTCCTTATGTGTCCCCCAGGATGCGCATAAAAGCATACTAAACCTGCTAGAGTGCATTGCAATTACAGCCACAGCTCTGGTTACAATGCAAAATAAAAGAGAATGTGGACTTGGTTAAGCTATTTGACCAAGTCAGATGTATGAAAACCCGACATCGGCTTTTATTTTTGGAGAGATCTGTAGGATGGTAGTGGGGCAGATCTCTCCCTCCATTCTGGGTCTTGGGAGTGGCCCATGTCCACAATTCCCATTTAAACTTTCAGTTAGGGTATGTGCACACGTTGCAGATTTCCTGCGGATCCGCAGCGTTTTTTGCCTTGTAGAAATGCTGCAGATCCGCAAGTGATTTACAGTACAATGTAAATCAATAGGAAAAAAAATGCTTTGCTAATGGTGCAGAAAATTCCATGTGGAAATGCTGTGGATTAAAAGTAGTGGCATGTCACTTCTTTTGTGCAGATCTGCAGCATTTTTGTACCCATTCCATTATAGAAATCCGCAGGGGTAAAAAACGCAGTAAATCCGCAGCAAATCCGCACAAAATTCGTCCAAAAAAAATGTCAAATCAGCACCTGCGTTTTCTGCCAAGAGATACAGAATCCGCACAAAAAATTGCTGAGGCTAATCCGCAACATGTGCACATAGCCTTAAGGTTTGGGTGTGTCAGTTTTTGGTTTGCAAGCATGAGCCCAGGAGGCTCTGTGCAGGACAAAGCAAAGCCATTGACTCACCCCCCAGGTTTATGGCAACTGATTTGTTATGGACAATCCAGCTGCAAACCAGAGGATAAAGTTTGAGTTATTTTTGTAAGTTACCAAAATAAAGACGTGTAAGGTGAACTAACCTGGGTCACTTCCTCTTTACTACACTGTCGTCAAAGCCTTACATATGGTGGAGAATGTGGGCAGTGTGAACTAAGGCATACCCCAAAGAAAGCTGCATGTCCGTAATTAAGCCTGAAAAGTTTCAAGTCAGTCCTGTGGACCATATGGAGGAGCTAATAAAGTAGTTGTTCTCACCCAACAGCAGCTGCTGCAGTTTCAGAAACAGCAGCAGGATCTGTACCAGCAGCAGACTAACAGCAAGAAGCGCCCCCACCACCGACCCTGGTCCGTCCCGAGGCCTGGGACAAAGTCAGGGCAACGCTGAGGAAAATTAGTCCGGAAGACGACCTGGAAGCCTTCTTCACTTTCTTCGAAAGAACCAACGGACAGGTGAACTTGCCAGTGGGCTGAAATGGTGGCCCTGTTCCTGATGGAAGATACCCAGAAGGAATACTTTGATCTCAGCTGAGAGGATGCTTGCGGCTATAAACGCCTCAAAAATGAGATCCTTGTCTGAATGGGCGTTAATACATATGTACAGGTGCAGCAGGTGGAGGCTGTTATGGACCTGGTGGTTAGGTGCACCAGGAATGACCTGATAGTTAAACACGCAATCGGGACGAGCTCTGGGGAAATGGGAACTCTGCTGACCGCAAACCCTACTCCTATCAACACAACTAGAAATAGCCGTGGAGCGCGCCTGACTCTGCCTAGACGCCTCTTCACAGCCTAAGAGCTAACTACCCCTAAAGAAAGGAAACAAAGCCTCACTTGCCTCAGAGAAATTTCCCCAAAGGTAAAAGCAGCCCCCACAAGTATTGACTGTGAGTTAAGAGGAAATCACAAACACAGGATGAAATAGGCTTTAGCAAAGAGAGGCCAGTCTAACTAAACAGATTGAGGATAGAAAAGGGATCTTTGCAGTCAACACAACAAACTACAAAAACCACGCAGAGTGTGCAAAAAATACCCCCTGCACCGACTCACGGTGCGGTGGTGCCACTCTGCACCCCCAGAGCTTCCAGCTAGCCAGGCAGTTTCATGATAGCAAGCTGGACTAGAACTTAGCAAGAAAAACCATAAGTAACAAATGAACAAGCCGGAACTTAGCTTTTGCTGGAGTAGTCAGGTCCTCAGAAAGATCCAGGAGAGATCTGAACCAGTACTAGAACATTGACAGCTGGCATGGAGTAATGATCTGAGTGGAGTTAAATAGAGAATCCAGCCTAGCCCTAAACGAGGGCAGGTGGGGAAGGAATCTCAGAACCAGCAGCTCCACTCACAGCCACCAGAGGGAGTCCACGGACAGAACTCACCGAAGTACCATTCATGACCACAGGAGGGAGTTCGAGAACGAAATTCACAACAGGAGGCACAACCCTTTAGGTGTCTGTCATTTGACTTATTGGATCTGGTAAAAAAAATTGCTGCAGCCTGAGACCTTGACCCCCAACCCAGATGATAGAGAGGCTGGTCGACCAACTTGTGAGAGCTCTGCCAGCAGCCATATAGCATTGGGTGGGGCAAGGGGACCCGGGCAACCTAAACCAGGTAGATAACTAGATCAAGTCTTATATGGCCACTCAGAGCTTCTTATGGGACTCTGTGGCTATAACGCTGACCTCTATAAGCCCAGGAGCCTGGAAAAGGGACACAATCCTGTACTGGGGTCAGTTAGAACCAAGCCCATACTGAGAGGGTACCCCGGAGTGAGGGTGGCAGGAGACCAGTTTCCCCCAAACCGGTCTTGTTGACTAGTTGTACCACCGCTATCAGATGCCAAGGGCCAGGACATGTAACTGCTAACTGCCCTTTGACTGCTGAACCCATAGACTGCGGATGTATCAACGTATCCCCAGGCCATCTACATCGTGGATACAGGTGCGCGTCAATGGACTTGGGCAGGGGCTCTCTCTTGTACTAAAGGAGCCTAATGACACTTGTCAATGGGTCGTTGATCTCTGGGTTAGAACCCACTGGGGGAAAAGTCGAGGCAATTTGTATAAATGGCGAACTCCACGAGTGTCCAACCGCGGTATGGGGAGGTTATACATGTGGTAGGAGTGGGGACTACTCTTTCTTATAGGACTGTTTTGGGAAGAGACTTGCCCCTGTTCTTGTCCCTGTGGGGGAGTAAAATGAACCCTCCTAGGGTAAATGTCTGTCTGGGCGTGGAACCCGAAGATCCCGAGTCAGGGATACCTGCTGTAGGGGTCACCCTCGTAGGGAAAGAGTGTAAACCCGACATGTTTTCCCTAGAGGTGTTGGCAGGAGAGGTCGAGGAGACCACGTTGATCCCGGAGTTAGAAGTATCCCGGGGGACGATTGGGACAGCCCATCTGCAGGATCCCATTCTGACCTGGGAATGGGAAAGGGTGTTACTCAAGATAAGAGTTCGACAACATGTTCGGGATTTTGAAAAAGCTAAAGATGTTGAGGACCCCTTGACTCCTAAGACAATCCCACGTCATTTTAGGCAATACCACAACTGCTGTACTCAGGATTTTAGGCTCAAAGGAATTGATCAGATTGACATGGGTCCAAGAGGAGGAGATTTGGGAAGAGCTTTGGCGCAGTTAGAGAGGCGATGAATATTCCGTCTAGGTACCATTTCCCCCCATGGCCTTAATGAGACCACTGGTTTTGGGGCTTTTCTTTAATCATTTTGGGATATGGAAATATATAGGTATCCCTATTTTGTGAAGTTTCATGGGGTTTGTTTCAAGGGAATAAAAGGACACCCCTGGAAGAAGCGTTAAGCGAAACGGCGTAGGGGTTCGGGCCATGTGGCTGTCCTGGTCTAAACTTTGGATCCCTTTAAACTTTAAAGTTCCAGATGATCTAATTCCTTTCTTTTATCCTCACAAATGCTATGCTCTTGATTATGCTCATAATATACCACTGAATGTAAGCTACTGTGAGTTGCTGTGATCTACAGTGGGTACGGAAAGTATTCAGACTCTTTTATATTTTTCACTCTTTGTTTCATTGCAGCCATTTGGTAAATTCAAAAAAGTTCATTTTTTTCACATTAATGTACACTCTGCACCCCTTCTTGACTGAAAAAAAGCAGAAATGTAGAAATTTTTGCAAATTTAATAAAAAAGAAAAACTGAAATATTACATGGTCATAAGTATTCAGACCCTTTGCTCAGACCCTCATATTTAAGTCACATGCTGTCCATTTCCTTGTGATCCTCCTTGACATGGTTCTACTCCTTTATTGGAGTCCACCTGTGTTTAATTAAACTGATAGGACTTGATTTGGAAAGGCACACTCCTGTCTATATAAGACCTCACAGCTCACAGTGTATGTCAGACCAAATGAGAATCATGAGGTCAAAATTTTGCTGGAATCACTTTGTATCTCTGTACAAGAGTACTATAGATGTCAGAGGTAGTGCATTTAATCATGTTTTGAGTGTCTAGCATTTCACTCTTCTTGGACCCCCCCTTTTTTTTAACTATATTCTCAGAACTGCCCGGCTGCACATCTGTAATGCACAAAGTCATTGTCACTGAGCCTTGGGTAAGGGTGTGAATGAAACTGTACCATGCACCAAAGGCTGAGGTGACACAAATGCTCCAGCTAGGAGTTACTGAGGAGTCTAGGAGTGGGTGGGCTAGTCCCATTGTATTGATTCCAAAGCTGGACTGATCATTGCGATTTTGTAACGATTTCCAGAAATTGAAAGGATTGTGAGAATGTAACCTTTATCCAATGCCACTGTTGGATGAGTTGATTGAGAGACTGAGGCAGGCCCAGTACTTCACAATGCTCTATCTGGCCAAGGTTTACTGACGGTGAAAGAAAAAGACCGCCTTCATTACACCGGAAGACGGTCTCTATCACTATGTCGTCTTGCCTTTTGGGTTACATGGTGCTCCGGCCACGTTCCAGAGGTTGATGGACATAGTTTTAGAGTCCCATCAGAAGAATGCATCAGTATGCAGTGATATTATCATCTTTAGTACTGACTGGCATAACCACTTGTCCCAGGTGCAAGCAGTAGTGGATTTTCTCCAAGCAACGGGCTTGACAGTGAACCCAAAAAATGTGCAGTAGATCTTGAGGAAGCCCAGTACTTGATGTACGTCATTGGCCGGGGGTTATCAAACCTCAAATAAACCAAATAAACAAAATTGAGGCCATTCAAACCTGGCCCCAGCCTCTTACTGCAAGACACGTAAGAGCTTTCCTCAGCATTATTGGGTATTACTGATGATTTATACCTAATTTTGCAGGGAGATCTGCACCCCTGACCTATCTCTTAAAGGAAAGGAAATTGGTCATGGTTCGGTGGAACCCTCAGGCAGAGAAAGCATTCCAGTCCATGAAGTTGGCGTTGGGCAGACAGCCCGTGCTCACCAGTCCCAAATTCAAGAAGGCTTTATCGTGCAAACGGATGCATCTGAGGTAGGCCTAGGAGCGGTTCTGTCACAGGAGGTGAATGGAGAAGAACATATTATCACCTACTTGAGCAGAAAAAAATTATAGCGTAGTGGAGATGGAGTACTTGGCCATTAAGTGGGCCTTGGAGTCAATATGTTATGGGTTTTATTTTTGGAGAGGTCTGCAGGATAGTAGTTGGGCAGATCTTTCCTTTCACTCCGGGTCTTGGGATAGGCCCATGTCCACGATTCACATTTAAACATCCATAAAGTTTGGGTGTGTCAGTTTTTGATTTGCAAGCATGAGAGCAGGAGGCTCTGTGAGACAAAACACAGGCAAGAGCCAGAGAAAGCAAAGCCATTGACTCACCAACTAGTATAACGGCGAAGCAGTCGCCCACAGCAACAGATTTGATAATCAGCTGTTATGGATGATCCAGCTGTGAACCGGAGGACAGTTTGAGGTATGTTTGTAAGTTGCCAAAATAAAGATTTTTAAGTTGGACTAACCTGGGTCACTGCCTCTTTACCACACAGTCGTGAAAGTAGTTGCATTACAACAGTGAATAGAACAGTAGTGAGCATGTGCGACCACCTCTCCTTTAGACAGTTGCTGGAGCAGTGGTGAGCATTTGCTACCACCTCTTCCAGAGATGGTGACCCGAGTGTTAGTGAGTGTGTACGACCACCTCTCCTACAGACAGTGACTGGAGCAGTAGTGAGTGTGTGTGACCACCTCTTCTATAGACAGTGACTGGGGCAGTAATGAGCATTGGTAACCACCTCTCCTGTAGACTGTTAGTGAGGCGATAGTGAGCGTGTGCGACCACGGAGAATGGAGCGGTAGCGAGCATGTGTGACCACTTCTCCTACAGAAGGTGACTGGAGCAGTAGTAAGCATGTACGACCTCCACTCATATAGACAGTGACCAGAGTGTTAGAGAGTGTGTGTGACCACCTCTCCTATAGACGGTGGATGGGGCAGTAATGAGCGTATGTGACCACCTCTCCTATAGAGGGTGACCAGAGTGTTAGAGAGTTTGTGTGACCAGCTCTCCTATATATGGTGACTGGAGCAGTGGTCACACATGCTCACTACTACTCCATTCACACTGGAGACTTTGGATCTTCTCATGTTTTGTTATGGTCGGATGCCTGGTGATAACATCTTTATCAATTATCCTATGGATAGGTTAAAAGTTTATTTACAGGTCACCAGACCATGGTTATCTTTTGAGGATTTATTCCAAAAAAGGCACCACCCTTCATATTCTATGTGATTTTTTTCAGCACAGCCTCATCCCCATTAATTGAGCTGAAGTGCAGTACTATACACAGCCCATTTACAACAGGGGCACTGTTTCTGAAATAAAGCAGCCGTGATTCTAGAAAATTACTAGAAAACTCCTTTAAAAAATATTTATTATGCTTATTATTTATGCTTGAAATCAATTAATGCTGAGCTCACATCAAAGCCGACTTTATCCTTTGATTTTCAGCCCATGCTCGTACATTGTGCTGAGCGACACCACCGTAACCAATAATTCAATGAGCTGCTTTCCTACTGAGCTGCGAGAAAAGAGACTGACTTCTCACCACCTCCCTTGTATCTGCCATCGCCGCCACTGCATACGACCTGAAACCTTTGCGGAAATATATGGGGGAGGGGGTTATGAATGTCTACTCTGTGAAAGGATATCAGGACCTCCGCAGTAAAAAAAAAAATGATCGATGAAGAAAGCTGTTTGTCATAGAGATTTCTAACGGATCAATGGATTTCCTCCTCTTGGGAGCTCAGAATTGTAGATCTCCTAGAAAGGATCTGAAGGTCGTTTGAAGGAGACTGTGCAAGAAGTGGCGCCGTGGGAATTCAGCCTCATTACTGGCAATGATGATTTATGTTTTATGCTTCTATCCCCATCAGAATACGTACTGGAGGTAGAGAACGAGTGTGTTTTATATGTGATTTAAAGGGGCTGCCCAGTTTAGAGAACCCATTTGTATATTCAACTAGGGAGTTAAAGTGGTTGCAGGGTGCTGCATAAAAAAAATAAAATAATGTATTTTTATGTGTATTGGCACTGCTTCTCTTCCCTCTTCTGGCCTTGTGACATAAATAATGTCACGTAACAGCTGCAGCCAATCAAGAGCCTCTGATCGGGTTCAGAATTCTGTTAGAGCGGAAGAAACAATGTTCTTCTCCTTCAAGGTCAAACAGGGGGACACTGGGCTCAGACTGTAGGACCAGCATCAGGACAGGAGGAAAATATATATATTTTTTATTTTAAACATCATTAATAATTGATTATCCCTTTAATATTTTGGGATCTTTTATTTAGGATTTTCATCTGCTGGCCACAATGGAAAGTATTTACAAAGAGCGTCTTTCGCTGTGGATGTCCTGTCCTGGATTACCCAGACAACCCATTAATATAAATGGACCCTGTGTGAAACCAATATTCCCCTGCGATGGCTCTGCAGGGAAACTAAACAGGTTTTGTCACATACTACAGCCTATCACTGCAATCCAGCAGGAAGACACTTATTGTTAATTGACCCCTTAAAAACAAAAAAGGAATACAATCTAAAATCCATTTCTATTATTTTTTTGAATTCTGAGGGTTTCATTAAACAAGACTTACCTCAACATTTTAACCTTTAAAAATTACTTTTAGATGCTCTACTTTGCAAACAGCCTCACCTAAAATAGTTAAATTCCTTAATGACCATTAATACACCTATATACGGTGGCCCTTTGGGGACATCCGATGTTTTGCAAAATTATTATAGAATATTTCCTATTGCATCTTACAACAGTATTGATTCATTTCCCCCATTATCAGTGCAGTATAATGGACCATGCAGCAGCAGAAGTGACTTACCCAGCATGCCTTTGTTTGAGTCTGACAAACACATGTCCTTCTCCGCACTTGGCAGGACGAACCCGACTACAAAAATTTCTACCCCGTCAGCCATGAGAGCGAGTCCAAGAACAAAATAGAGAGTCCACTGAAATTTTCCATGTCCGCATTCTTGAAGGATCATCTCATATTGTTGGGCCAGCTCTTCCTTGTCCTTCTTTTTCTGACCTTCTAGATCTTCAAAATCTTTAAATTCGGTTACAAGCTGCTGGTTGTCGATGAGGTTGTCCCCTTTCATGGAGTCTGCCCGGGGTATTCCTTGATACTCCCCTTCGTAGATCTCGTCGTCCTCATCGTGGCCTTCAGTGGCATCGCTGGAGCCCCCTTCGTCATCATTTATTGTGTCGCCGCGGTAGTAGCCGTCCTGTGGTTGATAATCGTCATCATCGTCTTCTTCAAACCTAGTGTAGGAGCGTTTTGTGTACTCATCTTGCATCCTGTCAACACCTTTTCCAACCTTCTTGGTCGCATGTTTTTTAACTTCCTTAGCAATGTCTTTGGCCCCTCGTATAAAAGCAGTCCGATCTCTGAATGCTTCATCCATGGTGACCAATTACAAGCCTTTCTAGCCTATTAGGAAAATGTGAATACTATCTATGCTTTTCTTCCAGAATTTTCCAACCTTCTTATTGGGTTCAGCACTTGGCAGGGAGGACAGCTCCTCTTAAGAGACTGTGGCTGAAGAGATGAGCATCCCAGGAGTAGGAAAAGCCGTATATATTCAAAGATTGAGGGTCTCATGTATCCTTATACTTCTCCGCAAAGTAACATCCCAGGAAAGGAGATTTCTTAGCTCCTGAAAAATAAATATATAGCATATCAGTATATGAGGAACATGAATTCACATTAGCTCTCCTCTAGAAGAAGGAAAGCAATTATAAGACAAGGAGCCATGCCACATGAATACATATATGAACCATAACAAAGAGACAACCAACAGCTGTTTCGGGGTTTCTCCTTTTTTCAGTAGGGTACCTGTTGGCTGGGTGAGAGGTCTTTGATATAGGTCTTGGGAGTACTGTTTTTCCTTGTGAGGATCCCTAGTTGGCATAGAAATTCTCCAAAAAGAAAATATACACAAATGTAGACATCTGTTTCAAGGTTCTTACCCCTCATCAGTGCTGGCTGGGTGAAAGGCCTTTAATGTAGATCTAAGGATCACTGATTTTCCTAGTTGGTTTAATTACTCTCCTCCATATAAAAAAAAGGTTCCCACATGTACATATCTGTTTCAAGGTTCTTACCCCTCATCAGCGCAGTGTAGTGTACCAGTTGGCTGGTGAGAGGCCTTTGGGAGTATTGTTTTTCCTTGTGTGGGGATCCCTAGTTGGCTTAGGGAAGCTTCACAAAAAAGAAAAAATATCACATGTAGACACCTCTTTCAAGGTTTGTACTCCTCATCTGCACAGTTGATTGGATGAGAGGCCTTTGATGTAAGTCTACTTGAGGAGAGTATAAACATAAGGGTGAATGACCTCGGGGAGATCAAAACATCCAACACCGCGGAGACACCATCACGTGTTTCTCAATGCAGTGATCCAGAACACTGCCCCCATCCCTAAAGGGAAATATGCAAATGCATGTAGAAAAGCCACGGAGACACCATCACGTGTTTCTCAACGCAAGCAATGAATAGCCAGGTCTTTCACCAGGAAGGAACAACCACGGGAAGGGCAGCATCCAATAAAGGAAAACCACCTATGCCAAAACATGGTATCCATCCACAGACAGCTGTTTCGGGGTATTTGCCCCTCATCAGTGTGGAGTAGGAAACTGGCTATTAGGAGCAGTGCCTGGTGAAAAGACTATAAACATAAGGGTGAATGACCTCGGGGAGATCAAAACATCTTCTTGAGTAGAGTAGTGACAATGCCTTAGTTTTTCTCCAGAAGAAAGCTGTGCCTCTAGTGCCACCTATTGGAAGTAGTTGCAAAAGATAGTGCGAATTGATGGTGCTATTGCGGGTGCTGGACGAGAGGCCTGGGAACCACCTGACAGCATCCCCAGCTCTTTTGAGTAGTCGACCTAATTCAACATGTCAAATCATTCCCATCAGTAACTTAATAAAGAGCAGAAAGCCCCTTTAATCACGCATTGCAACGCAACAAAAGTTACTAGCTTCAGTTCCTCCAAAAGCTAAGTCCAATCAATATCATTAAAGAGGCAGATTTATTTCTTTTGGCAGAGAACTAATTAGTATTTTTTTTTCATTGGGAGCATTGATAAAACATATATTCCCCAAGAGGGAATATGTGTAATATCCATATTTTGACAATTTATTGTTGTTTGGTTGTTTTTTTTTTACAAGTATAGACATAAAATTCCATAAAAAATATATAATTACTACTGTATAGGAGAAGGAAACCAATGCTGGAGAGGATGCACGTACAGATGGCTCCTGGTTGGTGTTTAAACATTTGGCCGCAGTATATTTACCTATTCATTTCAAAACAGGTATAGAAGCTTGAATCCCTCGTATAATGGACGACTTGTTTGGAATCGACGCCGGATGAGTCCAGCAGGTGCGAATTTACCATCTGTGATGTTCACATTATGAGACTATAAACCACAGCCATGTTTTACCCTTCAACGAATCTCCACCCAAACTGTAGACAGTTTTTTAAAACATCACACCTCCCTAAAAATGCAACAACAAGTTGCATATAACACAAAATAGTTCCAAGACAAGTCTTTTATTGTGATGGTATAATTTCCAAATTTCACCTAGCTATATCCCTTTTTTTTATATAGTTCTTCTCCCTTTCAATCTCTACTCAAAAAATTGGATCTATGATGTAATACTAACCTTACACTTCTCCCCACACTAACAATATATCCAGTTGGAAAACTAACCTACGATTTAAAAAAAAAGCCTAAAGATTTAATTTCGTCCTAATTTTCGGAGCTCGATAAATGAATGGGGAGGCAAGCAATTCTCCTCAGCACGTCCGTCTCTGGGAATGCCGGAGGCCAAATCTTGTAATCGCTGGAAATAAGCTGAGTGGAATTCATTTTGCTAGGACTATTCATTATAGCGAGCTAGGAGAGGGTGAAAAATGAAACCGTGCTGTCCCCTACTTGCGCACAACCATGAGCAGGAATGGATGCGGATTTTTAACGACATGTTTTGATACCATATTCAAGAACCATAGTTTTTTTCTATTTTTCCATCAGCATGCCTGTTTGTTTTCAGCGGGACAATAGTTATACATACACAATGGTCAGATATGCGAATATAAATAGTGGTAGTACAAAGATAAGAGTCAGTTACCAGTCAGATGAAAAGCCTGATTTGCGGGGGGAGTGGCTGCCACACGGGAGGCTCGTGGTCCCCTCTGTACCTTGACTTCTTGCCACACGATATGTCGTCTTGACCTCCCCGAATAAAAGCAATAAGCCATACTTTACACAAGCATTATACCTTTTGAGGTCACTCCCCTCCTGCGACCTGGTGTGGCCCTAAATTCCCTCACCTTGCATCTAGCAGCTAAAAACTCCAATACCTAAGATGGGTCATAACTCCTTAATGGACGGTTTTAAGGAGGCAGTTTTGTCGCCATCAGATCCGGCTGTGCATGGGCTCCAAAGGAGGTCTTCCTATAGGAGCTTGGATACTAGCTACAAATGCTTGCAGGAGGATTGTACACTACAACTAAATCCCCCCCTTCCTTCACAGAGGACAATGAGGCGTGCATTATACTGTATGGAGGACTATGGGGTGCAGTATACTATATGAAGGATCATGGAATGCAGTATACTATATGGAGGGCTATGTCAAGGCCATTATAATATTAAGAGTTATATGTGGGTGCCTTTATACTTTATGTAGGGCTATGTGGGGGCCATTATACTGTATGGAAGCAATTATACAGTGTGAAGGTTTGTGTGGCAGCCATTATACTGTTTGGAAGACTAGGAGGGCCATTATACAGTGTGGTGAAGGGTGAGGCCATTGTATATACAGTAGACCTATTATACTGAATAGAGGGCTGTGTGGGGGTAACAGTAGAGTCATCATACCATATGTGTGGAGGGTACTGTGAAATAATTCATTCAGGGTGGATAACATACTGTGTTTAAGGGCACTTTTCTTGGCATCATACTTTATGGGGGCAATGAAAGGGGATTCTAGCGCTTCAGTAGGAGGAACATTACTTTGTAAGGATGACAAAGTTGTGAGATATGCTCTTCTGTGACCCCGCTGAATATGAATTATTAATTTTTTGCTCTTGGGTGGTAGAGTCTAATTAAATGTTCTGCTATGGGGCCCCATGATTTCTATGTATACCCCTGATGTATACAAATGTTTCTAGGGGGATTTCCGCACGCGAGGGCGAAGCATTTGTATCACGGTTAAGCGGGCAGAATTCTACCCCCCTTCATGCTTGAAATGGCTGTTAACAGGAAACAAAAGGTTGTGTTGACCTGTACGATGAGAGAAGCTCGGTTATCAAATCTCTTTGACATTAAGACAATTTATGGTGACTAATTCACTGCCGTGTGTAATAGTAAGCACAATTATATGTACGGGCGTCCTTACCCACTTGTACATGAAAACCAACCGCTGCACTGCCAAAATGTGCCAGAGGGAAGGAAAATGCAAACCACGACCTTTAAAAACGCATCGGACAACATTGTATAAATGAGGATTATTGATTGAGGTAGGACTGTAAGTCTCACCATGCTATTCTTAGTCTCGCTGAGACTTGTAGTCCCTCCATGAATGGCACAGTAATAATATTTATAACAGGGCCCTTGTGCAATTTGTAAGGCTGATGTCGTCCCTACGGCCTCACAGGCTACAGGATCTGGGTGTAGCTGCAACCCCTGCACCCCTTATTGCTACCCCCACAACCCCCCCTTCCCCGGTGGTCATGATCATAAAGTCTTATCCACAATGCTGGTATTTTTAACACACAGCGGATTGGGCATCCTCTGAAATTCGATGCAAAATTTGATGCAAATCAATACGTCATTTGTGGATTGTGATGCAACAACGTCAGTGGGAGATTATTTTTAGGGTATGTCCACAAGAAGTTCACTTTTTAGAATTCAGCATTCCAAAAAGGGTTAATGTTTCCGAAATGCAGACAGAAAATTGTAGAGCGGAGCAGGAGGATGGGGGAGGAGAGGCAGCCTGCAGCCCTCAATGCTGCTCTGTCTCCTTCAATCTTATCTTGCACCGCCAGCCCTTGGTCCCTGCGCAAGAAGCTCCCCTGTGATTCTGCAGGTCCACCCTACAAATACTAGGCACATGGGGAATTAATTCGTTTGTGGCACTAGAGCCGCATCAGCCGCAGTCGTGATCGGACCGCTATGTCTGGGGGCGACCTGAAGGACATATAAGAAAGAGGTGCTTAGGCGAAACTACTGGCTGCACCATACTAAAGTGATGCATACTAGCAGCCTACAACCAGTGGTTACCAGTCATACACCGTTGGTCAAATATAGAACTACAACCTACACAAGATGGCGAGTCGAGACATCACAGAGGTTATAGGAAAATTTGCTGATCCATGGGGTCTGACGTCCCAAAAACAGGGTTCTGAAATAGTCCATTGAATTAGCTATGGCACTGCTTGAGATAGCTAAGTTGGGACAACCCCTCTAATATCGTAGCTTTTGGCAGTAGAATCTGTTATGGCGTGTCCAGACACTTCCTCACGGAAGATGTCAGAGGGAAACGGGGTCCGATCTTTTCTCCTCACATGCTCAGGCGAGCAGAAATAGCAACTAGGAGTCTAGGACTAATTCCACCTTTAAAAGAAAGTTGTGAGGCCACTAGTCAGAAACGTGTCGCTACTAGTGACAAAGGATCCGAAAAATGAAGGTGGACAAGGGGCTATCTACCAGAGTAATAAAAAGATGGTGCTTGTGATGGAATAGGGTCCCATCTCAATTTTTGGCAGTTAATTCTTCTAAAAAAAAAAATAGAAACCCACCCATATGTTCAAGAACTTTTAATCTATATTTTCGATGGTTGTCATCGATGCCCTTTGAATGCTAAACTGGACCGACTTGATGATCCCCATATAATGATAGGGGAACATTAGAAGTAATTCTGGTCACACATATTAGATGGCCGGCAGCAGAACGATCCATCTGCTGATCATTTTGCCAGCAGCCATCTCGGCTGGCTCTCCCATACTCAGAAACGCTTGCTCGGCTGAACTGTCAGGTTCTCTATTACAAAGCCGCCGACTGACACGTCAACTGGTGGCTGATCTCCAGGAGAACAAAGCTGTCCGAAATCGAACATGCCCAATCGGCAATCACTTGGCTGGTGCCCCATAATCATTAGCTTGTCGACTGAACCCGTCGATATTGGCGTCTGTGACCAACATTAGTCTAATGTGTTTGTGAGCCTAAAGAGTATGTGTATGTGTACCAGATGTTTATGTTGTGGGTTTTTTTGTGAACCACAGAGGCCGATGATCTTCTTGGACAAAGTTTTTGGTTGCCCATCGCAGCCATTCAAGCAGCCCTCCACTCTCGAACTTAAATACGAGTATCTTACATTATTCATGGAAAGTACCCAATACTGGGTGCAGAAGGTTCGGAACATATAGAAATGGCCATAAAAAAAAAGAAAAAGGTGGTCCCATAAAAAGTCCCTTTATTGCTTGAAGTGCAGCGGTGTCCACTCAGGGACTAGGCAGTGACCCAGGAAAAGTTCAAAGTAAAGTCTCTTTTAATAACACAGCGTACTCACGAACAAAAGAAGTAAATCAGATCCTCCATATCGCAGCCGGGAAACAAAGACAGTCCGTGACCTGTTATCGTGGGCGACTGCACCGCCGTCGGCGGGGGAAGGGGTGTCAGGCCTTTTGGCTCCGCTTGGCTCTGTGTTGCTGCACACCGTTGAGCTCTGCAGAGACTACTGCTCTGCCTGCATGCAAGACCAAAATTGACAAACCCAAACCCTTCCTACAGGGTTTTTCTCTCAAACTGGAATCTGTGGCCATAGGTCAACTGTAATACCCGGCCTGGAGGAAACGGACCAGCCCCACTTCCTTCCTACAGTCTGTTTCAAAAATAAAAGCCCATATACCGGCTTTTCCTGAACAATGCCCAGGCCAAATAGCTTGACCAGGTCCACGTTTACTTTTATTTTGCCCTGTGACTCACAGGTGTCATGCTGTGACCACAAGGCACTCCAGCAGGTCTAATAGGACTCCGTTCGCATCCTGGGGGATACATATCAACCCTCCCTGCCTCACATGTTTCACATTAAAACGTGGATGCAGGAGAGTCTATGGGATACATGTCCGACACGTATTCCACAGACTCTCTAGCATCCATGTTTTAATGTGAAACAAAAAAGGAAGTTTTTATAGAACCGTGAGTGCCACCTCTTTCTTTTTAATGGATGTTGCTTGACTTGTTTTTTCCTTGGTGAACACTGAGATCCCAGGGGCTCGGTACACTCTGCTTTCCCATGGTTGTCAAACACGTTAGCTGCAGGTGCGACAGCGGTGCTGGTCTCATTTTCTCGTGTTTTATTTTCATAAATATATAGAACATTGTAAAAAATAAATGAACCCAGTATAAAGTTTCTTGGTCGTCCATGACAGTCGTGGTGTTTCGCATAGTTGCAGCTTTATGATTGAGGCTCCGGGGAGCTGCCACTTGATTTTCAACTTGACCTCATCTGATACAATGGGAAGCGCACACGCAATATTTCACCTCAAGCTCTAAATATCCCTGCAGATTGGCGCCTAATCGAGGAGATGGTTCGTGAAAGGCTCTTGATGGCTGAGAAATGTCTTATTTTCTAGAAGAAAAAAAACGGGTCTGGACGGATAATGTCTTTTTAGATCTAAATCCATGGCTGATTAATAAATCAGGTGGAACTTGATGTATAAGGGTATTTTCATTTTCAGCATTATTGCATACGCACCTCGTGCATGCGCAGCTTTCTCTATTCACTGAAGCACTATTTCTCTATTCAAGCACTTATGCAATTTGTTGCTTCCTAAAGTTTGCAGCCGTTCCTGTCATATTAACACTTGTGTAAATCTTGTAGACTAGGAAACCGACCACCGCTGCTGCCTAGCTTGTAAGCACTCCAGGTTTAGGAGGTAACAGCACGCGCCAGCAGTCCTGGACAGCTTCAAAACAGTGCTTACAAGCACTGTGCATGTCCTGCAGTCTTGCAGCAGTGGTCGGTCTCTTAGGCAACGAGCTGTAAATAAAAGAAAAGTGTAAATATCTCAAGAATGGCTGATTATTTAAATAAGAAGTAAATGTCAAAATTGTCTGTATTTGTATTATCTATCTGACAATACCCATTGATGAATATGAAAAAAAAAACACTTTAAGACACTGAGAATTGGGCATTTAAGAGGACGTACACCGTCCAATGCTCCTCCTGGGAAATTTTATATGCAAATTGCTTCTTCAGAGAGAAAGAGGACTTAAACTCTATATAGCGCCATTTGGCATTTACCGTAAGTCACATTACAAGACTCGTTAAAGGGTTGATTGTGACTTGTAGGATCGCTACTTCCAATAGGTGGCGCTATAGATATCAAGTCCTCTTTCTCTCTGAAAAGGCAATTTGCATATAAAATTTCCCAGAGGAGCATTGCACGGCAAATAAGCCTCCTTACCTTGACAAGCCAGAGCTGGTATGTCACTTTCCACAAGGAGAAGCCTTACCCCTTAGACCTCACTCCAGAGCCTCTCACCTAGCCAAATCAGATCTTATACTTTGCACTGATGAGAGTCAATAGCCCGAAACACCGTGAATTGAGATTCTGATTTGGCTTTTATCCTAAGTCACATTACAAGACTCGTTAAGGGGATGACTGTGACTTGTAGGATCGCTACTTCCAACAGGTGGCACTATAGAGTTAAGTCCTCTTTCTCTCTGAAGAGGCAATTTGCATATGAGGACGTACATTAAATCCAACTGATGTATCACATGTTGGAAAATCTAACAGAAAATACATATCCAGTGTTGGCTACACTGAAGTGCCCCTTTAAATGATAACCAAGATAAAGATGACAGCCTAAATCTTCCTTCCAGACCCTATGTAACGACCCCTGACCTTTAAATGCACCATTAAAACTGCTGAATATTCACTTTGCATGCTAAAGAGGGGAGGATTAATGTCTATGCTAATTAGTTTTGGAAATAGAACAGCTCGGAATCACTCTCATGAAATTTCACACAAATCCGTCAGACCAAAAATAACTTCATTAAATTAGAGGAAGTGAAAATGATTTTTATCACGGACGCGTGTGGAAGATTGTTTACTGCGTAGCTGAACTGTGGCCAAGCTTACTGGCATTGGGAAGAAGAGAAATGTTAAGGGGCTCCCGGGAGCTCAATTATCATAGAATAAGGTATGTTATACCTTCCTAATAGAGAAGGCAGCCAATCAGCGGAGATCACCACACACTTTAACGCCCTAGTCATCCTCTATAGGAGAGGTGATCACACACACTCACTACTGCCCCAGTCACCATCTATAGGAGATGTGATCACACACACTCACTACTGCCCCAGTCACCATCTATAGGAGATGTGATCACACACACTCACTACTGCCCCAGTCACCATCTATAGGAGATGTGATCACACACACTCACTACTGCCCCAGTCACTCATACCTCCCAACTTTTGAAGATGGGAAAGAGGGACAAAGTTTGCGGCGCGCAACGCAAATTTTAGGCCACGCCTCTGACCACACCCATTCATAATTAGTCACACCCATATCCACGTCCCAACCACACCCATTTAGCACTGCTGATCACACTGTTTCATATACAATAATTACAGTGGGGCAAAAAAGTATTTAGTCAGTCAGCAATAGTGCAAGTTCCACCACTTAAAAAGATGAGAGGCGTCTGTAATTTACATCATAGGTAGACCACAACTATGGGAGACAAACTGAGAAAAAAAAATCCAGAAAATCACATTGTCTGTTTTTTTATCATTTTATTTGCATTTTATGGTGGAAAATAAGTATTTGGTCAGAAAAAAACAATCAAGATTTCTGGCTCTCACAGACCTGTAACTTCTTCTTTAAGAGTCTCCTCTTTCCTCCACTCATTACCTGTAGTAATGGCACCTGTTTAAACTTGTTATCAGTATAAAAAGACACCTGTGCACACCCTCAAACAGTCTGACTCCAAACTCCACTATGGTGAAGACCAAAGAGCTGTCAAAGGACACCAGAAACAAAATTGAAGCCCTGCACCAGGCTGGGAAGACTGAATCTGCAATAGCCAACCAGCTTGGAGTGAAGAAATCAACAGTGGGAGCAATAATTAGAAAATGGAACACGTTCAAGACCACTGATAATCTCCCTCGATCTGGGGCTCCACGCAAAATCCCACCCCGTGGGGTCAGAATGATCACAAGAACGGTGAGCAAAAATCCCAGAACCACGCGGGGGGACCTAGTGAATGAACTGCAGAGAGCTGGGACCAATGTAACAAGGCCTACCATAAGTAACACACTACGCCACCATGGACTCAGATCCTGCAGTGCCAGACGTGTCCCACTGCTTAAGCCAGTACATGTCTGGGCCCGTCTGAAGTTTGCTAGAGAGCATTTGGATGATCCAGAGGAGTTTTGGGAGAATGTCCTATGGTCTGATGAAACCAAACTGGAACTGTTTGGTAGAAACACAACTTGTCGTGTTTGGAGGAAAAAGAATACTGAATTGCATCCATCCAACACCATACCTACTGTAAAGCATAGTGGTGGAAACATCATGCTTTGGGGCTGTTTCTCTGCAAAGGGGCCAGGACGACTGATCCGGGTACATGAAAGAATGAATGGGGCCATGTATCGTGAGATTTTGAGTGCAAACCTCCTTCCATCAGCAAGGGCATTGAAGATGAAACGTGGCTGGGTCTTTCAACATGACAATGATCCAAAGCACACCGCCAGGGCAACGAAGGAGTGGCTTCGTAAGAAGCATTTCAAGGTCCTGGAGTGGCCTAGCCAGTCTCCAGATCTCAACCCTATAGAAAACCTTTGGAGGGAGTTGAAAGTCCGTGTTGCCAAGCGAAAAGCCAAAAACATCACTGCTCTAGAGGAGATCTGCATGGAGGAATGGGCCAACATACCAACAACAGTGTGTGGCAACCTTGTGAAGACTTACAGAAAATGTTTGACCTCTGTCATTGCCAACAAAGGATATATTACAAAGTATTGAGATGAAATTTTGTTTCTGACCAAATACTTATTTTCCACCATAATATGCAAATAAAATGATAAAAAAACAGACAATGTGATTTTCTGGATTTTTTTTTCTCAGTTTGTCTCCCATAGTTGAGGTCTACCTATGATGTAAATTACAGACGCCTCTCATCTTTTTAAGTGGTGGAACTTGCACTATTGCTGACTGACTAAATACTTTTTTGCCCCACTGTATAAACAAAAAAATATGGCCACACAGTGCTCCATACTGTATAATGGCCACACATGATGCTCCATACTGTATGATGACCTCACATGATGCTCCATACTGTATAATGGCCACACATGATGCTCCATACTGTATGATGACCTCACATGATGCTCCATACTGTATAATGGCCACACATGATGCTCCATACTGTATAATGACCGCACATGATGCTCCATACTGTATAATGACCGCACATGATGCTCCATACTGTATAATGACCGCACATGATGCTCCATACTGTATAATGACTGCACATGATGCTCCATACTGTATGACTGCACATGATGCTCCATACTGTATAATGACTGCACATGATGCTCCATACTGTATACTGGCTGCACATGATGCTCCATACTGTATAATGACCGCACATGATGCTCCATACTGTATAATGACTGCACATGATGCTCCATACTGTATAATGACTTCTCATGATGCTCCATACTGTATATTGGCTGCGCATGATGCTCCTTACTGTATAATGGCCCCACATGATGCTCCATACTGTATAATGACCCCACATGATGCTCCATACTGTATAATGACCGCACATGATGCTCCATACTGTATAATGGCCCCACATGATGCTCCATTCTGTATAATGACCACACATGATGCTCCATACTGTATAATGACCGCACATGATGCTCCATACTGTATATTGGCCGCACATGATACTTCGTACCATATAATGGCCACACATAGCTACTCCTACACACGCGGCTGCGCTCCGTACACTTTGCACACACGGCTCCGCTCCATACACACGTGTTCCGCACCATACACCTCGTACACACGCGGCTCCGCTCCGTACACCTCGTACACATTTAGCTCCGCTCCGTACACCTCATACATACACAGCTCCGCTCCATACACCTCATACACACACGGTTCTGCTCCATACACCTCGTACACATTCAGCTCCGCTCCATACACCTCGTACACATTTAGCTCCGCTCCATACACCTCATACACACACAGCTCCGCTCCATACACCTCATACACACACGGCTCCACTCCGTACACCTCGTACACATTTAGTTCCGCTCCATACACCTCATACACACACGGCTCCGCTCCATACACCTCATACACACACGGCTCTGCTCCGTACACCTCATACACACACGGCTCTGCTCCGTACACCTCATACACACACGGCTCCGCTCCATACACATCATACACACACGGCTCCACTCCGTACACATTCAGCTCCGCTCCGTACACCTCGTACACATTCAGCTCCACTCCATACACCTCGTGCACATTCAGCTCCGCTCCATACACCTCGTACACACACGGCTCTGCTCCGTACACCTCGTACACATTCTGCTCTGCTCCGTACACCTTGTACACGTTCAGCTCCGCTCCATACACCTTGTACACATTCAGCTCCGCTCCATACACCTCGTACACACAGCTCCGCTCCATACACCTTATACACACAGAGCTCCGCTCCATACACCTCGTACACACAGCTCCGCTGCATCCACCTTATACACACAGAGCTCCGCTCCATACACCTCATACACACACGGCTCTGCTCCATACACCTCGTACACATTCAGCTCCGCTCCATGCACCTCGCACACACACGGCTCCGCTCCATACACCTCATACACACATGACTCTGCTCCATACACCTCGTACACACATGGCTCTGCTACATCCACACTGTACACCTCCTGACCCCACACAAGGCATTACTTACCTCATCCTGCAGCACCATGTGGCTAGTTGGCAACCAGCACAGCTGAGTCCTGCAATCCACAGAGGTCCCGATCATGTGACCCCTGACTCCTCCCCTCCTGTGACCTCATCACAGGTCCTGTGCGCAGAAAGCAGGCAGCCATACGGAAGGGTAAGGGCCCGGGGCATGGCTTAACACAAGGGGGCGTGTCGGCTGCTTCTCCTGCTGTCTGCGGGAAGTAGAGCGTCCCGTGCTGGACAGCGGGGCAAAGGCTCAAAACCGGGACAGTCCCACACAATGAGGGACGGTTGGGAGCTATGCAGTCACTGTCTATAGGAGAGGTGGTCACACACACTCACTACCGCCCCAGTCACCGTCTATAGCAGAGGTGGTCACACACACTCACTACCGCACCAGTCACTGTCTATAGGAGAGATGGTCACACACGCTCACTATTGCTCCAGTCACCATCTATAGAAGAGGTGGTCACACACACTCTCTACTGCTCCAGTCACTGTCTATAGCAGAGGTGGTCACACACTCACTACTGCTCTAGTCTCCATCTATAGGAGAGGTGGTCACACACGCTCACTACTGCTCCAGTCACCATCTATAGAAGAGGTGGTCACACACACTCTCTACTGCTCCAGTCACTGTCTATAGCAGAGGTGGTCACACACTCACTACTGCTCTAGTCTCCATCTATAGGAGAGGTGGTCACACACACTCACTACTGCTCCAGTCACTGTCTATAGGAGAGGTGGTCACACACACTTACTACCGCCCCAGTCACCGTCTATAGGAGAGGTGGTCACACAGACTCACTACCGCTCCAGTCACCATCTATAGGAGAGGTGGTCATACACACTCACTACTGCTCCAGTCACTGTCTATAGGAGAGGTGGTCACACACACTTACTACCGCCCCAGTCACCGTCTATAGGAGAGGTGGTCACACACACTCACTACCGCTCCAGTCACCATCTATAGGAGAGGTGGTCACACACACTCACTACTGCTCCAGTCACCGTCTATAGAAGAGGTGGTCACACACACTCACTACCGCACCAGTCACTGTCTATAGGAGAGGTGGTCACACACACTCCCTGCCACCCCAGTCATCGTCTATAGGAGAGGTGGTCACACACACTCACTACTGCACCAGTCACTGTCTATAGGAGAGGTGATCACACACACTCACTACCGCTCCAGTCACCGTATATAGGAGAGGTGATCACAAAACACTCACTACTGCTTCAGTCACCGTCTATAGGAGAGGAGGTAACACACACACACTTCTGCTCCAGTCACCGTCTATAGAAGAGGTGGTCACACACACTCACTACTGCCCCAGTCACCGTCTATAGGAGAGGTGGTCACACAAGCTCACTACTGTTCTAGTCACCGTCTATAGGAGAGGTGGGTACACACACTCACTATCGCCCCAGTCACCGTCTATAGGAGAGGTGGTCACACAAGCTCACTACTGCTCCAGTCACCGTCTATAGGAGAGGTGGTCACACACACTCACTACCGCCCCAGTTACCGTCTATAGGAGAGGTGGTCACACACACTCACTACCGCACCAGTCACCGTCTATAGGAGATGTGGTCAAACATGCTCACTACTGCTCCAGTCACTGTCTATAAGAGATGTGGTCACACACACTCACTAACGCCCCAGTCACCGTCTATAGGAGAGGTAGTCACACACTCACTACTGCTCCAGTCACCGTCTATAGGAGAGGTGGTCACACACACTCACTACTGCACCAGTCACTGTCTATAGGAGAGGTGGTCATACACACTCCCTACTGCCCCAGTCACCGTCTATAGGAGAGGTGGTCACACACACACTCACTACCGCTCCAGTCACCGTCTATAGGAAAGTCAGTGGACTGACAGTGGACGCGATAACGTCACCACCTGGTGCCCGCTGTCAGAAGATGAGCGGGAGGTCGGAGCACCACTGGAACAAGGAGGAAGAGATGTGAGTGTTTTTTTTTTATGAGTGCTTCCTTAAACTTCAGGATCTGCCTATAGGGGGGCTGCCTTACACTTCAGGATCTGCCTATAGCGGAGTTGCCTTATACTTCAGGATCTGCCTATAGGGGAGCTGCCTTATACTTCAGCATCTGCCTATAGGGGGGCTGCCTTAAACTTCAGGATCTGCCTATAGGGGGGCTGCCTTAAACTTCAGGATCTGCCTATAGGGGGCTGCCTTATACTTCAGGATCTGCCTATAGGGGGGCTGCCTTATACTTCAGGATCTGCCTATGGGGGGCTGCCTTATACTTCAGGAACTGCCTATGGGGTGCTGCCTTATACTTCAGGATCTGCCTATAGGGGTGCTGCCTTATTCTTCAGGATTTGCCTACAGGCAGGCTGCCTTATACTTCAGGATTTGCCTATAGGGGGCTGCCTTATGCTTCAGGATCTGCCTATAGGGGGGCTGCCTTATACTTCAGGATTTGCCTATAGGGGTACTGCCTTATACTTCAGGATCTGCATATGGGGTGCTGCCTTATACTTCAGGAACTGCCTATGGGGTGCTGCCTTATACTTCAGGAACTGCCTATGGGGTGCTGTCTTATACTAAAGGGTCTACCTATGGGGTGCTGTCTTATACTACAAGGTCTGCCTATGGGGGTGCTGTCTTGTGCTATAGAGTACGCCTATGGGGAGTGCATTATACTATATGGAGTCCTATGGGGAGTGCATTATACTATATGGAGTCCTATGGGGAGTGCATTATACTATATGGAGGCTTATGGGGAGTGCATTATACTATATGGAGACCTATGGGGAGCGCATTATACTTTATTTAGGATGATCTTGTGCATTATATTATAAGGGGGCCATCTAGTGGGCCATCATACAGTGTGGAGATTACAGTGAAGGGGCCATCATATAGTGTTGGAGCCATCAAACAGTTTGGGGGCTACTAAGGGGTCAGTATATTGTGTGGATGGTACTATACAGTGAGGGGGCATTATACTGTATAGGGGAGCTGTAAAGGGGGGCAGACTCAGGACATTATTAAATGTAAAGTGGGAACTTCTTGTTATAGGGGATCTCAGGTTACTGTGACTATCAAAGGGGCACACATGGCAATATTACTTTCTAGGGAGCAAAATGTGGGCACTGTTTTCTAGGGCACTTGCACCCGGCATTACTATATTATAGAGGGGTGTTTTAGAATTTAGAAGGCACAGAGAACTGCACAGCAGGTGCAGTAATAGGGACACATACGGCAGCAGCGGCTCAGTATTGGGGTATCAGCAGGATGAGGAGTTTGTGCAGGTTGGGAATAGATGGTGATGGGGTGGGAATATGAGAAGTGAAATGTGTCTTTGTTGTATTCTCTGCAGACGAGTCCTGGCTGGAAGAAGTTGTCATGTCGGTCTGTGCCAGATGGAAAAGACGGGAAAAGTGAACGATTCCATCAGAGAACATCAGCGGTAAGGCTACGTTCACATTTGCGTTGTGCGCCGCAGCGTCGGCGCCGCAGCGCACAACGCAAACAAAAACGCGGCAAAACGCACGCTAAAACGCTGCGTTTTGCGCCGCATGCGTCGTTTTTGGCCGAAAGTTGGACGCAAAAAAAATGCAACTTGATGCGTTTCTTGCGTCCAACGCTTGCGGCCATGCGGCGCAAAACGCAGCACAACGCATGTCCATGCGCCCCCATGTTAAATATAGGGGCGCATGACGCATGCGGCGCCGCTGCGGCGCCCGACGCTGCGGCGCTGACCGCAAATGTGAACGTAGCCTAAGTCATTATCTGTAACTGTGCTGTGATCTCTTATATGTTCTGTAGGACTGGTATCTACCACTGACCATATGGCGGTAATATCCATGTTGGTCGTTATATAGAGATTATCTTCAGTAATAGCGCGGTCATCTGCTGAGGTTCTCCTCCACTATTAGGGCGCGTCTCCGAATTGTAAAGAAGGTTACCTGGTTAGGGGCCCACTCAGAAGCTTCGCCCCCCCTGAACCAAAACCCTAGCTACGCCTCTGATGGCCACACAGTGCTCCATACTGTATAATTGCCACACATGATGCTCCATACTGTATAATGGCCAGATAGTGCTCCATACTGTATAATGGCCCCACATGATGCTCGATACTGTATAATGGCCACACATGATGTTCCATACTGTATAATGGCCCCACATGATGCTCAATACTGTATAATGGCCACACAGTGCTCCATACTGTATAATGGCCACACAGTGCTCCATACTGTATAATGGCCACACAGTGCTTCATACTGTATAATTGCCAAACATGATGCTGCTTACTGTATAATGGACACACAGTGCTCCATACTGTATAATGGCCCCACATGATGCTCAATACTGTATAATGACCACACAGTGCTCCATACTGTATAATGGCCACACAAGATGCTCCATACTGTATAATGGCCACATATGATGTCAATACAGTATAATGGCCACACATGATGCTCTATACTGTATAATGGCCACACAGTGCTCCATACTGTATAATGGCCACGCACGATGCTCCATACTGTATAATGGCCCCTCATAATGCTCCATACTGTATAATGGCCCCACAAGATGCTGCGTACAGTATAATGGCCCCACATGACGATGCCAGTGTACAGTCAGGGCTGTAGATGTGTCCCAGCAGCTCTCCTTACAATACAGGCAAAGATTTCCCCACCTGTCGCTGTCCACACTGCTGCCTCACAGATCCTGCACATTGCAATGTAGCCCAGCTCTGCAAACTCTGCATGCACTCAGACAACACCACTATCTACTGGCTCCCCTCCATAACTGCTGTAGTATATAAAGGATGCATATATACACTCACCGGCCACTTTATTAGGTACACCTGTCCAACTTCTTGTTAACACTTAATTTCTAATCAGCCAATCACATGGCGGCAACTCAGTGCATTTAGGCATGTAGACATGGTCAAGACAATCTCCTGCAGTTCAAACCGAGCATTAGTATGGGGAAGAAAGGTGATTTGAGTGCCTTTGAACGTGGCATGGTTGTTGGTGCCGGAAGGGCTGGTCTGAGTATTTCAGAAACTGCTGATCTACTGGGATTTTCACGCACAACCATCTCTAGGGTTTACAGAGAATGGTCCGAAAAAGAAAAAAAATCCAGTGAGCGGCAGTTCTGTGGGCGGAAATGCCTTGTTGATGCCAGAGGTCAGAGGAGAATGGGCAGACTGGTTCGAGCTGATAGAAAGGCAACAGTGACTCAAATCGCCACCCGTTACAACCAAGGTAGGCCTAAGAGCATCTCTGAACGCACAGTGCGTCGAACTTTGAGACAGATGGGCTACAGCAGCAGAAGACCACACCGGGTACCACTCCTTTCAGCTAAGAACAGGAAACTGAGGCTACAATTTGTACAAGCTCATCGAAATTGGACAGTAGAAGATTGGAAAAACGTTGCTTGGTCTGATGAGTCTCGATTTCTGCTGCGACATTCGGATGGTAGGGTCAGAATTTGGCGTAAACAACATGAAAGCATGGATTCATCCTGCCTTGTATGGAGCATCTTTGGGATGTGCAGCCGACAAATCTGCGGCAACTGTGTGATGCCATCATGTCAATATGGACCAAAATCTCTGAGGAATGCTTCCAGCACCTTGTTGAATCTATGCCACGAAGAATTGAGGCAGTTCTGAAGGCAAAAGGGGGTCCAACCCGTTACTAGCATGGTGTACCTAATAAAGTGGCCGGTGAGTGTATATACTGTATATACACATATATACTGTGTATATATATATATATATATATATATATATATATATATATATATACACTCACCGGCCACTTTATTAGGTACACCATGCTAGTAACGGGTTGGACCCCCTTTTGCCTTCAGAACTGCCTCAATTCTTCGTGGCATAGATTCAACTCATAGGGGTGCGTTTTGTTGGATACGGTGAGGCCTATAAGGTATATGTCTCCTTTTATATATTTTCTCCTTTGTGTGTAAAGCACCATATACTTTTTTGAGTGATTTATACTTAGTTTTACATTGCACATGGCACTTTTTTCACACTTTGGCACCTTTTAACCCTATTTAGGGTTACCTCTTCTTAACGTTATTACCTCACGTTTTTATACTATTGGGGAGACATATTTAATTATTTTACTATCTATATCCTTTTGGCACACCGTAGGCTTATGTGGCTTATATATATTTGTCTGGCAATCTTGTTTTAATTTATTATCCAACAAGTGCACTTTTTTAATCGTATGTATCATTACCACTAATAAAAATTTATATTAATACATATACTCTGCTCTGTTTTCCTTTTCTGGGACTGTCATCCTTGCTCTAGGTGTATGGTTTTTTCCTCTCCAGCTCTATATATAGGACAGGTGGTCGCACACGCTAACTACTGCCCCATTGCTATGAATGTTAGCACATAGGTCTGTCCTTTTTTCTAGTACACCCTTACAATGCCCATTGGACAGTGAATGTCGCCTTGGCATAATGGCGGCACGTATGATAAATTGATGCCATTCCATTGGTAATATCATATTACACTCACTATGCTGCACAAACCATGATGCTGAATCCAAATCCTTCACGATCTCGGGCCTCTGCTGATTCCCTCCCACCATCCAAAGCATTTTCCATCTCCGTCACTGTCACAATATTAATTTTCCAGAGTCTTTTTCCTCTCGTCAGGAGAAAACTAAATCTTGCAGAGGGGAGGGGAGAGTAGCGGGCAAAATCATCAGTTTGTTAGCGTAACATGGATTCACGGGCCAGTCACCATGGCAACCACAGTGAGTGATAATAACCGGTAAGGACAAGCCTTTAAACGTCTTCGTAAAGCTCTCGTTCTTCCGGCCAATATTATCTGTACTGGGATTAGCCTATATTTTTCCTGTTTTACAAAATATCAATTTTGTACTAATTTTTGTATATATTTTTCTTGCCATACAAAACCGAAGAGACCTCCATAACTTCCTGTGTGACACATTTATTAAAATATCTCACTGCGCTTGATAATTGTTTATACATCAGATTGTCCAAAAACGGATGCAAAATCGTCTGACCTGCCATACAAGTGACCTGACCTACAGCTTATCTAAAACGTTCACAGCAGCACAGAGTATTTACTGTATGTCCACAATGTAATTGTGTGCAGGGGCTTAGTAATGTAATGTACTGTATGTACACAGTGAATACACCAGCAGAATAGTGAGTGCAGCTCTGGGGTATAATACAGGATGTAACTCAGGATCAGTACAGAATCAGTAATGTAATGTATGTACACAGTGACTGCACTAGCAGAATAGTGAGTGCAGCTCTGGGGCAAAATAAAGGATGCAACTCAGGACCAGTAATGTAATGTATGTACACAGTGAATATACCAGCAGAATAGAGAGTGCAGCTCTGGGGTATAATAAAGGATGTAACTCAGGATCAGTAATGTAATGTATGTACACAGTGAATATACCAGCCGAATAGTGAGTGCAGCTCTGGGGTATAATACAGGATGTAGCTCAGGATCAGTAATGTAATGTATGTACACAGTGTCTGCACCAGCAGAATAGTGAGTGCAGCTCTGGAGTATAATACAGGATGTAACTCAGGATCAGTAATGTATGTACACAGTGACTGCACAGCAGGAAGAGGTGGAGCCTGCATGCCGTGTGCTCTGTGTGCTGCCTAGGGAGAGCTCCTGGGAAGGGAGGTAAAGTTTTTCATCCAGGACTTTTTGTCTGCCCCCTTCCCAGGAAAGAAGGCTCATTTTGGGACTGGCCTCCGGGGCTGGGCCCCCGGCTCCCGCCTCCCGGTCCAAGCCGGCGGGGGGTGGGAGGACTCCAACTCCGGCTAGGGCCACAAGATCTGGCCAAGGATCAGGCAAGGGATCCAGTATGAAGACCCGTAGGACCCCTGAGGCTGCGGCGGCTCCTTCCCCCGGAGGTAGGCCGAGTACGAGCAGGGGTGCTGCAGCAGTGCCCCTTGGTTGGGGTACTAAGGCGGCTAGAGAATCCGCCGTGGGCTATGGTTCACGCATCCATGCGCACCTCTGCGAGTATGAGGACGCCTCAAGGAAGCTAAAATCCCTCTGGGGGGAGTTGAGGGTAGCTAAGGACAGGTCTGACAGGGCCTCCGGCAATAAGAAGGCCGAGCTATCCGCCGCGGTCAAGAAGATAAAACAATCCATACAAGACCTGGAAAGCCGGAAGTGTGAGATCCTGGATGGCAGCGGGCCCTTCCGTGAAAAGCTGGAGAACGACGACCGGTTCAGAGCCATGACCGGTGGGGCTCCGGAGGGGTCACGGAGCTCCGGCCAGGTGGTGGAGGAGGATGATGAGGAATGCGAGGAGGAGGTCGCGCCCTACCCACCGCCTGGTGGCCTGGTAAGAGATCTCCAGGCGTCGCATAGCGGGATAGCCCCCGAGCAGGTGGCTCTCCCGTCAGATTCTGGCCCTTCAGGGGACAGCGGGAGCGAGGGGGAGGATGAGGATGGTGGTAGTAGCAGCGAGGGGGGCTGCCTCGTCATGCAGCAGATCCGGCAGATCGAGTCCCCGGTCCGTTTTAACCAGCTGAGGTTCGGGGATGAGATCTGTGAGGACGAGGCAACCAGGAGGGGGATGAAGAGGAAGGTTAAGAAAAGGAATAACAAGAAAACATCTACTGTGGAGAAATATGTGTATGTCCCCCTCTCTGGGGCCCCCCGATCCCGCTGTGCGGCACCCGCTACCCACCCCGGCTCGGGCTCTGTTGTGGGTCCGCAGCGAGGGAGCGGGGAGAATACAGGCCATGACACGCAGGGCGCTGCCTCTGTTTGTGGTAACGGAGGGGGTAGTGATGTGTCTGATATGGAGCATGATGTGGAAGGTGGCCCAGCGGTGGGCAAGAGAGTGGCAGCCGGGACCGCATCTCCGGCGGTGAGCGCTGGGGTGTCCGGTCCCCCACTTACGGATCCGCTAAATCTGGATCGCTTCTGGGGACCCAGGCACCTAGTAAAGTAAAGGGGGCGGGGCCTGCGGCCTCGGCATTACAGGCTCATAAAAAGAAAATGGTGGGGGCTCCCCTGGCGGGGTCTGCGGTGAGGTCGGGGCCTCCTGCATTGGGGGCACCGCCGCTGGTGGATGCTGAGGGGGAGTGGCCTAGCCTGGGGCCAGCCGCTGGAGTTGCTGTGGCCAGGCTGTTTGTGGCCCAGGGTGTGGTGGTGGGGGGTGCTGTGCCTCAGGGGACTGGTACCGCTGGGGGGGATTCCGGGGGGTGGATCCAGCTCTGGGTCGGCTCTGGGGGTCCCGCTGCGGCCAGTCTCAGGGGGCGTGGCCTCCTCGGCACCCGCTGCCCATGCAGGTGCAGCTTTGGATAGCTCTGCTGTGCGGCTGAAGGCTGGGGGCGTGGCTTCCCAAAGAAAGGAAAAAAAAATGGACTTAGCCAGCAATGGAGCAGGGACTGCAGCAGATAGCAGCAAGGGCGCCTGCCTGGCGGGGTCCCCTGAGTCTGGGGGCTTACCTGCGGTGGGGGCTCCGGTGACAAGGCAGGATGGAGCTGGAGGCGGGTCTGCACCTGGCTTCCTACCTGCCAGTGAGGGAGGAGACTCTGTGCCTGCTATGGTGGAAAGTCAGGCTGTGCTGCTTAAGTCCCATGGCAGCAGGACTCTTAAAGGGACAGCAGCGCTGTGTGTGCCAAACCCCCCAGCAGGGAGGATGCCACCAGTAGGTGGCGGTAGCCGTGAACCTGGAAATACCCAAAAGGTGAGGCAAAATAAATCTGACCCCAGTGTGCATGTGAGTGAGAGTGGGGTGACTGATGGAGTGGATGAGGAGGGTGCGGGTATGGAAGTGTCCATGGTTGAGGATGCGAGTGGCAGTGCGTCTAAGGTGGCAAGTGTGAGTACGGTGTCTGATGGTAGTGGGAGAAGGGGGGAGGGGGCCGGTCCATCTGCCCCCCCAGCCACAGGTTCTCGGAGTTATTCGGGGGTGGTGGCTGGAGCCCCGGGGTCTAGTCAGGGGGTTTCCTCGCCTCTGGACCTAAGGGATAGCGTTTTGCGGCGCCGCTTCCTGGAGGCCCTCAAAAAGGGAGAACGGACGATCGAAGTAGAGGGAAGAGTGGTGGACTTGGCCTTTTGGCTGGATAGACACGGCCAGGCTGCCTTCCAAGATAAAAGGGAAGGGGAAACGGTTTGGTCCCTCCCGACAGCCGGGCAGGGGGTGGCCAGGCGGAATGTGGTCCGTCTTCGGTGGAGGGGCAGTGAAGCGTGCCCGCCAAGGGCGAGGGTTGTGGAGCTCCTTCTGAAGATGGACTTCAGGGCGACGGACATCTTTGCCCTGATTCATCCGTTTGGCACCTCCTTCTTCGATGTCAGTTTTGTTCGGCCAGAGGGCTTGGAGCTTTTCTGGTCGAATTTCGAACTGGCAAAGGGGGAGCCTGGCTGGCGAGACTTTGCCGTGCAGGCGGTGTCTCGCCAAAATAGTGTAAAGAGGGTGACCGTTCTGACAAGTAACGAGTCACTCTCTGGGGTCGACATAATGACGTGGCTTTCCCATTATGGGGAAGTCACCGAGGTCCCTAAAAAAAATAGGGACGAGTTTGGCATTTGGTCAGGGGGCTGGACCTTCATGGTAAAGTTGAAGGTTTCAGGAGGTACGGTCACCCACATCCCTTCCTCAGCATTTCTGGGGAGGGACAGAATCCAGATCTTCTACCAGGGGCAACCGAAGGTCTGCCACAGGTGCGGTGATCCCCGCCACTTCAGCGCAGGCTGCAAGGTACAGAAATGTGCCTTGTGTGGCGGGATAGGCCATCTTGCCGCGGCCTGTGGTGACATTAGGTGTCACCTGTGTGGTGACCTAGGTCACCCGTATAGCCGCTGCCCCCGTTCCTTTTCCAGCACCATCTCTGGCCCGGCAGGGGGGAGCCAAGGGGGGGTCCCCGGTGGTGCAACTTCTGCTGAGGGGAGCTGAGGGGTCGGTGAGGAAAGGCGAGGCTGGTACATCTGCCCACCAGTGGCAACAGGTGAGGAGCCGTAAGGGCAGGGGGCAGGATAAGCCTCAGGCAACTGGGGTGATGACTGCCCCCACCCTGGAGACGGCAGCCGAAGCCTCTGAGGCCCTGGGGGAGAAGGCGGTGAGCGAGGAGATCCGGAGGATGGAGAGGGAGGAGTTGGCTGCTTCTGATAACTCTTCCCAGTATGAAAGTCTGGATGAAGAGGTGGTGGAGCAGCCTAAAAAAACGGGTGACAATCGTACCGGTAAGAGTCGGAAGAAGAGGAAGAACAAGGCTAAAAAATCTAAGCCCCCCCCCTGGCCACTGGGGTGCCTACGGAAGGGCTCGCTGACTCCCCTCTGATCCCCCTCTCCAATCGGTTCCAAGCCCTCGATGACTCTGCTGTGTCGGAGGTCGGGGGTGAGGGGCCGGTCGCAACATCTGAGGTGCCTTCGGGGAGTGGTGAGGTCTGTCCTCCGGGGGATTCACACTCCTCTGGAGGGGGGACCACCTCGGGGTCCAGGGGAAAGGAATCTATTTCTGGGAAATCCAGTGCTATAAAGGAGGATATGGACACCTCGGTATCTTTAAAGAGGAGGGGTGAGTCGGGCTCCTCCTCAGAAGGGGAGAGGAAATCAGGGGGTACGGTTAAAAAACAGGCCATCTAACTCAATCACCCATGATGGCGGAACCTACCCCGTTGACTCTGGCGTCGATTAATGTCGCCAGCATAAAGTCAGATACGGCTAGATTTACGGCCTTTGATTTTTTCACCCGGGTTGAGGCTGATATTTTATTTTTGCAGGAGACCAGACTAACGGACCTGGGGTCCATCTACAAAGCAAAGAGGGAATGGAGGAGTGGGCCCTCATACTGGTCTCTTGCGGCCGAGCCGTATAGCGGGGTAGCGGTCCTTTTTAAGACTGTGGAGGTGGAATGCAGACGGGTGATCGAGGTAGAAATGGGGAGATGTTTGGTCCTTGACATCTTCATGAGGGGACAGGAGCTTCGGCTCATCAATATCTATGGCCCACAATCCAAGTGGGACCGTAAATGTCTCTTCCTGAGGATCAAGCCCTATCTTTTTACGAGCCGGCAGGTGGTCTTCGGTGGGGATTTTAATACTGTAATCAGACTCCGTGATAGGGGAGGCCCCGGAGACCGGCTGGCTTATGATAGCGTAGCCTTGAATAGCATAGTAAGCGAAGCTCGCCTGGTGGATGTCCACATCCGGCACACCCCAGGTCACAGGGGTTTCACCTTTTTTAGGGGAAGCAGTAGGTCTAGGATAGATAGTTTTTTTTTAAAGGAGGAAGCCGTCTCTTCTGCAGTGTCCGCTGTTGAGGTGGAGTTCTCCGATCACTGTTTCATTTTCTTTACTTTGAATGTTACAGAGACCCCCCGGATGGGGAGAGGCCTATGGAAGCTGAATTCGTCCCTTCTGGAAGAGGCGGAAGTAAGACAGTCCTTTGAGGAATTTCTTCAGAGCCAGGTACCTCTCTTGGGTCTTTGTAGCAGTAAGTCTGAGTGGTGGGAGATCTTCAAAAGAAGGGTCGCAGGGTTCTTCCGTCAGCTCTCGAGCCTCAGAGGCCTGAACAGGTACCGCCTGTATCGGGAGCTGGGGAGGAAACTCGAGCAGCTCGTCTCGACTGGAGGGGACCGAGAGGAAATCTCCAGGGTGAAGACCTTGCTCAAGGGGTGCCAGTATGATAGGCACACATCCTTGGTTTTTGAGAGGGATTTCGGGAGGTACCGCTCGCCCGACCCTTACAGAAACTGCAGGTTGTCAGTGAATTGTAAGATGGTGAGAGGACTGATTGACAGTACGGGGTCCCTGAACAGATCCAAATCAGGGATCCTGGAGGTGGTCAGATCCTTCTACTTGCACCTCTTGGGGAGGAGGGATCCTGATCGGGATGAGATGTCGGCTTTCCTGACTGAAACCATCCCTGAGCCAGGGGATGACCCCTCTCTTCATGTTTTGGTAGAAGCAATCAGGGAAGAGGAAGTGAGATGGGCGATTGATGGGCTCCGGCCCAAAAAATCGCCCGGTCCAGATGTCTTAACATCCAAGTTCTACAAGACTTTTAGGGACTCTTTGGTCCCCCTCTTGACTGAGGTTTTTAATTAGTGCCTCTCCTCGGACATTCTACCCAGTTCAATGAGGAAGTCAGCCCTGATTATCCTGTCAAAGGGTAAAGACTCGTCCCGTATTGAGAATTGGCGTCCCATAGCGCTTCTCAATACGGACCGAAAGGTTCTGGCAAAGGTGCTTTTTAATCGGTTGGTGCAGTTTGCGCCCCGGCTCCTTTCGGGGGCCCAGCACTGCTCTGTTCCAGGCCGCAGTACATTTAGTGCTGTGCTCGGTGTCCGGGAGGCAGTGGAGCAGGGCAGGGCAGGTCACTGGAAGGGGTACTTGCTGTCCTTAGACCAGGCGAAGGCCTTTGACCAGGTTAACCATGAGTACCTCTGGTCCGTCCTTCTGAGGTATGGTCTGCCTGGGAGGTTTGTTGATTGGTTGAGAGTTTTATACAATGGGGCAGAGACTTTTCCGCTCGTGAACGGTTGGGTCGGACACCCTTTTGAGGTGAGGTCTGGTGTCCGCCAGGGCTGTCCTCTGAGCCCGCTGTTATACGTGTTTGCGATCGACCCCCTTTTAAGGAGGGTGGAGCGTGGACCGTTGGTGGGAGTGAGGATGGACCAGGCGGAGCCAGAGGCCGCCTTGAGGGTAGTGGCGTACGCTGATGATGTTTCCCTTTTTGTATCCTCGAGAGAGGAGGCAGATTGGGTGATGTCTGAGGTTGAACGCTACTCGGTGGCATCCGGTTCCATGATCAACCGGGACAAGTGTGAGAGTCTCTGGCTGGGAGGGGGAGATCCAAGTTTTGATCTCCCGGACACCCTTCCAGGGCCTCAGGCCACAGCAAAAATATTAGGCATCAGTTTCGGCCCGGGGGACTATCCCCAGCAAAACTGGGAGGGCAGACTTAAGATTGCCACCCAGAAGGTGGATCAGTGGAAGGGTTGGTCTTTGACCCTAAGGGAAAGGGTTAGTCTTGCCAAGGGCTATTTGCTTCCTTTGCTAATATATTTGGGCAGCGTCTGCATCTTGCCAGAGCCTCTTTGGACACGGGTCTACAGCCTGTTTTTCCAATTGTTATGGGGAAATAGGCTGAACCTAATCAAGAGGGAGGTCACGTACCGCACGAGGAGACTAGGAGGGTTGGGTATGGTCAACCCAGTGGTGTTTCTAGTAAACACCTTTCTTAAGGCAAACATCGCCAACCTCTGGTCAGAGAGGGCTCCTCTGTGGGTATTCTCCTGTAGGGGGTGGTTTCGGCCTTTCTTCCAGGAATGGGAGACAGGAGGGCAGGTAAAGGACCTTCGAACACCTTATGGGCATCTTCCGGCTTATGCTACCCCGGTTCTGAAGGTGGGGTCTGGGAGTGTGGGAGATCAGGACCATGTCGAGAAGGTTACTTGACAATAGGGTCCTGTTGACCCACTTTCAGAAGCCCCTGGCGCTCAGGGATTGCCCAAGCTGGGATCTGGAGGTGGGGCTCGGGTTATTGAACTCTAAGCGGATCCCCTTGAAGTTTTGGGACTTGGCTTGGCGCTGCTTCCATGGGAAGCTGTATGTGAGGGACAACCTGAAGTGCAGATGCTCTGATGACCGGGATTGTCCCCGCGAAGAGTGTGGCGGTATGCTTGAAAGCATGGAGCATTTCCTGCTTCGGTGTCCCTTTAATACAGAGGTCTACAGCAGGGTGGGTGCTTCCATTGGCTGGCCTAGGCTGGCAGGCCTTTCCTATGCGGAGTGGGCCTATGGGGCATTCAGGTCCCTTGGTGGCCGAGATCGGGGCACTGTTTTCTTAGTTAGTTTAGTAAATAGGTTCCACACGTGGAATGCACGGTGTCTAGTGTCTACTCAGCGGAAAGTCCTCCCCAGGGAAGAGGTGATTAGGAACATCCTGGGTGACCTGGCAAAAGTGCGCTTGCTGGAGTTTGAGAGGCTGGGTGCAGGGAGGGCCTCTCTTCTTTGGAGGGGTTTCTCCTTTAATGTGCCCTAGGGAGAGTTAGGTTCTGTGTGCCTGTGATAGGGTTGAGTTAGTCTTTTTTATCTTTTTATCTTTATTTTGTAGGGTCAGATAGATGTGTAGGGACAGGGAGGGACAGATAGGGACAGTCTTTAGGGACAGGTAGTTAGTATTAGGTTGGTAGTGAGGGTCAGTGAGGGACAGGTAGGGGCAGGTAGGGAGAGATTGGTAGGGCTATAGGGACAGGATTTTCTCTTTTGTGTTGTTAGGGAGGGTCAGGGTGATGTGCGGTAGATTAGGGTGAGAGCCTCTATGGTCTCCAGTTCCTGGTGGTGGGCTGTAACCCTCACTTATAGATTTTTGTTTTGTAATTGGTAACCCGGGTATAGGGCTTGCAAGCATTGAACTTGGGCCTGTTCTTTGGTCATGGTTATGGTGTGTACTGGTTATTATTATGTTATTATTGATTATATGTTATTATAAGGTTGTATATATGTTACATGTGTACTATGATGCGTGTAGGGGGGATTTAGTTTAGGTGGGGTGGGAGGTTTCTTGGGGGGTGGGGGGATGGGTTTTGGAGAATGGACGTCCGGCGGGATGCCAAGAAGAGGAAAAAAGGGCCATAAACTTCTGTGGACCTTGTTGTATAGTGAAGGCCACAAACTTTCGTGGGACCTTGTGTGATAGGCCACAAACTCTCGTGGGACCTTGTGTGATAGGCCACAAACTCTCGTGGGACCTGGTGTGATAGGCCACAAACTTTCGTGGGACCTTTGGGGGAATGGTGGTGGTTTAGTTTAGGAGGTAAAAAAAAATAAAAAAATAAAAAAAAAAAATATAAAAAATATATGATTAGGTTTTGGTCAGGTGGCCTATTTGCTTTCTTTAGGGCAGTTGGCCGACTTTTGTTTATTTTTCTAGGGATGAATGCATGGGTATGTGTGTATGAGGGAAAAAGGTACAAGGGGAGAGGAAAAAGGATATAGGTTGAGGTCTCTTCCCTTGCTGGGGGGTATTATTGAAATGGAGGAACATTTTGTTTGTATAAATATGCTGGACATTGGACTTTTGGGGACTGTGAATAATTTGTTTTGTTATTGAGTTTGTCTGTAAGCTTTGCCTGTAAGTTTTGTTTTGTACTTTTATAATAAAAAAGAGATACAGGATGTAACTCAGGATCAGTAATGTATGTACATGGCGTTCGGGTACTACAGTAGTGCTGCCTTCCTCTCCAGGAGGGTAGTGCTATGTCTGGAGACAAGTGAGATTCCCTTTGGTAGGTTATCACACACACAACACCGTCCAAATCCAGTCCAGGAGGGGGAGCTCAAAACCCTGTTTTATGGCAGCTTCCCTGGATAAAGATCCTGGTTTGGAGGTGGAGCTAGTTCAGTTAGAGCTAGTTAGTGCAGACAGGAGGGGACTAGGAAGGCCTCCAGGGAGTCAGAGCGCAGTAGCCGGGTACCGGGAGCCCGAGACTTTTGTGGACTATAAGACACAGAGCAGAACCGGAGGGCATTGAATTACATGGACTTTGCCCATATCTACCTGTGGCACAGCAGCACCTTGGAGCCTGGAGTCACCGTGAAAGGACCCCAGTAGGCACGGCTCAAGCTGCCTGCCATACAGGTACCTGTCCCTGGACAGGTGAAGGAATAAGGACTTGGCTTAGGACACTTAGTGCAGCAGGGACCTCAGAGACAGTAAGCGCATAGTGGAAGGCTCCTACTTGACCTGCCAATGGGATTCCACTTGTCTCTGGACTACCCGGACTTCTAATTCACTTGTTGCCGGTGCCCTGGACTGTGGCCTGTCACCCACAAGTAAACCAGGTAAAGACTTATAACCTGTCTCCTCCATTTATTCACCGGCCTTACCATCTATGCCACACACCATAGGACCCCTGGGGACCCCGCTTCACCTGTGGGAAGTGTAACATCTGGGCTGCTGCAACATCCCCCAGGGGACCCCTCTAATGCAGTCTCGGTTCCCCTATTGACCGAACTCCACAGGTGGCGTCACGACAAACTTTGAACATTTAATCCCCTTTATTGTTGATGCCCAGGGCCACAAACCGGGTCACAGCCACTGTGACATCCCCCTTTGCGACCAGACCCGGTGCCGAGTATCCCACTGCCCTGTGGGCGCATCAACTTTGGCATCACAAACAGGATATCATGCCCTGGCATCGCCAGGTACTGTGTGCCAGTGACTGTGACAGTTTGCCGCCAAAACCGCCATTGCCGCGCCGCGTGGAGTGCGAGGGGAAGGAGGAGACATACCTTTGTGGGCAGAGCCAGCTGGAAAGAGCGCGAAGAGGAGAAATGGGTGCCGCGCTGCTGAGAGGAGCGCCGGAAGTGAAGACGCCGTACAGCAATGCCAGAAGTGAGGACGCTGCAAAGTGCCGAGCGGGGCACCAGAGGAACCGCTGCAGACTCCGGAGAGGAGGCCCGGCTTGTACCAGGTTAGCGAGGGGGAAGAGCCATGTCCAACTCAGGAGGAGGATTGGCGGCGGACGCAGCCGCAGTCCCCATAGCACCCCCAGGCCCCGCAATGGACGCATCCACAGACCCAGTGATGCCCGCAGGCCCCGCGGTGGAAGCAGCCACAGGCCCTGTACCGCTACCAGGCCCCGCAGAGCCCGCAGCTCCAGTAAGCCGGCCGGACACCGCCACCACTACGGCGCCCATCATGCCCCTCTCCATGCCGTATATACCTGGAGAGCATGGCTCCCACAGTATACCGGAGAGTCACATACGTTAAATGACTTTAAAGAAAGGCTCTGCAGCCTGTTTGAAGTTTATCCTTTGACAGAGCATCGGAAAATTTACATTTTGACTGGTCAGCTGATTGGTGCGGCCCTGAGAGGTAAAATCCTGGCCAGATGTGGATAAAAGGACTGTGCAGCAGATCTTTGCTAAGCTAAAAATTACTTTTGACACCCATACCACTGAAGAGATAAAAATGAAGTTCTTCGGGTGTAAGCAAAAAGCACAGGACAGTATACGGGACTATGCCCTTAATTTGCAGGAGGCGCTCCAGGCTGTTAATCAAATGGATCCTAACAGTGTACAGGATGGAGATAGACACTTAAAAGAGCAGTTCATTGAGGGGCTCCTGTCCAGCACCCACAGGACTCAGTTATGCATCTTGGCCTTGGAAAACCCTGACCTGGACTTTGCGCAATTTAAGGACAGAGCCATCCGGGTGTTGCTCGAACCTCCACCCAGCTGTGCAGTGCCTCTTAAGCGTCCAGCCCTCACGTACCACCAGGAGATGGCATCATATCCTTAGGTCCCCGTTGAAGCTGATGCACAGGTCCTAGATGATGATTCCTCCACAGGACTACGTCTCCAGGTGCAAGAGCTGACCAAGAGTGTTGCTGCATTAGCCGGACCGTACAGTCTCTACAGGAATCCCCTAAGGAGAAGATCAAGCTGGCTTCCAGACCGGAGGACGTCCCCTGGCAACGACAGAAGAGGATCCCGCCGACCAGAGGGAGAGACGACGATCGCTATCACCAGGATGGACGACCCATCTGCCGCCGCTGCAACCAGGCAGGACACAAGCTACTGTCATTTAAACGAGCGACCCCTGGGGCAGAGGGCCAACCCCCAGGGATAGGACAACCAGGCCCACACAACTGGCGAGCAAAATACGTCGTAGGACGACCAGTTCTCCCCATTGTGATCGACGGCATCCCGATGAACGCTTTGTTGGACACCGGTTCACAGCTTACAACCATGCCTTACATCCTTTATAAGCGTTATTGGGCTGATACAGACATTACCCATGGTCCAGATAGTGACTTAACGATAGTAGCCAGTAATGGTCAGCCTTTGCCGCAGAGGGGATACAAGGAGGTCACCATTAAAGTGGGGCGGGTAGAATTAAAAGCCCAAAGGATGGTGATTGTTCATATTGATTGACGTGAATGTAACCCTATGATGACCATTGTTATTGAAAATTGTCTGGCAGAGGTTATTGTCTTGTTACAACAGGTGGCAGAAACTACTGGTTCCAGTGAACAGAGAGTCCTGCAGAAGGAAATCAGAGCTCTGGTACAAAGACAACAGGTAGAACTATCTGGTGGAGAAATTGGCAGAGTCACAGTGAGTGATCCAATCCCCATTGCAATACCCCCCAGGAGTGAAATGTTGATATGGTGTCGGGCAGCAATAGGTATCAGAGGTAAAGATTACCAGGCCCTGGTAGAACTTGAGTATTCGGACAGTAGGCCTACAATTCTGACAGCCAGAGGGGTGGTTGAAGTTTGCAATGGGAGGGTACCAGTACATGTTCTCAATTGTGGGGAGAAGGAGGTTCACTTAACCAGATATGCCACGATTGCCAAATTGTTTACTGTTGATAACAATGTGATACAGGCAACAGAACTTTTGGTCTCGTCCAACCAGGCGGAGGACAATGGCTCTGCAGGACAAATGGAAGATTGGTGTCAGAAATTACATGTGGGCACTGACTCTACACCTTCACACCAGAAACAAGGCGCTTACCGGGTGGTCCATGAGTATGAACGGGTATTCAGTAAACACCCACTAGATTTTGGGCAGGTAAAAGGGGTACAACATCACATCCCCACGGGAAATGATCCACCCATCAAGGAGAGGTACCGGCCTGTACCTCCAGCTCATTACCAGTGTGCCAAAAGAATGTTGTCAGAGATGAAGGAGGCTGGGGTAATCAGAGATAGTTGTAGCCCCTGGGCAGCTCCATTAGTCCTCGTCAGGAAGAAAGACGGCACCATGAGAATGTGTGTAGATTATAGGCAGATAAACCGCATTACACACAAAGGTGCATACCTGTTGCCTAGAATAGAAGAGTCATTGGCTGCGTTAAAATCTGCTAATTACTCTTCTACCTTGGATCTCACGAGTGGGTACTGACAGGTTCCCGTCACAGAGGCGGACAAGGAGAAGACGGCCTTCACAACACCAATGGGTCTCGCTGAATTTAATTACATGCCGTTTGTACTGTGCAACGCCCCAGGGACATTTCAAAGTTTGATGGAGTGCTGTCTCGGGGACAAGAACTTCAAAACTGTCTTGTTGTACCTGGACGACGTCATTGTCTTCTCCAAGACGTATTAGGACACCTGAAGCACCTGGCCGAAGTGTTTGAAGCCTTGTCCAACTTTAGCTTGAAGGTAAAACCATCAAAATGTCACCTGTTGAAATCCAAAGTACAGTACCTTGGCCATGTGATGAGCTCCGAAGGAGTGGCCCCAGACCCTGACAAGGTCACCGTGATCAGAAACTGGCCAAAACCCAGTAACCTCCATGAAGTCCGACAGTTCCTCGGGTTGGTCGGCTATTACATGAGCGGTCACGTGACCAATCACAAGCCGCGACGTCATCGAAGGTCCTAAACTCCTCATTCTTAGGAACGGAGGCTGCCGGTTACATCGGTAAGGTCCAGGGGCCGCCGGACGGGTGAGTATATCCATATTTTTTATTTTAATTCTTTATTTTTTACATGAATATGGATCCCAGGGCCTGAAGGAGAGTTTCCTCTCCTTCAGACCCTGGGAACCATCCATGATAGCTTCCGATACTTGTGTCCCATTGACTTGTATTGGTATCGGGTATCGGTATCAGCGATATCCGATATTTTTTGGGTATCGGCCGATACTATCCGATACCGATACTTTCAAGTATCGGAAGGTATCGCTCAACACTACTCAGGATCAATACAGGATTAGTAATGCAATGCATACATCCCAACTTTTGAAGATGGGAAAGAGGGACAAAGTTTGCGGCGCGCAACGCAAATTTTAGGCCACGCCTCTGACCACACCCATTCATAATTAGTCACACCCATATCCACGTCCCAACCACACCCATTTAGCACTGCTGATCACACTGTTTTATATACAATAATTATAAACAAAAAAAAATATGGCCACACAGTGCTCCATATGGTATAATGACCCCACATGATGCTCCATACTGTAAAATCAGACTGAAGAAAAGGACAGCGCCACACCGGATAGTGAAAAGCAGCTCACATATTTATTCTGCCTTCTGCGGCAACGTTTCGGTCCGAAGACCTTTGTCAAGCTTGACAAAGGTCTTCGGACCGAAACGTTGCCGCAGAAGGCAGAATAAATATGTGAGCTGCTTTTCACTATCCGGTGTGGCGCTGTCCTTTTCTTCAGTCTGGATTTGGATGTTCTATCTGGGATGGACCCCCTGGTGAGGACATGCGCCCTGATGTCCATAGAGACTATATAATTATAGGGTGCGGCTTTACTGCTTTTTTTGTAACTTCCATACTGTAAAATGGCCACACACAGTGCTCCATACTGTATAATGGCCACACATGATGCTCAATACTGTATAATGGCCACACATGATGCTCCATAGTGTATAATGGCTGCACATGATGCTCAATACTGTATAATGGCCACACATGATGCTCAATAGTGTATAATGGCCACACATGATGCTCCATAGATCCCCCTCACTCCTGTATGCATGGCTCATATCACCCCCCCTGTATGCATGGCTCATCTCCCTCCCATCCCATATACATGGCTCATATCCCCCCCTCCTGTATGCATGGCTCATATTCCCCCTCCTGTATGCATGGCTCATATTCCCCCTCCTGTATGCATGGCTCATATTCCCCCTCCTGTATGCATGGCTCATATTCCCCCCCGAATGCATGGCTCATATTCCCCCCCCCTGTATGCATGGCTCATATTCCCCCCCCCTGAATGCATGGCTCATATTCCCCCCCCCCCGTATACATGGCTCATATTCCCCCCCCGTATGCATGGCTCATTTTCCCCCCCCTGAATGCATGGCTCATATTCCCCCTCCTGTATGCATGGCTCATATCCCCCCCCCCCCGTATGCATGGCTCATATTCCCCCACGAATGCATGGCTCATATTCCCCCCCTGAATGCATGGCTCATATTCCCCCCCCCCCCCCGTATGCATGGCTCATATTCCCCCGCGAGTGCATGGCTCATATTCCCCCCCTGAATGCATGGCTCATATTCCCCTTCCTGTATGCATGGCTCATATTCCCCCCCCTGTATGCATGGCTCATATTCCCCCGCGAATGCATGTCTCATATTCCTCCCCCCTGAATGCATGGCTCATATTACCCCTCCTGTATGCATGGCTCATATTCCCCCCCTGTATGCATGGCTCATATTCTGCCCCCTGTATCCATGGCTCATATTCCCCCCTGAATGCATGGCTTATCCCTCTACCCCCCCGCTCCCGCTCCTGCTCCCATCTTGCATGGCGCGCCGGCTTATGTCCTCTTTCATCCCCCCATCCCCCGTCCCTCATACTCGCCTGTCCCTCATACTCACCTGTCTCACATTGCGCGGCCACGCCGACATCCCCCTCGCTCTGTCCCGACTCCAGGCGCAGCACCTTCCTGCGTGAGCGGTCACGTGATACCGCTCTTTAAGGTCATGAATATGCACATATTCTTGACCTTAATGAGCGGTACCACGTGACCGCTCATTCAGGACGAGCTGTGTACGCCGAGACCAGGCATCACTGGAGCAAGGTGAGGTGAGTATCGTCTTCAAGCAGGGAGGGAGGGTGGGGGGTGGGATCAGAGCGTTCCATGCTGGACAGCGGGGCGAAGCAACAAAACCGGGACAGTCCCGCACAATGAGGGATGGTTGGGAGCTATGGTAATGTATGTACACAGTGACAGCACCTGCAGACTAATGAGTGCAGCTCTGGAGTATAATACAGGATGTAACTCAGGATCAGTAATGTAATGTATGTACACAGTGACTGTACCAGCACAATAGTGAGTGCAGCTCTGGAGTGTCATACAGGAAGAGGCGGAGCCTGCTTGCCGTGTGCTCTGTGTGCTGCCTAGAGAGAGCTCCTGGGAAGGGAGGTGAGGTTTTTCATCCAGGACTTTTTGTCTGCCCCCTTCCCAGGAAAGAAGGCTCATTTTGGGACTGGCCTCCGGGGCTGGGCCCCCAGCTCCCACCTCCCGGTCCAAGCTGGCGGGGGGTGGCAGGACTCCAACTCCGGCTAGGGTCACAAGATCTGGCCAAGGATCAGGCAAGGGATCCAGCATGAAGACCCGTAGGACTCCTGAGGCCACGGCGGCTCCTTCCCCCGGAGGTAGGCCTAGTACGAGCAGGGGTGCTGCAGCGGTGCCCCTTGGTTTGGGTACCAAGGCAGCTAGAGAATCCGCCGTGGACTATGGTTCGCGCATCCATGCGCACCTCTGCGAGTATGAGGATGCCTCAAGGAAGCTAAAATCCCTCTGGGGGGAGTTGCGGGTAGCTAAGTAGAGGTCTGACAGGGCCTCCTGCAATAAAAAGGCCGAGCTATCCGCCGCGGTCAAGAAGATAAAAAAATCCATACAAGACCTGGAAAGCCGGAGATGTGAGATCCTGGATGGCAGCGGGCCCTTCCGTGAAAAGCTGGAGAACGATGACCGGTTCAGAGCCATGACCAGTGGGGCTCCGGAGGGGTCACGGAGCTCTGGCCAGGTGATGGAGGAGGATGATGAGAAAGAGGAATGCGAGGAGGAGCTCACGCCCTACCCACCGCCTGGTAAGAGATCTCCAGGCGTCGCATAGTGGGATAGCCCCCGAGCAGGTGGCTCTCCCGTCAGATTCCAGCCCTTCAGGGGACAGCGGGAGCGAGGGGGAGGATGAGGATGATGGTAGTAGTAGCAGCAGTGAGGGGGCTGCCTCGTCATACAGCAGATCAAGTCCGCGGTCCGTTTTAACCAGCTGAGGTTCGGGGATGAGATCTGCGAGGACGAGGCAACCAGGAGAGGGATGAAGAGAAAGGCTAAGAAAAGGAATAAGAAGAAAACATCTACTGTGCAGAAATTTGTGTATGTCCCCCTCTCTGGGGCCCCCCTGATCCCGCTGTGCGGCACCCGCTACCCACCCCGGCTCGGGCTCTGTTGTGGGTCCGCAGCGAGGGAGAGGGGAGATACAGGCCATGACACGCAGGGCGCTGCCTCTGTTTGTGGTAACGGAGGGGGTAGTGATGTTTTTGATATGGAGCATGATGTGGAAGGTGGCCCAGAGGTGGGCAAGAGAGTGTCAGCCGGGACCGCTTCTCCGATGGTGAGCGCTGGGGTGTCCGGGTCCCCCACTTACGGATCCGCTAAAACTGGATCACTTCTGGGGACCCAGGCACCTAGTAAAGTAAAGGGGGAGGGGCCGAACAGGGGCCTGGCAGAACAGGCTCATAAAAAGAAAATGGTGGGGCCTCCCCTGGCGGGGTCTCCGGTGAAGTCGGGGTCTCCTGCATTGGGGGCACCACCGCTGGTGGATGCTGAGGGGGAGTGGCCTAGCCTGGGACCGGCCACTGGAGTTGCTGTGGCCAGGCTGTTTGTGGCCCAGGGAGTGGTGGTGGGGAGCGCTGTGCCTCGGGGGACTCGTACCGCCAGGGGGATCTCCGGGGGTGGATCCAGCTCTGGGTCGGCTCTGGGGGTCCCGCTGCGGCTGGTCTCAGGGGGTGTGGCCTTCTCGGCACCTGCTGCCCATGCAGGTGCAGCTTTGGATAGCTGTGCTGTGCGGCTGGGGGCGTGGCTTCCCAAGGAGAGAAAAAAAATGAACTTAGCTGCGGTCTGCAATGGAGCAGGGACTGCAGCTGCAGCAGACAGCAGCAAGGGCGCCTGCCTGGCGGGGTCCCCTGAGTCTGGGGGCTTACCTGCGGTGGGGGCTCCGGTGACAAGGCAGGATGGAGCTGAAGGTGGGTCTGCTCCTGGCATCCTACCTGCCAGTGAGGGAGGAGGCTCTGTGCCTGCTGTGGTGGCAAGTCAAGCAGTGCTGCTTAAGTCCTATGGCAGCAGGACTCTTAAAGGGACAGCAGCGCTGTGTGTTCCAAACCCCCCAGCAGGGAAGATGCCACCAATAGGTGGCGGTAGCAGTGGAGAAACAGAACCTGCAAATACCCAAAAGGTGAGGCAAAATAATATTGACCCCAGTGTGCATGTGAGTGAGAGTGGGGTGACGGATGGAGTGGATGAGGAGGGTGCAGGTATGGAAGTGTCCATGGTTGAGGATGTGAGTGGTAGTGCGTCTAAGGTGGCAAGTGTGAATAGGGTGGCAAGTGAGTACAGTGTCTGATGGTAGTGGGAGAAGGGGGGAGGGGGCCAGTCCATCTGCCCCCCCCCCCCCCCGGCCACAGGTTCTCTGAGTTATTCGGGGGTGGTGGCTCGAGCCTCGGGGTCTAGTCAGGGGGTTTCCTCGCCTCTGGACCTCAGGGATAGCGTCTTGCGGCGCCGTCTCCTGGAGGCCCTCAAAAAGGGAGAACGGACGATCGAAGTAGAGGGAAGAGTGGTGGACTTGGCCTTTTGGCTGGATAGACATGGCCTGGCTGCCTTCCAAGATAAAAGGGAAGGGGAAACGGTTTGGTCCCTCCCGACAGCCGGGCAGGGGGTGGCCAGGCGGAATGTGGTCCGTCTTCGGTGGAGGGGCAGTGAAGCGTGCCCACCAAGGGCGAGGGTTGTGGAGCTCCTTCTGAAGATGGACTTCAGGGCGACGGACATCTTTGCCCTGATTCATCCGTTTGGCACCTCCTTCTTCGATGTCAGTTTTGTTCGGCCAGAGGGCTTGGAGCTTTTCTGGTCGAATTTCGAACTGGCAAAGGGGGAGCCCGGCTGGCGAGACTTTGCCGTGTAGGCGGTGTCTCACCAAAATAGTGTAAAGAGGGTGACCGTTCTGACAAGTAACGAGTCACTCTCTGGGGTCGACATATTGACGTGGCTTTCCCGTTATGGGGAAGTCACCGAGGTCCCTAAAAAACAAATAGGGATGAGTTTGGCATTTGGTCAGGGGGCTAGACCTTCATGGTAAAGTTGAAGGTTTCAGGAGGTACAGTCACCCACATCCCTTCCTCAGTATTTCTGGGGAGGGACAGAATCCAGATCTTCTACCAGGGGCAACCGAAGGTCTGCCACAGGTGCGGAGTAGGCCATCTTGCCGCAGCCTGTGGTGACATTAGGTGTCACCTGTGTGGTGACCTAGGTCACCCGTATAGCCGCTGCCCCCGTTCCTTTTCCAGCACCATCTCTGGCCCGGCAGGGGGGAGCAAAGGGGGGGTCCCCGGTGGTGCAACTTCTGCTGGGGCTGAGGGTGGAGGCGTGAGGGGAGCTGAGGGGTCAGTGAGGAAAGGCGAGGCTGGTACATCTGCCCACCAGTGGCAACAGGTGAGGCGCCGTAAGGGCAGGGGGCAGGATAAGCCTCAGGCAACTGGGGTGATGACTGCCCCCACCCTGGAGGCGGCAGCCAAAGCCTCTGAGGCCCTGGGGGAGAAGGCGGTGAGCGAGGAGATCCGGAGGATGGAGAGGGAGGAGTTGGCTGCTTCTGATAACTCTTGCCAGTATGAAAGTCTGGATGAAGAGGTGGTGGAGCAGCCTAAAAAAAGGGTGACAATCGTACCGGTAAGAGTCATAAGAAGAGGAAGAACAAGGCTAAAAAATCGAAGCCCCCCCCTGGCCACTAGGGTGCCTACGGAAGGGCTCACCGACTCCCCTCTGATCCCCCTCTCTAATCGGTTCCAAGCCCTCGATAACTCTGCTGTGTCGGGGGTGAGGGGCCGGACGCAACATCTGGGGTGCCTTCGGGGAGTGGTGAGGTCTGTCCTCTGGGGGATTCACACTCCTCTGGAGGGGGGTCCAGGGGCGAGGAATCTATTTCTGGGAAGTCCAGTGCTGTAAAGGAGGATATGGACACCTCGGTGTCTTTAAAGAGGAGGGGTGAGTCGGGCTCCTCCTCAGAGGGGGAGAGGAAATCAGGGGGTACGGTTAAAAAACAGGCCATCTAACTCAATCACACATGATGGCGGAACCTACCCCGTTAACTCTGGCGTCAATTAATGTCGTCAGCATAAAGTCAGATACGGCTAGATTTACGGCCTTTGATTTTTTCACCCGGGTTGAGGCTGATATTTTATTTTTGCAGGAGACCAGACTAACGGACCTGGGGCCCATCTACAAAGCAAAGAGGGAATGGAGGAGTGGGCCCTCATACTGGTCTCTTGCGGCCGAGCCATATAGTGGGGTAGCGGTCCTTTTTAAGACCGCAGAGGTGGAATGCAGACGGGTGATCGAGGTAGAAATGGGGAGATGTTTGGTCCTTGACGTCTTCATGAGGGGACAGGAGCTTTGGCTCATCAATATCTATGGCCCGCAATCTAAGTGGGACCGTAAATGTCTCTTCCTGAGGATCAAGCCCTATCTTTTTACAAGCCGGCAGGTGGTCTTATGTGGGGATTTTAATACTGTAACCAGACTCCGTGATAGGGGAGGCCCCGGAGACCGGCTGGCTTATGATAGTGTAGCCTTGAATAGCATAGTAAGAAGCTCGCCTGGTGGATGTCCACATCCGGAGCACCCCAGGTCACGGGGGTTTCACCTTTTTTAGGGGAAGCAGTTGGTGTAGGATAGATGGTTTTTTTTAAAGGAGGAAGCCGTCTTTTCTGCAGTGTCCGCTGTTGAGGTGGAGTTCTCCGATCACTGTTTCATTTTCTTTACTTTGAATGTTACAGAGACCCCCCGGATGGGGAGAGGCCTATAGAAGCTGAATTCGTCCCTTCTGGAAAAGGCGGAAGTAAGACAGTCCTTTGAGGAATTTCTTCAGAGCCAGGTACCTCTCTTGGGTCTTTGTAGCAGTAAGTCTGAGTGGTGGGAGATCTTCAAAAGAAGGGTCGCAAGGTTCTTCCATCAGCTCTCGAGCCTCTGCAGGTTGTCAGTGAATTGTAAGATGGTGAGAGGACTGATTGACAGTACGGGGTCCCTGAACAGATCCAAATCAGGGATCCTGGAGGTGGTCAGATCCTTCTATTTGCACCTCTTGGGGAGGAGGGATCCTGATCGGGATGAGATGTCGGCTTTCCTGACTGAAACCATCCCTGAGCCAGGGGATGACCCCTCTCTTCATGTTTTGGCAGAAGCAATCAGGGAAGAGGAAGTGAGATGGGCGATTGATGGGCTCCGGCCCAAAAAATCGCCCGGTCCAGATGTCTTAACATCCAAGTTCTACAAGACTTTTAGGGACTCTTTGGTCCCCCTTTTGACTGAGGTGTTTAATGAGTGCCTCTCCTCGGACATTCTGCCCAGTTCAATGAGGAAGTCAGCCCTGATTATCCTGTCAAAGGGTAAAGACTCATCCCGTATTGAGAATTGGCGTCCCATAGCGCTTCTCAATATGGACCGAAAGGTTCTGGCAAAGGTGCTTTTTAATCGGTTGGTGCAGTTTGCGCCCCGGCTCCTTTCGGGGGCCCAGCACTGCTCTGTTCCAGGCCGCAGTACATTTAGTGCTGTGCTCGGTGTCCGGGAGGCAGTGGAGAAGGGCAGGGCAGGTCACTGGAAGGGGTTCTTGCTGTCCTTAGACCAGGCGAAGGCCTTTGACCGGGTTAACCATGAGTACCTCTGGTCCGTCCTTCTGAGGTATGGTCTGCCTGGGAGGTTTGTTGATTGGTTGAGAGTTTTATACAATGGGGCAGAGAATTTTCCGCTCGTGAATGGTTGGGTCGGACACCCTTTTGAGGTGAGGTCTGGTGTCCGCCAGGGCTGTCCTCTGAGCCCACTGTTATACGTGTTTGCGATCGACCCCCTTTTAAGGAGGGTGGAGCGTGGACCATTGGTGGGAGTCGGGATGGACCAGGCGGAGCCAGATACCGCCTTGAGGGTAGTGGCGTATGCTGACGATGTTTCCCTGTTTGTATCCTTGAGAGAGTAGGCAGATTGGGTGATGTCTGAAGTTGAACGCTACTCGATAGCATCTGGGTCCATGATCAACCAGGACAAGTGTGAGAGTTTCTGGCTGGGAGGGGGAGATCCAAGTTTTGATCTCCCGGACACCCTTCCAGGGCCTCAGGCCACAGCAAAAATATTAGTCATCAGTTTCTGCCCGGGGGACTATCCCCAGCAAAACCGGGAGGGCAGACTTAAGATTGCCACCCAGAAGGTGGATCAGTGGAAGGGTTGGTCTTTGACCCTAAGGGAAAGGGTTAGTCTTGCCAAAGGCTATTTGCTTCCTTTGCTAATATATTGGGGCAGCGTCTGCATCTTGCCAGAGCCTCTTTGGACACGGGTCTACAGCCTGTTTCTCCAATTATTATGGGGAAATAGGCTGAACCTAATCAAAAGGGAGGTCACGTACCACACGAGGAGACTAGGAGGGTTGGGTATGGTCAACCCAGAGGTGTTTCTAGTAAACACCTTTCTTAAGGCAAACATCGCCAACCTCTGGTTAGAGAGGGCTCCTCTGTGGGTATTCTCCTGTAGGGGGTGGTTTCGGCCTTTCTTAGGATGTGCGAGTCTTTTTTCTGTCATTTCAATGCTAGCTTATTGACTGAGCACTCCTCCCATCACCATGTGGTTTTTAATTGCATCTCATTACACTTGGTCCCGGCCAACTCATATGTAGGCTGTGCTGAACAGAGGTTTTCACATTCACCCAGGCATACAGACATTGGCCTTTGGTAAGTGTTCACATTTGGACAGGGAGGTCAGGGACCCATCAGTTTATGAGACCACCTTGACGTCGGTTGATGGGCACACACTATTTGATTATATCAAATTCTGTGCTAAGCGTCTCTTAAATAATTTTCTAATGTTCAAAAGCCATTTTGCTATTCAAATTTCAAGTATTCCATATTAGACATGCTTTGGCACGATAGAGTGCAACCTTTTTTGTATATTTATGTATGGAGGTAGCTGCTCCTGGTATGCACCTATTCACACTAGTTAGGATGTGCGAGTCTTTTTTCTGACCTTTCTTAAGGAAAACATCGCCAACCTCTGGTTAGAGAGGGCTCCTCTGTGGGTAATCTCCTGTAGGGGGTGGTTTCGGCCTTTCTTCCAGGAATGGGAGACAGGAGGGCAGGTAAAGGACCTTCGTACACCTCATGGGCATCTTCCGGCTTATGCTACCCCGGTTCTGAAGGTGATCCGTCGGTGGGGTCTGGGAGTGTGGGAGATCAGGACTAGGGTTGAGCGAAACGGGTCGATCATTTTCAAAAGTCGCCGACTTTTGGCTAAGTCGGCGTCTCATGAAACCCGATCCGACCCCTGTGCTTGTCGGCCATGCGGTACGCGACTTTCGCGCCAAAGTCGCGTTTCAATGACGTGAAAAGCGCCATTTCTCAGCCAATGAAGGTGAACGCAGAGTGTGGGCAGCGTGATGACATAGATCCTGGTCCCCACCATCTTAGAGAAGGGCATTGCAGTGATTGGCTTGCTGTCTGCGGCGTCACAGGGGCTATAAAGGGGCGTTCCCGCCGACCGCCATCTTACTGCTGCTGATCTGAGCTTAGGGACAGGTTGCTGCCGCTTCGTCAGAAGCAGGGAGAGCGTTAGGCAGGGTCCACTAACCACCAAACCGCTTGTGCTGCAGCGATTTCCACTGTCCAACACCACCTTCGGTGTGCAGGGACTGTGGAAGCTATTTTTTTTTTTTTTTCCCCTCAGCGCTGTAGCTCATTGGGCTGCCCTAGAAGGCTCCGTGATAGCTGTATTGCTGTGTGTACGCCACTGTGGAAACCAACTGCTTTTTTCAAAGCACATATCCTCTTGTTCCTTCCTTTCTGCACAGCTATCTTTTTTGTTTGTCCACACTTTTTATTTAATTTGTGCATCAGTCCACTCCTATTGCTGCCTGCCATACCTGGCTTACATTACTGCAGGGAGATAGTAATTGTAGGACAGTCCCTGTTTTTTTTTTGTTTTTTTTGTGGGAGATTAAGATTGGCATTTCTGCTACAGTGCCATCCCTGTGTGTGCCATCTCTCACTGAGTGGGCCATAGAAAGCCTATTTATTTTTTCCGTGATTTGTGTTCTAAATTCTACCTCAACACAAAAACACTACATCAATCAGTGGGAGAAAAATATTGGCCTCAGTCAGGGCTTGTGTGCCACTGCTGTGTGTGCTATCTCTCATTCAGTGGGCTATAGCAAGCCTATTTTTTTTTTTTTTTTTTTTTTTTAATATTATTTGGTTTCTAAAGTCTCCCTGAAAAAAAAAAAATACCTAAAAAAACAGTGGGAGAGTAATATTGCCCTTTCAGCTTGTGTGCCAGTCTTGACTCCTGGGTGTGCCACCTCTCTCCCTCTCATTCAGTGGGCCATAGAAAGCCTATTTATTTTTTTTTTTAAATATTATTGGGTTTCTAAAGTCTCCCTTAAAAAACAAAAAATACATAAAAAAACAGTGGGAGAGTAATATTGCCCTTTCAGCTTGTGTGCCAGGCTTGACTCCTGGGTGTGCCACCTCTCTCCCTCTCATTCAGTGGGCCATAGAAAGCCTATTTATTTTTTTTTTTAAATATTATTGGGTTTCTAAAGTCTCCCTTAAAAAACAAAAAATACATAAAAAAACAGTGGGAGAGTAATATTGCCCTTTCAGCTTGTGTGCCAGTCTTGACTCCTGGGTGTGCCACCTCTCTCCCTCTCATTCAGTGGGCCATAGAAAGCCTATTTATTTTTTTTTTTAAATATTATTGGGTTTCTAAAGTCTCCCTTAAAAAACAAAAAATACATAAAAAAACAGTGGGAGAGTAATATTGCCCTTTCAGCTTGTGTGCCAGTCTTGACTCCTGGGTGTGCCACCTCTCTCCCTCTCATTCAGTGGGCCATAGAAAGCCTATTTATTTTTTTAAAAAAATATTATTGGGTTTCTAAAGTCTCCCTTAAAAAACAAAAAATACATAAAAAAACAGTGGGAGAGTAATATTGCCCTTTCAGCTTGTGTGCCAGGCTTGACTCCTGGGTGTGCCACCTCTCTCCCTCTCATTCAGTGGGCCATAGAAAGCCTATTTATTTTTTTTTTTAAATATTATTGGGTTTCTAAAGTCTCCCTGAAAAAAAAAAAATACCTAAAAAAACAGTGGGAGAGTAATATTGCCCTTTCAGCTTGTGTGCCAGTCTTGACTCCTGGGTGTGCCACCTCTCTCCCTCTCATTCAGTGGGCCATAGAAAGCCTATTTATTTATTTTTTTAAATATTATTGGGTTTCTAAAGTCTCCCTTAAAAAACAAAAAATACATAAAAAAACAGTGGGAGAGTAATATTGCCCTTTCAGCTTGTGTGCCAGGCTTGACTCCTGGGTGTGCCACCTCTCTCCCTCTCATTCAGTGGGCCATAGAAAGCCTATTTATTTTTTTTTTTAAATATTATTGGGTTTCTAAAGTCTCCCTTAAAAAACAAAAAATACATAAAAAAACAGTGGGAGAGTAATATTGCCCTTTCAGCTTGTGTGCCAGTCTTGACTCCTGGGTGTGCCACCTCTCTCCCTCTCATTCAGTGGGCCATAGAAAGCCTATTTATTTTTTTTTTTAAATATTATTGGGTTTCTAAAGTCTCCCTTAAAAAACAAAAAATACATAAAAAAACAGTGGGAGAGTAATATTGCCCTTTCAGCTTGTGTGCCAGTCTTGACTCCTGGGTGTGCCACCTCTCTCCCTCTCATTCAGTGGGCCATAGAAAGCCTATTTATTTTTTTAAAAAAATATTATTGGGTTTCTAAAGTCTCCCTTAAAAAACAAAAAATACATAAAAAAACAGTGGGAGAGTAATATTGCCCTTTCAGCTTGTGTGCCAGGCTTGACTCCTGGGTGTGCCACCTCTCTCCCTCTCATTCAGTGGGCCATAGAAAGCCTATTTATTTTTTTTTTTAAATATTATTGGGTTTCTAAAGTCTCCCTTAAAAAAAAAAAACAAAAACATAAAAAAACAGTGGGAGAGTAATATTGCCCTTTCAGCTTGTGTGCCAGTCTTGACTCCTGGGTGTGCCACCTCTCTCTCATTCAGTGGGCCATAGAAAGCATTTTTTTTTTTTTTCCTTGATTTGTGTTCTAAAATCTACCTCAACACAAAAACACTACATCAATCAGTGGGAGAAAAATATTGGCCTCAGTCAGGGCTTGTGTGCCACTGCTGTGTGTGCTATCTCTCATTCAGTGGGCTATAGAAAGCCTATTTATTTATTTATTTTTTTTCTTATTATTTGGTTTCTAAAGTCTCCCTGAAAAAAAAAAAAAAACATAAAAAAACAGTGGGAGAGTAATATTGCCCTTTCAGCTTGTGTGCCAGTCTTGACTCCTGGGTGTGCCACCTCTCTCCCTCTCATTCAGTGGGCCATAGAAAGCCTATTTATTTTTTTTTTAAATATTATTGGGTTTCTAAAGTCTCCCTTAAAAAACAAAAAATACATAAAAAAACAGTGGGAGAGTAATATTGCCCTTTCAGCTTGTGTGCCAGTCTTGACTCCTGGGTGTGCCACCTCTCTCTCTCATTCAGTGGGCCATAGAAAGGCTATTTTTTTTTTGGTTTTTTTAATATTATTTGGTTTCTAAAGTCTCCCTGAAAAAAAAAAAAAAAACATAAAAAAACAGTGGGAGAGTAATATTGCCCTTTCAGCTTGTGTGCCAGTCTTGACTCCTGGGTGTGCCACCTCTCTCCCTTTCATTCAGTGGGCCATAAAAAGCCTATTTTTTTTTTTTTTTAAATATTATTGGGTTTCTAAAGTCTCCCTTAAAAAACAAAAAATACATAAAAAAACAGTGGGAGAGTAATATTGCCCTTTCAGCTTGTGTGCCAGGCTTGACTCCTGGGTGTGCCACCTCTCTCCCTCTCATTCAGTGGGCCATAGAAAGCCTATTTATTTATTTTTTTAAATATTATTGGGTTTCTAAAGTCTCCCTTAAAAAACAAAAAATACATAAAAAAACAGTGGGAGAGTAATATTGCCCTTTCAGCTTGTGTGCCAGGCTTGACTCCTGGGTGTGCCACCTCTCTCTCTCATTCAGTGGGCCATAGAAAGGCTATTTTTTTTTTGGGTTTTTTTAATATTATTTGGTTTCTAAAGTCTCCCTGAAAAAAAAAAAAAAAACATAAAAAAACAGTGGGAGAGTAATATTGCCCTTTCAGCTTCTGTGCCAGTCTTGACTCCTGGGTGTGCCACCTCTCTCCCTTTCATTCAGTGGGCCATAGAAAGCCTATTTATTTTTTTTTTTAAATATTATTGGGTTTCTAAAGTCTCCCTTAAAAAACAAAAAATACATAAAAAAACAGTGGGAGAGTAATATTGCCCTTTCAGCTTGTGTGCCAGTCTTGACTCCTGGGTGTGCCACCTCTCTCCCTTTCATTCAGTGGGCCATAGAAAGCCTATTTATTTTTTTTTTTAAATATTATTGGGTTTCTAAAGTCTCCCTTAAAAAACAAAAAATACATAAAAAAACAGTGGGAGAGTAATATTGCCCTTTCAGCTTGTGTGCCAGTCTTGACTCCTGGGTGTGCCACCTCTCTCCCTTTCATTCAGTGGGCCATAGAAAGCCTATTTATTTATTTTTTTTAAATATTATTGGGTTTCTAAAGTCTCCCTTAAAAAACAAAAAATACATAAAAAAACAGTGGGAGAGTAATATTGCCCTTTCAGCTTGTGTGCCAGTCTTGACTCCTGGGTGTGCCACCTCTCTCTCTCATTCAGTGGGCCATAGAAAGGCTATTTTTTTTTTTTGGTTTTTTTAATATTATTTGGTTTCTAAAGTCTCCCTGAAATAAAAAAAAAACTTAAAAAAACAGTGGGAGAGTAATATTGCCCTTTCAGCTTGTGCGCCAGTCTTGACTCCTGGGTGTGCCACCTCTCTCTCTCTAATTGTGGGCCATAGAAAGCCTTTTTTTTTTTTTTTTTTTTTTAATATTATTTGGTTTCTAAAGTCTCCCTGAGAAAAAAAAAAAATAAATTAGGTGGGAGATTAATATTGACATTAGTGCTTGAGTGACAGTCCTGCGTGTGTGTCATCTCTGTGATTTTGTGCCACAGAAAACAGAGTGTGTAACATTGTGCCTGATTTTCCTTGTGGTCTCACCAACCTGTTAAGGGATATTGAAATCATACTGAAGTTATAGCTCACCGTGTAAGTTGTTTGACAGCAACAAATAAAGTTACTTTGGTTAAGATTTTAAAACAATGAGGAAGTCTGGTGCAAGAGGTCGTCGTGGGCGTTCATTGTCAGCTGGTAATGATGGTAGTGGTAGTGGAGCATCAGGTGGTCGTGGGGATAAAAATATTCCACCTAAGTCTGGAGCTGTGGAGCCAGTTTCGTCGTCAGGCTACACAAGGCCTCGAACGCTCTCTTTTCTGGGAGTAGGAAAACCGCTTTTAAAGGCGGAGCAGCAACAGCAAGTTTTGGCTTACATTGCAGACTCAGCCTCTAGCTCTTTTGCCTCCTCTTCCGAAACTGGTAAATGTAAAAGCAGCGCGTCGCTTGTGGATGTTCACGGTCAGGGACAAGTCGCTTCCTTGTCCTCCTCAGCAAAAACTACAACAAGAGAGAAGGATGCAGCAGGCGACACAACGGGTCACTCCATGGAGCTCTTTACACATACCGTCCCTGGCTTAGAAAGTGAAACATTTAACAGGCCATGCCCATTACAAGTATATTCTGACATGGAGTGCACTGATGCACAGCCACAGCCAGAGTACTATGCTGCTCCTTTGACTCAGACCACCACATTGCCCTCTCAGGGTACAGATCCACAATCAGACCCTGATGAGACTATGTTGCCCCGCCACGAACGCTATACCACCGACCGACACAGTGACACAGACGAAGTTGCACACGAGCTCGAAGAGGAGGTAATAGATGACCCAGTTATTGACCCCGATTGGCAGCCATTGGGGGAACAGGGTGCAGGCGGCAGTAGTTCAGAAGCGGAGGTGGAGGAGGGGCCACAGCAGGCATCAACATCGCAACAGGTTCCATCTGCCGGGCCCGTATCTGGCCCAAAACGCGTGTCAAAGCCAAAACCTGTTGGAGCACAGCGTTGCCATCCGGTTAAAGCTCAGTCTGCAATCCCTGAAAAGGGATCCGAGTCTAGGAAGAGTGCAGTCTGGCATTTTTTTAAACAACATCCAACTGATCAGCGCAAAGTCATCTGTCAAAAATGTTCAACTAGCTTAAGCAGAGGTCAGAATCTGAAAAGTCTAAATACTAGTTGCATGCATAGACACTTAACCACCATGCATTTTCAAGCCTGGACTAACTACCAAACGTCCCTCAAGGTTGTAGCACCCTCGGCCAAAGAAGCTAGTCAGCAACGCAACATCCCTTCCGTCACTGTAAGGCCACCATTTTCCGCACCACCGGCAGTATCTGTGCAGGTTTCTTTGCCAGCCAAAAGCAGTCAGGGTCAGGGAATCACCAGTTTTGTAGGAGGAAATATTGCATCTAGGGCACCGGCGGAAACAATACCGTCTCCAACCGTCTCTCAGTCTGCCATGTACACCGGCACACCCGAAAGTTCCACGATCTCCAGCTCTCCAGTCCAGCTCACCCTACATGAGACTCTGGTTAGAAAAAGGAAGTACTTATCCTCGCATCCGCGTACACAGTGTTTTAACGCCCACATAGCTAGACTAATCTCGTTAGAGATGATGCCCTACCGGTTAGTTGAAAGCGAAGCTTTCAAAGCCCTGATGGAGTACGCTGAACCACGATACGAGCTACCCAGTCGACACTTTTTTTCCAGAAAAGCCATCCCAGCCCTGCACCAGCATGTTAAACAGCGCATCGTCCATGCACTCAGGCAATCTGTGAGTACAAAGGTGCACCTGACTACAGATGCATGGACCAGTAGGCATGGCCAGGGACGTTATGTGTCCATCACGGCACACTGGGTGAATGTGGTGGATGCAGGGTCCACAGGCGACATCAATTTAGGGACAGTTGTGCCTAGCCCACGGTCTAGGAAACAGTTGGCTGTAGGCGTTCGCACCCCCTCCTCCTCCTCCTCCTCGTCCTCCTGCAGAAGCTACAGCTCTTCCACAGAACGCAGTCTGCCAACCACTCCATCGGCAGATGACACTGTTGCACACCAGTTGTCCCATTATGGGCCAGCTACTGCCAAGCGTCAGCAGGCTGTATTGGCTATGAAGTGCTTGAGCGACAACAGACACACCGCGGAAGTTCTGTCCGAGTTCTTGCAACAAGAAACACAGTCGTGGCTGGGCACAGTAGATCTTGAGGCAGGCAAGGTAGTGAGTGATAACGGAAGGAATTTCATGGCTGCCATCTCCCTTTCCCAACTGAAACACATTCCTTGCCTGGCTCACACCTTAAACCTGGTGGTGCAGTGCTTATTGAAAACTTATCCTGGGTTCTCCGACCTGCTCCTCAAAGTGCGTGCACTTTGCTCACATATCCGACGTTCGCCTGTACACGCCAGCCGTATGCAGACCTATCAGCGGTCTTTGAACCTTCCCCAGCATCGCCTAATCATAGACGTTGCAACAAGGTGGAACTCAACACTGCACATGCTTCAGAGACTGTGCGAACAGAGGCGTGCTGTTATTTATTTGTGGGAGGATACACGGGCAGGCAGTAGGATGGCAGACATGGAGTTGTCAGGTGTGCAGTGGTCTAAGATACAAGACATGTGTCAAGTCCTTCAGTGTTTTGAGGAATGCACACGGCTGGTTAGTGCAGACAACGCCGTAATAAGCATGAGCATCCCCCTAATGCGTCTGCTGATGCAAAGTTTGACGCACATAAAGGAGCAGGCGTCTGCACCAGAGGAAGAGGAAAGCCTTGATGACAGTCAGCCATTGTCTGGTCAGGGCAGTGTACAGGACGAGGTAGCGGGCGAAGAGGAGGTGGAGGACGAGGAGGATGATGGGGATGAGTATATTTTTAATGCCGAACCTTTCCCGGGGGCACAGGAAATTGGTTGCGTGTCACGGCCGGGTTCTGGTTTTTTGAGGGACACAAGTGACGTAGATTTGCCTGCAACTGCCCCTCAACCAATCACAACCGGAGATTTGACAACTGGAACTTTGGCCCACATGGCGGATTATGCCTTACGTATCCTAAAAAGGGACACACGCATTACGAAAATGATGAACGATGACGATTACTGGTTGGCCTGCCTCCTTGATCCACGCTATAAAGGCAAATTGCAAAATATTATGCCACATGAGAACTTGGAACTAATATTAGCAACCAAACAATCAACTCTTGTTGACCGTTTGCTTCAGGCATTCCCAGCACACAGCGCACGTGATCGTTCTCACACGAGCTCCAGGGGGCAGCAGACTAGGAGTGTTAGGGGTGCACACATCAGAAGTGGCGTTGGACAGAGGGGTTTTCTGACCAGGTTGTGGAGTGATTTTGCTATGACCGCAGACAGGACAGGTACTGCTGCATCAATTGAAAGTGACAGGAGACAACATTTGTCCAGTATGGTTACTAACTATTTTTCATCCCTTATCGATGTTCTCCCTCAACCGTCATTCCCATTTGATTACTGGGCCTCCAAATTAGACACCTGGCCAGAATTGGCAGAATATGCATTGCAGGAGCTTGCTTGCCCGGCAGCAAGTGTCCTATCAGAAAGAGTATTCAGTGCTGCAGGTTCAATATTAACCGAAAAAAGGACTCGTCTGGCTACCCAAAATGTTGACGATCTAACATTCATTAAAATGAACCACAACTGGATTTCGAAATCTTTTGCCCCACCTTGCCCGGCCGACACCTAGCTTTCCTATGAAAGGCTCTTGCCTGTGAATTACTTTTCTAATGTCTAATTTGCTGCAGCTGATTGTACAGCATACGACATGTTTACACCTCCCTAAATGGCCAAACTCCCCACACGGGGCCGTGGTATCGCGACTTGGCGCAAGCACCCGTGAGACTGCTGTTTGTCTGAAGAGGTGGGTGTGCTCGCTTTTGGTTGACGGCATTGCTACTGGGTCCCTCATAGTACAATGTAGTGTCTCTGGCGGTGGTGGTGCACACCCAACGTCAGACACACCGTTGTAACATGAGGGGCCCTGGGGCGGTCCCGCCGGCCTCTAGAGAGTTCCCCCCTACCCCAGCTCAAAATGTGCTCTACCACATGCAAAATTATGTCGCACAGCTCCACCAATCTTTAGTCTATTCGCTGACATCATTCAATGTCTGGCACTGACAATACAAATTTGTAGACATCTACGATGCAACTTAAAGTAGTCTGTGTCTGTGTCCTATATTGGCACCATTAAATAGTTACTGCCAAATTACTATGTCAGAAACTCAGCAGATGAGCCCACCCCTGTACCTAAGTATGCCACCTTTTTTTTTGTTTTGGTTGTTTTGCGAGACATTAACATCTATTTATATTTTGGGAGTACTGGGACAGACACTCCTTGCACTACTCCTCCACTCACCACCAAGCTGCCCGTGTATCCATGTAACCGCTGTAAAACTGCCATGAGCCTATTGTTTGTTATTTTAGGCCTTTGAAGCCTGTCTGCGGTCCCTCCTTCCACTAGTCCTCCACTGACCAGACCACTGCTGCCCGTGTACCCCTGGAACCAATTATAAAGTGCCTACAGCCAGCCCATTTTCTTATGTTAGGCCTTTGAAGCCTGTCTGCGGTCCCTACTTTAAATACTCCTCCACTGACCACCAAGCTGCCTGCCCGTGTATCCATGTAACCGCTGTAAAACTGCCATGAGCCTATTGTTTGTTATTTTAGGCCTTTGAAGCCTGTCTGCGGTCCCTCCTTCCACTAGTCCTCCACTGACCAGACCACTGCTGCCCGTGTACCCCAGGAACCAATTATAAAGTGCCTACAGCCAGCCCATTTTTTTATATTAGGCCTTTGAAGCCTGTCTGCGGTCCCTCCTTCCACTAGTCCTCCACTGGCCAGACCACTGCTGCCCGTGTACCCCTGGAACCAATTATAAAGTGCCTACAGCCAGCCCATTTTCTTATGTTAGGCCTTTGAAGCCTGTCTGCGGTCCCTACTTTAAATACTCCTCCACTGACCACCAAGCTGCCTGCCCGTGTATCCATGTAACCGCTGTAAAACTGCCATGAGCCTATTGTTTGTTATTTTAGGCCTTTGAAGCCTGTCTGCTGTCCCTCCTTCCACTAGTCCTCCACTGACCAGACCACTGCTGCCCGTGTACCCCTGGAACCAATTATAAAGTGCCTACAGCCAGCCCATTTTTTTATGTTAGGCCTTTGAAGCCTGTCTGCGGTCCCTCCTTCCACTAGTCCTCCACTGGCCAGACCACTGCTGCCCGTGTACCCCTGGAACCAATTATAAAGTGCCTACAGCCAGCCCATTTTCTTATGTTAGGCCTTTGAAGCCTGTCTGCGGTCCCTACTTTAAATACTCCTCCACTGACCACCAAGCTGCCTGCCCGTGTATCCATGTAACCGCTGTAAAACTGCCATGAGCCTATTGTTTGTTATTTTAGGCCTTTGAAGCCTGTCTGCGGTCCCTCCTTCCACTAGTCCTCCACTGACCAGACCACTGCTGCCCGTGTACCCCTGGAACCAATTATAAAGTGCCTACAGCCAGCCCATTTTTTTATGTTAGGCCTTTGAAGCCTGTCTGCGGTCCCTCCTTCCACTAGTCCTCCACTGGCCAGACCACTGCTGCCCGTGTACCCCTGGAACCAATTATAAAGTGCCTACAGCCAGCCCATTTTCTTATGTTAGGCCTTTGAAGCCTGTCTGCGGTCCCTACTTTAAATACTCCTCCACTGACCACCAAGCTGCCTGCCCGTGTATCCATGTAACCGCTGTAAAACTGCCATGAGCCTATTGTTTGTTATGTTAGGCCTTTGAAGCCTGTCTGCGGTCCCTACTTTAAATACTCCTCCACTGACCACCAAGCTGCCTGCCCGTGTATCCATGTAACCGCTGTAAAACTGCCATGAGCCTATTGTTTGTTATTTTAGGCCTTTGAAGCCTGTCTGCGGTCCCTCCTTCCACTAGTCCTCCACTGACCAGACCACTGCTGCCCGTGTACCCCTGGAACCAATTATAAAGTGCCTACAGCCAGCCCATTTTCTTATGTTAGGCCTTTGAAGCCTGTCTGCGGTCCCTACTTTAAATACTCCTCCACTGACCACCAAGCTGCCTGCCCGTGTATCCATGTAACCGCTGTAAAACTGCCATGAGCCTATTGTTTGTTATTTTAGGCCTTTGAAGCCTGTCTGTGGTCCCTCCTTCCACTAGTCCTCCACTGACCAGACCACTGCTGCCCGTGTACCCCTGGAACCAATTATAAAGTGCCTACAGCCAGCCCATTTTTTTATGTTAGGCCTTTGAAGCCTGTCTGCGGTCCCTACTTTAAATACTCCTCCACTGACCACCAAGCTGCCTGCCCGTGTATCCATGTAACCGCTGTAAAACTGCCATGAGCCTATTGTTTGTTATTTTAGGCCTTTGAAGCCTGTCTGCGGTCCCTCCTTCCACTAGTCCTCCACTGACCAGACCACTGCTGCCCGTGTACCCCTGGAACCAATTATAAAGTGCCTACAGCCAGCCCATTTTTTTATGTTAGGCCTTTGAAGCCTGTCTGCGGTCCCTCCTTCCACTAGTCCTCCACTGGCCAGACCACTGCTGCCCATGTACCCCTGGAACCAATTATAAAGTGCCTACAGCCAGCCCATTTTCTTATGTTAGGCCTTTGAAGCCTGTCTGCGGTCCCTACTTTAAATACTCCTCCACTGACCACCAAGCTGCCTGCCCGTGTATCCATGTAACCGCTGTAAAACTGCCATGAGCCTATTGTTTGTTATGTTAGGCCTTTGAAGCCTGTCTGCGGTCCCTACTTTAAATACTCCTCCACTGACCACCAAGCTGCCTGCCCGTGTATCCATGTAACCGCTGTAAAACTGCCATGAGCCTATTGTTTGTTATTTTAGGCCTTTGAAGCCTGTCTGCGGTCCCTCCTTCCACTAGTCCTCCACTGACCAGACCACTGCTGCCCGTGTACCCCTGGAACCAATTATAAAGTGCCTACAGCCAGCCCATTTTTTTATGTTAGGCCTTTGAAGCCTGTCTGCGGTCCCTCCTTCCACTAGTCCTCCACTGGCCAGACCACTGCTGCCCGTGTACCCCTGGAACCAATTATAAAGTGCCTACAGCCAGCCCATTTTCTTATGTTAGGCCTTTGAAGCCTGTCTGCGGTCCCTACTTTAAATACTCCTCCACTGACCACCAAGCTGCCTGCCCGTGTATCCATGTAACCGCTGTAAAACTGCCATGAGCCTATTGTTTGTTATGTTAGGCCTTTGAAGCCTGTCTGCGGTCCCTACTTTAAATACTCCTCCACTGACCACCAAGCTGCCTGCCCGTGTATCCATGTAACCGCTGTAAAACTGCCATGAGCCTATTGTTTGTTATTTTAGGCCTTTGAAGCCTGTCTGCGGTCCCTCCTTCCACTAGTCCTCCACTGACCAGACCACTGCTGCCCGTGTACCCCTGGAACCAATTATAAAGTGCCTACAGCCAGCCCATTTTTTTATGTTAGGCCTTTGAAGCCTGTCTGCGGTCCCTCCTTCCACTAGTCCTCCACTGGCCAGACCACTGCTGCCCGTGTACCCCTGGAACCAATTATAAAGTGCCTACAGCCAGCCCATTTTCTTATGTTAGGCCTTTGAAGCCTGTCTGCGGTCCCTACTTTAAATACTCCTCCACTGACCACCAAGCTGCCTGCCCGTGTATCCATGTAACCGCTGTAAAACTGCCATGAGCCTATTGTTTGTTATGTTAGGCCTTTGAAGCCTGTCTGCGGTCCCTACTTTAAATACTCCTCCACTGACCACCAAGCTGCCTGCCCGTGTATCCATGTAACCGCTGTAAAACTGCCATGAGCCTATTGTTTGTTATTTTAGGCCTTTGAAGCCTGTCTGCGGTCCCTCCTTCCACTAGTCCTCCACTGACCAGACCACTGCTGCCCGTGTACCCCTGGAACCAATTATAAAGTGCCTACAGCCAGCCCATTTTTTTATGTTAGGCCTTTGAAGCCTGTCTGCGGTCCCTCCTTCCACTAGTCCTCCACTGGCCAGACCACTGCTGCCCGTGTACCCCTGGAACCAATTATAAAGTGCCTACAGCCAGCCCATTTTCTTATGTTAGGCCTTTGAAGCCTGTCTGCGGTCCCTACTTTAAATACTCCTCCACTGACCACCAAGCTGCCTGCCCGTGTATCCATGTAACCGCTGTAAAACTGCCATGAGCCTATTGTTTGTTATTTTAGGCCTTTGAAGCCTGTCTGCGGTCCCTCCTTCCACTAGTCCTCCACTGACCAGACCACTGCTGCCCGTGTACCCCTGGAACCAATTATAAAGTGCCTACAGCCAGCCCATTTTTTTATGTTAGGCCTTTGAAGCCTGTCTGCGGTCCCTCCTTCCACTAGTCCTCCACTGGCCAGACCACTGCTGCCCGTGTACCCCTGGAACCAATTATAAAGTGCCTACAGCCAGCCCATTTTCTTATGTTAGGCCTTTGAAGCCTGTCTGCGGTCCCTACTTTAAATACTCCTCCACTGACCACCAAGCTGCCTGCCCGTGTATCCATGTAACCGCTGTAAAACTGCCATGAGCCTATTGTTTGTTATTTTAGGCCTTTGAAGCCTGTCTGCGGTCCCTCCTTCCACTAGTCCTCCACTGACCAGACCACTGCTGCCCGTGTACCCCTGGAACCAATTATAAAGTGCCTACAGCCAGCCCATTTTTTTATGTTAGGCCTTTGAAGCCTGTCTGCGGTCCCTCCTTCCACTAGTCCTCCACTGGCCAGACCACTGCTGCCCGTGTACCCCTGGAACCAATTATAAAGTGCCTACAGCCAGCCCATTTTCTTATGTTAGGCCTTTGAAGCCTGTCTGCGGTCCCTACTTTAAATACTCCTCCACTGACCACCAAGCTGCCTGCCCGTGTATCCATGTAACCGCTGTAAAACTGCCATGAGCCTATTGTTTGTTATTTTAGGCCTTTGAAGCCTGTCTGCGGTCCCTCCTTCCACTAGTCCTCCACTGACCAGACCACTGCTGCCCGTGTACCCCTGGAACCAATTATAAAGTGCCTACAGCCAGCCCATTTTTTTATGTTAGGCCTTTGAAGCCTGTCTGCGGTCCCTCCTTCCACTAGTCCTCCACTGGCCAGACCACTGCTGCCCGTGTACCCCTGGAACCAATTATAAAGTGCCTACAGCCAGCCCATTTTCTTATGTTAGGCCTTTGAAGCCTGTCTGCGGTCCCTACTTTAAATACTCCTCCACTGACCACCAAGCTGCCTGCCCGTGTATCCATGTAACCGCTGTAAAACTGCCATGAGCCTATTGTTTGTTATGTTAGGCCTTTGATAGCCTGTCTGCGGTCCCTACTTTAAATACTCCTCCACTCACCACCAAGCTGCCTGCCCGTCTATCCATGTAACCGCTGTAAAACTGCAATGAGCCTATTGTTTGTTATTTTAGGCCTTTGATAGCCTGTCTGCGGCCCCTACTTGCAATACTCCTCCACTGACCACAATGCTGCCTGGAGTGCCTGCCTGTGTATCCATGTAACCGATGTAAAACTGCCATGACTGCCTACTGTTTGTTATTTTAGGCCTTTGATAGCCTGTCTGCAGCCCCTACTTGCAATACTCCTCCACTGACCACACCAATGCTGCCCGTGTACCCCTGGAACCTATTTAAAAGTTCATAGAGCCTAGTTATATATTTTATTTACTATTAATAAGGCCATGATGGACTACGCTGTACCACGCTACAAGCTAACCAGTCGACACTTCTTTTGCGAGAAAAGCCATCCCAACCCTCCACCAGCATGTAGAAGACCGCATTGTCCATGCACTCTGGCAATCTGTGAGTACAAAGGTGCACCTGACAACAGACGCATGGACCTGTAGGCATGGCCACGGAAGATTACGTGTCCATTACGGCGCAATGGGTTAATGTGGTGGATGCATGGTCCACAGGGGACAGCCTACTAAGTCTGTCTGCAGTCCCTAATTCAAATTGTCCTCCACTGTCTAAATCGGAGCTTCCACCTTCTGGCTTTCGGCCTATAGTATCAGAAATTAAACTGCATTTGGCCTTCAACTTTGGTTAGGGCCTACTAACGGCTTCTGCCCCTCCCTGGTGTTGCCCTCAACTAAATAAAGCTGAGCTTCAACCTTCTGCTCCAAATTACCATTTTAAAAAATGCAATAGGCTTTTCCGGCCTACTAAAGGTGTCTGTCTGTGTGCCCCTGCCTGGTGTTGTCCTCAACTAAATAAAGCTGAGCTTCAACCTTCCGGCTCTCATTAAGTGGTTTTAAAAAAAAAAAATGGTGGTTAGGGCCTACTAACGGCTTCTGCCCCTCCCTGGTGTTGCCCTCAACTAAATAAAGCTGAGCTTCAACCTTCTGCTCCAAATTACCATTTTAAAAAATGCAATAGGCTTTTCCGGCCTACTAAAGGTGTCTGTCTGTGTGCCCCTGCCTGGTGTTGTCCTCAACTAAATAAAGCTGAGCTTCAACCTTCCGGCTCTCATTAAGTGGTTTTAAAAAAAAAAAATGGTGGTTAGGGCCTACTAACGGCTTCTGCCCCTCCCTGGTGTTGCCCTCAACTAAATAAAGCTGAGCTTCAACCTTCTGCTCCAAATTACCATTTTAAAAAATGCAATAGGCTTTTCCGGCCTACTAAAGGTGTCTGTCTGTGTGCCCCTGCCTGGTGTTGTCCTCAACTAAATAAAGCTGAGCTTCAACCTTCTGCTCCAAATTACCATTTTAAAAAATGCAATAGGCTTTTCCGGCCTACTAAAGGTGTCTGTCTGTGTGCCCCTGCCTGGTGTTGTCCTCAACTAAATAAAGCTGAGCTTCAACCTTCCGGCTCTCATTAAGTGGTTTTAAAAAAAAAAATGGTGGTTAGGGCCTACTAACGGCTTCTGCCCCTCCCTGGTGTTGCCCTCAACTAAATAAAGCTGAGCTTCAACCTTCTGCTCCAAATTACCATTTTAAAAAATGCAATAGGCTTTTCCGGCCTACTAAAGGTGTCTGTCTGTGTGCCCCTGCCTGGTGTTGTCCTCAACTAAATAAAGCTGAGCTTCAACCTTCCGGCTCTCATTAAGTGGTTTTAAAAAAAAAAAATGGTGGTTAGGGCCTACTAACGGCTTCTGCCCCTCCCTGGTGTTGCCCTCAACTAAATAAAGCTGAGCTTCAACCTTCTGCTCCAAATTACCATTTTAAAAAATGCAATAGGCTTTTCCGGCCTACTAAAGGTGTCTGTCTGTGTGCCCCTGCCTGGTGTTGTCCTCAACTAAATAAAGCTGAGCTTCAACCTTCCGGCTCTCATTAAGTGGTTTTAAAAAAAAAAAATGGTGGTTAGGGCCTACTAACGGCTTCTGCCCCTCCCTGGTGTTGCCCTCAACTAAATAAAGCTGAGCTTCAACCTTCTGCTCCAAATTACCATTTTAAAAAATGCAATAGGCTTTTCCGGCCTACTAAAGGTGTCTGTCTGTGTGCCCCTGCCTGGTGTTGTCCTCAACTAAATAAAGCTGAGCTTCAACCTTCCGGCTCTCATTAAGTGGTTTTAAAAAAAAAAAATGGTGGTTAGGGCCTACTAACGGCTTCTGCCCCTCCCTGGTGTTGCCCTCAACTAAATAAAGCTGAGCTTCAACCTTCAGTTCCAAATTACCATTTTTAAAAATGCAATTGGCTGTTCCGGCCTACTAAAGGTGAATGTCTGCCCCTGCCTGGTGTTGTCCTCAACTGAATAAAGCTGAGCTTCTACCTTCAGTTCCAAATTACCATTTTTAAAAATGCAATTGGCTGTTCCGGCCTACTAAAGGTGTCTGTCTGCCCCTGCCTGGTGTTGTCCTCAACTGAATAAAGCTGAGCTTCAACCTTCAGTTCCAAATTACCATTTTTAAAAATGCAATTGGCTGTTCCGGCCTACTAAAGGTGTCTGTCTGCCCCTGCCTGGTGTTGTCCTCAACTGAATAAAGCTGAGCTTCAACCTTCAGTTCCAAATTACCATTTTTAAAAATGCAATTGGCTGTTCTGGCCTACTAAAGGTGAATGTCTGCCCCTGCCTGGTGTTGTCCTCAACTGAATAAAGCTGAGCTTCTACCTTCAGTTCCAAATTACCATTTTTAAAAATGCAATTGGCTGTTCCGGCCTACTAAAGGTGTCTGTCTGCCCCTGCCTGGTGTTGTCCTCAACTGAATAAAGCTGAGCTTCAACCTTCAGTTCCAAATTACCATTTTTAAAAATGCAATTGGCTGTTCCGGCCTACTAAAGGTGTCTGTCTGCCCCTGCCTGGTGTTGTCCTCAACTGAATAAAGCTGAGCTTCAACCTTCAGTTCCAAATTACCATTTTTAAAAATGCAATTGGCTGTTCCGGCCTACTAAAGGGGTCTGCCCCTGCCTGGTGTTGTCCTCAACTGAATAAAGCTGAGCTTCTACCTTCTGCCTCTTACTAACTGCTGTTTTTTAAAAAAATTGGCTGTTCCGGCCTACTAAAGGTGTCTGTCTGCCCCTGCCTGGTGTTGTCCTCAACTGAACAAAGCTGAGCTTCCACATTCTGGCTTTCGCCCTATACTATCAGATATTAAACTGCATTTGGCCTACTAGTGTGGTTAGGCCCTTGAAACAGTGTCTGCTGCTCTTGGGTTTGCTACTCCACTGAACAAAGCAATGCCGCCTGTTTAGTCCTGTTACCAATTTTGAACTGCATTTAGCCTACTTTATTCTTTGGCCCTATATCTGTTTCCTCCTCATCCTGCCCATTGCCCAGCCACTGCTAGATGAGTCTGCTGGTACATTGACCTACACCACTACATTCCCCTTATACTCTACACAGCCAGAATCTGACCCTGCTGAAAGTAAGGTTCCCCTTCCCGCATGTTATAACACCTTACACAGGGACAGAGAGGAAGGTGCAGATGAAAGTGCAGGTTCCTTCATCAGGTGGGGGGGCATACTCGTTGGCGACGTCACTGGCACAGGGCCCCTCAGAGTACGCAAAAGTGTCGCTGCTGGTGGGAGGCGCCCCCGCCATGCAAACACACCGCCGTACTTTGAGGGGCCCTGTGCCAGTGGCAATGCGAACGAGTGGGCCCCCCCCTGCTTGCTCAGGATCACAGCACTTGCAACTTTTAAATACTTACCTTTCCCTGCAACACCGCCGTGACGTAGTCCGCATTTCCTGGGCCCACGAAAAACTTGAGCCAGCCCTACTCCCCCCACAACTTTCCCCCAATTCCCTATGCCCAACTATTATTATACAGTTAATTAAGGATTGGCAAGCTTCAGAAACAAGAATGGATGTTTTTGGCATTAAAATGGGCACTGTAGGTGTTTTCCTGGCCTCCACTCACTGCCGACTATGCTTCCCCATTGACTTGCATTGGGTTTCGTGTTTCGGTCGATCCCCGACTTTTAGCGATAATCGGCCGACTGCACTCGACTCGACTCTGGACAAAATCGGGTTTCCCAAAACCCTACTCGATCTTAAAAAAATGAAAGTCGCTCAACCCTAATCAGGACCATGTCAAGAAGGTTTCTTGACAATAGGGTCCTGTTGACCCACTTTCAGAAGCCCCTGGCGCTCAGGGATTGCCCAAGCCGGGATCTGGAGGTGGGACTCGGGTTATTGAACTCTAAGCGGATCCCCTTGAAGTTTTGGGACTTGGCTTGGCGCTACTTCCATGGGAAGCTGTATGTGAGGGACAACCTGAAGTGCAGATGCTCTGATGACCAGGATTGTCCCCGCGAGGAGTGTGGCAGTATGCTTGAAAGCATGGAGCATTTCCTGCTTCGGTGTCCCTTTAATACAGTGGTCTACAGCAGGGTGGGTGCTTCCATTGGCTGGCCCAGGCTGGCAGGCCTTTCCTATGCGGAGTGGGCCTATGGGGCATTAAGGTCCCTTGGTGGCTGAGATCGGGGCACTGTTTTCTTAGTTTAGTAACTAGGTTCCACACGTGGAATGCACGGTGTCTAGTGTCTACTCAGCGGAAAGTCCTCCCCAGGGAAGAGGTGATTAGGAACATCCTGGGTGACCTGGCCAAAGTGCGCTTGCTGGAGTTTGAGAGGCTGGGTTCAGGGAGGGCCTCTCTTCTATGGACAGAGCTGACAGAAAACCGTGCGCACCACCATCTTAGACTTCTAGGGGCCCCCCTGGGACTGGACCTGAGTCCCCAACATCACCGTGAGTCTGTTCCTGTTTGGTGCACCAATTAGGGCCTAGTGTAGGCTTCAGTAGTCAGTACACGGGAGCAGTGTGGCCTGCTTAGTAAAGGCCAGGGAGGTTATATGTAGAGTAGCATCATTATTTGTTTATTGTTTAAATTTGCTTGTGAGTAGTGTTGAGCGATACCATCCGATACTTGAAAGTATCGGTATCGGAAAGTATCGGCCGATACCGGCAAAGTATCGGATCCAATCCGATACCGATACCCGATACCAATACAAGTCAATGGGACTCAAGTATCGGACGGTATTCCTGATGGTTCCCAGGGTCTGAAGGAGAGGAAACTCTCCTTCAGGCCCTGGGATCCATATAAATGTGTAAAAGAAAGAATTAAAATAAAAAATATCGCTATACTCACCTGTCCGACGCAGCCTGGACCTCAGCGAGGGAACCGGCAGCGTTGTTTGTTTAAAATTCGCGCTTTTACTTGGTTACGTGAAGTCCCGGCTTGTGATTGGTCAGGGCGGCCATGTTGCCGGGACGCAGACCAATCACAGCAAGCCGTGACGAAATTACGTCACGGCTTGCTGTGATTGGTCCGCGTCCCGGCAACATGGCCGCCATTAACCAATCACAAGCCGTGACGTCACGGGAGGCTGGACACGCGCGCTTTTTAAAAAGCGCGCGTGTCCAGCCTCCAGTGACGTCCCGGCTTATGATTGGTCACGGCGCCATGTTGCCGGGACGCGGACCAATCACAGCAAGCCGTGACGAAATTACGTCACGGCTTGCTGTGATTGGTCCGCGTCCCGGCAACATGGCCGCCATTAACCAATCACAAGCCGTGACGTCACGGGAGGCTGGACACGCGCGCTTTTTAAAATGGGCGCGTGTCCAGCCTCCCGTGACGTCCCGGCTTGTGATTGGTTGCGCCGCGGTCAACCAATCACAAGCTGGGAGGCTGGACACGCGCGCATTTTAAAATTTTAAAATGCGCGCGTGTCCAGCCTCCCGGCTTGTGATTGGTTGATCGCGGCGCAACCAATCACAAGCCGGGACGTCACGGGAGGCTGGACACGCGCCCATTTTAAAATGCGCGCGTGTCCAGCCTCCCGTGACGTCACGGCTTGTGATTGGTTGCGTCTCCCATGTGACTGCGACGCAACCAATCACAAAGCCGGGACGTAATTTTAAAATCCTTAAGGACCTGAAATTACGTCACGGCTTGCTGTGATTGGTTGCGTCGCCCATGTGACTGCGACGCAACCAATCACAACGCCGGAACGTAATTTTAAAATCCTGAAGGACCTGAAATTACGTCACGGCTTGCTGTGATTGGTTGCGTCCCGGTCACATGGGCGGCACGCAACCAATCACAAGCCGGGACTCACGTAAAGGAAAGAAAAGCGCGAATTTTAAACAAAGAACGCTGCCGCTTCCCTCGGTAAGGTGCAGGCTGCGTCGGAGAGGTGAGTATAGCAATATTTTTTATTTTAATTCTCTCTTTTACACATTTTTACATTAATGTTGTTTCGATACCGATACCCGATATCACAAAAATATCGGATCTCGGTATCGGAATTCCGATACAGCAAGTATCGGCCGATACCCGATACTTGCAGTATCGGAATGCTCAACACTACTTGTGAGACATATTTTGAGTCTGTAATAGTTGGAGCACCGTGCTATTTTACGGGAAAGATAATGTTTATAACTCTTGTAAAGTGTCTCTTGCTATTGCATACCCCTGTTTGCATCTTCCTCACCCACTTCATTCCTTGCCTCCCAATAAATCTACCCTTTGTTGTTTGCACCTCATCTTGTGTACAGTAGTCTTTCTGCACCGTGGTGGTCCCCCGGCCATCGCTTCACAGAGCAGAGAGAAGAGCCGCAGGTTGCAGAGTAAAGAACAGCCGCAGGTTGCGGGGCAAAGAGCAGAGCTGCAGGATGCGGAGCAAAAGAGCTGGAGTGAACATAATGAAACACACAGCGAATATAGGGAAGGCTACAGACAGGGGTCCAAACGGACACAGGTATAGGACTTAGTTCAGACAGGGTGAGATAAGGGATTAGGTACAGGAATAAGGATTCAGACCAGGGTATGCAGCCCCCTGGGAGACAGAAACGAGAGACACAAGATACAGGTACAGACCAGGGTATGCAGCCACCTGGGAAGTGGAAACAAGAGATACAGCAAGACAGGACCTGGCAACTCAGCAGCAAGACACAAACTGAGAAAGTTCAGGCCTCCCCCTAGGGGTGCAGATGCCTTAAGTACCTGATGCCTCTTGGCAATTGGCTGGGGACACCTTAGGAAGGTGCATACAGGATCTATAAGAATCAGGAAGTGTCGGGGCCGCCGCACTAAGCATGCAGCCAGGAAGCATGCAGCAAGCAAGGACATGAGACCCAGAGCAAGGAGCCAGCAGAAGACAAAACTCACAGCATGGCCCGGAGTGGTGAGTAAGATGGGAGATGGGAATCCATGCAGTGATGCCGGCAGGGATGTTACAAAATTCTCACCAGATGTCAGTAACAATCCATCCAGTCCACACAGGCAAAGAAATTTTCTATAGGATTTAGGTTTAGGTCCAGTGATCGACTCGGCCTTTCTAGCAGCTTTATTCTATCCCTCTGAAACTAGTTGATAGTTTTCTTGTTTCTGTGTTTGAGATCATTGTTTTTCTAAAATGTCCACCCTCGTTTCATGTCCATCATCTTGGTAGATGGCAGACGATTTTTTTCAGTTTAGTTAAATGAAGTTTGTCAATGCCATGTGCTTAAAAGCACCACACACTGATGTTCCCACCACCAAACTACACTGTGGGAATGGTGTTTTGGAGTGATATGCAGTGCCTTTTGGCCTCCAAACATTGTGTGCATTGTGACATCCAAAGAGTTCAATTTTAGTCTCATCTGACCAGACAATATTCTACCAGTATTTCTTGATATTTTCTAGATTGCTTGAGCAATCTATGGTTTCATTTATTTTCCTTTGTGGATTGAATGGGTTGTTATTGACATCTGGTGAGAATTTAATGTGAACAGCACCTTTAGAAATAGATTTACTTAGAAAAATTCTTGACGTGTTCAATACTTATTCTACCCACTGTTTGTATTTTGCATAAAGTTATAGATGAATGAACACTGAAGTTATGACAACATTTAGTGGCATTTTCCCCACTAGCCCTAGTGAGCCTCTACACTGCGTTTTTTACTGCTTCTCTTTGTCTATGTGACACTAATTCATTAAACTTTTGATTTTTTTCAGCCTTTAGTAACAATTACTCAAATGAATTCACTCTATATGCTAAGTAATCTGTCACTGCATTATGCATTTCCCAAGCATATTTGACCCATGCACATTTCTATGCTGAATTTCTTTATATACATAGATAATAAATAGATAATGTATGCATAGATAGATAGATAATAGATGGATAATAGATAGATGATAGATAGCTGATAGATAATAAATAGATAGATAATAGATGATTGATAGAGAGACAGATAATTGATAGATAATAGATAATAGATAATAAATAGATAGAAAATAGATATATAATAGATAATAGATGATGATAATAGATAGATAATAAATAGATAATAGAGAGATAATAGATGATGATAATAGATAGATAATAAATAGAAAGATAATAGATAGATAATAAATATATAGATAGATAGATAATAGATGATAGAGATAGAGATAATAGATAGATAATAGATAGATAGATAGATACTAGATATAGATAATAGATAGATAGATAATAGATAGATAGATACTAGATATAGATAATAGATAGATAGATAATAGATAGATTGATAGATAAAAGGTAGATAGATAATAGACAGATAATAATAGATAGAGTAATGGCTGCATTATGAGTGGGCACCGTTGATGGCATTGCCAATATATGGTACATGTTTTCCTTTCCATTCTGCAGTAATAGAAACCCCGACCCTTTTCCCAGTGGGATTTTAATCGTACGCCTCCAGCTGCCACAGCTTTTGTCATCACAAGCGACCCACAATGCTTTGCAGTCTGACAGTCAATGGGTCAATGAGCCCATCGGCAAGAGACCCGCAATTGTAATGAGTCATAGACCGCCATTCCCCACGCTAAGTCTATATACTCTGCCCTTGTATCTCCTTGCCGTTACTGCAGACTCCACAGTCATGATTCTTGGCCGAGCGTGGTTTTATTAACTCTCTCTGGGCTCCTTAGAAAGAAAAATACCAATTTAATCCTCAGCTCCGTACCTGTGTTACATGCCAAGATGATGCCAATCTACAAGGCATAATTAAACGATCTCCAAAGAGAACCCATTGCATTTACAGCATGGCACATGTTCTACTTAAATGAAAACTATAATTATGGAGTAATTTATTAATAATGCAAGACGATCGCATAGACTATGGCTTCATTCATATATAGGTCATCTGGTGTAAAGGAAAAACAACAAAACACATTTTCAAATATCATATTAGGAAATTCTATCAGAGTCTTCCGTTGAGGATCAGCAGGGTTGAGGTCGGTCATAAAGAGGGTCTCTGACTTTGGAGGTCCCAGCATGTCCATATAATACATGGACAGACGGGTGCTGTGTAATGCCTCATTTCCCCTGTGCTGGTGCTGTAGGGAAACTGAACACTTGCCATCATTCTTCCCACAGATTCTAGCTGATTTCTGGGGCTCTCAGCACAGGTATAGCCTGTGATCAGCATACTGTTTGGAAGGTCCTGAAAAAAGGTCAATTTTGGATGAGTGGCCTCTGACTATCTTGGATGTCGGAGCTGATGATGCAGACTTGACACAGATTGCAATTTAAACTTTGTACTCCAGAATGGGCCATAGGCATAGCTATTCCAGCAGACACAGAATGTGATGCAGAACCAATCTAAGAAGAATGCTTGCTGAAAGAATAGCCCTTTAAGCCTTAAAGGGATCCTTAGTAGCTATATTTTCTAATCTAGCACAAGCAATCTATTATTTCCAATTAACATATGTCAGGTATACCCAAAGACACACAACAATCAATTCAGTATGAGGCGCCCTACCAAGCAGTAGATGTCCTTAGTGGGTAATAAATTGCTGCACATCTCTAATCAAATTCATGAGGCATTGTCTGTCCCAGAGCAGCCATCAAATATTTCATTTTCTTCCAAGGACCTCCCTAATAAGTGTTAAGTGACTGCACCTGACTACCGTCTTTTAGCAATGGCTCCTATAAGAGGGATGGAGTTTCCACCCAGCTCTGTGGGATCTTGTCATGAGTGGATTAAAGGCCAATTTTAGACAACCAGTGCAGCCCATCGAGTTCATATCTTCAACATTAGTAGCCATTTTATTTGAAGGGGAACTCTACTATGAAAAAAAAGCCTCATTGGCATTGAGATATGGAAGATGATAATATCAATAGGAGTGCAGAAACTGGGTCCCTAAAAAAAAGCATACTTTACAACTTTTAGGCCCTTAAAAGGTTAAAGTCCATGTGGCTTACTAAGGATGTAGTCAAAAGTTATTTCCGTGTCAATGGACTGTTTTAGAGTGCATTGCTTCATGCCACTGCCATGCCTCCTTTGCTTCCATTTCTCCTGTCACACCACTTATGCTCCTCTGTCATGCCTTTTCAAGCCCTCTACCTTGCCAGTTACTCTTCACCTTTCATGGCTGTTCCACTCCTCATTTTGTGCCTTTCCTCACCCCCTACCATGGCTCTTCCATTCTCCCTTTCATGCCTCCTCTGCTACACTTTTTACCCTATACCACACCACTTTTGCTCCCCTTTATGTCTTTCCACACCTCTTCCGCTCCCCTTTTATGCCTCTCCAACACCCCCTACTAGGCTTTATTTTGATACTCTTTATGCCTCTTCTATGCCCCGTGCTACACTACTTCTGTTCCCTCTCCATGTCTCTCCTCGCACCCTACTAGGCCTCATTTCGATACTCTTTATGCCTCTTCTATGCCCCGTGCTACACTACTTCTGTTCCCTCTTCATGTCTCTCCTCGCACCCTACTAGGCCTCATTTCGATACTCTTTATGCCTCTTCCATGCCCCGTGCTATACTACTTCTGTTCCCTCTTCATGTCTCTCCTCGCACCCTACTAGGCCTTATTTTGCTACTCTTTATGCCTCTTCTATGCCCCCTGCTACACTACTTCTGTTCCCTCTTTATGTCTCTCCTCACACCCTACTAGGCCTCATTTCGATACTCTTTATGCCTCTTCCATGCCCCCTGCTACATTACATCTGTTCCCTCTTCATGTCTCTCCTCGCACCCTACTAGGCCTCATTTCGATATTCTTTATGCCTCTTCATGCCCCCCGCTACACTACTTGATCCCTCTTCATGTCTCTCCTCGCACCCTACTAGGCCTTATTTCAATACTCTTTATGCCTCTTCATGCCCCCTGCTACACTACTTCTGTTCCCTCTTCATGTCTCTCCTCGCACCCTACTAGGCCTCATTTCGATATTCTTTATGCCTCTTCATGCCCCCCGCTACACTACTTGATCCCTCTTCATGTCTCTCCTCGCACCCTACTAGGCCTCATTTCAATACTCTTTATGTCTCTTCCATGCCCCGTGCTACACTACTTGATCCCTCTTCATGTCTCTCCTCGCACCCTACTAGGCCTTATTTTGATACTCTTTATGCCTCTTCCATGCCCCCTGCTACACTACTTCTGTTCCCTCTTCATGACTCTCCTCGCACCCTACTAGGCCTCATTTCGATACTCTTTATGCCTCTTCCATGCCCCCTGCTACACTACATCTGCTCACGCTTTATGCCTCTCATCGCTCACTACTAGTGCTTATTTGATTATCCTTTATGTCGCTTCTATGCCCCCTGGTACACTACTTCCTCTCCCCTTTATTCATTTTTCACCCCTAACACCTCTTCCTCTCTTTCCATGCCTCAATCAATGTTTCTCCATAGAAGGTTTCTCTGGGAACTTTACATTCTTTCCTTAGTGAGTGGCCATGAAGTTGACCATATACACACATATGTTTTATTAAAAGTCCAAATATAATACATTAATCCATGGACTGAGCGATTGTGTCAAGAAAATAGGTGCTGTTCTGCAGTACTTGGCAGCTGATGCTACACATTGAATGGAGGCACTCACTACAGCACTGGCAATGTTTTTCCATCTGACCATCTTGGAACTTATCAACAGCTGATCAGTGGTAGTGCCTGGTGTTGGACCCCCATCAATTCAATATTGTTGACCTACAGTAGTGTTCAAAATAATAGCAGTGTGTTCAAAAACATGAGTTAATCACAATGTTTACACTAGTTTTTAATTTCCATGCATTGGGAACATTGCACAATCTTTTCTAACTCAAAACATGAAGAGAAATGTAGATAATATTTAACTATTTAACAGAAAGTAACAAAAAATGAAAATTGGGCTGATCTAAAAAATAGTATGTCTAAAAATGAACCATACGGCGCTGCTTAGTTGCTCCAGGTGAATAAGCAGCAAATATATGGACGAGATCACTCCCAATCGTCCCAGAAGTGGTTAGTCAAAGAAAGCTATATGTAATATTTGCGCTAATGACACCTATATGAAGCCATAAATAGTTAAAATGCTAGGACATGTCATAAGCAAGGTTCTTCGTTAAAGACTAGGATTAACAAGATGTGTTTACCTTAATATCAAGGAAAAGGAAAACGGTATCCAGTGCTGGCATGCGGAAAGGTCCTTCACTCATGCACTTAAAGGTCTAAAAAATAGTAGTGTCTGCATTTGTCTTTACAAACTCACAATATGTATTTTTTTTTTACGATTTAGCATTCCTGTGAATCAGTAACCTAATAATTAGTTATATTCCTACAGTTTTTTTAGAGCTGCTTCACATCTATGTTGCATAGAGTCACCCAACTTCTGGCACCTGTCCTATTCCAGCCCAGGATGCTGGGACTACATCACACAATTCTTGGGCACTTGATGGCTTTGCCTCAGAAACTGCATTTTTGATGTCATCCCACAAGTGCTCTATCAGATTAAGGTCCGGGGATTGGGCTGGCCTCTCCATAACCTCAATTTTGTTGGACTGGAACCAAGATTTTGCTTGTTTACTGGTGTGTTAGGGTTGTTGTCTTGTCGAAACCCACATTTTAAGGGCATATCCTCTTCAGCGTAAGGTCATATGACCTCGATAAGTATTTTACTCAATGGAAACTGGTCCATGATCCCTGGTATGCCGTGAATAGGTCCGGCACCATACTGAGAAAACATGCCCATATGCTTCACTGTCTTCAGAGTGTACTGTGGCTTGAATGCAGAGTTTGAGGGTGGTCTGACAAACTGTCTGCAGTTCTTGGACCCAAAAAGAACAATTTTTCTTTCATCAGTCCACAAAATGTTTGTCCATTTCTCTTTAGGCCAGCTGATGTGTTCTTTGGCAAATTGTATCCGCTTCAGTGCATGTCTTTTTTTTAACAGTGGGACTTTGCGAGGACTTCTTGCTAAGAGATGAGCATCACACATGCGTCTTCTACCTGTCACAGTCCTCACAGGTAACATGAGCTTGTCTGTGATCATCCTGGAGCCGATCATCGCCTGAGCCTCTGCCATTCTGGCTATTCTTCCATCCATTCGAATAATAGTCTACCTCTTTCTTCCATGTCTCTCTGGTTTGGTTTTCCATTTTAAAGCATTGGAGATCATTAAGCTGAACAGCCCATCATTGTCTGCACTTCTTTATAAGTTTTACCCTCTCCAATCAACTGTTTAATCAAAGTACGCTGTTCTTCTGAACAATGTCTCGAATGACCCATAGTGCTCAGGCTTTCAAGGAGAAATACATGTACAACATGTCCTGGTGTCACCATTAAGTAAGGGTCACCTGATTCACACCCGTTTTCTTCACAGAATAATTGACCTCACTAATTGATCTCCACACTGCTATTATTGTGAACAATTTTTCCTTTCAATTAATTATTCTAATACAGACTCAAAAACCTGCAGATCATGAATGCGGAGTCTGGTGGTTTTCTTAGAATCTACTGCACCAACTGGTAAATTGTGTGACACGTGGTAATATAATTTATACCAAAACCAGTGATTAATCTAATCTGGTTAGTCATTGGACTGCTAGTGTTTTGAACACTTCTGCATCCTGAGAATCTTCAATGTTATTTGACCAGGCAATCCCTTTAAGAAGACCAGCTGTGTATGTAGTCTTCCTGGGAGAAAAGGTGTACAAATTAGCTCTCTCCAAGAAATACAGAAAATTATCTTGCTAATGCCACAAAATGTCCTGCCCTTAAGGTACCTTCACACGAAGCGACGCTGCAGCGATAGCGACAACGATGCCGATCGCTGCAGCGTCGCTGTTTGATCGCTGGAGAGCTGTCACACAGACCGCTCTCCAGCGACCAACGATGCCGAGGCCCCCGGGTAACCAGGGTAAACATCGGGTTGCTAAGCGCAGGGTCGCGCTTAGTAACCCGATGTTTACCCTGGTTACCAGCGTAAAAGTAAAAAAAAACAAACAGTACATGCTCACCTGCGCGTCCCCCAGCCTCTGCTTCCTGACACTGACTGAGCTCCGGCCCTAACAGCAGAGCGGTGACGTCACCGCTGTGCTTTCACTTTCACTTTAGGGCCGGCGCTCAGTCAGTGTCAGGAAGCAGACGCTGGGGGACGCGCAGGTGAGCATGTACTGTTTGTTTTTTTTACTTTTACGCTGGTAACCAGGGTAAACATCGGGTTACTATGCGCGGCCCTGCGCTTGGTAACCCGATGTTTACCCTGGTTACCAGTGTAAAACATCGCTGGTATCGTTGCTTTTGCTTTCAAACACAACGATACACAGCGATCGGACGACCAAATAAAGTTCTGGACTTTATTCAGCGACCAGCGACATCACAGCAGGATCCTGATCGCTGCTGCGTGTCAAACGAAACGATATCGCTAGCGAGGACGCTGCAACGTCACGGATCGCTAGCGATGTCGTTTAGTGTGAAGGTACCTTTACAGGGTATATTGCATAGCAGGGTTTGGGGCATCTCATTGAACGTGCTCTGAGGGGTAATTACCCTATGCTATACAGCCTTAGGTATCAATATGATTTATGCGATAGATTGAATGTGATGAAAAATGCATTTCTACGTTTGTAAGAGTGTAATCATTGTGGCTTTTTATATATATTTATGACCCCAGTCTGGTGATGGATCTCATAGGTCCTGTTACTGATGGCGTCTAGCACTTGCAGCCAGGTGGTCCTACACAATAGAAATCAATCAGTATTCATCAGCCCAAGTACACAACCACCTCCAGACTACGCAGAGACTGCTCCCCACACCCCCGCAGCCTCCCCTCCTCCTCTCCACATGTACGTAAAATGTGAGGCTGATGCTCATTCAGTCTACGTGATCCTATATCCGCTAATCACCACCAGGATCAACAAACCTTACAGCTTACAACACATCAATCCTCATCCTAGAAAACGAGACTGGTGATTATAACATATTACTGCCACTCAATATCATTATTAATGGCAGCAAACCGCTCCAGTTTGGGATAAATCACAGCGAAAAAAAAACACAATGTCTGAAGATGAGGACTTGAAGGGGTTGTCCCATCTGGTATCAATGTACGCTCTCAAAAATGGCACCTACGATGCATGCTGTCGCAATGTGCGCCCGCCATGTCAAATAATTGAGACCTGCTTATAGTTGCCCCCTGTCCATTCTTATAAACAAGCTATGGGACAATGTCCTTGAGACAGATGGAGGTCCCAATGGTGGAATTTCCATTTGTTGGACATTTATGACCTATCTTGTCGATAAGCGAAAAAATGGCCCAGACTGGACAGCCCCTTATATCGGATAAAAACAGCTGTATACGCCGATCTCTTTGGGACTAGTCTACCATCTAATGGAACTTACTGAATGTCCCACAACTAACGATGTCAGGGGAAAGAAGGATCAGGTGTGTTGAATTTCCCTGCCTCATCCTGTTCTCAGAAAACATAAGTGTCCAACAGAACACAGATGCACAGGCCACGACGAGCTTTTGATTATTCATTTATGTTAGAGAAGAAGCCAGCCAATGTCCCTTTACAGTGAGATTTAAGCATTGCGCATCCATGGCACGTTACATACTGAGATTATACTTACCGTACATAAAGCCACAGCTCTCTGTCAGATCCGCCACACTAGGGACAATTGCACTGCGATAGACCCAATTACCTTATATTGGGGTCTACTATGTCCGTCCTAAAAAAGCCTCGCTCTCTTCTAATGGTGGTATTCTGCTGCAGATGGGTTGGTCAGCTTCTTGTATGCTCCCCTGTGGCCCTCTCTAAGCCCTGGGGTAATGTCACGATTCACACCGTGCTGCCCACACTATGTCACGGATCCCAGCAGTATGTCAGGGATCCCGGGGAGGATATCTTTATCGTCCCCACTACTCACACCAATTTGTCATGAACCGGGGTTGTTTGGTTGCCCCTGGTTTCTTCTGAAGGGGATTTATCTATGTCCCACTTCCCAGTTCCGGTTTGGAACTTGCAGCTCTATGGAGCCCCCCTTACCCTCAGGTCAGATTAGGTACTGCACCTAGGATAATTAGTCACCAGAAAGGCTGCCTGCTATGTACTGGCTATTGGGCACGAAGCAGCGAGGGTGATATAACTACTCCCACTCAGGCAGGAACAATAATTATGAACGCCGCCGTCGCTACAAAGATTCCCAATTGCACAGAACAAGTATGCTGCCACCAGCTCCGATTAAACGGGTCCGAAGCCAACCCAAATCAGTAGTGAAATTCACTTCAGAGGACACAGTTCGTATAGAGCAGAAGAGACAAGCTAGCAATTAAATATTTTACTTCGTTAAAAAGTAGGCAGTGTTACAAAAAAGTATAAAAAGATATTAGAAAGGAGACAATTCGTATATACATTACAGATTACAAAATAAAATAAGGATTAAAATAGAAGATTACACTCACATTTTGCTTAAGTCATTGCGGGCTAACCATACTGGTTGAGAATCCAGACATCACAATGCATGACAAAGGGTCTTCATGCATTACAGGTCCCAGGCAAGAATGAAAGCTGGGCTAAGTGCAGGAACCTATACCTCTGAGCTTGTGACATCACTAAAGGGCTGGTTAATGATATGCACTGATCAGATAGTTCTTTACATTATTCCAAGATCTCAGACAAAAGAATTCCTGAGTGAGAAGGGAGGGACAACGGGTGGCTTTACAGGATTGGTCACCTGCAGTTTAAAGCCACACCCTGCTCACACACTAGCTTCAAGTTACCCAGTGTCTGAGCCATAGGGCTTGTTTGTTGTATTCAGGGGGGAGAGAGAGGGGGGTCAAAGCTGCAGTGTTTTTCAGGACCATGGTTACCTGTGCAAAAATCCCTCAGCTATGGTATTTTACATTATCGTGACAGATAACTTGACTTTATTGTGAGTTCTACTCACCCCCACTTGCTATCTAGCTACCTGTACCACAGGTGTTTTTGTGCACTGCCATCCAGCTTCTCCTGACTTCATTTTCTTAAGGTGTAGTGTATATGAACATAAGCGAGAGGGTAAGGTTTCTGCTTGGGATCTCTCTCTACTAGCCATTATGGAAAGTGTTATGGACCTGGTGGTTAGGAGCACCCGGAATGACCTGATGAGTAAACTAGTAATCAGAACAAGCTCTGGGAAAGTGGGAACTCTGCTGACCGCAAACCCTACTTCTATCACACACACTAGAAATAGCCGTGGAGCGTACCTAACTCTCCCTAGACGCCTCTTCACAGCCTAAGAGCTAACTACCCCTAAAGATAGAAATAGAAGCCTAACCTTGCCTCAGAGAAATTCCCCAAAGGTAAAGGCAGCCCCCCACATATATTGACTGTGAGTTAAGAGGAAAGTCACAAACACAGGAATGAAACAGGTTTTAGCAAAGGAGGCCAGACTTCACTAAAATAGTCAGAGGATAGAAAAGGGAACTATGCGGTCAGCACAAAAGACTACAAAAAACCACGCAGAGTAAGCAAAAAGACTCCCCACACCGACTCACGGTGTGGAGGTGCCACTCTGCACCCCAGAGCTTCCAGCTAGCAAGGGAATATCATGATAGAAAGCTGGACTAGAAATTAGCAGTACTAAGAAATATATTCAGGAAGCAGTAACAACAAATGAACTAGCAAAGACTTAGCTTCTGCTGGAGTAGACAGGTCCTCAGAGAAGTCCAAGAGAGATCTGAACCAATACAGACACATTGACAGCTGGCATGAAGTAACGATCTGAGTGGAGTTAAATAGGGAAGCCAACATAGCAATAAACGAGAGCAGCTGACAAAGCCAACCTCAGTGACCAGCAGTTCCGCTCAAAGCCACCAGAGGGAGTCCAAGAGCAGAACTAACCAAAGTACCATTCATGACCACAGGAGGGAGTCCGTGAACGGAATTCACAACAGGAAAGCTTCTGCACATCAGGTCCTGTTCTGGAGGTAATGGCCTGGTAATGTGTAACATGGCTACCCAAGGATTTCTGCTACCAGTGGGAGTTGCAGGGATAAAGTATGGCTAACCACAACTTTCTTCCTTCCATTTAAAGGTGCTGGTTTTCAGAAAACCTCTTTAATTGATTGCCTCCTCTACCAGTGATGTGAAAAGAGGTAGAGAACTGTGTAATCAGAGTGTACTATCATGGCTATAAAAGGAACTTAAGCTAAAAAAAAGTAACCGTGCCTCAAGAAATACTGGTGATTTTTTAGTCTTAATTTTTAGATTTCCATCTGCATTTTGGATTTATGCAGGGTGAAAGTACATTGAGGGAAATCTGCTTCATCTGGGTGAGTTCTACTCCCCCCACTCACCAGTCAGCTCTTCTCCTGTCTTGATTTTCTTAAAAACATGAACAAGAGGAGCAGTTGTCCGCTCTAGAGCTCACTCTATTAGCCAGAGTGCAAAACTGCTGAAAACAGTGGCTCCTGATTTGAGACTGGAGGACATTGCCTGTTTGTGTACAAAATGACTGCCCGGGTCTTCCTGTCACAAGTGCCAACAGTATGGCTTGTTGCAGTATCCAACCTTTCGTTTAGAGGCGTTTGAGTCCCTTCTGCTTAGATTGATGCTATAGGATTTTGTGTGAGGTGAGACTACACTGGGAAATTGCTTCATCTGGGTGAGCTCTGCTCACCCCCACTTGCTAGCTATCTTTGGCTCATGCATTTTTATTTTTAAATCACTGCTAAGAGGTGAGGGTGTTGTCCACTTGAGATCTCACTTTGTTAGTGATAGTGGAGAGCTTCTGCTCTTTAAGACATGACCTGTCACGTACGACATTACTGCCTATTCATTTGAATAGCAGCCTGCCTTTACAGTCAAAACATATCACGTTTCCTACTTTTCTTCAAGGGAGTTTACATTGAGAAAACCCCTTTAATGAACTTCCTCCTGCTGCCAAAGGAGTGATGTGAAAATAGATGGTGTGCCATGCTCTAGTCTGTATGATTTCGTCTCCAAAAGGAACTTGAGCTCCAGAAGACGTAGCCACTCTACAAACAATAGTAATGACATTTTAGGCTTAATTATAGGATTTCCATTTGCTTCGAGGATTTGTGCGGGGTTAAACTACATTGTGGGATATCTGTTTCATCTGTCTCAGACGCTCGTGTTAGGGAAATCGAAGCAATGGATAAAGTCTCGGAGCCTCGCCGCTGCTCATTAATATTTTATTTAAAGTGGTCCATGGTTTTCCTGCATAGTCAGTATACAGTAGATGACTAGTACAACGTGGACTGAGCGGTCTTATCTGCCACTAGTCACCCGCTTCAAACATAGCTTTGGGACATACAAAAAAAAGCTGACAGAAATGACAATCTGATCGACTACTGCGTGCACATATAGTGGCATCATCCAGCTGGAACTGTATGGTGATATTTTTCTTTTATACCACTTGGCTGTATGATGGCAACACCATATAGCGGTATTACATGGGCAGCCTATGGTGATATCATTCAAGCACCATATGGCATTGTTACTTATACACTCTATGATTTCTTTTTTAATATTACATCATCATATGGCAGTATTATATGTCTAGTTTATGGTAATATTAAAACACTGTATGGCGATATAATTATTGCGCCATATAGCGGTATTATTATTATATGGGCACTGTGTCATGATATTATTTAAGTATTGTGTTATTTTATACCTATATAGCATTAGTATTGCAACAACATATAGCTACATTATATGAGCACTGTATGGTGATGATATTTATGCACTGTATGTCAGTGTTATTCAATAACTATATGGCATCAGTCTTACAGCACCATACACCAGTAGTTTATATTCACTGTGTATGGGGATATTATCCTTGTATGCTATATGGATGAATAAGAAGCACCCTATTGCGGAATTATATGGGCACTCTATGATGAATTTAATCACCACACACCATTTAATCACCATTATTATTAGAACACCATATACTATAGCAGTAGTATATAAACACTGTATGAGAACACCACCATATGGCGGTACTCTGTGATAATATTATTTAAGCACTGTATGGCTTTTTTTTTCATTCACTATCTGGCAGCATTATTATAAGACAGTATTGCATGAGCACGATAGTGCTATATTATTTCAGCACTATAACATATTCACTCTATGACATTAGTATTACTAAACCATATAGCAATATTATAAGTGCACTTTATGGCAGTGTTTTTAATACATGGGTGTATTATTCAACACCATTTAGCGCTGTGTGATCATGTGGAAGGCCGACATAGTGGTTTTTGAGGGACCTCAAGCCTGAACACATCCCAGTGTTGACCTCTGACGAGATCTGCACCATGTGAAATACTGGATTTTTTTGCCCCCAGTTTATATATAATGTACAGTGGGAGAAATACAATGTGATTTTTCTGGATTTTATTTTTGATATTCTATGTCTCAATGTTAAAATGAACCTAACCTTAAAATTATAGACTGTTCATGTGCAGCGCCCCAGAGTCCTGGTCGTTGCAGTACTGTGGCTCCGCCGCTAAGGGGGGCTATGGTACGTCTGATGGCACTGAAGGAGTTCATCTGACCAGGTATCACAGACACCAATACATTTCACAGTCTGGCCTCCAGGGGGAGCTAAGGGTTCTATGTATTAGGCCACTCCTCACAGTCTGGTAAAACTGGGGGTTAGGCAGGAAGTTAGAGAGAAAACTGACTGGGTTGGAACCAGGCAACACCTTGTGGCAGAGGGTGTTGTAGGGGAAGATTCAGAGGGGTCCCTGTCAGGGGTGGGATCCTGACAGAGGCCTAGCAACCAGAGAGAACGTTACGGGACCGTGCCTGCACGATATAGCGGCGGTACCCCAAGAAAGGATAAGAAGCAAGGTTTATTGTGCTGAGTGAGAAACGAGATCAACGCAACAAGGAGAATACCAGTAGGAGTCGTGCTGTAAGATGAGGCAACATCCTATTGAGGCGCATAACCGGTGGCCGGAACGCCGAGGAAGTATAGAGCTCCAAGCCAAACTTCAAACCTACGGCAGGACAGTCAGTTACAGGCGGGCTGTCTCACCCAGACCCAGGAAGACACAGGGGGGTAACAACAGGAGTGGGGCGACGCAAGAGTCCCGGAAGAGCTCCGAGCCTCCCGTCATACGGGTGCGTCCTAACCGTAAGATCAGGGGGACGTAGAGGGAGAACATCAGAATCGAGTTGTGAGGGAACACGAGAAACAGACACAACAGTTGTGGGGTACTATCCCGTAAGCACAGCAGGGGAGGACCACGACACAAGCGCACGAAGGTAGGCACAGATTTCCACCTGCAAAGGGAACTCTGGAGGTGCCATCGGACCGGCCGGACTTGCGCAGCCCTGTTAACCGTATTCCGGATTGAGGACTCAGAAGCCTTCAGTAAAGAGGTAAAGAGACTGCAACCTGGTGTCTTCGTTATTTACTGCACCGCACCTCCACCACCATCCACATCTATTATTGTACGCCCCTCAGCAGGGTCACGGACCGGGTCTAGCCACCGTGACAACCCCAGAGCAGAGACTCAGAGGCCCGGTACCGGGTACCCCTCGGCCCTGCGGCAGTGGGGGCGCTACAACTTGGCATCACGAACAGGATCTACTTAAGCCTGAAGAATCGGGTCATGTGTGCCTTGGAACTGTGATTTATTATACTTGGATTGTGACTTATTGCAAAGACTGTGCCGTGCCACTTGCTGCCAAAATCCGCCATTACAGCGCTGAGGAGAGCGCAGGAGAAGAAGAGGGGCGTGGAGTGGGCGTAGACAAGCTGGAGAGCACGAAGGACAATGGCCGCCCAATCTAAATATTTCTGCGTCCTGAGGACGTGCCCGTCAGCAGCTGAGATCCGCCTCCTGATTCTCAATGGTGGGCGGAGACAGAGAAAACGAAACCGAAGGAGAGAGCGGGAAAAGGACCAGGAAGAAGAAGTCAGCGACATGGAGGACGCCATGGTCAGCCGCCAGGAGCCGGAGCGTGGGGTCGGAGCTGAAGACTCCCCCAGCTACCCGGAGAGGCACCGCAGCCAGACCTCCACAGTTGACAGTGACCTCCTGCAGACCGGAGCGGACGAGCTGATCCACCAACTCCTGCAGACGCAGCTGAGCACTGAGGCCGGGTGGAAGAAGATCTGCATCGGGAGCCTCACCAGACATCTGTCGGCAGCCTCATACGCGATCATACGCGATCGGCCGCGCTCACGGGGAAAGCGCGGCCGATCGCGGCCGGGTGTCAGCTGCCTATCGCAGCTGACATCCGGCACTATGTGCCAGGAGCGGTCACGGACCGCCCCCGGCACATTAACCCCCGGCACACCGCGATCAAACATGATCGCAGTGTACCGGCGGTATAGGGAAGCATCGCGCAGGGAGGGGGCTCCCTGCGTGCTGCCCTGAGACCTGATCGCGTTGCTCCGAGGGTCTCCTACCTCCTTCCTCCCTGCAGGTCCCGGATCCAAGATGGCCGCGGCATCCGGGTCCTGCAGGGAGAAAGGTGGCTTACCGAGTGCCTGCTCAGAGCAGACGCTGGTAAGCCTGCACCGATGTAAGTGAGATCGGTGATCTGACAGAGTGCTGTGCACACTATCAGATCATCGATCTGTGATGTCCCCCCCTGGGACAAAGTAAAAAAGTAAAAAAAAAAATTTTCCACACGTGTAAAAAAAAAAAAAAAAAAAAAAAAAAATTCCTAAATAAATAATAAAAAAAATATATATATTATTCCCATAAATACAATTCTTTATCTAAATAAAAAAAACAAAACAATAAAAGTACACATATTTAGTATCGCCGCGTCCGTAACGACCCAACCTATAAAACTGCCCCACTAGTTAACCCCTTCAGTAAACACCGTAAGAAAAAAAAAAAAAGAGGCAAAAAACAACACTTTATTACCATACCGCCGAACAAAAAGTGGAATAACACGCGATCAAAAAGACTGATATAAATAATCATGGTACCGCTGAAAACATCATCTTGTCCCGCAAAAAACAAGCCTCCATACAGCATCATCAGCAAAAAAATCAAAAAGTTATAGTCCTGAGAATAAAGCGATACTAAAATAATTATTTTTTCTATAAAATAGTTTTTATCGTATAAAAGAGCCAAAACATAAAAAAATGATATAAATGAGATATCACTGTAATCGTACTGACCCGTCGAATAAAACTGCTTTATCAATTTTACCAAACACGGAACGGTATAAACGCCTCTCCCAAAAGAAATTCATGAATAGCAGGTTTTTGGTCATTCTGCCTCACAAAAATCAGAATAAAAAGTGATCAAAAATGGTCACGTGTCCGAAAATGTTACCAATAAAAACGTCAACTCGTCCCGCAAAAAACAAGACCTCACATGACTCTGTGGAGCAAAATGTGGAAAAATTATAGGTCTCAAAATGTGGAGACGCAAAAACTTTTTTGCTATAAAAAGCGTCTTTTAGTGTGTGACAGCTGCCAATCATAAAAATCCGATATAAAAAACGCTATAAAAGTAAATCAAACCCTCCTTCATCACCCCCTTAGTTAGGGAAAAATAATAAAATTAAAAAAATGTATTTATTTCCATTTTCCCATTAGGGCTAGGGTTAGGGTTAGGGTTAGGGCTAGAGTTAGGGCTAGGGTTCGGGTTGGGGCAAAAGTTAGGGTTAGGGCTAGGGTTAGGGTTAGGGTTGGAGGTAAAGTTAGGGATAGGGTTGGGGCTAAAGTTAGGGTTAGGGTTTGAATTACATTTACAGTTTGGATTAGGGTTGGGATTAGAATTATGGGTGTGTCAGGGCTAGGGGTGTGGTTAGGGTTACCGTTGGGATTAGGGTTAGGGGTGTGTTTGGGTTAGGGTTTCAGGTAGAATTGGGGAGTTTCCACTGTCCAGGCACATCAGGGGCTCTCCAAACACGACATGGCGTCCAATCTCAATTCCAGCCAATTCTGCGTTGAAAAAGTAAAACAGTGCTCCTTCCCTTCCGAGCTCTCTCGTGCGCCAAAAAGGGGTTTACCCCAACATATGGGTTATCAGCGTATTCGGGACAAATTGAACAACAACTTCTGGGGTCCAAGTTCTCTTGTTATCCTTGGGAAAATTAAAAATTTGGGGGGCTAAAAATCGTTTTTGTGAGAAAAAAAATGATTATTTTCACGGCTCTGCGTTATAAACTGTAGTGAAACACTTGGGGGTTCAAAGTTCTCACAACACATCTAGATAAGTTCCTTTGGAGGTTTAGTTTCCAATATGGGGTCACTTGTGGGGGGTTTGTACTGTTTGGGTACATCAGGGGCTCTGCAAATGCAACGTGACGGCTGCAGACCAATCCATTTAAGTCTGCATTCCAAATGGCGCTCCTTCCCTTCCGAGCTCTGTCATGCGCCCAAACAGTGGTTCCCCCCCACATATGGGGTATCAGCGTACTCAGGACAAATTGGACAACAAATTTTGGGGTCCAATTTATTCTGTTACCCTTGTAAAAATACAAAGCTGGGGGCTAAAAAATCATTTTTGTGAAAAAAAAATATATATATATTTTCACGGCTCTGCGTTATAATCTGTAGTGAAACACTTGGGGGTTCAAAGCTCTCAAAACACATCTAGATAAGTTCCTTAGGGGGTCTACTTTCCAAAATGGTGTCACTTGTGGGGGGTTTCAATGTTTAGGCACATCAGGGGCTCTCCAAACGCAACATGGCGTCCCATCTCAATTCCAGTCAATTTTGCATTGAAAAGTCAAATGGCGCTCCTTCCCTTCCAAGCTCTGCCATGCGCCCAAACAATGGTTTACACCCACATATGGGGTATCAGCGTACTCAGGACAAATTGCACAACATTTTTTGGGGTCCAATTTCTTCTCTTACCCTTGGGAAAATAAAAAATTGGGGGCGAAAAGATAATTTTTGTGAAAAAATATGATTTTTTATTTTTACGGCTCTGCATTATAAACTTCTGTGAAGCACTTGGTGGGTCAAAGTGCTCACCACACATCTAGATAAGTTCCTTAGGGGGTCTACTTTCTAAAATGGTGTCACTTGTAGGGGGTTTCAGTGTTTAGGCACATCAGGGGCTCTCCAAACGCAACATGGCGTCTCATCTCAATTCCAGTCAATTTTGCATTGAAAAGTCAAATGGCGCTCCTTCCCTTCCAAGCTCTGCTATGCGCCCAAACAATGGTTTACACCCACATATGGGGTATCAGCGTACTCAGGACAAATTGCACAACATTTTTTGGGGTCCAATTTCTTCTCTTACCCTTGGGAAAATAAAAAATTGGGGGCGAAAAGATAATTTTTGTGAAAAAATATGATTTTTTATTTTTACGACTCTGCATTATAAACTTCTGTGAAGCACTTGGGTCAAAATGCTCACCACACATCTAGATAAGTTCCTTAGGGGGTCTACTTTCCAAAATGGTGTCACTTGTAGGGGGTTTCAATGTTTAGGCACATCAGGGGCTCTCCAAACGCAACATGGCGTCCCATCTCAATTCCAGTAAATTTTGCATTGAAAAGTCAAATGGCGCTCCTTTCCTTCCAAGCTCTGCCATGCGCCCAAACAGTGGTTTACCCCCACATATGGGGTATCAGCGTACTCAGGACAAATTGTACAACAACTTTGGGGGTCCATTTTCTCCTGTTACCCTTGGTAAAATAAAACAAATTGGAGCTGAAATAAATTTTGTGTGAAAAAAAGTTAAATGTTCATTTTTATTTAAACATTCCAAAAATTCCTGTGAAACACCTGAAGGGTTAATAAACTTCTTGAATGTGGTTTTGAGCACCTTGAGGGGTGCAGTCTTTAGAATGGTGTCACACTTGGGTATTTTCTATCATATAGACCCCTCAAAATGACTTCAAATGATATGTGGTCCCTAAAAAAAAATGGTGTTGTAAAAATGAGAAATTGCTGGTCAACTTTTAACCCTTCTAACTCCGTCACAAAAAAAAATTTTGGTTCCAAAATTGTGCTGATGTAAAGTAGACATGTGGGAAATGTTACTTATTAAGTATTTTGCGTGACATATGTCTGTGATTTAAGGGCATAAAAATTCAAAGTTGGAAAATTGCAAAATTTTCAAAATTTTCGCCAAATTTCCATTTTTTTCACAAATAAACGCAAGTTATATCGAATAAATTTTACCACTAACATGAAGTACAATATGTCATGAGAAAACAATGTCAGAATCACCAAGATCCGTCAAAGCGTTCCAGAGTTATAGCCTCATAAAGGGACAGTGGTCAGAATTGTAAAAATTGGCCCGGTCATTAACGTGCAAACCACCCTCGGGGCTTAAGGGGTTAAAGGGATCCCTTTGTTTACCCGGGATCCCTATTGCTTTTATTTTTGCTTTTATTTTCCTTTTTGCTCCCTATTCACCCATGTTATAAAGACTGCCGAATCATGGACGGTGAATGATTCAAAAACTGATCTTGTAAATAGTTTGCACCTTCTTAAAGGTGCTCTCTACTGGTTTTATAAACGGAAGGACTCTTTGCGAAGACACTGGTCGCAGAACCAGCATTGGAGTCCTTACTGCAAACAGACTTGCAGCTTGAGAAGTTGCACTACCTCATAGAGATTTGGTCCCCTCTTAAAGGGGATGTTCACGTATTGCACTTATGAACAGTGTTGCCTTAAGATGATTGAATGGCAATAATGTCTTGAAAAGAAAGTACTGATGATGCTGATATGTGAAAGTTAAATGTAACTAACTAGTTGATTGTAAGAAATGTTTAATAATGTTAATAGAAGAATGAGGACAGGAAGTGAACCCGTAGGGGTTAGTGGTGAGTCCTCTTGGGAGCCATATAGAGATGGCTCAGTGATCTTGAACTGAAAGAAAAATGATATGTTCTATACTGTGTATAGTAGTGGAAGGACAGTAGGCCCGGGCGGAAAGGGGCGGTTCTGTATAGAAAGGAGAGGCAGTAGGTCTGGAGCAGTTAGGACAGGCGGTCCTGCAGATATAAAGAAGGAGAATGCATAAAAGTTAATTAGCCTTATATGTGATTTAAGAAGGTCTTTAGTGGATTTAGCGAGTACGTCCTTAAAGGCAATGTTAAATTATTGTTCAAAGATTTTGCACTTAGTAGAATACCCGGTTGGGTAAGAGAAGTTATTTATAGTCTGTTATTGAAAGTATTTAACCATGTTTGTAACGTTCAAGAGTCCTCACCTCCCATAAAGGGAAGCTCTGTTAAAAAGTTTACTTGTACTCGCATTTTCAAAATTGTATGTCTTTTTGCTGACATGTATTGTTGTTTTCTTCCCAGTCCAGGAGTACTGGATTTAACCGGGGGGGAGTGCAGCGCCCCAGAGTCCTGGTCGTTGCAGTACTGTGGCTCCGCCGCTAAGGGGGGCTATGGTACGTCTGATGGCACTGAAGGAGTTCATCTGACCAGGTATCACAGACACCAATACATTTCACAGTCTGGCCTCCAGGGGGAGCTAAGGGTTCTATTTATTAGGCCACTCCTCACAGTCTGGTAAAACTGGGGGTTAGGCAGGAAGTTAGAGAGAAAGCTGACTGGGTTGGAACCAGGCAACACCTTGTGGCAGAGGGTGTTGTAGGGGAAGATTCAGAGGGGTCCCTGTCAGGGGTGGGATCCTGACAGAGGCCTAGCAACCAGAGAGAACGTTACGGGACCGCGCCTGCACGATATAGCGGCGGTACCCCAAGAAAGGATAAGAAGCGAGATTTATTGTGCGGAGTGAGAAACGAGATCAACGCAACAAGGAGAATACCAGTAGGAGTCGTGCTGTAAGACGAGGCAACATCCTATTGAGGCGCATAACCGGTGGCCGGAACGCCGAGGAAGTATAGAGCTCCAAGCCAAACTTCAAACCTACGGCAGGACAGTCAGTTACAGGCGGGCTGTCTCACCCAGACCCAGGAAGACACAGGGGGGTAACAACAGGAGTGGGGTGACGCAAGAGTCCCGCAAGAGCTCCGAGCCTCCCGTCATACGGGTGCGTCCTAACCGTAAGATCAGGGGGACGTAGAGGGAGAACATCAGAATCGAGTTGTGAGGGAACACGAGAAACAGACACAACAGTTGTGGGGTACTATCCCGTAAGCACAGCAGGGGAGGACCACAACACAAGCGCAGGAAGGTAGGCACAGATTTCCACCTGCAAAGGGAACTCTGGAGGTGCCATCGGACCGGCCGGACTTGCGCAGCCCTGTTAACCGTATTCCGGATTGAGGACTCAGAAGCCTTCAGTAAAGAGGTAAAGAGACTGCAACCTGGTGTCTTCGTTATTTACTGCACCGCACCTCCACCACCATCCACATCTATTATTGTACGCCCCTCAGCAGGGTCACGGACCGGGTCTAGCCACCGTGACAACCCCAGAGCAGAGACTCAGAGGCCCGGTACCGGGTACCCCTCGGCCCTGCGGCAGTGGGGGCGCTACACATGTCTTTGTCAGCGGGCAAACTTACAAAATCAGCAAGGGATCAAATACTTATTTCCCCCACTGTATACCCCAGCATCTTTTCTTCAATCAAATGTAGCGCTAGTGTGTTTCAGTGCCAGCATTGTGTAGATGGTGGAAGTCCATAAGGCAGCACAGAGTATTTCAGCAGAAGATAAAAGAAATGGGATGACCTAGGCATATATACTCCACAAATGTATCTTCAAAACATCTGTGTAATAAGTGTGCAGTGCAAATAAGTGAACCCCAGCCCATAATGACCACAGTTTATAGCCCTGCCGTCACAAACAGACCAAGTAACCATAATACCTACCCTCTCCTAGTGTATCCTCACCCATCCCCTGCAGACTGTGAGCCCTCGCGGGCAGGGTCCTCCCTCCTTATGTACCTGTGTGCCTTGTTTTTTGCTCATGTTTATTGTATTTGTCTATATTTGCCCCCTTTTTCACATGTAAAGCGCCATGGAATAAATGGCGCTATAAAAATGTATAATAATAAAATAATAAATAAGGAGTCTCTGAGCTCCATAATCTCTCAATCTGTTCCTGGTTATGGACCACTACATATTTCCTTCCTGTGAAATGATCCTGGCTGTGATCCATAGCGTTATCCATCCTCATGTGAGCAGTCAGCCACCGAACCGTAACTGCTGGGAATACAGATGTAGCTGGGGAGTTGTAGCTAAAAACAGCAGGGGACTCGAATTTCCTTAAGCTTAGATATACAGTACGGAGACTGCCCTAAACAACCCAGAGCACATAATAATATAAAGTATAAAAAAAAGCATCAAATAAATACATGTAGAAAACGTAATATAATTAAAAAAATATATAAAAAATATGATATGTACAAATATGTAAAATTGACTAAAAGGGAAAATATTGTAAATTAAAGTTTAATATAAATATATATAAAAAATAAAATAATTAAAATGACATAAATTAAAGTATAACAAAGATATATAATAAATATAAATTAAAAGAAATAATCTAACTTAAAGCTCAATATATAAAGGAAAATATATATTAACAAAACATAAAATTGGTAAAAAAAAAATTAAAATAAATAGAAATTAAAGTTTAATATAAATATATATAAAAAGAAAATAAGTAAAATAATGTAAATGAATAAAAGTATAACAAAGATATATAAAAATATAAATAAAACGTTTAATATACAAATGAAAATATATATGAATAAGTGTGATATATATACAGGTGGTTCTCACAAAATTAAAATATCACGTGTTTATTTATGTTAATGTTGATTATTATGGCTTACAGTCAATGAAAACCCAAAAGTCATTATCTCAGTAAATTAGAATTAACAAAAAAACACCTGCAAAAGCTTTCTAAGCATTTAAAAAGGTCCCTTAGTCTGTGTCAGTAGTTCCACAATCATGGGGAAGACTGCTAACTTGACAGATGTCCAGAAGGCAGTCATTTACACACTCCACAAGGAGGGTAAGCCACAAAAGGTAATTGCTAAAGAAGCTGGCTGTTCACAGAGTGCTGTATCCAAGCATATTACTAGGAAGTTGAGTGGAAGGAAAAAATGTGGTAGAAAAAGGTGCACAAGCAACCGGGATAACAGCAGCCTGGAAAGGATTGTTAAGAAAAGGTCATTCAAAAATGTGGGGGAGATTCACAAGGAGTGGACTGCTGCTGGAGTCATTGCTTCAAGAGCCACCACACAGAGATGTATCCAGGACATGGGCTGCAAGTGTCGCATTCCTTGTGTAAAGCCATTCAAGACCAGTAGACAACCCCAGAAGCGTCCTACCTGGGCCAAGGAGAAAAAGATCTGAACTGTTGCTCAATGGTCCAAGAAGGTGTTTTCAGATTAAAGTAAATTTTGCATTTCATTTGGAAATCAAGGTCCCAGAGTCTGGAGGAAGAGTGGAGAGGCCACAATCCAATCTGCTTGAGGTCTAGTGTGAAGTTTCCACAATCAGTGATGGTTTGGAGAGCTATGTCATCTGCTGGTGCAGGTCCACTGTGTTTTATCAAGACCAAAGTCAGTGCAGCCGTCTACCAGGAAATTTTAGAGCACTTCATACTTCCCTCTGCCGACAAGATTTTTGGAGATGGAAATTTCATTCTCCAGCAGGACTTGGCACCTGTCCACACTGCCAAAATTACCAATACTTGGTTTACAAACATCAGTATCACTGTGCTTGACTGGTCAGCAAACTCGCCTGACCTCAACCCCATAAAGAATCTATAGGGTATTGTCAAGAGGAAGATGAGAGACACCAGACCCAACAATGCAGATGAGCTGAAGGCTACTATCAAAGCAACCTGGGCTTCCATAACACCTCAGCAGTGCCACAGGCTGATAGCCTCCATGCCACACCGTATTGATGCAGTAATTGATGCAAAAGGAGCCCCGACCAAGTATTGAGTGCATTTACTGAACATACAATTCAGTAGGCCAACATTTCAGATTTTAAAATCATTTTTCAAGCTGGTGTTATAAAGTATTCTAATTTACTGAGATAATGACTTTGGGGTTTTCATTGGCTGTAAGCCATAATCATCAACATTAACAGAAATAAACACTTGCAATGCATCACTCTGTTTATAATGACTCAATATAATATAGGAGTTTCACTTTTTGTATTGAAGAACTGAAATAAATTAACTTTTTGATGATATTCTAATGTTGTGAGAACCACCTGTGTGTGTATGTATATATAGCTCTGGCTAAAAATAAGAGACCACTGCAAAATTTTCAGTTTGTCTGATTTTTCTCTTTATAGGTATATTTTTTAGTAAAATGTAAATTGTTCTTTTATTCTATAAACTATTGACAACATGTTTCAGAATTTCCAAGCAATACATTTTGTACCGTATATACTCGAGTGTAAGCCGACCCGAGTATAAGCCGAGACCCCTAATTTTGCCACAAAAAACTGGGAAAACTTAATGACTCAAGTGTAAGCACAGGGTGGAAAATGCAGCAGCTACCGGTAAATGTCAAAAATAAAAATAGATACCAATAAACGTAAACTTAATTGAGACATCAGTAGGTTAAGTGTTTTTGAATATCCATATTGAATCAGGAGCCCCATATAATGCCCCATACAGTTCATGATGGGCCCCATAAGATGCTCCATATTAAAATACGCCCCATATAATACTCCATACAGTTTATGATGGGCCCCATAAGATGCTCCATGCAGACATTTGCCCCATATAATGCTGCACAAATGCTGATTATGGCCCCATAAGATGCTCCATAGAGATATTTGCCCCATATAACGCTGCACATGGCCCCATAAGATGCTCCATAGAGATATTTGCTCCATATGCTGTTCCTGCGATTAAAAAAAAAATAAAAAATGACATACTCACCTCTCGTCGCTCAGGCCCCCGGCACTTCCTATATTCACCTATACTCCGTTCCACCGCCGAGCGCCGCTGTGTCTTCCGTGTCCTCTACACTGACTGTTCAGGCAGAGGGCGGCGCGCACACTAATCACGTCATCGCCTGAGCGTCACTGCAGAGGATGCAGAAAACACAGCGGCGCTGACGGTGGAACGCGGACAGGTGAATATAGCGCACTGCCTCCGTCATACTCACCTGCTCCTGGCATGGTCCCTGGACGTCCCTGGTTCTCCGGGCGCTGACAGCTTCTTCCTGTATTGAGCGGTCACCGTTACCGCTCATTACAGTAATGAATATGCAGCTCCACCCCTATGGGAGTGGAGTCTGGTCCATATTCATTAATGCAATGAGTCGTACCATGTGACCGCTCAATACAGGAAGAAGCTACCGGCGCCCGGAGAACCAGGGACGTGCAGGGACCGCGCCAGGAGCAGGTGAGTATTATTAGACAGCTGCCGCTCCCCCTCCCCCGCCGACCTCTGGGAATGACTCGAGTATAAGCCGAGAGGGGCAATTTCAGCCTAAAAAAATGGGCTGAAATTCTCGACTTATACTCGAGTATATACGGTATATACGGTAGAAAAATGGTCAAAATTAAAAAAAACCCAGTGCTTTCAGGAATCAAATAATGTAAATAAATCAAGTTCATAATCATTTAGAAACAACAATACTAATGTTTTAACTCAGGAAGAGTTCAGAAATCAATACTTTGTGGAATAACCATGATTTTTAATCACAGCTTTCATGCGTCTTGGCATGCTTTCCACCAGTCTTTCACACTGTTCCTGCCGCAAAAATGTAAGCAGTTCTTCTTTGTTTAAAGGCTTGTGACTATCCATCATCCTCTTGATTACATTCCAGAGGTTTTCAATGGGGTTCAGGTCTGGAGATTGGGCTGCCCATGACAGGGTTTTGATGTGGTGCTCTCTTAATTTTTGCCAGAGCTGTATATATATATATTAAATTATATAAAATTAAATATGAAAATAAAATATACATTAAAGTGTGATCAAAATATATACAAAGGAAAATAAATATAAATATATACATTAATTAAATTATAATAAAAATTCTGTAGGTTTAAATGGTAGTGTACTTTCCGAATAACGCTATTTCTGGTCATTATGACTTGTCTCCTGCAATGTCAGCAGTTTTCTCCTCTGCAGGATCGATTTTTTTTTTTTCAATTGTCTCTGAGGTGGTGGGTGGAGAAGATCTGCTATAAGGTGCACACAGACATGAGAAATTCTTGTTCTCCTGTCTCTATGTAGTACATGCTCAGAAGCAGGAGGACATTATACAGCAGTACTAAGCAGTGTAGCTGTACAACCAGCTCTGGATGAGATAAAAAACACTTATCAGAAGGCGGCAGCACAGACTGTGTGTGTCTGTGTCTCTTTCTCACTGTGCTCCCCCTCCTTTCTCCATAGACTTCAATAAGTAGCTGTAATCTGAACCCTCAGCAAACTGTCCATCTGTCTTGATTTGATGGATTTTAGTCATTTTTCAGAGTGAATGGTGAGCTTAGGAGGAAAGGAAGAGGAGAAGTGTCTCATAAGTGGAAAAAGAAACATGTGAATGGCGAACTCATCATTCCCAATAGACTGAAGTCCAGGACAACATGATAATTTAGTTACTTGTCTGTACCAGCGATTTTATCAAGTCTTCTAGAAAACCCTGTTAGCATCCTTGTACTGTCAAGAAGAATATAAGCCACATTCGGAAGCCCGGAGGGGTGTAATTTGCTGACTTCATCTCCCAGGCTGATATTAAATGGCACATGACATCCAAAGTCTTCCAAAATGCGTCAGTATAAGGAAGGAGTGAACGCTTCACTTCTCCCACCGCTCCCTGCAGACGCTGCAATGGCCTCGCAAGGTTACAGCAGCCCAGCTCTGATATACAAGGGTAGCGGGAACATCGCGGGCTTGTCCTGAAGGTCCGGCTCCCTGATTAATGTCCCCCATCATGGTGACCCAGGCATGACTGCAAGACAAGAGGCGCTCTACCATTAAGATGCATGTCACGTCCCCGCGCCGGCCCGCTGTATAAATGCTGCGCAGCAGATCTTACGTCCTTTCCCCGGAGCGGCATCATAAACAGCATTTATATTGTGGGGAAGCTCAGGCATGTGGACCATTCACAGCCCTCAATTACCTTTTCTCTGGCCCCCGAGCAGATTGCCGGGACCGCAGTACTTGGGCCGGCAGCTGTATTTTGCCAGCCGCCGACCCTTTATCTCTTCTTGCTCTGTTTGCACACACACGCAGTGCTCACTACTGAATACTAAAGGGCATGCAATGAAAGATTACGTCCCAACGCCAGTGCCAGAGTCAGGATGTACTTTGTGGGCGGAGTTTGCACACGATTTGTGCGGCCCCCGAAGAATGGAATAAATATCCAAAGGACCCTTGACAGAAAACAGGTTCCCCACCCTTGTTATAGAGAAAGTGACCAACAGCGGGAAGCTGCGGTTTTATTGAAATAAAGCTTAATCGCTGCATAATAGGCACAATTTGAATATCCTTTACAAGATCTCTGCTTGCTCTAAGTGAATGGAAGCAATAAAAAAAATCCCCAGCGTGAATGGTGTGGTAGTGAGCATGTGCGACCACTACTGCATTCACTTTCTACAAGAATGATGGTCGCACATGCTCACTACTGCTCTATTCCCCAGCAGCTAATCCCCAGAAATGTTATTTTTGTGGGACAACTCTGCAATTGGACTCAGATAAATGTCCATCAATCGGGCACCATAATGGTTGAATGCAGCGCCCCAGAGTCCTGGTCGTTGCAGTAAGGTCGCTCTTCCACCAGGGGGAGTGATGTTACGTCTGATTGTACTAAAGGAGTTCACCTGACCAGGTATCACAGTCACACACTACACTTCACACTCCAGTCCACCAGGGGGAGCAAAGGTGCTATGTACTAGGCCACTCCTCACAGATGGGTAAAACTGGTGGGTTGGATAGGAAGTCAGACAGAAAGCTACCTGGGTTTGACTCAGAGAAGACCTGTCAGGCAGACAGGGGGAGAAGGAGGAACATCTGAGCTGCAGACAGAGGGTCTCTGTCAGGGGTGGGATCCTGACAGAGAACAAGCACGAGATAGAACGTTACGGAGCTGCGCCTGCACTTCATTGCAACAGCATCCTAAGAAAGGACACGAAGCGAAGTATATTGTGGAGAGTGAGAAACGAGATCACAGCACAAGGAGATAATACCGGGAGGAGTCCTGCCTAAAGACTGGCAACATCCTTCCGAGGCGCGTAGCCGGTGGCCGGAATACCGAGGGAGTAATAGGCTCTACACATTACTTCACAGACCGGCAGGACAGTTAATTCCAAGTTGGCTGCCCGACCTTAATACCTATGAAGACAACGGAGGCAAATTGTGGGAGAGGGGCGTCTCTAGGGTCCCTATAAAATAGCTCCAGGCCTACCCCGTCATACGGGTTGTCCTATCCATATCATCCGGGGGACAGAGAAAGAGAACATCAGAACATCCACGAAAGTGGTGAGGACTATCCCGTGGTGCTTAGCAGGGAGGTACTACAACACACAGGCGCTAGTAGGAAGGCTACTGATTTCCACCTGCAAAGGGAACTCTGGATGTGCCTTTGGACCGGCCGGACTCTGCCTGCCCTGTGAACAGTACTCTGGACTGTGGACGCTGAAGTCTTCAGTAAAAGGTAAAGAGACTGCAACCTTTGTGTCCTCGTTATTCACCGCGCCTTACATCGTCCACTATCACCATCCGCGCACTTTGGGAAGCCTTGGGGACATACTTCACCTGTGGGAAGGTATACCATCTAGCTGCCGTTCCATCACCCCAGCGGACCCCTAGCAGCGTCGGTCACTCTGACCGAATACCACAGGTGGCGTCACGAACACCGTACAAACCACTACTCCTTTAATTGGACGCCCATTAGAAGGGCCACGGACCGGGTCGGGCCACCGTGACATCCCTAGAACTGAGAGAGACAGACCCGGTACCGAGTACCCCACTGCCCTTCGCTTGGGGGCTATCCATAGGCATTGGTGCAGCAGTCTCTATAAATATCCGCTTCCCGTGCGTCGTACACACTGTTACACGCAGACCTCTCGCCTCACTCGCTGCTGTGCCTCTAAGAATAGATCACTAGCACAATCCTGACAGCAAAATGATTCAAGGAGGAACAGCATGCGGCCTGCCCTGCGATAACACTTGTGTATCTTGCTAACACAACACATATTGTGCGTTACAAAAATACATGAGCGCATAGCATGGTGTGATCAGAAAAACGAGAAGAGGAATATTTGTATTATATAAACAGTACATAAAGCACAGACACAAAGGGCACTGGTTGTTCTGCCATCCTGCCGTTCCCCCATTACAGAACCACATAGTACAAATAATACATAAGATACATACTGTACCTATATACTGTAGGTGTACATGCATGCAGCTTCCAAATAATATTACCATAGAATAAACACAAATGCTGCCGTACAATACCTTCCTAATACTGCCATACAGTGCCCAAATAATACAGCCCTACAGCTTCCACATAATACTGACAAACAATGCCCACCTAATGCAGACCTACAACTCCCAACTACTGTCATACAGCTCCTAAATGATACAGCCCTGTAGCTTCCAAATAATACAGCTCTACAGCTCCCAAATAATACTGCCGTAGAGTGCCCAAATAGTACAGCCCTACAGCTTCCAAATAATACTGCCATACACATAATGTGGCCCTATAGCACCCAAATAATACTGCCATACAGATCCCAAATACTGTCAAACAGTGCCCATATAAAATGCCCTGCAGCTGACATATAATACTGCCATACAGTGCCTAGATAATACAGCCCTACAGCTCCCAAATAATACTGCCATACAGTGCCCACAAGATACTGCCCTACAGTTCCAAATAATACTACACACAGTGATCACATAATACACTCGTAATCACATAATTGATATCTGTAATTTGTATGTAACCCCTTCTCATGTACAGCACCATGGAATCAATGGTGCTATACAAATAAATAATAATAATAAATACAGCCCTACAGCTCCCAAATAATAGAGCCCAACAGCTCCCAAATAAGATTGCCATATAGTGCCCACATAATACAGACCTGCAGCTCCCTCCAAAATAATACTGCCATAGTGTGCCCACATGATAGAGCTCTATAACTCACAAATACTTCCATACAGTGCCTGACTAACATAGTCCTGTGCTAGTGCTCATTTGATACAGCCCTACAGATTACAATTACTGCCATACAGTTCCTACATAATACAGACCTATAGCTCCCAAATAATACTGCCATACTGTGCCCACATAATACAAACATGTAGCCTCCAAATACTGCCATACACTGTCCACATAGTACAGACCTACAGCTCCCAAATAATACTGCCATACAGTGCCCACATAAAACAGCTCTACAGCTCAAAAATAATACTGTAATAATACTGCGGAGCGGCATTGGAAGAAAACACACTCGCAAGATGACTTCACTGTATTCAAACAAGCAACACTCACTTTTAAATCTGCTCTCACCTCTGCTAAACAGGCCTACTTCACAACCCTCGTATCTTCCCTATCCTACAACCCCAAACAGTTATTCAAAACCTTTAACTCCCTCCTCCGCCCCCCACTGCCCCCTCCAACCTCCCTCATCTCTGCTGAGGACTTTGCCACACACTTTAAAAATAAGATCGACCAGACAAGGCAAGTCTTCATTGTTCAACCACCACAACCCCTTTGTATACCAGACCAATGCCCAAACCCCATAACATCCCTATCCAACATCACTGAAGGGGGGCTTAACTGTCTCCTCTCCAAATCGCACCTCACCACCTGTGCGCTCGACCCCATCCCATCTCCTCCCCAACCTCACTACCACACTGATCCCATCCCTAACCCACCTGTTCAACCTATCACTAACTTCTGGCACCTTCCCTTCTGCGTTTAAACATGCCACAATCACACCTATCCTTAAAAAGCCAACCCTCGATCCAACTGCTATGTCCAGCTATCGCCCAATATCGCTGCTCCCATTCGCTTCCCCCGCTTCCCCCCTTTGCAAATCTCTTCACTGGCTCCCATTCCCTCAGCGTATCCAGTTCAAATTACTAACACTGACCTACAAGGCCATCCATAACCTGTCTCCTCCATATATCTCTGAACTAATCTCCATATATCTTCCCTTACGTAATCTCCGGTCCTCCCAAGACCTCCTTCTCTCCTCCACACTTATTCGCTCCTCACCCAATCGCCTCCAAGACTTCTCCCGAATATCCCCCATCCTCTGGAATTCTCTGCCCCAACACGTCCGGTTATCTACCACATTCGGATCCTTCAGACGGAACCTGAAAACTCATCTCTTCAGGAAAGCCTACAGCCTGCACTGACCCCGCTGCCTCCTCATCACTACCGAAGCTACGGCCTCACCAACACCGGAGCTCCTGCAACCCCCAACCTACTGTCTCCTTCCCCATAATCCTGCAGAATGTAAGCCGCAAGGGCAGGGTCCTCGCCCCTCTGTATCAGTCTGTCATTGTAAGTTTGTTTACTGTAAGTGATATCTGTAACTTGTATGTAACCCCTTCTCATGTACAGCACCATGGAATCAATGGTGCTTTATAAATAAATAATAATAATAATAATACAGTGCCCACATAATACAGCCCTATAGCTCACAAGTATTACTATCATACAGTGCCCATATAATACAGCTCTACAGCTCCCAAAAAGTACAGCCCTAGAGCTTCTAAATATTGCCATACAGTGCCCACATAATACATCTCTACAGCTCCCAAAAAGTACAGCCCTAGAGCTTTTAAATATTGCCATGAAGTGCCCACATAATACAGACATGTAGTGCCCAAATAAAACTGCCCTTCAGCTCACAAATGATAGTACCTACATAATAAAACCATACAGCACAAAATAATACTGCCATACAGTGTTCACATAATACTGCCATACAGCACATAATTAATGCTGCCGTACAGTAATTACATGAAACATACCTACAGCTCCTAAATAATACTGCCATACAGTGATAAAATAATACAGCCCTAGCACTCTCAAATAATACTGCCACACAGTGCCCAAATAAAACAGCCCTACAGGTCACAAATACTGCCTTACAGTGCCCACATAATGCAGCCCTACAGCTCCCAAATAATACTGCCATACAGTCCCTACATAATACAGCTCTCAAATAATATTACCATAGAGTGCCCACGTAAACCAGATCTGCAGCTTCCAAATAATACTTCCATAGAGTGCCCACATAATGCAGACCTACAGCTTCCAAATAATACTGCTATACAATGCCTACAGCTTCCAAATAATACTGCTATACAATGCCCACATAATGCAGACCCATAGCTTCCAAATAATACTGCCATACAGTGCTCACATAATACAGCTCTACGGCTCCCACATGATACGCCCTACAGCTCACAAATAGTGCCTACATCAGAGGGGTCAAACTGCATTCCTCGAGGGCCGCCAACAGGTCATGTTTTCAGGATTTCCTTAGCATTCCACAAGGTGCTGGAATCATTCTGTGCAGGTGATTAAATTATCACCTGTGCAATACAAGGAAATCCTGAAAACATGACCTGTTGGCGGCCCTCGAGGAATGCAGTTTGACACCTCTGGCCTACATAATAAAGCCATAATACAGCCATACAGCACAAAAATAATGCTACCATACAGTGATTACATGATACAACCCCACAGCTCCCAAATTATACTGCCATACAGTGCCCACATGATACGGCCCTTCAGCTCACAAATATTTCTGCCAGATACAGTGACCACATAATGCAGCCCTACAGCTCACAAATAATACTTTCATGAAGTGCCCAGGTAGTACAGCCCTACAGCTCACAAATAATACTGCCATACAGTGACCATATAATAAATCCCTACAGCTCACAAATAATTCTGCCATACAGTGACCATATAATATATCCCTACAGCTCACAAATAATTGTGCCATACAGTGACCACATGATACACCCCTACAGCTCACAAATAATACTGCCATACAGTAGCCACATAATAAAGCTCTACAGCTCACAAATAATACTGCCATACAGTGACCACATGATACAGCCATACAGCTCACAATTCTGCCATAAAGTGACCACATAATAGAGCTCACAAATAATACTGACATAGTGCCCATATAATACATCCCTCCAGCTCACAAATAACATTGTAACACAGTGCCCAAATAATGCTGTTGTACAGTCCTCAAATAGTACCACCATACAAATTACAAATAAAACTGCTATACATTGCCCACATATTGCTGCCTTAGAGTTCCTAAATAATACTGTAATATAATGTGCCATACAAGCCCAAAATAATACAGTGATACAAATTCTAGACAATATTGTCATACAGTGACTATACTATACTGCCACATAGCTTCTAAATCCATAAATATCGCAAATTATTGCACAATAGAAATATCTTTATTATTTAAAAACACATACAAGGGCAAAAGACAGGGGCATAACTGGAGTAGGCGGTGACACAGAACACATCGCTGGTAAGGAACCACACATGCTGGGAACATATCATAGGCGCAAATGCGCAACATTAACTGTGCAGTAACCGCAGTGGACACATGTCAGTATAACCTACCTAGTGGTCTGTAAATCAAACACGTGTGGACCTCCACCCTCCCCGACGCGCGTTTCGGAAGCGCCCAGCTTCCTTCCTCAGGGGGCGTGCCCTACAGTGTGCCTATGCTGTTAAAATACAGATGGGACCGGATGTAATCACACTTGTGAGACGCCGGGGACACACCTCCATCCGGCGCTGACATCACCGCTGACGTGGATACACATGGGGCCCCATGTGACCACAACATCAGTCGACGAGCAGCGGCGAATAGGAGGAGGAACCTCGTAGCGTCACAAGACCGGCGGCCATCATTAATGTGGGAAAAAATGCCAGTACCTCGCCGCAAATGGCAGTTCGGCACTATATATAACAAAATATAACTCAAACTAATATAAAAGCATTAAAGAAAAACAAATATGTAGCTACCCACATAGATATTCACAAAAGTGAACAGAACAAGCCCGTTCACTGTACAAATAATGCAAACCAAATATCAATATATACAACACAAATCAACAGAAAATATAGCCATATATATAAAGAAATAGAAGATGAGACGTAATGCACAAATACATAAATGCATAATGGCCACAGATAGCAATATTCCATATATTCATATACATCATTTATATAAAGAACAATAATAAATAAGACCAAATGGAACTGGACATTTATAATAACAGGCGAAGCACAGTGGTGCATAGATATACAAAATACATCTTCATCTTCATGGCTTAGCAGTACTTCATAGGCACCAGAAGGCAACAAAGTAGGCAAATATCACTAAAATAGAAAGAACACACAAAGTGAATACAACAATAAAATAAAAGGAATAAAAACACACAGGATGTGGATGTGCAACACCGCACATGTATAAAGCATCTGCAGCGCCCCAGAGTCCTGGTCGTTGCAGTACTGTGGCTCCGCCACTATGGGGAGCTATGGTGCGTCTGATGGCACTGAAGGAGTTCATCTGATCAGGTATCACAGACACCAATACATTTCACAGCCGGGCCTCCGGGGGGAGCTAAGGGTGCTATTCATTAGGCCACTCCCCACCATAGTGGGTAAACTGGGGGTCAGGCAGGAAGTTAGATCAGAAAGCTGACTGGGTTGGAACCAGGCAACACCTTGTGGCAGAGGGTGTTGTGGGGGAAGATACAGTAGGGTCTCTGTCAGGGGTGGGATCCTGACAGAGGCTTGGCAACTTGAACGAACGTAACAGGACCGTGCCTGCTCCGGGTAGCGGCGGTGCCCAAGGAAGGATTAGAAGAGAGATAGATTGTGCTGAGTGAGAAACGAGATCACGCAAAGGAGAAATACCAGTAGGAGTCGTGCTGTAAGACCGAAGCAACATCCTACTGAGGCGCACTACCGGTGGCCGGAACGCCGAGGGAGTATAATAACATTCAGCTTCAAGCAATACTCCAAACAGCGGCAGGACAGTCAGTTTAAGGCGGGCTGTCTACCTTAAATCACCTATGCAGTCTTGGGGGGCAACCTGTGGAGAGGGGCGACTCTAGGGTCCCGGAAGAGCTCCGAGCCTACCCGTCAAACGGGTGCCGTTCCAACCAGAACATCAGGGAGGGACGGAGGATTAGCAGAACATCATCTAATCGAGTTGTGAGGGAACTTAAGAAACAGACACAACAGTTGTGGGGACTTTCTGTAAGCACAGCAGGGAAGGACCACAACACATAGCGCTAGAAGGAAGGCACCGATTTCCACCTGTGAAGAGAACTCTGGAGGTGCCATTGGACCGGCCGGACTTGCGCAGCCTGGTGAACCGTGTTCCGGACTGAGGACCCAGAGATCTTCAGTAAAGAGGTAAAGAGACTGCAACCTGGTGTCCTCGTTATTTACTGCACCGCACCACCACAGCCTCACTACTACAGCAACACCACCACCGTCATCCATCATCTACATTCGTCTATTATTCACCGTGCGCCCCACGGCAGGGTCACGGACCGGGGCCTAGCCACCGTGACAACCCCAGAGCAGAGACTCAGAGGCCCGGTACCGGGTACCCCTCGGCCCTGCGGCGGTGGGGGCGCTCCACATCAGCAAGAGGACCCCAGAAAGGGAGCAAAAGAGAGACACTCATTTAACCCATTGGGATGAACCGTGTTCAGAGCCCAAATCCATCTAGTCTCAAGTTGAGAAAGACGCTTAGACAATCCACCACCACGAATATTTATTTTCGAAGACTCAATACCACGCACCTTCAGGAGAGTGTCATCACAATTGTGAAACTCCCAAAAATGGCGTGGTATTGTTTTCAGGGTGGATGTGTCCGTGTGAGTAGCTGCCGCAGCTATCCCCAGTACGTGCTCACGAACCCTCACCTTCAGCTGGCGTGTGGTTAAACCAACGTATATAAGGTTACATGGGCACGTAGCGTAGTAGATTACATACCTTGTGGTACATGTGATCCGCTGACGAATACTAAAAGATTTCGTACCCTCAGCGTTGGTAAAACTATCACACCGTACCATATTGGGACATGCGACACATCTGCCACACGGAACGCACCCACCCCTAGTAGGAAAATTGTCCAAAAACCCGCTCAGGATAATGACTGGAGACCAAATGGTCTCTCAAATTTTTCGCCCTCCTGAAAGATATCGATGGTACCGGAGGGATCAATTTCCTGAGAACAGGGTCAACCTTTAAAATCGGCCATGCCTTTTTGTCATGATCTCAATGGCAAGAGAACATAGCATAAGCATATATAGGAACTAGCTCTTGGAAGATGGGAACTGAGCTGACCATGAACTAAACCTAAAGGCCCCGTCTCACTAAGCGATTTACCAGCGATCACGACCAGCGATATGACCTGGCCGTGATCGTTGGTAAGTCGCTGTGTGGTCGCTGGGGAGCTGTCACACAGACCGCTCTCCCCAGCGACCAACGATCAGGGGAACGACTTCGGCATCGTTGAAACTGTCTTCAACGATGCCGAAGTCCCCCTGCAGCACCCGGGTAACCAGGGTAAACATCGGGTTACTAAGCGCAGGGCCGCGCTTAGTAACCCGATGTTTACCCTGGTTACCAAAAAAAACAAACAGTACATACTCGCCTTTCGGTGTCCAGGTCCCTTGCCGTCTGCTTCCTGCTCTGACTGAGATCCGGCCGTACAGCGAGAGCAGAGCGCAGCGGTGACGTCACCGCTGTGCTCTCACTTCTCACTGTACGGCCGGGAGTCAGTGAGAGCAGGAAGCAGACGGCAAGGGACCTGGACACCGAAAGGCGAGTATGTACTGTTTTTTTTTTTTTTACATTTACGCTGGTAACCAGGGTAAACATCGGGTTACTAAGCGCGGCCCTGCGCTTAGTAACCCGATGTTTACCCTGGTTACCAGTGAAGACATCGCTGGATCGGTGTCACACACACCGATTCAGCAATGTCAGCGGGGCCTCAACGACCAAAAAAAGGTCCAGGCCATTCCGACACGACCAGCGATCTCGCAGCAGGGGCCTGATCGCTGGTACGTGTCACACATAGCGAGATCGCTATGGAGGTCGCTGTTGCGTCACAAAACTTGTGACTCAGCAGCGATCTCGCTAGCGATCTCGCTATGTGAGACGGGGCCTTAACGCACAACTAGCAGTGGCCGGGTAGCATGCCTACGTTGATTCTAGATGCCCAGCACCAGCCGGAGGACTAAATAAAACTAGCAGAGGAAAATATTAGTCCTAGCTCACCTCTAGAGAAATACCCCGAAAGGAGACAGAGGCCCCCCACATGTATTGGCGGTGAGTTGAGATGAAATAACAAACGTAGTATGAAAATAGGTTTAGCAAATTTGAGGTCCACTTACTACATAGCAGAAGACAGAAAGGACACTTTCATGGTCAGCTGAAAACCCTATCAAAAACACCATCCAGAAATTACTTTAAAACTCTGGCATTAACTCATAACACCAGAGTGGCAATTCCTGTTCACAAGAGCTTTCCAGACACAGTAACGAAACTACAGCTGTGAACTGGAACAAAAATGCAAAAACAAACATGGACAAGAGTCCAACTTATCTAGTAGTTGTCTAGGAGCAGGAACAAGCACAGAGAGGCTTCTGATAACATTGTTGACCGGCAAGCAACTAACAGAGCAGCAAGGTTATATAGCGACTCCCACATCTTGATGGGAACAGGTGAACAGAGAAGATGAAGACACCAGTTCAATTCCACCAGTAGCCACCGGGGGAGCCCAGAATCCAAATTCACAACAGTACCCCCCCCTCAAGGAGGGGGCACCGAACCCTCACCAGAACCACCAGGGCGATCAGGATGGGCCCTATGAAAGGCACGAACCAGATCGGAGGCATGAACATCAGATGCATTCACCCAAGAATTATCCTCCTGGCCGTATCCCTTCCACTTGACCAGATACTGGAGTCTCCGTCTGGAAACACGAGAGTCTAAGATTTTCTCCACAACGTACTCCAACTCACCCTCAACCAACACCGGAGCAGGAGGCTCAACGGAAGGCACAACCGGTACCTCATACCTGCGCAATAATGACCGATGAAAAACGTTATGAATAGAAAAGGATGCAGGGAGGTCCAAACGGAAGGAAACAGGGTTAAGAATCTCCAATATCTTATACGGGCCGATAAACCGAGGCTTAAACTTAGGAGAAGAGACCCTCATAGGGACAAAACAAGAAGACAACCACACCAAATCCCCAACAGAAAGCCGAGGACCAACACGACGGTGGCGGTTGGCAAAAAGCTGAGTCTTCTCCTGGGACAACCTCAAATTGTCCACCACCTGCCCCCAGATCTGATGCAATCTCTCCACCACAGCATCCACTCCAGGACAATCCGAAGATTCCACCTGACCAGAGGAAAATCGAGGATGAAACCCCGAATTACAGAAAAACGGGGACACCAAAGTGGCAGAGCTGGCCCGATTATTGAGAGCGAACTCCGCCAATGGCAAAAAAGCAACCCAATCATCCTGGTCAGCAGACACAAAACACCTCAGATATGTCTCCAGGGTCTGATTAATCCGCTCGGTCTGGCCATTCGTCTGAGGATGGAAAGCGGACGAAAAAGATAAATCTATGCCCATCCTAGCACAGAATGCCCGCCAAAATCTAGACACGAATTGGGTCCCTCTGTCAGAAACGATATTCTCAGGAATACCATGCAAACGAACAACATTTTGAAAAAACAGAGGAACCAACTCGGAAGAAGAAGGTAACTTGGGCAGAGGAACCAAATGGACCATCTTAGAAAAACGGTCACACACCACCCAGATGACAGACATCTTCTGAGAAACAGGCAGATCTGAAATAAAATCCATCGAGATGTGCGTCCAAGGCCTCTTAGGAATAGGCAAGGGCAACAACAATCCACTAGCCCGAGAACAACAAGGCTTGGCCCGAGCACAAACGTCACAAGACTGCACAAAGCCTCGCACATCTCGTGACAGAGAAGGCCACCAGAAGGACCTTGCCACCAAATCCCTGGTACCAAAAATGCCAGGATGACCTGCCAACGCAGAAGAATGAACCTCAGAGATGACTCTACTGGTCCAATCATCAGGAACAAACAGTTTATCAGGTGGGCAACGATCAGGTCTATCCGCCTGAAACTCCTGCAAGGCCCGCCGCAGGTCTGGAGAAACGGCTGACAATACCACTCCATCCTTAAGGATACCTGTGGGCTCAGAGTTACCAGGCGAGTCAGGCTCAAAACTCCTAGAAAGGGCATCCGCCTTAACATTCTTAGAACCCGGTAGGTATGACACCACAAAATTAAACCGAGAGAAAAATAATGACCAGCGCGCCTGTCTAGGATTCAGGCGCCTGGCGGTCTCAAGATAAATCAAATTTTTGTGGTCAGTCAATACCACCACCTGATGTCTGGCCCCCTCAAGCCAATGGCGCCACTCCTCAAAAGCCCACTTCATGGCCAAAAGCTCCCGATTCCCAACATCATAATTCCGCTCAGCGGGCGAAAATTTACGGGAAAAGAAGGCACAAGGCCTCATCACGGAGCAATCAGAACTTTTCTGCGACAACACTGCCCCAGCTCCGATCTCAGAAGCGTCGACCTCAACCTGAAAAGGTAGAGCAACATCAGGCTGACGCAACACAGGGGCAGAGGAAAAACGGCGCTTAAGCTCCCGAAAGGCCTCCACAGCATCAGGGGACCAATCAGCAACATCAGCACCCTTCTTAGTCAAATCGGTCAATGGTTTAGCAATATCCGAAAAACCAGCAATAAATCGACGATAAAAGTTAGCAAAGCCCAAAAATTTCTGAAGACTCTTAAGAGAAGAGGGCTGCGTCCAATCACAAATAGCTTGAACCTTGACAGGATCCATTTCAATGGAAGAGGGGGAAAAAATATATCCCAAAAAGGAAATCCTCTGTACCCCAAAAACACACTTAGAACCCTTCACACACAAAGAATTAGACCGCAAAACCTGAAAAACCCTCCTGACTTGCTGGACATGAGAGTCCCAGTCATCCGAAAAAATCAGAATATCATCCAGATACACAATCATAAATTTATCCAAATAATCGCGAAAAATATCATGCATAAAGGACTGGAAAACTGACGGAGCATTAGAAAGACCAAAAGGCATCACTAAATACTCAAAGTGGCCCTCGGGCGTATTAAATGCGGTTTTCCACTCATCCCCCTGCCTGATTCGCACCAAATTATACGCCCCACGAAGGTCAATCTTAGAGAACCACTTGGCCCCCTTTATGCGAGCAAACAAATCAGTCAGCAACGGCAATGGGTATTGATATTTAACAGTGATTTTATTCAAAAGCCGATAATCAATACATGGTCTCAAAGAGCCGTCTTTTTTTGACACAAAGAAAAAACCGGCTCCTAAGGGAGATGACGATGGACGAATATGTCCCTTTTCCAAGGACTCCTTTATATATTCTCGCATAGCAGCATGTTCAGGCACAGACAGATTAAATAAACGACCCTTTGGGTATTTACTACCCGGGATTAAATCTATGGCACAATCGCACTCTCGGTGCGGAGGTAACGAACCAAGCTTGGATTCTTCAAAGACGTCACGATAGTCAGATAGGAACTCAGGAATTTCAGAGGGAATGGATGATGAAATGGAAACCACAGGTACATCCCCATGAGCCCCCTTACATCCCCAGCTCAACACAGACATAGCTCTCCAGTCGAGGACTGGGTTGTGAGATTGCAGCCAAGGCAATCCTAGCACCAAATCATCATGTAGATTATACAGCACCAGAAAGCGAATAATCTCCTGGTGATCCGGATTAATACGCATAGTTACTTGTGTCCAGTATTGTGGTTTATTATTAGCCAATGGGGTGGAGTCAATCCCCTTCAGAGGAATAGAAGTCTCCAAAGGCTCTAAATCATACCCACAGCGTTTGGCAAAGGACCAATCCATAAGACTCAAAGCGGCGCCAGAGTCGACATAGGCGTCCGTGGTAATAGATGACAAAGAGCAAATCAGGGTCACAGATAGAATAAATTTAGACGGTAAGGTGTAAATGGAAACAGATTTACCAAGCTTTTTAGTGCGCTTAGAGCATGCTGATATAACATGAGTAGAATCACCACAATAGAAACACAACCCATTTTTCCGTCTAAAATTCTGCCGCTCGCTTCGGGACAGAATTCTATCACACTGCATACTCTCTGGCGACTTCTCAGTGGACACCGCCAGATGGTGCACTGGTTTGCGCTCCCGCAAACGCCTATCGATCTGAATAGCCATTGTCATGGACTCATTCAGACCCGCAGGCACAGGGAACCCCACCATAACATCCTTAATGGCATCAGAGAGACCCTCTCTGAAAGTCGCCGCCAGGGCGCACTCATTCCACTGAGTAAGCACAGACCATTTACGGAATCTTTGGCAGTATATTTCCGCTTCATCTTGCCCCTGAGATAGGGACATCAAAGTTTTTTCTGCCTGAAGCTCCAAATGAGGTTCGTCATAAAGCAACCCCAAGGCCAGAAAAAACGCATCCACATTGAGCAACGCAGGATCCCCTGGTGTCAATGAAAAAGCCCAGTCTTGAGGGTCGCCCCGGAGCAAGGAAATCACAATCCTGACCTGCTGTGCAGGGTCTCCGGCAGAGCGAGATTTCAGGGACAAAAATAATTTGCAATTATTTCGAAAATTCTGAAACCCGGATCTATTCCCCGAGAAAAATTCCGGCAAAGGAATTCTCGGCTCAGATACAGGTGCATGACAAACAAAATCTTGCAAATTTTGTACCTTCGTGGCGAGATTATGCAAACCTGCAGTTACACTCTGAAGATCCATTACAAACAGGTGGACACAGAGCCATTCAAGGGTTAAGAGGAGGTAAGAAGCAGCTAGACAGCAATTAAGGGCTAGGCAGCAAAACTCTGAGGGGAAAAAAAAAAAAATTTCCCTTCAACACTTCTTTTTCTCCTGCTTCAGCCCAAACAATTAACACTTTGAGGGCCGGTCAAACTGTCATGATCTCAATGGCAAGAGAACATAGCATAAGCATATATAGGAACTAGCTCTTGGAAGATGGGAACTGAGCTGACCATGAACTAAACCTAACGCACAACTAGCAGTGGCCGGGTAGCATGCCTACGTTGATTCTAGATGCCCAGCACCAGCCGGAGGACTAAATAAAACTAGCAGAGGAAAATATTAGTCCTAGCTCACCTCTAGAGAAATACCCCGAAAGGAGACAGAGGCCCCCCACATGTATTGGCGGTGAGTTGAGATGAAATAACAAACGTAGTATGAAAATAGGTTTAGCAAATTTGAGGTCCACTTACTACATAGCAGAAGACAGAAAGGACACTTTCATGGTCAGCTGAAAACCCTATCAAAAACACCATCCAGAAATTACTTTAAAACTCTGGCATTAACTCATAACACCAGAGTGGCAATTCCTGTTCACAAGAGCTTTCCAGACACAGTAACGAAACTACAGCTGTGAACTGGAACAAAAATGCAAAAACAAACATGGACAAGAGTCCAACTTATCTAGTAGTTGTCTAGGAGCAGGAACAAGCACAGAGAGGCTTCTGATAACATTGTTGACCGGCAAGCAACTAACAGAGCAGCAAGGTTATATAGCGACTCCCACATCTTGATGGGAACAGGTGAACAGAGAAGATGAAGACACCAGTTCAATTCCACCAGTAGCCACCGGGGGAGCCCAGAATCCAAATTCACAACACCTTTTGCAAAATGGAACGAACCCTATCAGAACGGGAACTAAATGTAGTTACAAATCTCACAGTGTCATCCACCTTCCGCCTTGGTACATTATTATATAGAAGACTATGGCGGGAAGCATGTTTGGCTCGATGGTATGCCACCTTAACCATCCTGTGGCTATAGCCACGTGTAAAAAAACGCTGCTTGAGCTCCTCAGCTCTGGACTCGAAGTCACCATCAGACGAGCATATTCTACGGAGACGGAGAAATTGCCCCACTGGCACAGAGCGAATCATGTGCTTAGGATGACCCGAGGAGGCAAGTAATAATGTATTAGTCGCCGTCTCTTTCCTGGTGGTGGATTGTCTAAGCGTCTTTCTCAACTTGAGACTAGATGGATTTGGGCTCTGAACACGGTTCATCCCAATGGGTTAAATGAGTGTCTCTCTTTTGCTCCCTTTCTGGGGTCCTCTTGCTGATGCTTTATACATGTGCGGTGTTGCACATCCACATCCTGTGTGTTTTTATTCCTTTTATTTTATTGTTGTATTCACTTTGTGTGTTCTTTCTATTTTAGTGATATTTGCCTACTTTGTTGCCTTCTGGTGCCTATGAAGTACTGCTAAGCCATGAAGATGAAGATGTATTTTGTATATCTATGCACCACTGTGCTTCGCCTGTTATTATAAATGTCCAGTTCCATTTGGTCTTATTTATTATTGTTCTTTATATAAATGATGTATATGAATATATGGAATATTGCTATCTGTGGCCATTATGCATTTATGTATTTGTGCATTACGTCTCATCTTCTATTTCTTTATATATATGGCTATATTTTCTGTTGATTTGTGTTGTATATATTGATATTTGGTTTGCATTATTTGTACAGTGAACGGGCTTGTTCTGTTCACTTTTGTGAATATCTATGTGGGTAGCTACATATTTGTTTTTCTTTAATGCTTTTATATTAGTTTGAGTTATATTTTGTTATATATAGTGCCGAACTGCCATTTGCGGCGAGGTACTGGCTTTTTTTCCCACATTAATGATGGCCGCCGGTCTTGTGACGCTACGAGGTTCCTCCTCCTATTCGCCGCTGCTCGTCAACTGATGTTGTGGTCACATGGGGCCCCATGTGTATCCACGTCAGCTGTGATGTCAGCGCCGGATGGAGGTGTGTCCCCGGCGTCTCACAAGTGTGATTACATCCGATCCCGTCTGTATTTTAACAGCATAGGCACACTGTAGGGCACGCCCCCTGAGGAAGGAAGCTGGGCGCTTCCGAAACGCGCGTCGGGGAGGGTGGAGGTCCACACGTGTTTGATTTACAGACCACTAGGTAGGTTATACTGACATGTGTCCACTGCGGTTATTGCACAGTTAATGTTGCGCATTTGCGCCTATGATATGTTCCCAGCATGTGTGGTTCCTTACCAGCGATGTGTTCTGTGTCACCGCCTACTCCAGTTATGCCCCTGTCTTTTGCCCTTGTATGTGTTTTTAAATAATAAAGATATTTCTATTGTGCAGTAATTTGCGATATTTATGGACTTTTTTCCACCATTCAGTCTGTGGTTGTAGTATTGATTTTTGGTGGGTCCGGATTTGTCCTAATATCTGGGTGTGAATGCTTATTACCCACTACACTGGTAGTAATTTATTGATACTATGAGGCATTCCCCCAATTGTGTGCGTTTATCTGTCTTTCATTGCCACATAGCTTGCAAATGTTACTACCATTCCCAATATCATACAGTGGCCAAAGAATACGGTCATGCAGTGCATACATAATGCTGCCATATGGCTCCCGTACACTGCTACCATACAATTCCCAAATGCTACTGCTAGGTCGGTTGGATTTCCTAATGTATCCCTCTTGTCTATTGGGGGTTCGGTTCACTGTTGACGGAGAGAGGCCCACAGTTGCACTACTGGTGGTAGTACTGGAAGCTCCATACATCTAACTGTGCCAATAATGTTATACTCCGATCTATCAAACATCTTTACACCCTGACAAGCGCTCCCGATGTATTTCTCACTCCGGCAGCAGGTGAGATGCTCACTAATATATGCATATGACTCCTGAGAAGAGAGGTAGGGATTAGCGTGTTTAGTATAGTTTACAGGCACCGTTATTTCTGGATTGCCCACGTGACTTACGCCATATGTAATGGGCGCCGGCTCAGTCTTACTAACACCCCATCACCAACTACATATGGCGCATAGGTTGTTTACACCAGCATACCCAAACACAGTCTCTGAGGACTGTACGCCCCTCTGATACATATAGTGACACCATGGCGGGTGAGGGGCCTGATACAGACTTTGCATAAGGGTGCAGAAACATCTGAGTGAGAGCGACGACTCTGAGAAACAAATATGGCGGAAATACGACAACATTGAAATCACTATGATATAATGAAGGGTAAAAAGCAGGTTGAGATGGCGGACTTTAAGGGGAAAGATGCCATGAGTGTAAGTTCTTGGGAAGGAGTACGAGCCTATTTAGCCTGGGCCTGTGACAGGTGACCGGGACTCTGACTGGATATCGCATTTGTGATCTGATCTGGGGCCTCTGACAGAAGACTGGACCTCTGACCCGAGACCGAGCATATGACGGCATCTCGGGCTCTGACCAGAGATGGGACGTGTGACAGCATCTCAGGCCTCTGACTGAGCAGAAACAGGGCGTATGACGGCAACTCGGGCTCTGACTGGAGACAATGAGTATGACGTCATCTCGGCTCTGACCGGAGACAGTGCGTATGACGTCATCTCGGGCTCTGACCGGAGACAGTGCGTATGACGGCATATCGGGCTCTGACCAGAGACAACGTATGATGGCATCTCGGGCTCTGACCGGAGACAGTGCGTATGACGGCATCTCGGGCTCTGACCAGAGACAACGTATGATGGCATCTCGGGCTCTGACCGGAGACGAAGCGTATGACGGCATCTCGGGCTCTGACCAGAGACAACGTATGATGGCATCTCGGACTCTGACCAGAGACAGTGCGTATGACGTCATCTCGGGCACTGACCGGAGACAACGTATGATGGCATCTCGGGCTCCGATCAGAGGCCAAGCGTATGACGGCATCTCGGGTTCTGACCAGAGACAACGTATGACGGCATCTCGGGCTCTGACCAGAGACAACATATGATGGCATCTCAGGCTCTGACCAGAGAAACGTATGATGGCATCTCGGGTTCTGGCCAGAGACAACTTATGACGGCATCTCGGGCTCTGACCAGAGACAACGTATGACGGCATCTCGGGCTCTGACCGGAAACAGTGCGTATGATGGCATCTCGGGCTCTGACCGGAGACAGTGCGTATGACGGCATCTCGGGCTCTGACCGGAGACCGAGCGTATGACGGCATCTCGGGTTCTGACCAGAGACAACGTATGACGGCATCTCGGGCTCTGACCAGAGACAACGTATGATGGCATCTCGGGCTCTGACCGGAGGCGGAGCGTATGACGGCATCTCGGGTTCTGACCAGAGACAACATATGACGGCATCTCGGGCTCTGATCAGAGACAACGTATGACGGCATCTCAGGCTCTGACCGGAGACAGTGCGTATGACGGCATCTCGGGCTCTGACCGGAGACCGAGCGTATGACGGCATCTCGGGTTCTGACCAGAGACAACGTATGACGGCATCTCGGGCTCTGACCAGAGACAACGTATGATGGCATCTCGGGCTGTGACCGGAGACAGTGCGTATGACGTCATCTCGGGCTCTGACTGGAGACCTAGCGTATGACGGCATGTCGGGCCCCTGATGGCATAATAGGCTTCTGACTGGATATTAGGGAATGCAGACCTTGCTGACAAACCAGTGCTATGGGGCACAGAGATGTCTGCAGCCTTCAGAGCCAAATACAGTACATATATGAAGCCATGACCCCGGGTGGGATTTATTTTAGGAAGGAAATTAAAATCACAAATTGTTATACGTGGCTCACAAGACAGAACATTGCAAGAAAACCTCATGGCACAGATGACGTCCCATAAATGGCGGGCCTATACACCTGCCTCACAGGATGTGCCGGGTCAGACCCTATAAATGCAGGCCATACGCATGCACTATATATCACATGGGTGTTTTTCTCAATCATGCGAATGATGTTTCTGTCAATGGCGCGACAGGAGGCTGATTAGATTCTCACATCTGTCACGGTTTTATTTATAAAGATCTTACAGTAACTTATATCACACCTCGGGCAGTGGAAACACAGAGCATTACAGCATGCTGCGGCGTCCTCACCCCGAGCATCAAGGGGAAGGAAATTCCCAAAGCAAGCGACGGAGGCGGCTCGTTGCTACAAGACAAGCCATTAACAGCCGTGGTGTACCTGCACTACTGGGTCCGACAAAGCCAAGGTCATCCTGGATTATACAGGGCTGACAAGAGTGACAGAGAGATGTTCGATAGATATTTTTTCTTAGTCCAAATGGCACATGGGCCGATTAAAAACCAATTCTTCTACTCCCAATATAAGGGATCACTGTCTCTTTTTGTTTCTTTCTACATAGACGATAAGTAAATAAATATATATATACACACACACATACACATCATAGATATTACACATCAGTAATAATATGTGCCCCCAGGATTAGAGGATAGATAATGACTATTCACACTGAGATAACCCTTTCCTATCCTGCTACCGCTACACATCAGTGATGTAGATTATTCAGCAGCCATTCACCCAAGGCTACATGACCACCTCAGTCCACCCTATACATGGACAGTGAATGTCATCAGGACAGTCAGCCTCGTGCCCTCCAGTAGTACTCAGCTGTGCCCCCTGGCAGCTTTCTCCCCATCCTCCCTTCATACCTCCGTACTCACTCTGAGAAAACCTTATCCATCCTCCCTTCAGGGCAGATTTCCCCCCATCTTCGCTCTATGGCAACTTTATGCCATCCTCCATTTGGGGCAGCTTCTCCCCCATCCTCCCTTGGGGGCAGATTTCCCTCCATTCGGACCAACTATCCCCCACCATCCTCCCTCTGAAGTAGCTCACGTCACCCCCCACCATCCTCTATTGGGGGCAGCTTACACCACGATCATCCCTTCAGGGCAGCTTTCCCCCACCATCCTCCATTTGTAGTAGCTTACCCCCACCATCCTCCTTTTGGGGCAGCTCCTATCCTCCATTTATGGTAGCTCACCTCCCCATTAGGGCAACTTCCCCCCATCCTCCTTTCTGGGCAGCTTCACCCCCGACACACTCTCTTTAGGGCAGCTTCCCCCCTATCCTCCCTTTAGGGCAGCTCCCCGCCATCCTCCCTTCAGGGCAGCCCCCCTTCATCCTCCCTTCGGAGCAATTCGCCCCCCACCATCCTCCATTCCTGGGGTTCGGTCGGGGTTATATTAGATGTTGGCAGCTTTACGTTCCAAGGTCATAGTGTTGTGTATAGCGGAGGAGCTAATGCACCAGGACGATGCCAGCCCCTGCACCCTGGCCATGCCAAAGGCATAATATGTGCTGCCCACTATGCCGACCACCAAATGCCATTACATAGATGTACATATTTAGATGAGGGGGAGGGGGGCAAGGGCAAAATGGCACCACCAATGGCAAGGGTGTAAATATACGGTTAAAATGCACAGTTGTCTTTACCTTGTGTCCAGCGTGCCAGGCTTTGGCGGTGGGTGTGGGTGCCAGAGCAGTGCCTCTGTGGGAGGACACAGGAGGGATGGGGATGCTGAGGCTCTGGGTACCAGATTGAGAGCTGCTCTTACAACAGAGCATCGGGTTAAACCACTCTGCACAGTCAAATAGGGGGGAGAGCGAAGAGGAGTAAATGATACCCTCCCTCTCAGCCTCTCAGCAGCCGGCAGTGCATGCCATCTGAGCTGTCCTCCACACTCAATCGGGTCAGGGTGGGAGGAGGGCAGGACACCGCAGCTGTACCACCTGCAGGCAGGTGCGGGCCTCGCTGTGCCCCCTAGCCCTCATTGAAATGCACTGAAGGAACTGAACCTGACAAATTGTGTGTTATTATTAGTGTGACTACTGCATGGAGGGAAAGGGCGCAGCAGGCACAGAGGAGGATGAGGAGGAGGGTGCAGATGCCAGAAGGAGGAAGAAAGGGAGGCAAAGGGCAAAAGGAGACATAGGCCATAACCTGAGGGTACACCTCACTGACCTGAATGTCATATTCAGGGGCCACCCATAATAGTAGTGAGCCTGGGACAGACGCCTCTATAACACTGTACAGTCACAGACGCCTCTATAACACTGTACAGTCACCCCCATAACAATGTACAGTCACAGATGCCCCCATAACACTGTAGTCACAGACGTCCCTATAACAATGTACAGTCACAGACGCCCCTATAACTATGTACAGTCACAGACGCCCCTATAACAATGTACAGTCACCCTCAAAACAATGTACAGTCACAGATGCCCCCATAACACTGTACAGTCACAGACTTCCCTATAACACTGTACAGTCACAGACACCTCTATAACACTGTACAGTCACAGACGCCCCTATAACAATGTACAGTCACCCTCAAAACAATGTACAGTCACAGATGCCCCCATAACACTGTACAGTCACAGACGTCCCTATAACACTGTACAGTCACAGATGTCCCTATAACAGTGTACAGTCACAGATGCCCCTATAACACTGTACAGTCACAGATGCCCCCATAACACTGTACAGTCACAGACGTCCCTATAACACTGTACAGACACAGACGCCCCTATAACACTGTACAGTCACAGATGCCCCCATAACAATGTACAGTCACAGACGCCCCTATAACACTGTACAGTCACAGATGCCCCCATAACACTGCACAGTCACAGACGTCCCTATAACAATGTACAGTCACAGACGCCCCTATAACACTGTACAGTCACAGACTCCCCTATAACAATGTACAGTCACCCCCATAACAATGTACAGTCACAGACGTCCCTATAACAATGTACAGTCACAGACGCCCCTATAACTATGTACAGTCACAGACGCCCCTATAACACTGTACAGTCACAGACGCCTCTATAACACTGTACAGTCACAGACTCCCCTATAACAATGTACAGTCACAGATGCCCCTATAACTATGTACAGACACAGACGTCCCTATAACACTATACAGTCACAGATGCCCCTATAACAATGTACAGTCACAGACGCCCCTATAACACTGTACAGTCACAGATGCCCCTATAACAATGTACAGTCACAGACGTCCCTATAACAATGTACAGTCACAGACGCCCCTATAACAATGTACAGTCACAGACACCCCTATAACACTGTACAGTCACAGATGCCCCTATAACACTGTACAGACACAGACGTCCCTATAACACTGTACAGTCACAGACGTCCCTATAACAATGTACAGTCACAGACGCCCCTATAACAATGTACAGTCACAGACGCCCCTATAACACTGTACAGTCACAGATGCCCCTATAACACTGTACAGTCACAGACGCCTCTATAAAACTGTACAGTCACAGATGCTCCTATAACAATGCACAGACACAGACGCCACTATAACAATGCATTGGTTACAGACTCCCTTATAACAATGTACAGTCACAGACGTCCCTATATCAATGTACAGTCCCATCAAGGGGGTACCAGGAGCAGGGCGGCTATGTGTGAGGTAACTCGCATTCTTCGATGGGCAGAGAGGAACCACTCAGTAATCTCAATAGTGCACATACCAGGCGTGAAAAACTGGGCGGCAGATTTCCTCAGCCATCAGGGTCTCGCCTTGGGGGAGTGGGAACTTCATTCAGAAGTTTTCCAACAGATCTGTTTTTGTTGGGGGACCCCGGATGTGGATCTGATGGCATCCAGACTGAATGCCAAAGTCTCCAGATTCATTGCTTGGTCTCGAGATCCAAGAGCCATAGGAGTGGATTCTCTGGTTCTTCCTTGGTGCCAGTTCCGTCTTCCGTACATTTTTCCCCCGCTGCTGCTTCTTCCGAGCGTCATCAGGAAAATCAAGGCCGAAGGGGTTCCAGTGATCCTGGTCGTGATTGGCTACGCTGGTCGTGGTTCGCAGAGTTGTTGCACCTTGTCGCCGACATACCCTGGCGACTGCCGGATCATCTAGATCTGCTCTCCCAGGGACCTATTTACCACGAGAACTCAGTGGCCCTGTGTTTAAAGGCTTGGCCGTTGAATCCTGGATTCTGACCCAGGCTGGTTTTTCACAACGGGTCGCATCCACAATGATCAGTGCTCGTAAGCCTGCGGCGGTATGCATTTATCACAGTACCTGGAAGACATTTTTTGCTTGGTGCAAGGATCGTGGATGTCTTCCCCTCGTCTTCTCTATTCCCACCATTCTAGAGTTCCTACAGACTGGCCTGGAATCAGGCCTGGCGCACAGCTCACTCAGGGGCCAGATATCTGCTTTATCGGTCTTATTCCAAGGTAGAATTGCGACAAAACCTCAGGTGAAGATGTTCATTCAGGGGGTTATGAATGTGCTTCCCCCTATCCAGAGGCATAGCTAGGGGTTCAGCTCAGGGGGGCCCCTAACAGGAGGACACATCATTGGTGCAACCTGCGCAACCGCACATGGGCGCAAGAGGTAAGGGGGCCCATATCTACCTCCAAAGAAGGTGCAATTTTGCATTTTTATGAGCTCTTGGGCTGCAAAGGGCCCATATATAGTTCTCGCACGGGGGCCCTTTCTGTCTGTGTCTCCTTGTGACCCCTAACTAGGTAATCATGATTATAGATAGCTGTGGTGGGATAGGGGAACCTCAGGAGGTGGTCGCACTGTTATTGAAAATAAATCTCTATACAAAGACCAGCACTGATATTACCGCCGTAATCTCCCCAGGGATCAATAAAGTGTATCGTATCGTATATGGTGACCCATAGTGGTAGATACCAGTCCTGCAGAACATATAAAAGATTACAGTACAGTTACAGATAGTCACTTACAGGTGACGTTCTTTCAGTTGGAGTCATTCACTTTTCCCATCTTTTCTATCTGGCCCAGACTGACATGACAATTCCTCCAGCAAGGACTCATCTGCAGAGATTACAACAAACACATCTGACTTCTCACATTTCCAGCACCGTTCACACGTAGAATCATAATCCTCTTGTCCACCCCCTGCTTAACGCTGGATTCACTAAACCATCTCAGACAGATGTCTGTCCAGCCTCTGTGTGAAGACTTCCATTGAAGGAGAACTCACCACCTCTCGTGGCCGCCTGTTCCACTCATTGATCTCCCTCACTGTCAAAATGTTTTTTATAATATCTACCGTGTATACTCGAGTATAAGCTGAGATTTTCAGCCCATTTTTTTAGGCTGAAAGTGCCCCTCTCGGCTTATACTCAAGTAATTCCCAGGGGTCGGCAGGGGATGGGGAGCGGCGGCTGTCACATCATACTCAACTGCTCCCGGCGCGGTCCCTGCTTCTCCGATGTGATGCAATAGTCTCCGGGCGCCCCCGCAGCTCTTCCTGTGTATTTAGAGGTCACGTGGTACCGCTCATTAACCCCTTCACCCCCGGAGCTTTTTCCGTTTTCGTTTTTCGCTCCCCTCCTTCCCAGAGCCATAACTTTTTTATTTTTCTGTCAATTTGGCCATGTGAGGGCTTATTTTTTGCGGGACGAGTTGTACTTTTGAACGACATCATTGGTTTTACCATGTCGTGTACTAGAAAACGGGAAAAAAATTCCAAGTGCAGTGAAATTGCAAAAAAAGTGCAATCCCACACTTGTTTTTTGCTTGCCTATTTTGCTAGGTTCACTAAATGCTAAAACTGACCTGCCATTATGATTCTCCAGGTCAGTACGAGTTCATAGACACCTAACATGACTAGGTTCTTTTTTACCTAAGTGGTGAAAAAAAATTCCAAACTTTGCAAAAAAATAAATAAATAAAATTGCGCCATTTTCCGATACCCGTAGCGTCTCCATTTTTCGTGATCTGGGGTCGGGTGAGGGCTTATTTTTTGCGTGCCGAGCTGGCATTTTTAATGATAGCATTTTGGTGCAGATACGTTCTTTTGATCGCCCGTTATTGCATTTTAATGCAATGTCGTGGCGACCAAAAAAACGTAAATCTGGCGTTTCGATTTTTTTTTTCATTACGCCGTTTAGCGATCAGGTTAATGCTTTTTTTTTATTGATAGATCGGGCGATTCTGAACGCGGCGATACCAAATATGTGTAGGTTGGGTTTTTTTTTTATTGATTTATTTTGATTGGGGCGAAAGGGGGGTGATTTAAACTTTTATATTTTTTTTATTTTTTTCACATTTTTTTTTACTTTTTTTTATATTAACTTTTACCATGCTTCTATAGCCTCCATGGGAGGCTAGAAGCAGGCACAGCACGATCGCCTCTGCTACATAACAGCGATCATCAGATCGCTGTTATGTAGCTAAAATGCAGGTGTGCTGTGAGCGCCGACCACAGGGGGGCGCTCACAGCCACCGGCGATCAGTAACCATAGAGGTCTCCAGGACCTCTATGGTTACAATGTACAAGCATCGCCGACCTCCGATCATGTGACGGGGGTCGGCGATGCGCTCATATCCGGCCGCACGGCCGGATGCGGTAGTTAAATGCCGCTGTCTGAGTTTGACAGCGGCATTTAACTAGTTAATAGCGGCGGGTGATCGCGATTTCACCCGCCGCTATTGCGCGCACATGTCAGCTGTAAAAAACAGCTGACATGTCGCGACTTTGATGTGCGCTCACCGCCGGAGCGCACATCAAAGCGGGGGTCCCGACATGTGACGTACTATTCCGTCACATGTCGGGAAGGGGTTAAAGTAATGAATATGGACGCGACTCCACTACCACTTCATTACTTTAATGAGCGGTATAATGGGGGAGGGTGAGCATTTCGATATTCACCTGTCCTCGTTCCACCACCGGGCTCCGTCTTCTTACTGTGACATTCAGGTCAGAGGGCGCGATGACGTGTTTAGTGTGCACGGCGGAGGAACGGGGACAGGTGAATATCGCATGTGTCGGGGGCCTGAGCGACGAGAGGTGAGTATGTCATTTTTTTATTTCATCGCAGCAGCAGCATCATATGGGGCATAATATTCTATGGAGCATCTTATGGGGCCATCAACCTTTGTGCAGCAGCATATGGTACATAATCTATGAAGCATCTTATGGGCCATCAACCTTTGTGCAGCATTATATGGGGCATAATCTATGGAGCATCTTATGGGGCCATCAACCTTTGTGCAGCATTATATGGGGCATAATATTCTATGGAGCATCTTAAGGGGCCATCATTATCCTTTTGTGCAGCATTATATGGGGCATATTTTAAAAATGGAGCATCTTATGGGGCCCATCATGAACTTTATGGAGCATTATATGGGGCGTATTTTGTATGAAGCATCTTATGGGGCCCATCATGAACTGTATGGAGCATTACAGTCATGGCCAAAAGTATTCACACCCCTGCAATTCTGTCAGATAATACTCAGTTTCTTCCTGAAAATGATTGCAAACACAAATTCTTTGTTATTATTATCATCATTTAATTTGTCTTAAATTAAAAAACACAAAAGAGAATGAAGCAAAAAGCAAAACATTGTTCATTTCACACAAAACTCCAAAAATGGGCCAGACAAAAGTATTGGCACCCTCAGCCTAATACTTGGTTGCACAACCTTTAGCCAAAATAACTGCGACCAACCGCTTCCGGTAACCATCAATGAGTTTCTTACAATGCTCTGCTGGAATTTTAGACCATTCTTCTTTGGCAAACTGCTCCAGGTCCCTGATATTTGAAGGGTGCCTTCTCCAAACTGTCATTTTTAGATCTCTCCACAGGTGTTCTATGGGATTCAGGTCTGGACTCATTGCTGGCCACCTTAGAAGTCTCCAGTGCTTTCTCTCAAACCATTTTCTAGTGCTTTTTGAAGTGTGTTTGGGGTCATTGTCCTGCTGGAAGACCCATGACCTCTGAGGGAGACCCAGCTTTCTCACACTGGGCCCTACATTATGCTGCAAAATTTGTTGGTAGTCGTCAGACTTCATAATGCCATGCACAGTGTCAAGCAGTCCAGTGCCAGAGGCAGCAAAGCCACCCCAAAACATCAGGGAACCTCCCCCATGTTTGACTGTAGGGACCGTGTTCTTTTCTTTGAATGCCTTTCATTCAGACGCCGACGGATAGTACGGGTTGACACTGTTGTACCCTCGGACTGCAGGGCAGCTTGAACTTGTTTGGATGTTAGTCGAGGTTCTTTATCCAACATCCGCACAATCTTGCGTTGAAATCTCTGGTCAATTTTTCTTTTCCGTCCACATCTAGGAAGGTTAGCCACAGTGCCATGGGCTTTAAACTTCTTGATGACACTGCGCACGGTAGACACAGGAACATTCAGGTCTTTGGAGATGGACTTGTAGCCTTGAGATTGCTCATGCTTCCTCACAATTTGGTTTCTCAAGTCCTCAGACAGTTCTTTGGTCTTCTTTCTTTTCTCCATGCTCAATGTGGTACACACAAGGACACAGGACAGAGGTTGAGTCAACTTTAATCCATGTCAACTGGCTGCAAGTGTGATTTAGTTATTGCCAACACCTGTGTGGTGCCACAGGTAAGTTACAGGTGCTGTTAATTACACAAATTAGAGAAGCATAACATGATTTTTCGAACAGTGCCAATACTTTTGTCCACCCCCTTTTTTATGTTTGGTGTGGAATTACCGTATATCCAATTTGGCTTTAGAACAATTCTTTTTGTGTTTTTTCATTTAAGACAAATTAAATGAAGATAATAATACCAAAGAATTTGTGTTTGCAATCATTTTCAGGAAGAAACTGAGTATTATCTGACAGAATTGCAGAGGTGTGAATACTTTTGGCCATGACTGTATATGGGGCTCCTGATTCAATATGAATATTCAAAAACACTTAACTACTGATGTCTCAATTAGTTTTGCTTTTATTGGTATCTATTTTTAGTTTTGAAATTTACCAGTAGCTGCTGCATTTCCTACCCTAGGCTTATACTTGAGTCCATAAGTTTTCCCAGTTTTTTGTTGCAAAATTAGGGGTCTCGGCTTATACTCAGGTCAGCTAAAACTCGAGTATATACGGTAATTTGTATCTTCTCCCATTCAGTTTCATCCCATTGCTTCTTGTGTTTCCATGTGCAAATGTATTCCCAAACTGCACAAACTCCTCATCCTGCTGATATCCCAATACTGTGCCGCAGCTGCTGTTGTGTCCCTATTACTGCACCTGCTGTGTGGTGCAAAAACAGAGCTCCTCTTAGTGCCCCACATAGTAATGCCACCACTGTGCCCTTACATTGTAATAATGCCTCCTTTGTGATCTCTAGATGGTAAGATTGCCTGCAAGAAAATATGAATTTCCTTTGCATGTGCCCTCCAAATTTTGTCCCTAGAAAGTAATAATACTACATGTGCACCTTTGATGGTCACAATACTGAGTGCCCCTATAACAATAATGTTTAAGTGCCCACTTAACATTTAATTATGTCCCCTAAGTTCCACTTGTACAACTCCCCTATATACAGTATTCTGGGCCCACAGCTCTCCTATACACCATATGATGATCCGACAGCTCCCTCATACACAGGATGATGAGCCCACAGCTCCCCTATACACAGTATGATGTCCCCCAGAGTTCCCCTATATAAAAAATGATGTCCCCACTGCTCCTCCAATACACAGTATAATTGTTAATAGCGTTCTGACACAGTGCGGCGCCTGCACTGAGAGCCCCTCTGCCGGGAGGAAATTAACTTTATTCCTTCCTGCAGCCTTGCTCTTCCAGTCATAGTGGTTGTGCTGGCACGGTTTCAGTCACCGCTCTGTGTATAGAAAGCGGCGGCTGTAACAGCACCACGACACTGACTGACAGCCGCCTCAGCACTGTCTGCCACCCAGTAGTTACCGTACTGGTGCCTCTATAAATAATAGTGCTCCTTAAATGCCCACTTAATATTTAAAGTCAAACTTCTCTAATCGACACAGGCACATAGTAAACGTGGTCGCATGACCGCCTGATCACACCAGTGGTATTGGTGTCTCATGACAGCAGGTGCACCATATCATGATTTGGCCATATGTAGTCTCAGTGACTGCAGACATTTATCCCGAGCCTTTAATAACTTTATAATAATAAATAATGAAATTATTAAATAGAATGCAGTTTGTGGTTATTGTATTGTTATACTTGTTAGGCTGGTTCTACACTTGTCGTTTTTGTGGCCCGTTTGTGTGGCCCCAATAGATTTCAATGGGGCCGCAAAAATGGGCCTCCAAAAATCGTAGGAGCGCCGTACGCCATATGGCCATGAGGGCCGTATTTACGGCCGTGAAAAAATATCGAGCTTGCTCGATATTCTTCACGGCTTACGGACACGGCCCCCATTGAAAATCAATGGGGCCGCAAAAACAACGGAATGTTTTTTTGCAGTGGACCGTGACTTCTGGTTTTGCGGAATGCCGTTTTTTTTCCCCAATACTTTTACTAAAGTATTGGGAACCCGAAAACGGCGATCTGCAAGTTTTTTGCAGTCCGTTATTGCGGCGGACCATGAAGATTGCGGCGACCCGGCCCGCAATAACGGGCCATAAAAAACACGGTATGTGTAAAAGTAGCCTGAGTCTACTTTCACACATCAGGTTTTTGCCGTCATGTCGGTTCCGGCATCGCGCCGCAGCACCGGATCTGGCGTAAAACTGAAGGAACGGATCCGTTTCTTCCGTTTTTTTATCCGGTTTTTAAAAACGCCCCTGGGAGGCTCCAAAATGTGATTGGCCACTGAAAAGCTATATATACAGTGTTCCTAGAGCCCATCTGTGACAGGTTGTAGAGGTGCAAGTGTTTTGAAAGCAAGATGGATGTCGTTATTGCGAATATTCTGAAGATCAACGTAGATTTCACTGTGGAAGCGAATCGCTTGAAAACAATTGTTCTGGAGAAGGAGCGAGAGAGAAAGCACATTATGCATCTGCGCCGACGGCGTTTATGGATCCACCCCATCACTGCACAGAGAATGACACGTGGGGTGTGTTCTACACTGTACATGGAGCTACGAGGAGACCCAGAGAAATTTTTCTCATATGTGCGGATGAAAGCGGAGAACTTCGATCTATTGGTGGACCGAATTGGACATCTCATCCGAAGGAGTGACACGTATTGCCGATTCTCCATTTCACCGGCGGAGCGTCTGATGGTAACTCTTCGGTAAGCCATTTTTATTGTATCTCCTCCAGGAAAGGCCGTACTGGGCCCCTGGCTCTCAAGGGAGGCCAGCATAACGGGGTCACGGGGAATGGCAGAGCCTCAGGGTAGGCAAGGGCAAGTCGGGGTTAAATAGTTTCCTTGGACTGTGTATTTTTGAATTGGACACAGGGGGGTGGGGTTTGGATGAGGCAGGGAGGAGCAAGCAGGGGGAGCTTTCTGAGGGGGTGATCTGGAGAAAAAACTGCCAATTTCACCTCAGCAACTGCCACGCTCACCTACTGGTCTGGCGGTTGCTGAAATCCCAAGTGATGGACGTGGAGGCCTTACTGCAGAGGCTGCGCGAACAGGCCAGCACACAGGGCACCGAATGGCTGCAGCAGTCCGTCAGCAGCCTTCTGGACGGAGCGGTGACGGGACCGGACCAGGTACCAGCAGAGGGACGCCGGCCATGGAGATCCAGGCCTCCGGCGCGCTTGAGCCCTGACGTCACCCCTCGGGCCCGGCGCCGTATCAGGAGCCCCTCTCGGGACCCTCCGGCGGGAGACGCGAGCAGCGGTGCAGCAGCGGCCCGTGGCAGACCTGGGAGGAATCCGGCGGCACGGCGGGGCCTGCAGCAGGGGGAGGTGTCGGCCTCCTCGGCGTGTGTGTCTCATCAGGTGTCGGGACCAGGAGCGGCGGGCTGCACCAGGTCAGGTGAGCCTGCTCGGCGCGGAGGAGCTGGTGCTTCCAGGAGGCGGGGCCTTATTCCCAGGCCTCTCGGCGTGGGGCATCTAGTGCTCTGCCTGGGACGGGGCACGGAGCTGGAGGGCTGACTTACTCTAGCCAGCGCAGGCCGGGGCTGAGTCCACCCAGGGGGTCAGGTCATGTCACAGCGGCGGACAGGAACACTTCCCAGGACTTGGCAGCACTATGCTGGGTCAGGCATCTTCACAGCAGCGGCGTCGGCAGCAAGGGACCCTGCACCTTCGGATGGGGTATCACAGGACGGCAGTCGGCCGTCTGACTTACCCGGGGATCAACGGATGGAGAGCCCAGGAGAGGAGCACGTTCGTCTGGCTTCAGGATCTTCAGCTGCCGGGTCCACAGCACTCGGGCAGCTAGGTGAGGACAATCCTTTTCTTTCATGTTCCCCTGTGTTAGCTCCCTCTGTCCGTGTTAATCGGGATGTATTTATGGGGGAGTCGGGGGGGTTAAGTCTTATCATGCATGGGCTTAGAGATCTGGCGGCGCTATGGGGATCGGGGGGTTCAAACCTGGGGTCTTCTCCTTCTGCAGCATGGCTTGGGAATCCGGGGGAAGTTTTGGGTTTGAGGGGTTCTCTGGGGGGGTTCGCTGGTGTCAGGAACCCCTGACCGCTGCCACCAATTTGTCACGATTCACACCGTGACCGTCACCCCTACGTCACGGATCAGGGTGACTGTGGGCCAACAGACGGCTATCACATGTGCAGGGGGCTTATCTTAGTTATCCCTCCACTGCTACAATGTGATAAAAGAAACACACAAGGCTATTGACCTCTTAGTTTACAGCAGGGGCTTATTTTATGTATCCCACTGCTCTTCAATATACCATGAACTGCAGGGATCTATGAATATCCCACTTACAGTTCTACTTAAACCTTGCAGCTCTCTGGCGCCCCCTTACTGTCAGGTCAGATTAGGTACTGCACCTAGGGTAATTAGTCGCCAGAAAGGCTGCCTGCTATGTACTGGCTATTGGGCACGCTGCAGCGACACGATAAACTACTCCCACTCAGGCAGGAACAATAATTATCAACGCCGCAGTCGCTGCAACAACCCCCAACGGCCTGCACACGGTAAGCTACCACCAGCTTCGATTAAACGGGTCCGAAGCTAACCCAACACAGTAGCGTAATTCCCTTCAAGAGACAGGGTACGTTTTAGAGCAGGAGAACGAATCTAGTATTAATTATTATACTCCATAAAGTTTAGGCAGTGCTTTATCAAAATATTTTACAAAGATGTTACAAAAAGAGACAATTGCAAATATGTACAAGGTAATTATAACATAAAGGGGATTAAAGGAGAAAAGATAACACTCACATGTTCTCAGATCATTGCAGGCAACCAGGCTAGTGGAGTTCCCATACGTCCCAGTGCATTGGGACTTGCTCAGGGCTCTTCAGGTAAAAAAAAATGAACTGAACTCCTGCTGGAAGCCTGCCAGAAACTTATAACCTGCAGCCTGTGACATCACAGAAAGGGCTGGCTTATCCAGTCCCTCCTATCTCTTCAGTCTTAGGACATTCCACCTCAATTGGTCTAATGCTTATAACTCCGCTACAGAACATGTCATAGTCATAACAAACCCAGCATTCATCTCGTATTAGCGTTGGCATTCTAATGAGATCAAATATGTCCTATTTGGGATGCATAATTACAGAGAAATCCAAACTCTTTACCTGATGGAGTTAGAAGCTCATGTTTAGAGTGATGGATAGATGCTCCGACAGACTTTAGCAATCTCTAGTTAAGATTCTCTTAGCCCCAGTCCTTGGCCCAATATCTTACAATAATGGAACAAAGGACTTCCATAGATTTTGGAGCCATTTTTCCCAGTTCCAGCTAGTAGAGTTGGGAGGTGGCGAGTGTTGTGAATTAGACTTTCTTGGCTCCCTCTTGTGGTCACTAGTGATATGACTCTGGGATTGTCTTTCCTCAGTTTGGCACCCACCTGGGTCATTAGTCCAGGGGTGTTGCTATTTAAACTTCCTGGTTTCTCAGTCCAGTGCCTGGCATCATTGTAATCAGTTCCTTTCTGTTTGCTCCTGTCTGCTGGTCTTGGATCTTGCAAAATTAAGCTAAGTCCTGCTTCCTTGTTTTTTGGTTATTTGCTTTGCTCTTATTTTTTGTCCAGCTTGTACTAAATGTGATTCCTGATTTTGCTGGAAGCTCTAGGGGGCTGGTGTTCTCCCCCGGGCCGTTAGACGGTTCGGGGGTTCTTGAATATCCAGCGTGGAAATTTTGATAGGGTTTTTGCTGACCATATAAGTCATCTTACTATATTCTGCTATTAGTCAGTGGGCCTCTCTTTGCTAAATATCTAGTTCATTCTTACGTTTGTCTTTTCTCCTTACCTCACCGTTATTATTTGTTGGGGGCTTGTATCCAACTTTTGGGGTCTTTTCTCTGGAGGCAAGAAAGGTCTATCTTTTCTCTTCTAGGGTTAGTTAGTTCTCCGGCTGGCGCGAGACGTCTAGAACCAACGTAGGCACGTTCCCCGGCTGCTGCTATTTGTGGTGCTAGGATTAGATATATGGTCAGCCCAGTTACCACTGCCCTATGAGCTGGTTTTTTGTGTTTGCAGACTTGGTATGTACTTTTGAGACCCTCTGCTGTTGTGAATTTGGATTCTGGGCTCCCCCGGTGGCTACTGGTGGAATTGAACTTGTGACATCATCTTCCCTGTTCACCTGTTCTGATTAGATCTGGGTGTCGCTATATAACCTGGCTTCTCTGTTAGATGCTTGCCGGTCAACAATGTTATCAGAAGCCTCTCTGTGCTTGTTCCTGCTCCCAGACATCTACTAGATAAGTTGGACATTCGTCCATGTTTTGTTTTTGTATTTTGGTTCCAGTTCACAGCTGCAGTTTCGTTACTGTGTCTGGAAAGCTCTTGTTGATCAGGAATTGCCACTCTGGTATTATGAGTTAATGCCAGAGTCCTAAAGTAATTTCTGGATGTGTTTTGTTAGGGTTTTCTACTGACCATGAAAGTATGCTTTCTGTCTTCTGCTATCTAGAAAGCGGACCTCAAATTTGCTAAAACTATTTTCCTGCTGCGTTTGTTGTTTCATCTCATATCACCGCCAATATATGTGGGGGGCTTCTGTCTCCTTTTGGGCATTTCTCTAGAGGTGAGTCAGGTCTTATATTTCCCTCTGCTAGCATTATTTAGTTCTCCGGCCGGCGCTGGGCATATAGGGATAAAAAGTAGGACATGCTACCTGGCTACTTCTAGATTATGCGGTAGGTTTAGTTCATGGTCAGTACAGTTACATCTTCCAAGAGCTTGTTCCTATAGAGGCTTATGCTAGTTCTCTGGCCATGGAGATCATGACAGTTTGACCGGCCCACTAAAGGGTTAAAATCCTTGGCTGAGAAAGGAGAGAAATAAGAAGTCTGCTGAGAGTTTTTTTTTTTTTTTTTCCTCTGTGCTCTTAATTGGATCACTTGCCAGTCTGTCTATGCTGCAGTCTTTCTTTTTTTTCTCTCTCCTTATAATCTTTGAATGACTTTGTGTTCACCTGTTAATAATGGATCTTCAGAGTGTAACTGCAGGTTTGAATAATCTCACCACGAAAGTACAAAATTTGCAAGATTTTATTATTCATGCTCCGGTATCTGAGCCGAGAATTCCTTTGCCGGAATTCTTCTCAGGGAATAGATCTAGCTTTCAGAATTTTAGAAATAATTGTAAGCTATTTTTGTCCCTGAAATCTCGTTCTGCTGGAGACTCTGCACAGCAGGTTGGGATTGTGATTTCCTTGCTCCGCGGCGACCCTCAAGACTGGGCTTTTGCATTGGCACCAGGGGATCCTGCGTTGCGCAATGTGGATGCGTTTTTTTTGGCCTTGGGCTTGCTGTATGAGGAACCTCATTTGGAACTTCAGGCAGAAAAAACTTTGATGTCCCTATCGCAGGGGCAAGATGAAGCTGAAATTTACTGCCAAAGATTCCGTAAATGGTCTGTGCTTACTCAGTGGAATGAGTGTGCCTTGGCGGCTACTTTCAGAGAGGGTCTCTCTGATGCCATTAAGGATGTTATGGTGGGGTTCCCTGTGCCTGCGGGTCTGAATGAGTCCATGACAATGGCCATTCAGATCGATAGGCGTCTGCGGGAGCGCAAACCTGTGCACCATCTGGCGGTGTCCACTGAGAAGACGCCAGAAAGCATGCAGTGTGATAGAATTCTGTCCAGAAGCGAGCGGCAGAATTTTAGACGGAAAAATGGGTTGTGTTTCTATTGTGGGGATTCTACTCATGTTATATCAGCGTGCTCTAAGCGTACTAAAAAGCTTGATAAATCCGTTTCCATTGGCACTTTACAGTCTAAATTTATTTTGTCTGTGACCCTGATTTGCTCTTTGTCATCTATTACTACTGACGCCTATATCGACTCTGGCGCCGCTTTGAGTCTTATGGATTGGTCCTTTGCCAATCGTTGTGGGTATGATTTAGAGCCTTTGGAAACTCTTATTCCTCTGAAGGGGATTGACTCCACCCCATTGGCTAATAATAAACCACAATACTGGACACAAGTGACTATGTGTATTAATCCGGATCACCAGGAGACTATTCGTTTTCTAGTGCTGTATAATCTACATGAGGATTTGGTGCTGGGATTGCCATGGCTGCAGTCTCACAACCCAGTCCTTGACTGGAGAGCTATGTCTGTGTTGAGCTGGGGATGTAAGGGGACTCATGGGGACGTACCTTTGGTGTCCATTTCATCATCTATTCCCTCTGAAATCCCTGAGTTCCTGTCTGATTATCGTGACGTCTTTGAAGAACCCAAGCTGGGTTCACTACCTCCGCACCGTGAGTGCGATTGTGCTATAGATTTAATTCCGGGTAGTAAATACCCAAAGGGTCGTTTATTTAATCTGTCTGTGCCTGAACATACTGCTATGCGAGAATATATAAAGGAGTCCTTGGAAAAGGGACATATTCGTCCATCGTCATCTCCCTTAGGAGCCGGTTTTTTCTTTGTGTCAAAAAAAGACGGCTCTTTGAGACCATGTATTGATTATCGGCTTTTGAATAAAATCACGGTTAAATATCAATACCCATTGCCGTTGCTGACTGATTTGTTTGCTCGCATAAAGGGGGCCAAGTGGTTCTCTAAGATTGATCTCCGTGGGGCGTATAATTTGGTGCGGATCAGGCAGGGGGATGAGTGGAAAACCGCATTTAATACGCCCGAGGGCCACTTTGAGTATTTGGTGATGCCTTTTGGTCTTTCTAATGCCCCTTCAGTCTTCCAGTCCTTTATGCATGATATTTTCCGCGATTTTTTGGATAAATTTATGATTGTGTATCTGGATGATATTCTGATTTTTTCGGATGACTGGGACTCTCATGTCCGGCAAGTTAAGAGGGTTTTTCAGGTTTTGCGGTCTAATTCTCTGTGTGTCAAGGGTTCTAAGTGCGTTTTTGGGGTTCAGAGAATTTCCTTTTTGGGATATATTTTTTCTCCCTCTTCCATTGAGATGGATCCTGTCAAGGTTCAAGCTATTTGTGATTGGACGCAGCCCTCTTCTCTTAAAAGTCTTCAGAAATTTTTGGGCTTTGCCAACTTTTATCGTCGATTTATTTCTGGTTTTTCGGATGTCGTTAAGCCATTGACCGATTTGACTAGACAGGGTGCTGATGTTGCTAATTGGTCCCCTGATGCTGTGGAGGCCTTTCAGGAGCTTAAGCGCCGTTTTTCTTCTGCCCCTGTGTTGCGTCAGCCTGATGTGACTCTTCCTTTTCAGGTTGAGGTCGACGCTTCTGAGATCGGAGCTGGGGCAGTGTTGTCGCAGAAAAGTTCTGACTGCGCCGTGATGAGGCCTTGTGCCTTCTTTTCCCGTAAATTTTCGCCCGCTGAGCGGAATTATGATGTTGGGAATCGGGAGCTTTTGGCCATGAAGTGGGCGTTTGAGGAGTGGCGCCATTGGCTCGAGGGGGCCAGACATCAGGTGGTGGTATTGACTGACCACAAAAATTTGATTTATCTTGAGACCGCCAGGCGCCTGAATCCTAGACAGGCGCGCTGGTCATTATTTTTTTTCTCGGTTTAATTTTGTGGTATCGTACCTACCAGGTTCTAAGAATGTTAAGGCGGATGCCCTTTCTAGGAGTTTTGAGCCTGATTCACCTGGCAACTCTGACCCCACAGGTATTCTTAAGGAGGGAGTTATCTTGTCAGCTGTTTCTCCAGACCTGCGGCGGGCCTTGCAGGAGTTTCAGGCGGATAGACCGGATCGTTGTCCGCCTGATAGGCTGTTTGTTCCTGATGATTGGACCAGTAAAGTCATCTCTGAGGTGCATTCTTCTGCGTTGGCAGGTCATCCTGGAATTTTTGGTACCAGGGATTTGGTGGCAAGATCCTTCTGGTGGCCTTCCCTGTCACGAGATGTGCGAGGCTTTGTGCAGTCTTGTGACGTTTGTGCTCGGGCCAAGCCTTGTTGTTCTCGGGCTAGTGGATTATTGTTGCCCTTGCCTATTCCTAAGAGGCCTTGGACACACATCTCGATGGATTTTATTTCAGATCTGCCTGTTTCTCAGAAGATGTCTGTCATCTGGGTGGTGTGTGACCGTTTTTCTAAGATGGTTCATTTGGTTCCCCTGCCCAAATTGCCTTCTTCTTCCGAGTTGGTGCCCCTGTTTTTTCAAAATGTTGTTCGTTTGCATGGTATTCCTGAGAATATCGTTTCTGACAGAGGAACCCAATTTGTGTCTAGATTTTGGCGGGCATTTTGTGCTAGGATGGGCATAGATTTGTCTTTTTCGTCTGCTTTTCACCCTCAGACTAATGGCCAGACCGAGCGGACTAATCAGACCCTGGAGACATATCTGAGGTGTTTTGTGTCTGCTGACCAGGATGATTGGGTTGCTTTTTTGCCATTGGCGGAGTTCGCCCTCAATAATCGGGCCAGCTCTGCCACCTTGGTTTCCCCGTTTTTCTGTAATTCGGGGTTCCATCCTCGATTTTCCTCCGGTCAGATGGAATCCTCGGATTGTCCTGGAGTGGATGCGGTGGTGGAGAGATTGCATCATATCTGGGGGCAGGTGATGGACAATTTAAAGTTGTCCCAGGAGAAGACTCAGCTTTTTGCCAACCGTCACCGTCGTGTTGGTCCTCGGCTTTGTGTTGGAGATTTGGTGTGGTTGTCTTCTCGTTTTGTCCCTATGAGGGTCTCATCTCCTAAGTTTAAGCCTCGGTTCATCGGTCCGTATAAAATATTGGAGATTCTTAACCCTGTTTCCTTCCGTTTGGACCTCCCTGCATCCTTTTCTATTCATAACGTTTTTCATCGGTCGTTATTGCGCAGGTATGAGGCACCGGTTGTGCCTTCCGTTGAGCCTCCTGCTCCGGTGTTGGTTGAGGGTGAGTTGGAGTACGTTGTGGAAAAAATCCTAGACTCCCGTGTTTCCAGACGGAGACTCCAGTATCTGGTCAAGTGGAAGGGATACGGCCAGGAGGATAATTCTTGGGTCACTGCATCTGATGTTCATGCCTCTGATCTGGTTCGTGCCTTTCATAGGGCCCATCCTGATCGCCCTGGTGGTTCTGGTGAGGGTTCGGTGCCCCCTCCTTGAGGGGGGGGTACTGTTGTGAATTTGGATTCTGGGCTCCCCCGGTGGCTACTGGTGGAATTGAACTTGTGACATCATCTTCCCTGTTCACCTGTTCTGATTAGATCTGGGTGTCGCTATATAACCTGGCTTCTCTGTTAGATGCTTGCCGGTCAACAATGTTATCAGAAGCCTCTCTGTGCTTGTTCCTGCTCCCAGACATCTACTAGATAAGTTGGACATTCGTCCATGTTTTGTTTTTGTATTTTGGTTCCAGTTCACAGCTGCAGTTTCGTTACTGTGTCTGGAAAGCTCTTGTTGATCAGGAATTGCCACTCTGGTATTATGAGTTAATGCCAGAGTCCTAAAGTAATTTCTGGATGTGTTTTGTTAGGGTTTTCTACTGACCATGAAAGTATGCTTTCTGTCTTCTGCTATCTAGAAAGCGGACCTCAAATTTGCTAAAACTATTTTCCTGCTGCGTTTGTTGTTTCATCTCATATCACCGCCAATATATGTGGGGGGCTTCTGTCTCCTTTTGGGCATTTCTCTAGAGGTGAGTCAGGTCTTATATTTCCCTCTGCTAGCATTATTTAGTTCTCCGGCCGGCGCTGGGCATATAGGGATAAAAAGTAGGACATGCTACCTGGCTACTTCTAGATTATGCGGTAGGTTTAGTTCATGGTCAGTACAGTTACATCTTCCAAGAGCTTGTTCCTATAGAGGCTTATGCTAGTTCTCTGGCCATGGAGATCATGACACTCTGCCATTGGGGTCATAACAGTATGCCAGGCCAAGGTTGAATGTTTAATGCATTGCAGAAGTGGGATTACAAGAAAGGAAAGTCTGAGTTTTTTTTTTTTGTTTTTTTTTTCTTTCCTCTCTTTTTTCCTCCCCTTTACCTCTGAGTGGCTTGTGCTTGCTGCAGACATGAATGTCCAGACTTTGATTACAAGTGTGGATCAGCTTGCTGCTCGTGTGCAGGGCATACAAGATTTTGTTACCAGTAGTCCAATGTCTGAACCTAAAATACCTATTCCTGAACTGTTCTCTGGAGACCGATTTAAGTTTAGGAATTTCAGGAATAATTGTAAATTGTTTCTATCTCTGAGACCCCGTTCATCTGGAGACTCAGCTCAGCAAGTAAAAATTGTTATCTCTTTCTTACGGGGCGACCCTCAGGATTGGGCCTTCTCGCTAGCGCCAGGAGATCCGGCATTGGCAAATATTGATGCGTTTTTTCTGGCGCTCGGATTGCTTTACGAGGAACCCAATCTTGAAATTCAGGCAGAAAAAGCCTTGCTGGCTATTTCTCAGGGTCAGGATGAAGCTGAAGTGTATTGCCAAAAATTTCGGAAATGGTCCGTGCTTACTCAGTGGAATGAGTGTGCTCTGGCAGCAAATTTCAGAAATGGCCTTTCTGAAGCCATTAAGAATGTGATGGTGGGTTTCTCCATTCCTACAGGTCTGAATGATTCCATGGCGCTGGCTATTCAAATTGACCGGCGTTTGCGGGAGCGCAAAGCCGCAAATCCTCTGGTGGTGTTGTCTGAACAAACACCTGATTTAATGCAATGTGGTAGAATTCAGACTAGAAATGAACGGAAAAATCATAGACGTCAGAATGGGTTGTGTTTTTACTGTGGTGATTCTACACATGTTATATCAGCATGCTCTAAACGCCTAACTAGGGTTGTTAGTCCTGTCGCCATTGGTAATTTGCAACCTAAATTTATTTTGTCTGTGACTTTAATTTGCTCATTGTCCTCCTACCCTGTTATGGCGTTTGTGGATTCAGGTGCTGCCCTGAGTCTTATGGATCTGTCGTTTGCCAAGCGCTGTGGTTTTGTTCTTGAGCCGTTGGTAAATCCTATCCCTCTTAGAGGTATTGATGCTACGCCATTGGCGGAAAATAAACCGCAGTTTTGGACACAGGTAACCATGTGCATGACTCCTGAACATCGGGAGGTGATTCGTTTTCTTGTTCTGCATAAAATGCATGATTTGGTCGTTTTGGGTCTGCCATGGTTACAGACCCATAATCCAGTCTTGGATTGGAAGGCAATGTCTGTGTCAAGTTGGGGCTGTCAGGGAATTCATGGTGATTCCCCGCCGGTGTCTATTGCTTCCTCTACTCCTTCGGAAGTTCCTGAGTATTTGTCTGATTACCAGGATGTATTCAGCGAGTCCAGGTCCAGTGCTCTTCCTCCTCATAGGGACTGTGACTGCACTATAGATTTGATTCCAGGTAGTAAGTTTCCTAAGGGAAGATTATTTAATCTGTCTGTACCTGAGCATACCGCAATGCGTTCGTATATCAAGGAATCTCTGGAGAAGGGGCATATCCGTCCATCCTCTTCCCCTCTTGGTGCGGGATTCTTTTTTGTGGCCAAGAAGGACGGATCTTTGAGACCTTGTATTGACTATCGGCTTCTGAATAAAATCACTGTTAAATTTCAGTATCCTTTGCCTCTGTTGTCGGACTTGTTTGCCCGGATTAAAGGTGCCAAGTGGTTCACCAAGATAGATCTTCGTGGTGCGTACAACCTTGTGCGCATTAAGCAAGGAGATGAATGGAAAACTGCATTTAATACGCCCGAAGGTCATTTTGAGTACTTGGTGATGCCTTTCGGGCTCTCTAATGCTCCTTCAGTGTTTCAGTCCTTTATGCATGATATTTTCCGGAAGTATCTGGATAAATTTATGATTGTTTATCTGGATGATATTCTGGTTTTTTCTGATGATTGGGACTCGCATGTAGAGCAGGTCAGGATGGTGTTTCAGGTTTTGCGTGAGAATGCTTTGTTTGTTAAGGGCTCAAAGTGTCTCTTTGGAGTACAGAAGGTTCCCTTTTTGGGTTTTATTTTTTCCCCTTCTGCGGTGGAGATGGACCCAGTCAAGGTCCGAGCTATTCATGATTGGACTCAACCCACGTCAGTTAAGAGTCTTCAGAAGTTCTTGGGTTTTGCTAACTTCTACCGTCGTTTTATCGCTAATTTTTCTAGCGTTGTTAAACCTTTGACGGATATGACCAAGAAAGGTTCTGATGTTGCTAACTGGGCTCCGGCAGCCGTGGAAGCCTTTCAAGAGTTGAAGCGCCGGTTTACTTCGGCGCCTGTTTTGTGCCAGCCTGATGTCTCACTTCCCTTTCAGGTTGAAGTGGATGCTTCTGAGATTGGGGCAGGGGCCGTTTTGTCACAGAGAGGCCCTGGTTGCTCTGTAATGAGACCATGTGCTTTTTTCTCTAGGACGTTTTCGCCTGCTGAGCGGAATTATGATGTTGGCAATCGGGAGTTGTTAGCCATGAAGTGGGCATTTGAGGAGTGGCGTCATTGGCTCGAGGGTGCTAAGCATCGTGTGGTGGTCTTGACTGATCACAAAAATCTGATGTATCTCGAGTCTGCTAAACGCCTGAATCCTAGACAGGCCCGCTGGTCATTGTTTTTCTCCCGTTTTGACTTTGTGGTCTCGTATTTACCAGGTTCAAAGAATGTGAAGGCTGATGCTCTTTCAAGGAGCTTTGTGCCTGACTCTCCTGGAGTCGCAGAACCAGTTGGTATTCTCAAAGAGGGAGTTATCCTGTCAGCCATTTCTCCGGATTTGCGACGTGTGTTGCAGAGATTTCAGGCTGGTAGACCTGACTCTTGTCCACCTGACAGACTGTTTGTTCCTGATAAGTGGACCAGCAGAGTCATTTCCGAGGTTCATTCCTCGGTGTTGGCAGGGCATCCGGGAATTTTTGGCACCAGAGATCTGGTGGCTAGGTCCTTTTGGTGGCCTTCCTTGTCACGGGATGTGCGGTCATTTGTGCAGTCCTGTGGGACTTGTGCTCGAGCTAAGCCTTGCTGTTCTCATGCCAGCGGGTTGCTCTTGCCCTTGCCTGTCCCGAAGAGGCCTTGGACACACATTTCCATGGATTTCATTTCAGATCTTCCGGTGTCTCAGGGCATGTCTGTCATCTGGGTGGTATGTGATCGCTTTTCCAAGATGGTCCATTTGGTATCTTTGCCTAAGCTGCCTTCCTCTTCCGATCTGGTTCCTTTGTTCTTTCAGAATGTGGTTCGTTTACACGGCATTCCTGAGAATATTGTGTCTGACAGAGGATCCCAGTTTGTTTCCAGGTTCTGGCGATCCTTTTGTGCTAAGATGGGCATTTATTTGTCGTTTTCGTCTGCCTTTCATCCTCAGACTAATGGACAAACGGAGCGAACTAATCAGACTCTGGAGGCTTATTTGAGGTGTTTTGTTTCTGCAGATCAGGATGATTGGGTGACCTTCTTGCCGTTGGCTGAGTTTTCCCTTAATAATCGGGCTAGTTCCGCTACTTTGGTTTCGCCATTTTTTTGCAAGTCTGGTTTCCATCCTCGTTTTTCCTCGGGACATGTGGAGCCTTCTGACTGTCCTGGGGTAGATTCCGTGGTGGATAGGTTGCAGCGGATCTGGAATCATGTGGTGGACAACTTGAAGTTGTCACAGGAGAAGGCTCAGCGTTTTGCCAACCGCCGCCGCGGTGTGGGTCCCCGACTTCGTGTTGGGGATTTGGTATGTCTGTCTTCTCGATTTGTTCCTATGAAGGTCTCCTCTCCTAAATTTAAGCCTCGCTTCATCGGTCCTTACAAGATATTGGAAATCCTTAATCCTGTGTCCTTTCGCTTGGATCTTCCGGTGTCGTTTGCCATTCACAACGTGTTCCATAGGTCTTTGTTGCGGCGGTACGTTGTACCTGTGGTTCCTTCTGTTGAGCCTCCTGCTCCGGTGTTGGTTGAGGGCGAGTTGGAGTACGTGGTGGAGAAGATCTTGGATTCTCGTCTCTCCAGGCGGAGGCTTCAGTATCTGGTCAAGTGGAAGGGCTATGGTCAGGAGGATAATTCCTGGGTGGTTGCCTCTGATGTGCATGCGGCCGATTTAGTTCGTGCCTTTCACGCTGCTCATCCTGATCTCCCTGGTGGTCTTGGTGAGGGTTCGGTGACCCCTCTTTAAAGGGGGGGTACTGTTGTAAATTAGACTTTCTTGGCTCCCTCTTGTGGTCACTAGTGATATGACTCTGGGATTGTCTTTCCTCAGTTTGGCACCCACCTGGGTCGTTAGTCCAGGGGTGTTGCTATTTAAACTTCCTGGTTTCTCATTCCAGTGCCTGGCATCGTTGTAATCAGTTCCTTTCTGTTTGCTCCTGTCTGCTGGTCTTGGATCTTGCAAAATTAAGCTAAGTCCTGCTTCCTTGTTTTTTGGTTATTTGCTTTGCTCTTATTTTTTGTCCAGCTTGTACTAAATGTGATTCCTGATTTTGCTGGAAGCTCTAGGGGGCTGGTGTTCTCCCCCCGGGCCGTTAGACGGTTCGGGGGTTCTTGAATATCCAGCGTGGAAATTTTGATAGGGTTTTTGCTGACCATATAAGTCATCTTACTATATTCTGCTATTAGTCAGTGGGCCTCTCTTTGCTAAATATCTAGTTCATTCTTACGTTTGTCTTTTCTCCTTACCTCACCGTTATTATTTGTTGGGGGCTTGTATCCAACTTTTGGGGTCTTTTCTCTGGAGGCAAGAAAGGTCTATCTTTTCTCTTCTAGGGTTAGTTAGTTCTCCGGCTGGCGCGAGACGTCTAGAACCAACGTAGGCACGTTCCCCGGCTGCTGCTATTTGTGGTGCTAGGATTAGATATATGGTCAGCCCAGTTACCACTGCCCTATGAGCTGTTTTTTTGTGTTTGCAGACTTGGTATGTACTTTTGAGACCCTCTGCCATTGGGGTCATAACAGGCGAGTAACTTTCGTTGAGCCTGGAATTTATGACACCAGGGCCATAAAACCCCCTTTTAACATACATTCCGAAGCACACAGAGAAACAAGGAGAGCCAGAGAGAGAAGGGGGGTTTAGCCCAAAGCATGGGCTGAAGAGCAACTAAACTTATATCATATTTCATACCATATTGTGACAGCTGGTATTAGTTCTGGGAGTATGTCGTCAGATAACGTGGGGAATGATGCTGTGGCGCCGAGTGCTGCCGTACCATCGGTTAGCGTGTCTGTTGCCAGTCAGGCAGGGGAAGCAGAAAAAGATACCTCAGTGCGTTTGGGTGACGCGGCCCGTGGGGAGGTATACATTTGTTTCGAGGGACCATTGGGTGCACACTTAAAAAGTGAAACTAGGGAGAATATTTGGAAAGGGGATTACGTGGAAATATTCTCCTTATTACCACTAGAGCGTTTTCAATTGGACAGGCTGCGCAAAGATGATTTTAAAAAAAGAGGAGGAAGAGAAAAGGCGTTTTAAGCTGATTCCTAGGACGTTTTCTAATTGGTTGCAGGCATTCGCCATTTTGGCGAGTGTGATTGGGGAGAGGTCCCCCGAGAACTGCTCGGGGCTCTTTTGTTACATGGATGCGATTGGGGAAGCTTATCGAACTTACGGTTGCCAAGGTCGGCTCAGATATGATGAGCAATTCCGGCAGCGGAAGGCCATTAGGCCCAGTATTCGGTGGGATCACAAAGATATAGCTTTGTGGATGAAGGTTATGGTTCCATCACGCTTCGGGTCAGGCAGTCAGTTTTTTCCTGGAAGCGCTGGGGGTTCAGGGCAGTTGGGACACTCAGCAGCAATGCAGAGAGGACTGTGCTTTGCATTCAATGAGGGATCATGTAAATTTGGGGGAAAATGCAAATTCAAGCATGAATGTGCAACTTGCGGGGGACCACACGGGTCATCCAAATGTTTTAAGGGTGGCAGACAGAGAAGCGGAGATGGTTCTGAAAAAAGGAATTACGCCAATTTGTCTGGACGTGATGGTGCCATTTCTAAATAGGTACCCTGATACACCAGCTGCAGCTTTGTTAGAAGGAGGTTTTCGGGATGGTTTCCGTATTCCATTCGTGGATGCGGCACATACTTTTTCCACAAAAAATTTGAAATCGGCTCTGCAATTTCCTGACGTGGTTGCTAATAAGCTGGAAAGCGAAGTTAAATTGGGCAGGATGGCCAGCCCTTTTCCAGTTGCGCCTATACGCAATTTAAGGGTTTCCCCGTTGGGCGTGGTCCCAAAAAAGGAACCCAATAAATTCAGATTGATTCATCATCTGTCCTTTCCGAAAGGGTCCTCAGTAAATGACAGAATTGACCCTCAGTTATGTTCAGTGATTTACACTTCATTTGATGCAGCTATGGATTGGGTGCAGGTATGTGGGGGTGGCGCACTGTTGGTGAAAACGGATATCGAAGCCGCGTTCAGGCTACTACCGGTTCACCCGGAGAGTATGCATCTTCTGGGTTGCTATTGGGATGGAGGGTTTTTTCCTCGATCGATGTCTCCCCATGGGTTGTTCCCTTTCCTGCGCGTACTTCAAAACTTTTAGCACCTTTTTGGAGTGGGTGGTGAAAGACGTGTCGGGCTTGAAATCTTGCATTCACTATCTGGATGATTTCCTGTTTATAGGCCCGGCTCAAAGTACCGATTGCTCAGTGCTATTGCACACTATGGAGAGAGTGTGCAAGATTTTCGGGGTTCCTTTAGCTGCGGACAAAACTGTGGGTCCAGTCACTGTTCTGAGTTTTCTGGGTATAGAAATCGATACCTTAGAAATGGTGTGCAGGTTGCCTTGAGAGAAGGTTAGCGCTCTGAGCGAAGAGGTGTCAAGGGCATGTAGTGCTAAAAAATTGAAGCTGAGGGAGGTACAATCTTTGCTTGGCAAATTGAACTTTGCTTGCCGTATCATGCCGATGGGAGAGGCATTCTGCCGCAGGTTGTCTTTGGCGACCAAGGGCGTTCAATCTCCGGTTCATTTAATCAGACTAACGAAGGAATTGCGTGAAGATTTGGCAGTATGGGCGAATTTTTTGGAGAATTACAATGGAAAGTCTATCTGGATAAAACCGGTCGTGAATTCAGATGATTTGGGTTTCATCATTGCCGTGGTGGACGATCGGAGTTTTGGTTTGTTTTTTCAAGGCAGTTGGTTGTTGGCTGAATGGCCTGGTTTCTGGCGGGACCAAGGTTGGCTACAAAATCGGGTTCTTCCTCATTTGTTTCCTATCGTTGTTGCGTTGTTGTTATGGGGTAACAGTGTGCAAGACAGGAAGATTCGTTTTCCATGTGGGTCCGATGCGGTTGCCGTGGCGATAAATTCACTGTCGGCTGATTCACCGGCGGTAGTAAAAATTTTGCAGCGTTTGGTGTTTTTGGGCTTATCTTTGAATTTGTGGATTATGGCGGAGGTCAGGACGTTGGCTTCTAACCCTGTCTCTGTTGCTCTTTCTCACTTGCAGGGAGATCGTTTTCGAGAATTGGTACCTCAGGCGGAGTCAACAGGCCGGGAGTGCCCAGCGGAGTTATGAAAGCTTCCTGGTGGGCAGTAGATTATCTGTTTCAGAATTCTTTATCGGCTAGGTCTTGGAGGCAGTATCAGCAGGCATGGGGTACTTGGGAAGAGTGGGGTGTTTCTTTAGGGGCGGGGCTACAGGATGAGAGCAGATTATTGTTGTTGATCGGGCATGTTAAAGAGTCGGGTTGGTCCGTGTCGAGACTGAACAAGTTGTTGGCGGGCATTGCATTTGGTTTCAAGGCTTGGGGCCTTAAGGACGTCACAAAGTCTTTTTTGGTAGTTCAGACGTTAAAGGGATGGAGAAAAGGTTGGGCGGTGAGCGATAAAAGACGCCCGGTATCATACGTGGTATTGCTAATTTTGGGCAATCAGTTAGCTTCTGTCTGTTCATCGCAATGGGAAATAATTATTTTTAAGGCGGCCTTCGCATTAGCGTTCTTTGGAGCCTTTCGGTTAGGGGAGTTGGTCAGCCCCTCTAAAAGAGCCAAAGGGGGTTTGTTGAGGGAAGACGTGGACGTGTTTAATGATAGGGTTGTTATGCGGCTTCGATTTTCCAAGACAGACAGTCAAGGTAAAGGCTGTAAAGTGGTGTTATTTAAGGTGGCCGGTTCCCCGTTATGCCCGGTCCCGTGTGTCAATGCTTTCATGGGGATGGGCGGAGGGTTGTCCAACCCCCTTTTGGTCCATGAGGACGGTTCCTTGTTATCTTGATTTCAGTTCATAGCGGTTTTTAAGAAATGTTTGATTGCAGGGGGATTACAGTGGGCACTCATTTAGGATCAGTGCAGCGACGGAAGCTGCCAGGAGGGGCCTGGGCGAGGAGGTGGTTAAAAAGATCGGGCGGTGGGAGTCGAGGAGATTCATTTCCTATATCCGCCCGGACTTGGTCTAATGGTTTAATAGTTGAGTTGTTTTTTTCTTATTGTTGTGTTATCTATTTCAGGCTGCGAGCACCAGCTGGTGTGGATCATGGGCCACTCTTTCGTTTTTTGCGCGGCTTTGCGGGCCGCAATTCGGCCGGACGGGCGTCAACTGGGGTTCTCAAGAGAGACAGCGATTCTGCGGTGGATCGGGAAACGCGGAATGATATGGAGCCAGTTTTTGCCGGAGTTCCACCAGTTTGTTCATTTGGATCGAGCTCCGGATGTGGTAGTAATTCATTTGGGCGGGAATGACTTGGGCAAGAGGCCCTGAAGGGAATTGATAAAGGACATAAAGTTCGACATTTTAAGACTTTGGGCGGCGTTTCCGAAGTTGTTAGTTGTCTGGTCAGATATTATCCCTAGGAAGGTGTGGCGTGGTGCTCGCTCAATTGAGGGGATAAATAAGGCCAGAATAAAGGTAAATAGGGCGGTATCTCGGTTCATGGCGCGGAATGGGGCATTGGTAGTACATCATGTAAATTTGGAATCCGGAAACGGCGAATAATGGAGGGCAGATGGCGTGCACTTAAATGCAGTCGGGGTCGACATGTGGTGTCTCGCTGTTCAGGAAGGAATTGAGACGGGTTTGAAGGTGTGGAGGGACACAAATGTTTGAGGTGTCAAAACATTTATGTTGGTGGCGGGGGAGGGAGGTCCTCGAAGTTGGTGGAAAGAGGGGAATGGCGGATTGTAGGGGGGGACTTCTAGTGGTCCTGGACTCCCCCGGAGTGGATTGCGAGTGGTTGTGGTAGATCAGCCCGTGGAGGGGCTGATTAACCCCTTCACCCCCGGAGCTTTTTCCGTTTTCGTTTTTCGCTCCCCTCCTTCCCAGAGCCATAACTTTTTTATTTTTCCGTCAATTTGGCCATGTGAGGGCTTATTTTTTGCGGGACGAGTTGTACTTTTGAACGACATCATTGGTTTTACCATGTCGTGTACTAGAAAACGGGAAAAAAATTCCAAGTGCAGTGAAATTGCAAAAAAAGTGCAATCCCACACTTGTTTTTTGCTTGCCTATTTTGCTAGGTTCACTAAATGCTAAAACTGACCTGCCATTATGATTCTCCAGGTCAGTACGAGTTCATAGACACCTAACATGACTAGGTTATTTTTCACCTAAGTGGTGAAAAAAAATTCCAAACTTTGCAAAAAACAAAACAAAACAAAATTGCGCCATTTTCCGATACTCGTAGCGTCTCCATTTTTCGTGATCTGGGGTCAGGTGAGGGCTTATTTTTTGCGTGCCGAGCTGGCGTTTTTAATGATAGCATTTTGGTGCAGATACGTTCTTTTGATCGCCCGTTATTGCATTTTAATGCAATGTCGTGGCGACCAAAAAAACGTAAATCTGGCGTTTCGATTTTTTTTCTCATTACGCCGTTTAGCGATCAGGTTAATGCTTTTTTTTTATTGATAGATCGGGCGATTCTGAACGCGGCGATACCAAATATGTGTAGGTTGGGGTTTTTTTTATTGATTTATTTTGATTGGGGCGAAAGGGGGGTGATTTAAACTTTTATATTTTTTTTATTTTTTTCACATTTTTTTTTACTTTTTTTTTTTACTTTTACCATGCTTCTATAGCCTCCATGGGAGGCTAGAAGCAGGCACAACGCGATCGGCTCTGCTATGCAACAGCGATCATAAGATCGCTGCTACACAGCAGAAATGCAGGTGTGCTGTGAGCGCCGACCACAGGGTGGCGCTCACAGCCACCGGCGATCAGTAACCATAGAGGTCTCCAGGACCTCTATGGTTACAATGTACAAGCATCGCCAACCCCCGATCATGTGACGGGGGTCGGCGATGCGCTCATATCCGGCCGCACGGCCGGATGCGGTAGTTAAATGCCGCTGTCTGCGTTTGACAGCGGCATTTAACTAGTTAATAGCGGCGGGTGATCGCGATTTCACCCGCCGCTATTGCGCGCACATGTCAGCTGTAAAAAACAGCTGACATGTCGCGACTTTGATGTGCGCTCACCGCCGGAGCGCACATCAAAGCAGGGGACCCGACATCTGACGTACTATAACGTCAGATGTCGGGAAGGGGAGGATTTGGTAATCGGTTGGTTTGGCCGGGTTGGTCATTACCTGCCTCCGAGCTGGTGCTTAGCGGCTGGAGGCAAGACTAAGCCTGGAGGCCAAGGTACACAATTTGAATTTATGCAAGGTTATTTTTTAGGCTTCGAGGACCACCACTCTCTGGGAGGGATATTGTTTACATGTTGTATTGTATGTTTAATAAAAGGCTGATGTGGCCATTTAATCCAAATCTGGTGTAATGTCATTATTCAGGAGGGGACCTTATGATAATGCAGTTTACGATAGATCGGATTCAGTAAGTAATTAAGGTTAGGCAATTTAAGTCAGTAAAGGCGGTCATGAGTCATGTGTACCCCTTACGTCAAGGAAAGGCCGTACTGGGCCCCTGGCCCTCAAGGGAGGCCAGCATGACGGGGTCTACGGGGAATGGCAGAGCCTCAGGGTAGGCAAGGGCAAGTCGGGGTTATATAGTTTCCTTGGACTGTGTATTTTTGAATTGGACACAGGGGGGGCGGGGTTTGGTTGAGGCAGGGAGGAGCAAGCAGGGGGAGCTTTCTGAGGGGGTGATCTGGAGAAAAAACTGCCAATTTCACCTCAGCAACTGCCACGCTCACCTACTGGTCAGGCGGTTGCTGAAATCCCCACCCACCCTCCCTTCTCTTTTTCGATTTTGTTTAATCGCGTTTATTTTTAAGGTTATGTTTTTGTTTAAGGGGAAGGAGTAATTTTTGTCATAGCAGTTAGGCGGGGGAGGGAGGTCCTTGAAGTTGGTGGAAAGAGGGGAATGGAGGATTGTAGGGGGGGGACATCTAGTGGTCCTGCACTACCCCGGAGTGGATGGCGAGTGGTTGTGGTAGATCAGCCCGTGGAGGACCTGATTAAAGGATTTGGTAATCGGTTGGTTTGGCCGGGTTGGTCATTACCTGCCTCCGAGCTGGTGCTTAGCGGCTGGAGGCAAGACTAAGCCTGGAGACCAAGGTACACAATTTGAATTTATGCAAGGTTATTTTTTAGGCTTCGAGGACCACCACTCCCTGGGGGGGATATTGTTTACATGTTGTATTGTATGTTTAATCAAAGGCTGATGTGGCTATTTAATCCAAATCTGGTGTAATGTCATTTTTCAGGAGGGGACCTTATGATAAGGCAGTTTACGATAGATCGGATTCAGTAAGCAATTAAGGTTAGGCAATTTAAGTCAGTAAAGGCGGTCATGAGTCACGTGTACCCCTTACATCATGTAAAGCACACTTTAATGTTGTTGCTGGTATTTTTTTTTTAGAATAGTTTTTAGTGTTATTTTTATGAATAATTTTTATAGTATCTCCTAATGTTAAAGCTGACTTCTAACTCTAATGTTATTGCTGGTATTTTGTAATAATTTTGCCTTGCTTTTATTCACAGATTCCTTGCAACTGGAGAATCCCTTTCGTCACTACATTTTCAATTTCGACTGGGAATTTCCACCATATCGGGAATTGTCAAGCACACGTGCCGTGCATTGTGGGACTCCTTGCATGGCGAATTTATACCACACTCCACAACTGAGAGTTGGCTGGAAGTAGCCGAGAAATTCCAGCACGTGTGTCAGTTTCCCAATTGCTTGGGTGCAGTGGACGGGAAACATATCCACATCGTGAAACCGGCTGGATCAGGATCAGAATATTTCAACTATGAAAAATACTTTTCCATTGTGCTGATGGCCATCGTAGACGCGGAATACAAATTTATAGTGGTGGATATTGGGGCGTATGGCCGCTCGAATGATTTCCAAGTTTTCAAATTGTCTGCTATGGGCCGTCATCTCTATGGAAACACCTTCCAATTCCCCCCCCCTAGACAACTGCCTTAAACCTCTGGGCCACCAATGCCATTTGTATGTGTTGGAGATGAAGCATTCCAACTCTTGGGACACCTGCTGAAACCCTAGTAGTGGATTAACGCAAACTAAAAGAATTTTTAATTACCGCCTCACATGAGCACGCAGAATGGTGGAGAGCGCTTTTGGGATTTAGACTGCCAAATGGCGAGTACTATTGACAGCTATAAACTTGAAGACTGAGACTGTTGAAGAGGTGGTGAAAGCTTATGTAGTCCTGCACAATTATGTGATATGCAAGGAACATATTTCCATTGAAGACCACTCTGAAGAAATCATCTTGGCTGATTATAACAACATTACGTATAGAGGTTCTGTGGCAGTTTACCGGATGAGGGACCAATTCGCAGAATACTTTATTTCACCTGAAGGAAAAGTAGACTGGCAGGATGAGAGAGTTTGAACAATTTGTCTTGGACCTTGTAACCCAAAGTATTTTACCTTTTTTTACCCAAGTTGTGTACCTGTTTGGGTTGTTGCCAAATTATTTTACCTTCTTTTACCCAAGTTGTGTACCTGTTTTGGTTTTACCCAAAGTATTTTACCTTCTTTTACCTTTAACCTTATTTTACCCAAGTTGTGTACCGTTTTGGATTGTACCCAAAGTATTTAACCTTTAACCACATTATTAAACCTTGTTTTACCAAACTTATTTAACCTTATAAATAAAGACAAATTTTTAAAACAAACAGTTTTATTAAACAAAATTTTTTAACAAATATAATTTTTATAAGTTTAAATAGTTTTGGGTGGGGATGTTGCTGGAGGGGCTGTCAGATTTGGACACTTCGACATTGGGTGTGTGGAGAGAGGAATGTGGTGGTGGTGGTGAAGGATCAGTAGGTAGCAGTGAAGGGGTGGTGAAAGAAAGAGAACGGTGAACATGAAACCGGGAGTAGTATTTGGAATTTGGAAGGTTGGAGGGGTGGAGTGGATGGATTGGGAGGCAGAAGAGGTGATCGGTGGAGAAGAAGGCTGTGATAGTGGCATGATGGGTGAAGGAGACTGGTGGTAGTGGGCAGGGAGAGGAGGCACGGATGCTGTTGGTGGGAACTGGTATGGGGCGGAATGTTGGTACGGGTCAGGATGCTGGGATGGGGCACGAGCAGGATGCTGGTACGGGTCAGGGGCAGGATGCTGGGACAGGGCAGGGGCAGGATGCTGGTACGGGGCGAGGGCAGGATGTTTTTTTTTTACAGGGCAGGATGCTGGTACGGGGCAGGAGCAGGATGCTGGTAGTGGCTGGAGGGAGGGACAGTGGCTGGAGTGTAGGCAGGTGCAGGAGGGGGGCAGATGTGGTGGCTTGGGAGGTAACAAGCGCTAGAGCAGACTGGTACGATTGCATTACTTGCATCTGCTGATCAGGAGATAGCTTATCCATGCGCTCGTGTACCGACCAGAAAAAATTGTGGTTCAGTGATTGACTTGCATCTGAATGCATCCGTTGTAGAAGTGTATGCAATTCGAGAATGCTTTTATTTATCAAATTAAAACCTGCGGCAATTTGCTCTGACAAAAGTTTCAGACAGTTCTGGAAGGATGCATTCAGGTGCAAGAACTCGGGCGCATAGCTCTTTAGCTCTTTTCCTGACCCCTCTGGCGCTGCCACCCCGAAGCCACAGGTGTTCTATAGGTGGCAGCAGTGTCAGAGGGGTGGGGTACAGGAAAAGTTATATCCTCACCAGCAGATTCATGCAACGCAGGCGGCCAGGATGCTCCAGCGCTGGTGGATGAGACCGAGGGATCAGATGTGAAGGAAGGCTCGGAAGGTGCAGAGGGGCCGGGACTGTCGAAGTGTCCCACGGTGGCGGACTCCTGAGGGATCGTCCAAGAAGGGTTCAGCTCTGCTGCAGGCTCCCGAGTGCTGCCGACGGTGCTGTGGAACAAAGAGAAAAAATTATATAATTAATATATTGATATTGCATGGCCCTGGCTGAAACACCAAAAAAGGGTTAGACATGTAAACATTGTTTATTAAATGTGGTGGGTAATATTTACCTTTGGCTCACCATCGTTGACCGGGGGAACGACAGGGCTCGGGCATATTTATATCTGCTCCTGCGTCCTCCAGATCCACTCGGGGCCTGCATCTCCTTGTTGAACTCCTTCTTGAAGCGATCCCTGATTGACCGCCACCGCTTGACAATCCTCTCGCCTGAAAAGTGAAAGCACAAATTGGTTAGTATACAACACATTACATGCAGCAACATAACTGAACTGTGTATACTTAACGCGCTTGATTCTGGGCCCGAACATCAAGGTCCTCCCAGTTGTCTACAAGCTGTTGGCAGACTTGCTCCCAGAGCCGACGGGTCACAATTACATCAGCATGGCGGGGGTCACCCATATTCCATAGCAGCTCCCTCTCTCGGATCAGATCGATAGGGAGGTCAATATTTAGCCCGACCTCCTCACCGTCCGACTCAGGAGCACACCGTGAAGCCTGTTAAAAAAGAAAAAAAAAAGACATTAGATTCAAAACAACATAAAATGAAAAAAAAGGTGGTTACACGATGACGACCGCCCGCACTCTCACGCCGACGACCCTGGGAGCTGCTCTGAGGACCTCTGGGTCGAGCAACAGAATCAGAAGGCTATAAGAAAAAAAAATGATGTGCTTGTATGTTGGCTTTTTAGGTGTTGTGTGCAGTGTGATGTCTATAATGATCAGTTTGTATGTGTTGTGTGCAGTGTTCTTTCGGTAAGGATCTTTTGTTTTTATGTGTTGTGTGTAGTGTGAGGTTGTGGTTCTGCGATGCATGCAAGACACTTACCAATTGCGATCCCACTCCAGGTCTCTCTCCACCCCTTCGGTCTTCTTCTGGAAGCACCTCTTCTGCTGCAGCTTCCTGTTATACAAAAATGATAGATTGATAAATGCATTAATTGTTAAAATATATATATAAATAGATAGATATGGGATAGATAGATAGATAGATAGATATGGGATAGATAGATAGATAGATAGATAGATAGATAGATAGATAGATAGACAAAAAAAAGTTCACTAAAAACAAAACATTTATTTACCTCAATGTGCTGCCGACGAGGGCTCCGAAAAGAAGACATGGCTGATAGGCTCTGTGGCTTGCTGGCAGTCTGTGGCTGGCTGGCAGAGTCTGTGGCTGGCTGGCAGAGTCTGTGGCTTGCTGGCAGAGTCTGTGGCTGGCTGGCAGAGTCTGTGACTGGCTGGAAGAGTCTGTGGCTGGCTGGCAGAGTCTGTGGCTTGCTGGCAGAGTCTGTGGCAGCCTGGCAGAGTTTGTGGCTGGCTGGCAGGCTCTGTTGCTGGCAGTCTCTCTTGACCGCGTATGCGGAGTACGGTCTTTTCCTTCGTGCGTAAACCTAAACCACCAAACCCTGACCCACCATCCCAACCCTCTCCTTAAATAAAAACATAACCAATTATATTCTTTTGGATATTATGGCCACAGCGGCCAACTTTTATTAACAAAATAACATAAACATTAATACAACAATATATAAATTCGAGGGGAGGGTTCTTGGAGCTAAAAGATCTGGTGCAGCGCCCCAGAGTCCTGGTCGTTGCAGTACTGATGCTCCGCCGCTAAGGGGGGCTATGGTACGTCTGATGGCACTGAAGGAGTTCTTCTGACCAGGTATCACAGTCACCAATACACTTCACAGTCTGGCCTCCAGGGGGAGCTAAGGGTTCAATGTATTAGGCCACTCCTCACAATCTGGTAAAACTGGGGGTTAGGCAGAAAGTTAGACAGAAGCTGACTGGGAATCGAACAGGCAGCACCCTGTGGCAGAGGGTGTTGCGGGGAGAGACTCAGGGGGGTTCCTGTCAGGGGTGGGATCCTGACAGAGGCCTAAGCGAGGCTTATTGTGCTGAGTGAGAAACGAGATCAACGCAACTAGGAGAAATACCAGTAGGAGTCATGCTGTAAGACGAGGCAACATCCTACTGAGGCGCGCAGCCGGTGGCCGGAACGCCGAGGAAGTACTAGGCTCCAAGCAATACTTCAAACCTATGGCAGGACAGTCAGCTATAGGCTGGCTGTCTCACACAAATCACCTACGAAGACATAGGGGGCAACAATAGGAGAGGGGCGACGCTAGAGTCCCGGAAGAGCTCCGAGCCTACCCGTCATACGGGTGCGTCCTATCCATAGCATCTGGGGGGACGAAGCAGAACATCTTAATCGAGTTGTGAGGGAACTTCAGAAACAGACACAACAGTTGTGGGGATTATCCCGTAAGCACAGCAGGGGAGGACCACAACACACAAGCGCTAGAAGGTAGGCACAGATTTCCACCTGCAAAGGGAACTCTGGAGGTGCCATCGGACCGGCCGGACTTGCGCAGCCCGGTTAACCGTATTCCGGATTGAGGATCCTGAGACCTTCAGTAAAGAGGTAAAGAGACTGCAACCTGGTGTCCTCGTTATTTACTGCGACCGACCTGCACCGCACCACCACAACATCATCACCGTTCCCTCCACCTTTATTGTACGCCCCTCAGCAGGGTCACGGACCGGGCCAGGCCACCGTGACAACCCCAGAACAGAGACTCAGAGGCCCGGTACCGGGTACCCCTCGGCCCTGCGACAGTGGGGGCGCTACACTGGCAAAACCCCACCAAAGAAGATCGACCACCATATTACCCTCAGCCGTACATCACCAGCTTGAGGGCACCGTACATCCCGTTCCGGGAAGAGAAAAACCACCAACAGCTCCCAGGGTAAAATCCCGTCCAGAGCCCATACCAAAATGCCAGATCAAACCCCACCACATTTTAAATTGCCTGTAATTATGCTCCAATTCCTTCCCCCAACCAATCAGCGTCAACTCCAAGAACCCCCACCCCCCCACCACACACGAACAGCCCTGACCACCTCAGGCTCGTGAGTGCCCCAACGCCACCAACGCCCTTTCAACCCCTTCTTGTAATGCCAAAGTCCACAAATCAATTCCAATCGCGTTTAAGTGAACTCCGTCCTCCAACCAGTAGTTACCCAGCCCCGACTCCAATTCAAAATGCCTGACGCTAATACCCCCGTTTCTGGAAACGAAACCCGACACTGCCCTATTTAACTTGACCCTAGCCCTGTTAATACCCTTCAAAGATCTAGCCACTCTCCACCGTTTTCTAGGCACAATATCTAACCACACGATCAGCACACCAGGAAACGATAACTGCAACCTCAACAAATCAAACCGTATGTCCCTGATCAACTCCCTGACAGGCCGAACTCCTAAGTCGTTTCCCCCCAAATGCACAATCAAAATGTCAGGCTGTCTATCCAAACGAACCGCATTGGAAAATTCAGGAAGGGCCCTGCTACACACCATCCCCCTATAACCCAACCAACGAATGACAACTTGCCGCCTACTAAACCCCAGTTGCCTACCGTCCGGCCTGACCTCGGCCCGCAGCGCCCCCAATGAACGAACGAATGTCCAAAGATCCAGGCTAAGTAGGGGTGACCACCTGCAACAAGATACACGAAGAAAAAACACTGGAATCAAAAACAAAATCGTAACACACCCCTAAAATTAGTGACGAACGTAACTTAAGTAGCGATTCGAAGTCCACCTGCCAATTCTACGTATGTCCTCCACGCCCAAACCCAAACTATCAGCTTCCGATGCCGCCCCGATTTGAAAGGAATGCGACCCGAACAAATCCGGAGAAAGGCCCAACTCCCGCAAACCCCGTTTCAACACCGCAATGAACTGAAAGTGAGACAGAAATGACCCCTCTGCGTGACACAACAAAGGGCCTGCCCTGCCTGACCACAACTGCCAGTATACTTCCAGACATCCCCTAGGGTACATCAAAGACCCGTTAACCCTCCCCAGCACCACGCGTTTTCCTCTCCCACACTGGTCAGTCTTCGAATGCCGAATCCAAAAAACGATACCCCCCGTCCAAACTTCCACATCCTCAGCCAACAAACCCCCTGCCCGGACCTTGGAGCTTGACACCAGCTCCCCCACACGCATTGCCCCAAAAAATGCTAAAGAAAAGCGAGTCGAAACAACGCCAACTCAAAACTAGAACCACAAATAGCCCCCAATACTCCACCCAACCGTTCCAAAAGGCTAAACGAAATGGGGCGGCGGTGGTCAATCATCTGATTACCTCTCCTAAAGCCCCTAAGTGCCTGTCTAACCAAAAAATGTTTTGTCGCGTCCGCCAACCCCTGCAACTTAAAAGCAAAAGCCAGTCCAGCAACTAATTTATTTACCTTGGAAATCGACCAACCTACCTCGGCCGCCTTGCCGATTAAGAATAAAACCGCCAACATCCTATCCTCGTCCGACACCAACTGGACCCAAACAGACACCCAACTTTGCCATACCCGCCACGATGCTTCGTATGATGCCCAGGTTTGGCTCGTAACAGACTCTTGAATCAACCGGCCCGCTCGTCCATAATCACGTTCCAAAGATGCAAAGGGCATTCCTCTCCCAAGATCTCCACGTCCGACACCAATTCCCGAAAACGCTCCCACTGGAAACGAGACAATGCATCCGCTATTGAGTTCTGGACACCTGGCACATGCACCGCCGAAATACAAGCGTTCCGTTCCAAGCACCTGAAAACCAATTCCCTCACCAACTTAATCACCGGAGGAGACGAGGCCGATAGACTGTTAATCACCGACACGACGCTCATATTGTCGCAATGAAAAAGAACCCTCCTGTTAGCGAACATTCCCCCCCAAATGGAAACCGCCACCACGATAGGAAACAATTCTAACAAAGCCAGGTTTTTTGTAAGGCCCAACTCCCTCCACTGGTCCGGCCAACGTCCAGCACACCACCGACCCTTGCAATAGGCCCCATACCCAGCCGAACCGGCTGCGTCCGTGTATATCTCGCAGTCAAAATTGGTTAATACCTCCTGTTGAATCAATGAACGCCCGTTGTAATTGCTCAAAAAACATTGCCACACTAACAAGTCGTCTTTGTGTTCCTTGTTTAAACAAATAAAATGGTGCGGCTCCTTCACACCCGCCGTCGCGACCGACAACCTGCGACAAAATATCCTCCCCATGGGTATGATCCTGCACGCAAAATTCAATCTACCCAACAGAGACTGCAACTCCTTCAAAGTCAGCTTCCGCATCTTCCTAGCTCTATCCACCTCTTGTTGCAGCAGTGCCAGCTTGTCCTCCGGCAACCGACACTCCATTCTCTCGGAGTCAATTAAAATTCCCAAAAAACTCAACACTGTACTGGGACCTTCCGTCTTGTCCGCTGCTAATGGAACCCCAAAACGCTCTGTAACCCAAAACATAGCCGTTAACGCATTACGGCATACCGTGGAATCAGTCGGACCAATAAACAAAAAATCATCCAAATAATGGATAACAGACTGAACTCCCGCCACGTCCCTAACCGCCCACTCCAAGAAAGTACTGAACATCTCGAACAAAGAACAAGAAATGGCGCAACCCATTGGTAAACATCTATCCAAATAGTAACCACCATTCCAAAAACAACCTAACAACGGAACGCTGTCCGGGTGCACCGGAAGCAAACGGAAGGCCGACTCAATATCCGTCTTTGCCAACAAAGCCCCCGGGCCGTGCCTCCTCACCCACTGCACCGCTGCATCAAATGATGTATATTCAACAGAGCACAGCTCTTGGGCGATGCCATCATTTACCGACCGGCCCTTTGGATATGACAACTGCTGAATCAACCGAAATTTATTCGGCTATTTTTTAGGCACTACCCCCAAAGGGGAAACCACCATCCCTTGCGTCGGCGGGTGCGAAAACGGCCCAACATCCTTCCCAACTCCACTTCTTTTTTGAGCTTAGCATCAACAAATTCTTAAGCGAGAAAGGAACCTCGTGACCCGGGGGAAGGAATCCTAAAACCATCCGCAAAACCATTAAAAATAATACCCGCCTTCACTTGATCAGGGTACTTATTTAGAAAGGGGGCCCTCTCGCGAAGCCTCACCGGGCTCTCCCCCTTGACCGGTACCCAAAGCTGGCTTTCCTTTCCCTTTCTTGAAACATTTTGAAGCCCCGTGGGAACTTCCATTACAGTGGGAACACACATGCTTAAATTTACAGGTATTCCCGTATTTACACTGACCGTCATTAAACTGCCAGCAGGTTCCAGACTTCTCTTTTGCTCCGTGTGTACCCTGACTACTGCTTCCGTGTCCCGCCTGCTGGTTGCCACCACCTCCAGTCCTGTGAAAGGACTGCCCATGTCTAGCTGGGGCCATAACCTTCAGCCAAAGGCCTATATCCTTCTGGTCCCACCTAATTTCCGGCCTCACCGCCTTTCTCTGCCGAAACTGCTCATCATACCGCAGCCACATCTGACCACCATAAGTACGATGCGCCTCCCCAATCGAGTCCAAATAGCAAAACAAACCGGAGCAATTCTCGGGCGCCTTCTCCCCACCACACTCGCCAATATTGCAAATGCCTGCAACCAATTTACAAATGTCTGCGGAATTAACCGCCACCTCTGCTTTTCTTCCTCCTCCTTCTTGCTATCGTCTTTTTTCCCTTTATCTAAGTTAAACTTCTCCAACAGAAGCAGGGAAAAAATTTCCACGTACTCATCCCGCCAAATCTTCTCCTTTACCTCCTTCTTCAAATGCGCTCCCAGCGGCCCCTCGAAGCACACATAAACTTCCCCTTTCGCTCTGTCGTCTAATTTAACCGTATCGCCTTTTTGCTTTTCTGTCTGAACCGAAACAGATACACCTGACGATGCTGCCTCCAACACCCGACCAGGGCTTAACAACGTGGTGGAGCTGCCGGACCGACCCACTCCTCCGTTCGTGGCCAGTATCCCCGGACACTTCACCGTCGGACGGGTTCCGGGTACATGCTGGACTTTGCTCGGGAGACCTCCTAGGTGACCTCGACCGATCCCCGTGCTCAAACCCCGCCCGGTCGTATAACCTTCCTCGCTCCCGCACAGGCAGCTCGACACTGCTGCCTGCATCTCTATCTCCACCGCGCCGTGCCCTGGATGTGAGTCGCTGACAGGCTCCCAACCGCTGACTGCCTGCCGCCTGTGTACTCCTGGTAGCAATCCCAGCAGGCACCCTGGGAGGAGATGGGCTGGGGGTGCCTGCCGCAGGTAGGGGGTCCGCATCTGTTGGAATAAGTTTAAATGCAACAACTCCATTCCTGTTGTAGTCTGCATTGAATGTCTATGAGTGTTCATTTGTCAGCTATGCTGTGATTGTTAAAGTTTGTAAAAAAAAAAAAAAGGTCACAGGACACTCACTGATTGCATCATTCTGCTGCTGTTTCCTTCACAGAGAGACATGTGTTACATGGACTAGATTATATCGGTAGTTACTGTCAAAGCTTTCTTATTTTGTTCCAGTTCAAGCTGCATATATTAAACACAGTTTGCCTTACGTTGGATTCTGCTGCTTATATGAAGCAACACGCGCTGCTGTGGTAATACTCCGGCTAACAGGTTATGGGCCCAGCCACCGGAAAGTAAATGGTAAAAAGCCCAGTCACCGGAATAAGCAGCGAGCCAAGCGCAGACAGCACAGAGGAACCCCCGGAATACAAGGACACCGGAACGCAAAGGTACCGCAGTGTACAGAGCACCGGACAGCGCAGCTTAAAGGGCCAGTAACAAACAAAAAAAAGTGGTACAAGAGACAAGAATGTCTACAGAAAGGAATGCAGTGAAGTACACAGTGCCAAGTCTCACAAATCACAATTACAGCTCCTGGAAATTCAAGGTAAAGATGTTACTTATAAGAGAGGGTACATGGAAATGTATTGAACAGCCTGTGCCTGACCCAGTACCGGGTGATTGGCTAGAGACTGATCAGAAAGCACAAAGCACTATTTCCCTCAGCATAGATGATAACCAGATTGTACATGTATGCAAATGTGATACTGCAAAGAAAATGTGGGAAGAATTACAGAAAGTGCATGAAAGGTCAAATCTCAGCAATAAGCTATATCTTATGAGAAAGCTGTATCAGTCTAAATTAAGTGATGGCCAGCATATGCAGGACTATATCAGAAACACCCTAGAGATTGTGGAACGCCTAAGGGGTATTGGTGAAGAAATTAAAGATTTTCATGTTGCTGCATTACTATTAAGTGGTCTTCCAGAAAGTTATGACACGCTTGTGACTGCATTAGATGCCAGACCAGATGATGAACTCACACTAGAATATGTGAAAGGGAAACTTGCAGATGAATACAAGAGAAAGTCAGAGACTATTAGCAATAATATATGCAAAGCAGAAACAGCATTAAAGACACAGTACTTTTCTAAAGCTCAGAGTCATTTAAAGGAAACTCGTGAATGTTTTGTCTGTAAAAAGCCTGGTCACCTTAAAGCAGACTGCAGAGTGTGGAAAGCAAGAATGAATCAGTTTAAAAAGCAGGACAGTCATCAAAAGGTTAAAACAGCTGTAAAGAAGGAAGATGCATGTATTGCGACTGCATTTGGGGTCAGCACAAGCCCATATGCAAACCATGTTTGGTGTATTGACTCTGGAGCGACTGCTCACATGACACGTGATAAGGATTTCTTCATTAATCTAGATGAAAGCAAGTCTGAAAAGGTAATTTTAGCTAATGGTCACTATATGACATCAGAAGGAATAGGAGATGGTTATTTCCATTGTCAAGTTCAATCCTCAGCACAAGTCAGAAAAATCCCAGTTAAAGACGTGCTGTATGTTCCCAAACTTGAAAGTAACCTTTTATCTGTAAAGAAGCTTGCACAACAAGGAAATATAGTTACATTTAAGGATGACAGATGCATCATTTCAAAGAAGGGTCATACCCTTGCCGAAGGAAAAATCAAAGATGAACTTTATCAGCTGAAATGCAATGAAACTGTTTACAGTGCTAGACAAGATTTTCATAAGGACTGTATTCATGTGTGGCACAGACGCCTAGGCCACAGAGATCCAGAAGCAGTAAAGAAACTAGCTCAACTTGCAAATGGTATTGCAATCAACCAGTGTAATCAAACAATGAAGTGCACAAGTTGCCTAAAAGGGAAAATGTCCAGAAAATCGTTTCCTAAAGTAAGCACTACTAAATCTGCACAGATACTGGATTTGATACATACAGATGTGTGTGGTCCAATGAGTGTTCTTACTCCCAGCAAGAAGAGATATTTTCTCACATTCATTGATGATTATTCCAGATATACTGTTACTTACCTACTTCAAAGTAAAGATGAAGTTCCACAGAAACTTGAAGAATATCTTGCTGCAGTTCTTAACAAATTTGGAAGAATACCAAAGGTACTGCGAGCAGATAATGGAACTGAATATACAAGTGGTAAAGTGCAAACCATCCTGAAAAAGAATGGAATCGTGTTCCAGACAACCGTTCCATACAACCCAGAGCAGAATGGCACAGCAGAGAGAAAGAACCGAACTCTTTGTGAAAGTGGAAGAAGTATGCTATTTGATGGAAACCTACCTACAACATATTGGGGAGAAGCCATCATGACTGCTACCTATCTTCAAAATCGACTGCCAAGTAAAGCTACAAGTAAAACTCCATATGAGTTATGGAACTGTGAGAAGCCCAACCTGAAGCATCTCAGGATATTCGGAAGCAAAACTTTTGTGCATGTTCCCAAAGAAAAACGTTCTAAGTGGGAATCTCATGCAAAGGAAGGAGTTCTTGTGGGGTACAGTGAAACTCAGAAAGGATACAGAATCCTGCATCCACAGACCAACACAGTAACAATCAGCAGAGATGTAGTGATTGATGAAAACTCAGTATCGCTCAAATTTCATGAGGTTACGCAAATAATTCAACCTAAGGAACAAGAATTTCAGTCAGTGATTCCAGACATTGAAGAGAATCTCAAAGAAAATACTGAAGTCTGGATATGCTCTGAAAGTACTGAAAAAGAAACAGAAGAACCAAGCCAACCTCAGGAGATCAGAAGATCAGAAAGATCAAATAAAGGAATTCCAGCTAAACGCCTTTCTTATATGGTCAGATCAATTCCAGAAGAAGAGCCACAGTCATGGCAGGAAATGCAAAAACTGCCTATTCATAAGAAGCAAAAATGGATAAAAGCTGCTGATGAAGAAATGGAATCCCTTCATAAGCTCAAAACATGGGAGCTCACAGAGCTACCTCAAGGCAAGAAAGCAATTGGATGTAAGTGGGTCTTTAAGAACAAATATGACTCTGAAGGTAATATTCACCGTTTTAAAGCAAGATTGGTCGCAAAAGGATATTCACAAAAATATGGTGAAGATTATGATGCTACTTTTGCTCCAGTTGCCAAGCAAACTACATTCAGAACTTTATTATCCATAGCTGCTGTTCAGCAGATGAAAGTAAGACATTTTGACATCAAAACAGCCTTTCTACATGGAGACATTGAAGAAGAGCTGTACATGACTCAACCAGAAGGCTATGTTAAAAGGGGTAAAGAGAACCTTGTTTGCAGAATGCAAAAATCTCTCTACGGCCTTAAGCAATCAGCAAGAGCATGGAACACTAAGATGAACAAAGTGTTAATCGACGAAGGATTTAAAAGGTCTCAAGCGGATCCATGTTTGTATACAAAAGGTGTATCACAAGATTGGATGTATGTTATTCTATATGTGGATGATGTAATAATAGCGCATCAAGAAGAGAGAGAAATTTCAAAACTAGGTCAAATTCTGAACAAGCATTTCGAGACCAAGGACCTTGGAGATGTGACATACTATTTGGGAATCCAAATCCAGAGAGAGGAAGATGGAAGTTTTCTTCTTAATCAAAATTCTAAAATCTCCACAGTTCTAAACCAGTTTGGAATGTCAGAAGCCAAAGGCATATCAACTCCAATGGATCCATCTTACCTAAAATTGGAAGGAGAAGAAGATCTGCTACCCACAAATGACAGTTACAGACAAGCAGTGGGGGCACTTCTATACATAGCAACCACAACCCGTCCAGATATCTCAGCCACAGTGGGAATTCTCTGCCGACGTGTAAGCAAGCCACGCCAAAGAGATTGGAATGCAATTAAGAGACTTCTTCAGTATCTTAAGGCAACCCAAGAGTTAAGTCTAAAGATTTCTGCATCAGGAGATCTAATTCTCAGAGGATATGTAGATGCAGATTGGGCTGGAGACTCAAGTGATCGAAGATCAACAAGTGGTTACTTGTTCAAGTTAGGACACACTTCAATCTCATGGTCGAGTAGAAAACAAGTGTCAGTTGCATTGTCTTCTACAGAAGCAGAATATACATCAGCTGCTCATGCAAGTCAAGAGTTAATTTGGTTGAAGCAACTTTTGGAAGAATTCGGCAAACCACTAGCTGAACCAACTGTTATCTATGAGGACAACCAAGGATGTATCAAGCTCGCCAGCAGTGAAAGGATAAGTGCAAGAACAAAGCACATTGATGTTAAACATCATCACTTGCGTGACTTAGTAGAGCGTGAAGTTCTAAAGTTTGTTTACTGTGAATCTGACAAGATGTTAGCAGATGTTTTGACAAAGCCATTGTCGAGAGCCAAGTTTGAAGAATTCAGAACTGCAATGGGACTAACAGGATAAGCAGTTGTTGAGTGGGGGTGTTGGAATAAGTTTAAATGCAACAACTCCATTCCTGTTGTAGTCTGCATTGAATGTCTATGAGTGTTCATTTGTCAGCTATGCTGTGATTGTTAAAGTTTGTAAAAAAAAAAAAAAGGTCACAGGACACTCACTGATTGCATCATTCTGCTGCTGTTTCCTTCACAGAGAGACATGTGTTACATGGACTAGATTATATCGGTAGTTACTGTCAAAGCTTTCTTATTTTGTTCCAGTTCAAGCTGCATATATTAAACACAGTTTGCCTTACGTTGGATTCTGCTGCTTATATGAAGCAACACGCGCTGCTGTGGTAATACTCCGGCTAACAGCATCCCTCACCGCTGCTTCTGCTTGTCCTAGCTGTGCGCCTCTTCTGCCTGCTGCTGCACTCCCCCTGGGCGCCGTGGACCTGATGGAGGCAGGGGAAGCGGCACCTGCGCGCCCGCTGGGCGCCGGGGACCTGATGGAGGCAGTTGGAGCGGCGGCTGCACGCCCTCTGGGCGCCGGGGACCTGCTGGAAGCAGGGGGAGCGGCGGCTGCGCGCTGCCTGGATCTCGCAGGCCGCACTTCCGGTCCGGCGCTCCCAGCAGCAGCGGCAGTGTCCTGGGCCTGATGCCTGGCGCCTGCAGGCCGGGTGGTTGGATTCCTGCCGGAGCGGGGGCGCCTGGGAGGGGCGGCGCCGCTGGACTCACCGCCCGCAGGGTCCCCGGGGGGGCTCCGGAGCCTGCACCTGCCACGCGCCGCGACTTCGGGGGGGGGGATTCTCTCTGGGGGCCTGGTCCTCCTGCCCCGTGCGTTTATTCCGGATACGCCTGCGGCTCCAAGGATCGAGGAAAGCTGGGCCTCAAGCCAACCTCCCCTCCTGGACCTAGCCATCTCCCGCAGTCGGGACATCATGGATTCGGCCGACTCCATAAGGCACGTCTTCCTCGCCTGGATTAAGGTAGGAAATGGCGGTTTTCCCGCACTTTCCCTACCAACTCCCCCCTTCCAAGCTCCTCCCCCCCCCTGCCATCCTCCTATCCCCAACCGTGGCATTATTTAAAAAGACCGCCCGGCTCAAAGCAGTCATGGGGGGCCTCCGCCCAGCTGCGCCTTGCTCCCGCTCCCATCTTGATGGCTGGTAATGAGTGAATGAGTTGTTTATATATATATCCTGTGGGCCGTGCAATTGTTTCTGAGCATGCTCAGATTAAAAAAACGGAATGCGGCGCCGGATCGGCCTTTTTCCAGCGCCCATAGACTTGCATTGTAGCAAAAAGCCAGAAGCGCCGGATCCGCCGGATCCGGTGTTTTCCGTTTTTTCGCCGCAGACAAAAAACGTTACTGTATACATTTTTTCCAGATGCCGGAATGGAATTTTTCGCGGGATCCGGAAAAAAACAGAAGGAATGGTGGGCCATGCAGCGCAATCCGGCAGTAATACAAGTCAATGGGAAAGAAACGGATCCGGTTTTTAATTTCGCCGGTTCCGGTTTTTCAAAAAAGAGCCGGAATGGGCCGGAATGAAAAAGCCTCATGTGTGAAAGTAGCCTCTAAGGGCCTGTGCTCACGATGCAGATTTAGTGCAGATTTAGTGCAGATCTGCAGCGTTTTTTTCTGCTGCAGAAACGCTGCAGATCTGACTGTGATTTACAGTACAATGTAAATCAATGTGAAAAAAAAAAGCTGTGCAGATGGTGCAGAAAAATCCGTGCAGAAACGCTGCAGATTTCAAAGAAGTGCATGTCGCTTTTTTTGTGCAGTTCTGCAGCGTTTCTGCACCCCTCCATGATAAAAATCCGCACTGGTAAAATCTGCACAAAAACTGCACAAAATCTGCAACAAAAGCGCACAAAAACTGCACAAAATCTGCACCTGCACATTCTTCCAGGAGATGCAGATTTAGTGCAGAAAATTCTGCACCACATTTCCTACGTGTGCACATAGCCTAAGGGAACAGACGGACGTATTTGCAGCGCCCCAGAGTCCTGGTCGTTGCAGTACTGATGCTCCGCCGCTAAGGGGGGCTATGGTATGTCTGATGGCACTGAAGGAGTTCTTCTGACCAGGTATCACAGTCACCAATACACTTCACAGTCTGGCCTCCAGGGGGAGCTAAGGGTTCTATGTATTAGGCCACTCCTCACAATCTGGTAAAACTGGGGGTTAGGCAGAAAGTTAGACAGAAGCTGACTGGGTTGGAACCAGGCAACACCTTGTGGCAGAGGGTGTTGTAGGGGAAGATTCAGAGGGGTCCCTGTCAGGGGTGGGATCCTGACAGAGGCCTAGCAAACAGAGAGAACGTTACGGGACCGCGCCTGCACGATATAGCGGCGATACCCCAAGAAAGAACAAGAAGCGAGGTTCATTGTGCTGAGTGAGAAACGAGATCAACGCAACAAGGAGAATACCAGTAGGAGTCGTGCTGTAAGACGAGGCAACATCCTATTGAGGCGCATAACCGGTGGCCGGAACGCCGAGGAAGTATAGAGCTCCAGGCCAAACTTCAAACCTACGGCAGGACAGTCAGTTATAGGCGGGCTGTCTCACCCAATTGACCCAGGAAGACACAGGGGGGGTAACAACAGGAGTGGGGCGACGCTAGAGTCCCGGAAGAGCGCCGAGCCTCCCCGTCATACGGGTGCGTCCTAACCATAAGATCTGGGGGACGTGGAAGAACATCAGAATTGAGTTGTGAGGGAACACGAGAAACAGACACAACAGTTGTGGGGACTATCCCATGAGCACAGCAGGGGAGGACCACAACACACAAGCGCTAGAAGGTAGGCACAGATTTCCACCTGCAAAGGGAACTCTGGAGGTGCCATCGGACCGGCCGGACTTGCGCAGCCTGGTTAACCGTATTCCAGACTGAGGACCCTGAAGCCTTCAGTAAAGAGGTAAAGAGACTGCAACCTGGTGTCCTCGTTATTTACTGCGACCTGCACCGCACCGCCACAACATCATCACCATTCCCTCTACCTTTATTGTACGCCCCTCAGCAGGGTCACGGACCGGGTCTAGCCACCGTGACAACCCCAGAACAGAGACTCAGAGGCCCGGTACCGGGTACCCCTCGGCCCTGCGGCAGTGGGGGCGCTACAACTTGGCGTCACGAACAGGATCTACTTAAGCCTGAAGAATCAGGTCATGTGTGCCTTGGAACTGTGATTTATTGTACTTGGATTGTGACTTATTGCAAAGACTGTGTATTGCCACTTGCCGCCAGAAGTTCCCGCCAAAACCGCCGCCATTGCAGTGCTAAGGAGGGCGCAGGAGAAGAAGAAGGGTGTGGAAGTGGGCGTGAACAAGCTGAAGAGCGCGAAAGACAATGGCCGCCCAGTCTAAATATTTCTGCCCCTTGAGGACGTGTCCGTCAGCAGCCGAGATCCGCCTACTGATCCTCAATGGGGGGCGGAGACTACGAAAGCGAAACCACCCACGAAGGAGAGAGCGGGAAAAGGACCAGGAAGAAGAAGTCAGCGACATGGAGGACGCCATGGCGAGCCACCCGGAGCCGGAGCGTGGGGTAGGAGCAGGGGACTCCCCCAGCTACCCGGAGGGGCACCGCAACCAGGCCTCCACCGCTGATATTGACTTCCTGCAGGCCGGAGTGGATGAGCTCGGCGACCAACTTCGGCGGACGCAGCTGAGCACTGAGGCCGGGTGGAAGAAGACCTTCATCGGGAGCCTCATCAGACGTCTGTTGGCAGCCTCGTCTGGTCCGGAGCAAGAAAGAAGTTCCAGCGCTCCGTAGCCAGAAAGCAAGGCCCTGCCGGAAAGCGAGGTGCTGCAAACGGAGATGACAATGCCGCAGCGCAAGGCCCTGCAACTAGCGTTCCAGACCCCAGCGGAGACGGAGCAGATCGGCACCGGAGGGACCGCATCTGAAGCAGGTATGAAGAACGACCCTGCCTCGCCAACAGAGGACTTGCTGATAGGCCCTGTCGCGGTACCCCCTCTCCCTGGGACCTATAGACTCCGGCGCCTTACACCCTGGGATCGGGCCACGGGTATGGAGCACTTCTTGAAGGCCCCGATCTCGCCGATCACCTTGCCGAGCGGGGTCTATGCGGAGCTACGGCCGCCAGAGCGAGAGTAAACCTCGATGCCATGGATATGTAAATAGTTAACTGCTTGTTTCCCTGCTTTTTGCTGCTTTAAACCCGACTAGGGTTATTCTTAAAGGGATCCCTTTGTTTACCCGGGATCCATATTGCTTTTTATTTTTGCTTTTATTTTCCTTTTTGCTCCTTGTTCCCCCATGTTACAAAGAACTGCTGGATCATGAACACTGAATGATTCACAAACTGTTTTGTAAATAGTTTGCACCTTCTTAAAGGTGCCCTCTACTGGTTTTACATACAAAGGACATTTTGTGAAGAAAACGTTCCTGGAAACCGTCCAAGAGTTTCTGCGGAAAACGGACTTGCAACTTGAGAACTTGCACTACCTCAAAGAGACTTGGTTCCCTCTTAAAGGGAATGTTGACTTGTCGTACTTAACGCATAATGTTGCCTGAAACGAGTAGTGATAATGTTTTGATATAGTGAGTTATATGTAGTCAGCTAGACAATCATAAGAAATGTTGATAATGTGCTCTGAAATAAAGTAATTATTGGAAAGGTGCAGTAGACCCGTAGGGGTAGACATAAAGTCCTGCATAGGTGAAAGCTAGAAGAAAGATGCAGCAGACCCGTAGGGGTAGACATAGCGTCCTGCATACCTGTCAGTAAGAAAGTAATGAGGGAAGTTTAATGTTTTATTTAATAGAAAATGTTTAATAATGTGCTAGAAAATGAGGACAGGAAGTGAACCCGTAGGGGTTAGTGGTGAGTCCTCCTAAGAGCCATACAGAGATGGCTCAGTGATCTTGAACTGAGAGATGGATGATACGTTCTATACTGTGTATAGTAGCAGAAAGGCAGTAGGCCCGGGCGGAAAGGGGCGGTCCTGTAACAGAACGAGAGGCAGTAGGCCTGGGGCAGATAGACAGGCGGTCCTGCAGATGTAAAGATGGAAAATGAAGGAAAAGTTGATTAGCCTTATAGTGTTTTATAAGAAGGTCTTTAGTGGATTCAGTGTGTACGTCCTTAAAGGCAACGTTAAATTATTGTTCAAAAATTTGCACTTAGTAGAATACCCGGTTGGGTAAGAAAAGTTTTTTATAGTATGTTATTTAAAGTATTTAACCATGTTTGTAACGTTCAAGTGTCCTCACCTCCCATAAAGGGAAGCTCTGTTCAAATTTACTTATTGTTATTGCATTTTAAAATTGCATGTCTTTTTGCTGACATGTATTGTTGTTTCTTCCCAGTCCAGGAGTACTGGATTTAACCGGGGGGGAGTGCAGCGCCCCAGAGTCCTGGTCGTTGCAGTACTGATGCTCCGCCGCTAAGGGGGGCTATGGTACGTCTGATGGCACTGAAGGAGTTCTTCTGACCAGGTATCACAGTCACCAATACACTTCACAGTCTGGCCTCCAGGGGGAGCTAAGGGTTCTATGTATTAGGCCACTCCTCACAATCTGGTAAAACTGGGGGTTAGGCAGAAAGTTAGACAGAAGCTGACTGGGTTGGAACCAGGCAACACCTTGTGGCAGAGGGTGTTGTAGGGGAAGATTCAGAGGGGTCCCTGTCAGGGGTGGGATCCTGACAGAGGCCTAGCAAACAGAGAGAACGTTACGGGACCGCGCCTGCACGATATAGCGGCGGTACCCCAAGAAAGGACAAGAAGCGAGGTTCATTGTGCTGAGTGAGAAACGAGATCAACGCAACAAGGAGAATACCAGTAGGAGTCGTGCTGTAAGACGAGGCAACATCCTATTGAGGCGCATAACCGGTGGCCGGAACGCCGAGGAAGTATAGAGCTCCAGGCCAAACTTCAAACCTACGGCAGGACAGTCAGTTATAGGCGGGCTGTCTCACCCAATTGACCCAGGAAGACACAGGGGGGGTAACAACAGGAGTGGGGCGACGCTAGAGTCCCGGAAGAGCTCCGAGCCTCCCCGTCATACGGGTGCGTCCTAACCATAAGATCTGGGGGACGTGGAAGAACATCAGAATTGAGTTGTGAGGGAACACGAGAAACAGACACAACAGTTGTGGGGACTATCCCGTGAGCACAGCAGGGGAGGACCACAACACACAAGCGCTAGAAGGTAGGCACAGATTTCCACCTGCAAAGGGAACTCTGGAGGTGCCATCGGACAGGCCGGACTTGCGCAGCCTGGTTAACCGTATTCCGGACTGAGGACCCTGAAGCCTTCAGTAAAGAGGTAAAGAGACTGCAACCTGGTGTCCTCGTTATTTACTGCGACCTGCACCGCACCGCCACAACATCATCGTTATTCCCTCTACCTTTATTGTACGCCCCTCAGCAGGGTCGCGGACCGGGTCTAGCCACCGTGACAACCCCAGAACAGAGACTCAGAGGCCCGGTACCGGGTACCCCTCGGCCCTGCGGCAGTGGGGGCGCTACATATTTCTCGTGCGAGGTTCGCATTGCAATCCTCGGACTGACAGTTGGATCTCCTGACCTGAGTGTAACAGCTGTGTAGTAATCCATCACACTGTCACACGTCAGGAGCGGCAGCGGCCAGTCCGAGGATTGCGAAGCAATCCTAACATGAGTTATACAGCCGTCTGCCTGCGTCCTTATGTTAAGGCCAAGGTCACACTTGCGAGAAACTCACACGATTCTCGCACCTCAATACCCTGCACTGCCACCGGCACTCTGGACCAGAGTGTGCGGCTGTATATATTTCTATGCCGCCGCACACGCCGGTACGAGTGCCGGGGGCAGTGCTAGGTGTTGATGCTCCAGTTTCCCGCATCACACTTGCAAGTCTGACCCTGGCCTTATACTTATCCTGGTTATACTAATACTTAGATATTAACCCCCTTTTAATGTATTATTGCTATTAACCTGTATTGTTATGCTTATCATACTAATACTTATAAAAGACCCAGCTCGTATAAAAAGCCACCTATCTCCAGCCCCCAAGACAGCAACTATTACGTGTGATGGGAGTGCATATAATTTCATATCAAAACAGTATAATAATCAGCCCCCAGTGCCCTGTCCCCCTCCCTCACAATAACCCCAGCCTCTCATAATCACCACCCAGTGCCTTATCTCCTCTCCACCACCCCAACACCCACAATATTCCCAACCACTCACATTCACACTGCATGTCTCCTCTCCCCATCTTCTCACATTCAACCCAGTGCCCTAGCCTCCACAATACCCCATTATCTCACATTAACCCCTCCAGTGCCCTAGACCTCACAATACCCCCATCCTCTTACATTAACCCCCCAGTGCCCTGTCCCCACTTCAGCCTTGATAATACCCCCATCCTCTCACATTCACGCTCCAGTAACCTGTTCCCTCTCCCCATAATACCCCCATCCTCTCACATTCACCCCAATGCCCTGTCTCCTCTCCCTGTAATACCCCCATCCTCTCACTTTCACTCCCAGTGCCCTGCCCCCTCTCCCCATAATACCCCCATCCTCTCACATTCACCCCCAGTGCCCTGTCCCCTCTCCCCATAATACCCCCATCTTATCACATTCACCCCCAGTGCCCTTTCTCCTTTCCCCACAATACCCGATCCTCTCACATTTACCCCCAGTGTCCTGTTCCTTCTCTGCATAATACTCCCAGGGGCTGGCTGACAAATTTTAGCCTGGGGGGCAGCCACACAGCAGTGGCCCATGAGTCGCGGCCCATCCTTAAAGGGGTTGTCGGATCTTAAGCTACATGTCTAAAGTCACTGTGTGTGAATCCTCATATCGTGCGCACTGTGCGGATTCTCTGGTGCCGGCGCCGGGAACAGGTGGTCTTGTGACTGCAAGCATGCAAATTAATATATATTATATATATTATATATATATATACTGTATATATATATAAAACACACAGTCCTACTGTATACAGTGACAGTCACACACACAACCCCACTGTATAATGACAGGCACAGCCCCACTGTATAATGACAAGCACAGCCTCACTGTATAATGACACACACACGCACAACCCTACTGTATAATTAATGACACACACACAGCCCCACTGTATAGTGACACACACGCACGCACAGCCCCACTGTATAATGACAGGCACAGCCCCACTGTATAATGACAGGCACAGCCCCACTATATAATGACACGCACAGCCCCACTGTATAATGACAAGCACAGCCTCACTGTATAATCTCACACACAGCCTCACTGTATAATCTCACGCACACACTGTATAATCACACACACAGGGCCGGACTGGGACAAAAAAAAACAGCCCTGCCACACAAACCCCACCAGCCCACATACTATAACATTCCCCATCCCGATCAGTGAATTTTGCTATACTTTGTACTGCCCTTCAACACTTCTCTTAAAGGCGTTATTTGAAGAGCCACATGTGAATGGCGCCGCAGTGCGCATGATCGAACACAGGTCCATTTACATGGTGCTCTTTACACCGCAGGCAGGCATCAGGGAGACCCTGGGGATGAGGAGAGCCCAGAGGATGGCAGAGGACTGAGGAGGACAGCGCCCAGTGACCGCTCTGCAGAGGACTCACAGCAGAGGTGCCATCTCCCTCACAGGGGACCAGCGCTCCTCCTGCCGCCCAGCAGTATCTGCTCCGGAGCCAGGCGCCTCCTCCTCTCCTTCATTAGTGCCCCCGGCACCTGCGTTGTAAGTTGGAAGGGCAGCGCAAGCTGCGCATGCCCGAAAAAAAACTTACAGCGCAGGCGCTGGAGACGCTAATGAAGGAAGAGGAGGTGGCGCCTGGCACACAGAGTACTGAGGGAGGCGTTTGTGTCAGGGGGGAAAAGACATGCCCCCCTGACAAACTACAGGTATGACAGGCAAATTCTAAAAACGATTACTTCAGCGTTGGAAGGGACCAGAACTAAAAGAGCCACCTTCACAGAATGCAGCATTAGAGCTGCACAAGGTGGCTTTTTTAGTTAAAAACGCCGGGGGGGGGGGGGGGGGGGGGGTGACAGGTTCCCTTTAATACAGGTGCTCATTAGGGTGGAATAACACTAGCATATGGCATTGGATGTGATTTGCCAATGATACTTGGCTCTTGCTCTGCTGTGAGCGTGAGCCAAGTGTCCGTGCTCCAATGCTCTCGCAGCACAAGTGTGGAGGAGACGGAGAAATTAATTTCTCCATCTTCTCAATGGTCTGACTCGCCGTGTATCAGACTGCAACATCTGCTGAGAAAAAAAAAAAACGACTGCACACGGACAGCAAGTGAGAAGAGAATCGTACCACTTTTGTGGAAGAAAATGGAACCGATTTTTTTTTTATACACTATATTAGTCCATGTGGCAACATTTCACTTCCATATCAGAGAAATGTGCAGTTATGGATCCGAAACGTTGCCACATGGGCCAATAAGGAGTACGCTACTTTTCTCACTATTAATCAGAGTGATAGATAGACAGATACACACACATACATAATAAGAATAGATACTGAGAATTACACCATTTATGCAGGACAGTAGAAGTATACACAGCTCCACAATATACCGTATATACTTGAGTATATGTCGACCCAAGTATATGCCGAGGCACCTAATTTTGCCAGAAAAAAACTGGGAGCGCTTATTGAGTCGAGTATAAGCCAGGTATGCATTGTCCCCACATCCCCGTCCTTGTATGCATGGCTCCCCTGTCCCTGTATGCATGGCTCCTTATCCCCGTCCTTGTATGCATAGCTCCTTATCCCTGTCCTTGTATGCATGGTCCCCCCATCCCTGTCCTTGTATGCATTGCTCCTTATCCCAGTCCTTGTATGCATGGCTCCTCATCCCCATCCTTGTCTGCATGGCTCCCCCGTCCCCGTCCGCATGGCTCCTCATCCCCGTCTTTGTATGCATGGCTCCTTATCCCCATCCTTGTATGCATGGCTCCTCATCCCCGTCTTTGTATGCATGGCTCCTTATCCCCATCCTTGTCTGCATGGGCTCCTTAGCTCCTTATCCCCATCCTTGTATGCATGACTCCTTATCCCCGTCCTTGTATGCATGGGCCTCTTATTCCCATTTTTGTATGCATGGCTCCTTATCCTCGTCCTTGTATGCATGGCTCCTTATCCCCGTCCTTTTATGCATGGCTCCTTCCTTGTTCATGTATGCATGGTTCCGATAAAAAAAAAAAACACATCCTACTTACCTTCCCTGCATGCCCTCGCAGCATCTCGTTTTGGTGCCAGCTGCTCCTGTGGCTGGGTGATCACGTGTCCCCCACTCATTAAGATAATGAATATTTACCCACGCCTATGGGAGTGGAGAGGGGTGAATACTCATTACCTTAATGAGAGGCAGACACATGATCGCTCGGCCTGAAGAGCTGCTGGCGCCAGAACAAGATGCAGCGAGGGAGCGCAGGGAAGGTAAGTAGGATGTGTGCTGGAAGCCGGCGGCTGTGGCTGTGAACCCTATAAAAGAAATGAATATTCACGGCACTGGAATATTCTGTGACTCGCTGCTCCCCCTCCGTTTTTCTGGGACAATGACTCGTGTATAAGCAGAGGGGGGTGTTTTCAGGACAAAAAAAATATGCTGAAAAACTCGGCTTATACATGAGTTTATATGGTATACTACAATCTATTATATACACAGAGGCATATTATATACCGTGTTAAGGAATATAGAGCGGTGTATATATTATATTAGATGGTGGCCCGATTCTAACGCATCGGGTATTCTAGAATATGCATGTCCACGTAGTATATTGCCCAGCCACGTAGTATATTGCCCAGTGACGTAGTATATTGCCCAGCCACGTAGTATATTGCCCAGTGACGTAGTATATTGCCCAGCCACGTAGTATATTGCCCAGTTACGTAGTATACAGCACAGAGCCACGTAGTATATTGCACAGCGATGTAGTATACAGCACAGAGCCACGTAGTATATTGCACAGCGATGTAGTATACAGCACAGAGCCACGCAGTATATTGCCCAGCCACGTAGTATATTGGCCAGTCACGTAGTATATTGCCCAGCCACGTAGTATATTGCCCAGCTGCGTAGTATATTGCCCAGCCACGTAGTATATTGCCCAGCCACGTAGTATATTGCCCAGCCACGTAGTATATTGCCCAGCCACGAAGTATACAGCACAGAGCCACGTAGTATATTGCACAGCGATGTAGTATACAGCACAGAGCCACATCGTATATTGCACAGCGATGTAGTATACAGCACAGAGCCACGTAGAATATTGCCCAGCCACGTAGTATATTGCCCAGTTACGTAGTATACAGCACAGAGCCACGTAGTATATTGCCCAGCCACGTAGTATATTGCCCAGCCACGTAGCATATTGCCCAGCCACGTAGCATATTGCCCAGCCACGTAGCATATTGCCCAGCCACGTAGCATATTGCCCAGTGACGTAGTATATTGCCCAGTGACGTAGTATTCAGCACAGAGCCACGTAGTATATTGCACAGCGCCACGTAGTATACACCACAGAGCCATGTAGTATATTGCCCAGCTACGTAGTATATTGCCCAGCCATGTATGTCACAGGTTAAAAAATAAAAAATAAACATATACTCACCTTCCGAGGGGTCCCTTGTAGTTCTGTCGCCTGTGTGCCGTGCAGGCGGCAGCTTCCGGTCCCAGGGTGTGATGACGTCGCAGTCACTTGACCGTGACATCATCGCAGGTCCTTCTCGCGCAGGCGCTCAGGACCCGTGATGACGTCGTGGTCACATGACCGTGACATCACGGCAGGTCCTTCTCGCAGACCATCCTTGCCAACGGAACCTGCCGCTTGCATGGACCGGTCACCGGAACGTCGCGAGAAGTGGGAAAGGCGGCGGAAGGTGAGTATATAATGATTTTTTATTTTTTTAAAATTATTTTTAACATTAGATCTTTCTACTATTGACGCTGCATAGGCAGCATCAATAGTAAAAACTTGGTCACACAGGGTTAATAGCGGCGGTAGCGAAGTGAGTTACCCGCGGCATAACGCGGTCCGTTACCGCTGGCATTAACCCTGTGTGCGGTGACTGCGGGGAATATGGAGCGGGCGGCGGGCATTGACTGCAGGGGAGTAGGGAGGGACTAATCGGACTGTGCCGTCGCTGATTGGTCGCGGCAGCCATGACAGGCAGCTGGCGAGACCAATCAGCGACTTGGATTCCATGACAGACAGAGGCCGCAACCAATGAATATCCGTGACAGACAGACGGAAGTGACCCTTAGACAATTATATAGTAGATAGTGTAGAGATGTGGCAGCAGTGTATATATAGTGTGTGTACACCAGTCACAGTATCACATCTATAATATAACGCTGGGAGCGTCACTCTGTCCGAAGCCTCTATAGACTGCGCAAGCGCAAGCGCCGGCGCAGTCTGGACCGCACAGAGCGACGCTCCCAGGAGATCGCGGTATGCGTAAGCGCTGAACGCACACCGCGATCTCCACCGGACAAGCAGGGACGAGCCAGGAGGCGGAGGGTGAGTATACTTACCTGACCCGTTCCACCGACGCGCTTCCGGGCCGTGACTGTCCCCCTGCTCCCGGAATCGGCGCCTGCGCAGTCCGCGCTTTCCGGCGCCATTTTCTTGAAGACACATTGCAGTGTCTTCAAGAAAATGGCGCCGGAAAGCGCGGACTGCGCAGGCGCCGACTCCGGGAGCAGGACCAAGAAAATGGCCGCACCCAGCACAGCCGCCGCGCCCAGCACAGCCACGCACAGCCGCCGCACCCAGCACAGCCGACCATAGCCGCCCACAGCCACGCACAGCCGCCGCACCCAGCACAGCCGACCACAGCCACGCACAGCCGCCGCACCCAGCACAGCCGCCGCACCCAGCACAGCCGACCACAGCCGCCGCACCCAGCACAGCCGCCCACAGCCACGCACAGCCGCCCACAGCCACGCACAGCCGCACCCAGCACAGCCACGCACAGCCGCCGCACCCAGCACAGCTGCCCACAGCCACGCACAGCCACCCATAGCCACGCACAGCCGCCGCACCCAGCACAGCCGACCACAGCCACGCACAGCCGCCGCACCCAGCACAGCCGACCACAGCCGCCGCACCCAGCACAGCCGCCCACAGCCACGCACAGCCGCCCACAGCCACGCACAGCCGCACCCAGCACAGCCACGCACAGCCGCCGCACCCAGCACAGCTGCCCACAGCCACGCACAGCCACCCATAGCCACGCACAGCCGCCGCACCCAGCACAGCCGACCACAGCCACGCACAGCCGCCGCACCCAGCACAGCCGACTACAGCCGCCGCACCCAGCACAGCCGACCACAGCCGCCGCACCCAGCACAGCCGCCCACAGCCACGCACAGCCGCCCACAGCCACGCACAGCCGCACCCAGCACAGCCACGCACAGCCGCCGCACCCAGCACAGCTGCCCACAGCCACGCACAGCCACCCATAGCCACGCACAGCCGCCGCACCCAGCACAGCCGACCACAGCCACGCACAGCCGCCGCACCCAGCACAGCCGACCACAGCCGCCGCACCCAGCACAGCCGCCCACAGCCACGCACAGCCGCCCACAGCCACGCACAGCCGCACCCAGCACAGCCACGCACAGCCGCCGCACCCAGCACAGCTGCCCACAGCCACGCACAGCCACCCATAGCCACGCACAGCCGCCGCACCCAGCACAGCCGACCACAGCCACGCACAGCCGCCGCACCCAGCACAGCCGACCACAGCCGCCGCACCCAGCACAGCCGCCCACAGCCACGCACAGCCGCACCCAGCACAGCCACGCACAGCCGCCGCACCCAGCACAGCCGCCCACAGCCGCCGCACCCAGCACAGCCGCCGCACCCAGCACAGCCGCCGCACCCAGCACAGCCGCCCACAGCCACGCACAGCCCACAGCCACGCACAGCCGCCGCACCCAGCACAGCCACCCACAGCCGCCGCACCCAGCACAGCCGCCGCACCCAGCACATCCGCTGCACCCAGCACAGCCGCCCACAGCCACGTACAGCCACCCATAGCCACACACAGCCGCCGCACCCAGCACAGCCGCCGCACCCAGCACAGCCGCCGCACCCAGCACAGCCGCCCACAGCCACGCACAGCCGCCGCACCCAGCACAGCCACCCACAGCCGCCGCACCCAGCACAGCCGCCGCACCCAGCACATCCGCCGCACCCAGCACAGCCGCCCACAGCCACGCACAGCCCACAGCCACGCACAGCCGCCGCACCCAGCACAGCCACCCACAGCCGCCGCACCCAGCACAGCCGCCGCACCCAGCACATCCGCCGCACCCAGCACAGCCATGCACAGCCGCCACAGCCACGCACAGCCGCCTACAGCCACGCACAGCCTCCCACAGCCACGCACAGCCGCCCACAGCCACGGACAGCCGCCGCACCCAGCACAGCCGCCCACAGCCACGCACAGCCGCCGCACCCAGCACAGCCGACCACAGCCACGCACAGCCGCTGCACCCAGCACAGCCGCCCACAGCCACGCACAGCCGCCGCACCCAGCACAGCCACGCACAGCCACGCACAGCCGCCGCACCCAGCACAGCCACCCACAGCCGCCGCACCCAGCACAGCCGCCGCACCCAGCACATCCGCCGCACCCAGCACAGCCATGCACAGCCGCCTACAGCCACGCACAGCCGCCTACAGCCACGCACAGCCTCGCACAGCCGCCCACAGCCACGGACAGCCGCCGCACCCAGCACAGCCGCCCACAGCCACGCACAGCCACCCATAGCCACGTACAGCCGCTGCACCCAGCACAGCCGACCACAGCCACGCACAGCCGCCGCACCCAGCACAGCCGCCCACAGCCACGCACAGCCGCCGCACCCAGCACAGCCGACCACAGCCGCCGCACCCAGCACAGCCGCCCACAGCCACGCACAGCCGCACCCAGCACAGCCGACCACAGCCACGCACAGCCGCCGCACCCAGCACAGCCGCCCACAGCCACGTACAGCCACCCATAGCCACGCACAGCCGCCGCACCCAGCACAGCCGCCCACAGCCACGCACAGCCGCCGCACCCAGCACAGCCACCCACAGCCGCCGCACCCAGCACAGCCGCCGCACCCAGCACATCCGCCGCACCCAGCACAGCCATGCACAGCCGCCACAGCCATGCACAGCCGCCTACAGCCACGCACAGCCACGCACAGCCGCCCACAGCCACGGACAGCCGCCGCACCCAGCACAGCCGCCACACCCAGCACAGCCGCCCACAGCCACGCACAGCCGCCCAACCCAGCACAGCCACGCACAGCCGCCCACAGCCGCCGCACCCAGCACAGCCGCCCACAGCCACGCACAACCGCTGCACCCAGCACAGCCACCCACAGCCGCCGCACCCAGCACAGCCGCCGCACCCAGCACATCCGCCGCACCCAGCACAGCCGCCGCACCCAGCACAGCCGCCGCACCCAGCACAGCCACGCACAGCCGCCACAGCCATGCACAGCCTCCGCACCCAGCACAGCCACGCACAGCCGCCTACAGCCACGGACAGCCGCTGCACCCAGCACAGCCACCGCACCCAGCACAGCCGCCGCACCCAGCACAGCCGCCCACAGCCACGCACAGCCGCCGCACCCAGCACAGCCTCCCACAGCCGCCTACAGCCACGCACAGCCGCTGCACCCAGCACAGCCGCTGCACCCAGCACAGCCACCGCACCCAGCACAGCCGTCCACAGCTGCTGCACCCAGCACAGCCGCCCGCACCCAGCACAGCCACGTCACATACAGCCGCCCGCACTCAGCACAGCCACATACAGCCGCCCGCACTCAGCACAGCCGCCCGCACTCAGCACAGCCGCCCGCACTGATGGGGGCGCAGGATGGAGCAGCACGTGATAGGATGGGGGCGCAGGATGGGAGCACATGACAGGATGGGGATGAGGATGGAGCAGCACATGACACGGTGGAGCAGCACATGACAGGATGGGGGCGCAGGATGGAGCAGCACATGACACGGTGGAGCAGCACATGACAGGATGGGGATGCAGGATGGAGCAGCACATGACACGGTGGAGCAGCACATGACAGGATGGGGGCGCAGGATGGAGCAGCACATGACACGGTGGAGCAGCACATGACAGGATGGGGGCGCAGGATGGAGCAGCATATGACAGGATAGGAGCAGCACATACCAGGATGGAGACCATATTCCAATATAAATGCTCGCCACCCGGGCGTAGAACGGGTTCAATAGCTAGTACAATATATAGGTGATACTACAACTATACACATCAGTCGCAGTGTCAACTATATATTGTATATACATACATAGCGCCATACTATACAAACATCTCTACACTCTCTCTCTATGTAATATATATATATATATATATATATATATATATATATATATATATTCAAAAAATATATACACACACACATCTCTACAATATACGGTAATTAGGACAGAATTATACTATGTTATGATGCATACATCACGTAGGAGACACAGAGGCTGATGTACATAGGAGACACCGCGACTGCTGAATATATATCACATTGAAGCTACTGTATATACAATATATAGTTGACACTGCGAATGATGTGTATAGTTGTAGTATCACCTATATATTGTATGTGATACTGTGACTGGTGTACACACATTATATAGATGAAACTGATAAAATAAAATTATATATATATATATATATATATATATTAGACACAGATAGATAGTGCTGCTATACACAGCAGTAACACCTATACAACGTATATGCAGTAGTCTATACATTATACAGGTGATACTGCAAATGTTGGATACACGATATATAGGCGATACTGCTACTGCTGTATATAATGATAGTATCACCTATATATCATGTATACAGCAGTCTATACACATTATATAGGCAATACTGCTACTGATGTGTATATATGTTATATATAGGTGATACTGTTGTGTATATATGTACGTGTGTGTGTGTGTGTATACACACACACACACACACCAGTATCGCCTATATAACGACATATATACACAGCAGTATCACCTATATACACATCAGTAGCGGTATTGCCTATATAATGTGTATAGACTACTAAATATACATTATATAGGCGATACTGATGTATATAATCACTATACTACCTATATAATGTATGTATAGCAGTCTACATCTTATATAGGTAACACTGCTACTTATGTGTATATACTTTATATAGGTGGTACTGCTGTGTATACATGTACATATATGTGTATACATACATGTGTGTGTACAGTATACTGTATATACAGTATGTATACACACTGCAGTGTCACCTATATAAGGTATATACGCATCAGTAGCAGTGTCACCTATATAAGATATAGGCTGCTATACATACATTTTAGTGGTATAGTGATTATATACAGCAGTATCACCTATATAACGTATATATAGCAGTCTATACACATTATATAGGTGCAACTGCTGTATATACATTAAAAAATCATCTTGGGACTCACCCAGGTCCCTGAGATTGGGGGGGGAGGTTGGGAGGATGAAGGGCTGAGGTGTGTCGGGTCCTGTCCAGCGTCGGCAGTGAAGAGGATCCCAGGCATTGGTGAGCAGTCTTCTCTGACGCTGGTACAGGCAGGTGTTATGACCCCAATGGCGAGGGTCTCAGAGATATCAGCAAGTCTGCGAAGTACAAAAATCCAGCTCATAGGGCAGTGGTAACTGGGTTGACCATATATCTACTCCTAACGCCAACACTAGAAGTAGCCGGGGAACATGCCTACGTTGGTCGCTAGATGTCTCGCGCCAGCCGGAGGACTAACTACCCCTAGAAGAGGAAAACAAAGACCTCTCTTGCCTCCAGAGAATAGACCCCAAGAGTAGGATACAAGCCCCCCACAAATAATAACGGTGAGGTAAGAGGAAATGACAAACACAGAGATGAACTAGGTTTAGCAAAGAGAGGCCCGCTTACTAATAGCAGAATGTAGTAAGATAACTTATATGGTCAACAAAAACCCTAACAAAATTCCACACTGGAGATTCAAGAACCCCCGAACCGTCTAACGGCCCGGGGGGAGAACTCCAGCCTCCCTAGAGCTTCCAGCAAGGAAAGGATACAGATAATGAACAAGCTGGACAAAAATGCAAACAAAAACAAATAGCAAAAAGCAAGAAAGCGGACTTAGCTTAATCACGCAGGAACCAGGATCAGTAGACAAGAGCACTACAGATTAGCTCTGATATCAACGTTGCCAGGCATTGAACTGAAGGTCCAGGGAGCTTATATAGCAACACCCCTGACCTAACGACCCAGGTGAGCATACAAGGGATGATAGACATACCCAGAGTAAAATCACTAGTAGCCACTAGAGGGAGCCAAAAGGTAAATTCACAACAGTACCCCCCCCTTAGTGAGGGGTCACCGAACCCTCACCAAGACCACCAGGGCGATCAGGATGAGCGGCGTGAAAGGCACGAACTAAATCGGCCGCATGCACATCAGAGGCGACCACCCAGGAATTATCCTCCTGACCATAGCCCTTCCACTTGACCAGGTACTGAAGCCTCCGCCTGGAGAGACGAGAATCTAAGATCTTCTCCACCACGTACTCCAACTCGCCCTCAACCAACACCGGAGCAGGAGGCTCAGCAGAAGGAACCACAGGCACAACGTACCGCCGCAACAAGGACCTATGAAATACGTTGTGAATGGCAAACGACACCGGAAGATCCAGGCGAAAGGACACAGGATTAAGGATCTCCAATATCCTGTAAGGACCAATGAATCGAGGCTTAAATTTGGGAGAGGAGACCTTCATAGGAACAAATCGAGAAGACAGCCATACCAAATCCCCAACACGAAGTCGGGGACCCACACCGCGGCGGTGGTTGGCAAAACGCTGAGCCTTCTCCTGTGACAACTTCAAGTTGTCCACCACATGATTCCAGATTCGCTGCAACCTATCCACCACAGAATCCACTCCAGGACAGTCAGAAGGCTCCACATGTCCCGAGGAAAAACGAGGATGGAAACCGGAGTTGCAGAAAAATGGCGAAACCAAGGTGGCAGAACTAGCCCGATTATTAAGGGCAAATTCAGCCAACGGCAAGAAGGTCACCCAATCATCCTGATCAGAAGAGACAAAACACCTCAAATACGCCTCCAGAGTCTGATTAGTTCGTTCCGTTTGTCCGTTAGTCTGTGGATGAAAAGCGGAGGAAAACGACAAATCAATGCCCATCCTACCACAAAAGGATCGCCAGAACCTGGAAACAAACTGGGATCCTCTGTCCGACACAATATTCTCAGGAATGCCGTGCAAACGAACCACGTTCTGGAAGAACACAGGAACCAGATCAGAAGAGGAAGGCAGCTTAGGCAAAGGAACCAGATGGACCATCTTGGAGAAACGATCACATATCACCCAGATGACAGACATGCCCTTAGACACCGGAAGATCCGAAATGAAATCCATAGAGATGTGTGTCCAAGGTCTCTTCGGGACAGGCAAGGGCAAGAGCAACCCGCTGGCACGAGAACAGCAAGGCTTAGCTCGAGCACAAGTACCACAGGACTGAACAAATGACCGCACATCCCTTGACAAGGAAGGCCACCAAAAGGACCTGGCCACCAGATCTCTGGTGCCAAAAATTCCCGGGTGCCCTGCCAACACTGAGGAATGAACCTCGGAAATGACTCTGCTGGTCCATTTAGCAGGCACAAACAATCTGTCAGGTGGACAAGAGTCAGGCCTACCAGCCTGAAATCTCTGCAACACACGTCGCAGATCTGGAGAAATAGCTGACAAGATAACTCCTTCCTTAAGAATACCCTCAGGTTCAGCGACTCCAGGAGCATCAGGCACAAAGCTCCTAGACAGAGCATCGGCCTTCACATTCTTAGAACCTGGTAAATACGAGACCACAAAGTCAAAACGGGAGAAAAACAATGACCAGCGGGCCTGTCTAGGATTCAGGCGTTTAGCAGACTCGAGATACATCAAATTTTTGTGATCAGTCAAGACCACCACACGATGCTTAGCACCCTCGAGCCAATGACGCCACTCCTCAAATGCCCACTTCGTGGCCAACAACTCCCGATTGCCCACATCATAATTTCGCTCTGCCGGCGAAAACTTCCTAGAGAAAAAGGCACAAGGTCTCATAGTAGAGCAACCAGGGCCTCTCTGCGACAAAACGGCCCCTGCCCCAATCTCCGAAGCATCCACCTCAACCTGAAAGGGAAGTGAGACGTCAGGCTGGCACAAAACAGGCGCCGAAGTAAACCGGCGTTTCAACTCCTGGAAAGCCTCCACGGCAGCAGGAGCCCAGTTAGCTACATCAGAGCCTTTCTTGGTCATATCCGTCAGCGGTTTAACAACGCTAGAGAAATTTGCGATAAAACGACGGTAGAAGTTAGCAAAACCCAAGAACTTCTGAAGACTCTTAACTGACGAGGGTTGAGTCCAATCATGAATAGCTCGGACCTTGACTGGATCCATCTCCACAGCAGAAGGAGAAAAAATGAACCCCAAAAAGGGAACCTTCTGTACACCAAAGAGACACTTTGAGCCTTTTACAAACAAAGAATTTTCACGCAGAATCTCAAAAACCATCCTGACCTGCTCCACATGCGAGTCCCAATCATCAGAAAAAACCAGAATATCATCCAGATAAACAATCAAAAATTTATCCAGATACTTCCGGAAAATGTCATGCATGAAGGACTGAAAAACTGAAGGTGCATTAGAGAGCCCAAATGGCATCACCAAGTACTCAAAATGACCTTCGGGCGTATTGAATGCGGTTTTCCATTCATCGCCCTGCCTAATGCGCACAAGGTTGTACGCACCACGAAGGTCTATCTTGGTGAACCACTTGGCACCTTTAATCCGGGCAAACAAATCTGACAACAGCGGCAAAGGATACTGAAATTTGACAGTGATCTTATTTAAAAGCCGATAGTCAATACAAGGCCTCAAAGATCCGTCCTTTTTGGCCACAAAAAAGAATCCCGCACCAAGAGGGGAAGAAGAAGGACGGATATGCCCCTTCTCAAGAGACTCCTTGATATATGAACGCATCGCGGTATGTTCAGGTACCGACAGATTAAACAGTCTCCCCTTAGGAAACTTACTGCCAGGAATCAAATCTATTGCACAGTCACATTCCCTATGAGGAGGCAGTGCACTGGACTTAGACTCGCTGAAGACATCCTGATAATCAGACAAATACGCCGGAACTTCCGAAGACGTAGAAGATGCAATAGACAAGGGCAGGGAATCTCCGTGAATTCCATGGCAGCCCCAGCTTGACACTGACATAGCCTTCCAGTCCAAGACTGGATTATGGGTCTGTAACCATGGCAAACCCAAAACAACCAAATCATGCATTTTATGTAGAACAAGAAAACGTATTACCTCCCGATGTTCGGGAGTCATGCACATGGTAACCTGTGTCCAAAACTGCGGTTTATTTTTTGCCAATGGCGTAGAGTCAATACCCCTAAGAGGGATAGGATTTTCCAATGGCTCAAGCACAAATCCGCAGCGCTTGGCAAATGACAGATCCATAAGGCTCAGGGCAGCACCTGAGTCCACAAACGCCATGACAGGATACGATGACAGTGAGCAAATCAAAGTTACAGATAGAATAAATTTAGGTTGCAAATTACCAATGGCGACCGGACTAACAACCTTAGTAAGACGTTTAGAGCATGCTGAGATAACATGTGTAGAATCACCACAGTAGTAACACAAGCCATTCTGGCGTCTATGAATTTTCCGCTCATTTCTAGTCAGGATTCTATCACATTGCATTAAATCAGGTGCCTGTTCAGACAACACCATGAGAGGATTTGCGGTTTTGCGCTCCCGCAACCGCCGGTCGATTTGAATAGCCAGGGCCATAGAATCATTCAGACCTGTGGGAATGGGAAAACCCACCATCACATTCTTAATGGCTTCAGAAAGGCCATTTCTAAAATTTGCAGCCAATGCACACTCGTTCCACTGGGTCAGCACGGACCATTTCCGAAATTTTTGGCAATACACTTCGGCCTCGTCCTGGCCCTGAGACATCGCCAGCAAGGCTTTTTCTGCCTGAATCTCAAGATTGGGTTCCTCATAAAGCAAACCGAGCGCCAGAAAAAACGCATCAATGTCAGCCAATGCCGGATCTCCTGGCGCCAGCGAGAAGGCCCAATCCTGAGGGTCGCCCCGTAAAAAAGAAATAACAATTTTTACTTGCTGAGCGGAGTCTCCAGATGAACAGGGTCTCAGGGACAAAAACAATTTACAATTATTCCTGAAATTTCTAAATTTAAATCGGTCTCCGGAAAATGGTTCAGGAATCGGTATCTTAGGTTCTGACATAGGATTTCTGATAACATAATCTTGTATGCCCTGCACACGAGCAGCAAGCTGGTCCACACTTGTAATCAAGGTCTGGACATTCATGTCTGCAGCAAACACAAGCCACTCAGAGTTAAAGGGGAAAAGAAAAAAAAAACGAGAGAGAGAAAAAAAAACTCAGAACTTTCTTTCTTATAATCCCGCTTCTGCAATGCATTTAACATTTAATACGGGCCTGGCAAACTGTTATGACCCCAATGGCGAGGGTCTCAGAGATATCAGCAAGTCTGCGAAGTACAAAAATCCAGCTCATAGGGCAGTGGTAACTGGGTTGACCATATATCTACTCCTAACGCCAACACTAGAAGTAGCCGGGGAACATGCCTACGTTGGTCGCTAGATGTCTCGCGCCAGCCGGAGGACTAACTACCCCTAGAAGAGGAAAACAAAGACCTCTCTTGCCTCCAGAGAATAGACCCCAAGAGTAGGATACAAGCCCCCCACAAATAATAACGGTGAGGTAAGAGGAAATGACAAACACAGAGATGAACTAGGTTTAGCAAAGAGAGGCCCGCTTACTAATAGCAGAATGTAGTAAGATAACTTATATGGTCAACAAAAACCCTAACAAAATTCCACACTGGAGATTCAAGAACCCCCGAACCGTCTAACGGCCCGGGGGGAGAACTCCAGCCTCCCTAGAGCTTCCAGCAAGGAAAGGATACAGATAATGAACAAGCTGGACAAAAATGCAAACAAAAACAAATAGCAAAAAGCAAGAAAGCGGACTTAGCTTAATCACGCAGGAACCAGGATCAGTAGACAAGAGCACTACAGATTAGCTCTGATATCAACGTTGCCAGGCATTGAACTGAAGGTCCAGGGAGCTTATATAGCAACACCCCTGACCTAACGACCCAGGTGAGCATACAAGGGATGATAGACATACCCAGAGTAAAATCACTAGTAGCCACTAGAGGGAGCCAAAAGGTAAATTCACAACAGGCAGGCCAGCGTCAGACACAGTCAGGTGGAGGCGTCCTATGCGCGCCGGCCTTTTCAAATGTGCGCGCGTGGTCTCCTGCTTGCCCACGCTGACACGGGCAGCAGACGAGCACGCGCAGGAACTAGGACCGCGGCCGTGCTCGCGCACTAGCGTGGGCCGCCGCGGCACTTATCAGCACGGGCAACGCGCGCACACAGGACCTGGCTTAGTTTTAAAGGGCCGGCTGGAGGGATGCGGCGCGCTATGTATTAAAATCGCTGCCGGTCCTCCAGCGGCCCTGTGCAGCTGCTCAGGCACCGGCCCGGGGGGCATATGCACTCCTGCCACCTGGCCCAGTCCGCCCCTGAATATTCCCATAATCTCACATTCACCCGCAGTGCTCTGTTTCCTCTCCCCATAATACCCCATCCTCTCACATTCACCCTCCAGTGCCCTGTCTCCTCTTTCCAATAATACGCCCATCCTCTCACATGCACCCCTCAGTGCTCTAGCCCCCACAATAACCCCATTGAACCCACAGTGATCAAGACATGCCCAAACTAAATGAATCTAATCAATTCCATCCCCACTTACCCATGAAGTTTGCAGGCACAATGGGGCAGGACCAGAAAGTGTCCAGTTTAAAGGGAACCTGTCACCTCAAATTGGCGGGATATGTAAATGCCTTTTTTACGGTCCGATGGGCGGCGTTTCGTCTTCATTTCTCCACCCCATCCGTCCCTGTTGTCCGCAATTTGCTCGTAAATTAGAGTACTTGTCCTCCATAGTTCGCGCTGTGAAGGAACAAATTATGAAAGGTTCTCCATTTTGTGCTTTTAACTCCATTTTCTTGTTGCTTAAAGATAAATTCTGTTATTTAATTAGGTAAAGGGTTATAGCTGCCATGAAGTAACTTTATCTTGTTGTTCACAAGCCTGTTATTCAACTAAGCTATGGTTCATAATTGGTATAAAGACCTTGAGTGCTCTGACTCGAGCCAGGGAGGGGACTCTGGGGTGTATCACTACCCATCTGTTGGTATGCTTTTTCTATGCCAAGAAGACACGACCATATCTGTAGTTTCCGGTTTTTCTGTATTCTCATGGGTTAAGTTTTTCCTGCATTCTTATAGGTTAAGAACCTTGAGCGTGTTCTTATGCTGATTGGTTGAAGTATAATTTCTATGACTATGAAGAGGGATACACAATAAACGGGGGCCCAGAGATCTGCTCGATCCCCCATACAGAGACATACGTCTCCGTCTGGTCATTTTTAGTTGCCGGCAACGCCCTGTAGATTAATTTGGAAATCACTGAGTTAACCATGAAGGACCAATTTAGATCCTCCCTCAACAGCGCGTGCGCAATGCAATCTTCGCTAGCGCACGCGCAGTATGCTTTGCCCAACTGCGGACAAAGCCAAAAAGCATTACTGCGCATGTGCCCACGCACGATGTCCCAGAACACAGCAAAATACTTGCGGAACATAGTGCACGGGCGCATGCACAGTAATGTTTTTCCCGCAGGTGGGCAATGCATACTGTGCGTGCGCTAGCGAAGAGTGCATTGCGCACGTGCCAACTATGGAGCACAAGTACTCTAATTCCCAAACATATTGTGGACAACAGGGATGGATGGTGTGGAGAAATGAAGACGAATAGCCACCCATCGGACCGGAAAAAAGGCATTTACATATCCCACCAATTTGAGGTGACAGGTTCCCGTTAATGTGTGAAGGGCACGAGCCAATCAGTCTGCACAGAGAGAAAGTAACTGCAGCTGCTGCCGGCCATAAAGGAGCTTCTGGGGTGAGACTGTGACAGCTATTGGCATCGTACCCTGCAGGGACTGAGTCTCTGGCTCTGCAACGTGCCTCTGTGCAGTCTGTCAGGGGAGCCGGCATTGTGCTGCTCTCTCTCTACACCGCAGACACGGCTTCATGACATAAGTGGTCCTGTCTCCCAGTGAGTCCCTGCACGTTCCGGGGCCCGGGACAATGGCCCCCTCTGCCCCCAGTAGCTACGCTACTGCCCCTAACACATGACTTTAAACCCTTGGGACCTTAACTTGGTCCTGGGAGTCTTACTGGAAGCACCTTTTGAACCGCTTCAGGACATTTTGCTCACCTTTCTGTCCTGGAAAGTTGACTTTCTCATTGCAATCACATCAATCAGGCAGGTTCTGGAACGGGCTGCTCTGTCCTGTCTTGCGCCTTTCCTTATTTCCACCAAGACAAGGTTGTCCTTAGGCCGTCCACATCCTTTTTTGCCCAAGGCTGTCTCATCTTTTCACATTAACGAGGACGTTGTTCTTCCTTCATTTTGTCCTACTCCAGCCCACAGTGTGGAAAGAGCTTTCCATACTCTGGATGTAGTCAGAGCTCTGAGAAGGTACGTCTCGAGGACGGCGTCCTTCCGAAGGTCGGTTTCTTTGTTTGCGCTTCCTGAGGGTCACAGGAAGGGTCTAGCCACTTCAAAGGCCAAAATAGCTAGCTGGATTTGTTCCACTATTCAGGAGTCCTACCGCTTCAGAGGTATGCCTATCCCTGTGGGGATCAGAGCACACTGATAACAATGTACAGTCACAGACGCCACTATAACAATGGATAGGTCACAGACGTCCCTATAACAATGCACAGTCACAGACTCCCCTATAACACTGTACAGTCACAGACACCTCTATAACAATGTACAGTCACAGACTCCCCTATAACACTGTACAGTCACAGACACCTCTATAACAATGTACAGTCACAGACTCCCCTATAACAATGTACAGTCACAGACACCTCTATAACAATGTACAGTCACAGACTCCCCTATAACAATGTACAGTCACAGACACCTCTATAACAATGTACAGTCACAGAAGCCCCATAACACTATACAGTCACAGACGCCACTATAACAATGGATAGGTCACAGACGTCCCTATAACAATGCACAGTCACAGACTCCCCTATAACACTGTACAGTCACAGACACCTCTATAACAATGTACAGTCACAGACTCCTCTATAACACTGTACAGTCACAGACACCCCTATAACACTGTACAGTCACAGACGCCCCTATAACAATGTACAGTCACAGACTCCCCTATAACAATGTACAGTCACAGACGCCCCTATAACACTGTACAGTCACAGACGCCCCATAACACTATACAATCACAGACGCTCCTATAACACTGTACAGACACAGACGCCACTATAACAATGTACAGTCACAGATGCCTCTATAACACTATACAGTCACAGACTCCCCTATAACAATGTACAGTCACAGACGCCTCTATAACACTATACAGTCACAGACGCCCCTATAACACTGTACAGTCACAGACTCTCCTATAACACTGTACAGTCACAGACTCCCCTATAACACTGTACAGTCACAGACGCCCCTATAACACTGTACAGTCACAAATGCCCCTATAACACTGTACAGTCACAGATGTCCCTATAACACTGTACAGTCACAGACTCCCCTATAACAATGTACAGACACAGATGTCCCTATAACAATGTACAGTCACAGACGCCTCTATAACACTGTACAGTCACATAAATGACAAAAAAGCTGACTGAAACATCAAGAACTAGTCTGAACAGGTGCATACCAAAAAAAGCAACTAATATATCAAAATGCGAAAATGGTTGCACTCAATTGTGTTAAAGCATGTCACAATAATGTATAAAATGGAGTAGGATTTTTCTTTTTCCCTGTTATCATGCACGATGTGGGCTCTGACCCCCCTTTCCCTCTTTGCTTCTGTGTGTGTGTAAGCTATTCTTCTCAATGCTCTGCCCTGCCCCCAAGCCAGGAATGTTTATTGCGCTTGTAGCTGCACAAATCTCCCTCCAGCTGAAACTGGTCTGATATCCCTCTCAAGACATGAGGTTCTTTGTTCTATCATAGTAAGATATTGGGCCACCGATTAGGGCTAGAAAAATAATAAGTAAATATTGCTAACTTCCATCGGTAGATCTGTCCAACACTGTAAGCGCGAGCAGCTAAACACAACAGGTACAAAGTGCATATTTCTCCGGAACCGTGTGGAACAAATAGGACGAATTTGGTACCAATAGAAAGCTAATTTTAATACAAGATGGATGAGGTGTGTGTTATGACTCTGCCAAATTCTCGAGCGAAGATATGAGAATTATAAGAATTGCTGTTGAAATCTGTATGTCTGAGGAGAGGGGAGGGTCCAGGGAAACCAGTCTCTTTAGTGATGTCACCAGGCTGCAGTTATAAGTTTCTGCACTTCACCCAGTCTTCAGTCTTGCCTGAGGAGCTGTACCTATCCAGACCTCCTGATGCACTGGGATATTTGGGGCTCTGCCTACCAGCATGTTTGCCTGAGATGATGTAAGCACAAGTGAGTTTTATCTTTCTTCTTTAATCCCTGTTATTTTATAATTGCTTTGTACATACATACTTTGTCTCATATTGTAACATCTTTATATACCTTTTATAAACACTGCCTGATTTTTATGGAGTAAAATATTTTAAATACTATCTTCGTTCTCCTGCTCTAAAACGTACCCTAAGTCTTCTGAAGGGAATTACGCTACTGTTTTGGGTTAACTTCGGACCCGTTAATCGAAGCTGGTGGCGGCATACCTTGTCCTGCGCTTTTGGGAGTCGTTCTAGCGACGGCGGTGTTGATAATTATTGTTCCTGCCTGAGTGGGAGTAGTTATATCGCCCTCGCTGCAGCGTGCCCAATAGCCAGTAAAGAGCAGGCAGCTTTTCTGGCGACGAATTACCCTTGGTGCAGTACCTAATCTGACCAGAGGGTTAGGGGGGGGGGCGCCAGAGAGCTGCAAGTTTTTAAGCAGAACTGTAAAGCGGGATATACATAAATCCCTACAGTTCGTGTTATATTGCAGAGCAGTGGGATAACTAAAATAAGCCTCTATAAAAATGCATCGGTCACAGACTCCCCTTTAACACTGTACAGTCACAGACGACCCTATAACAATGCATCGGTCACAGACTCCCCTATAACAATGTACATTCACAGACGCTCCTATAACACTGTACAGTCACAGACAGCCCTATAACACTGTACAGTCACAGACACCCCTGTAACGGGGTCTGCTGTGCTGGAGTACCTCTTACAGTACCACCCCGTGGTTCAGGAGGTCCACTCTGCTTTGGTTGGATTCTGAATGAATCACGCTGACTGGAATGGCTTCATTACATGGGCGCATATAAAATATCACTGCTTCTCCACGTATTTCCAGTGTGACAACTCTTTACTCACAGGACATAGAATATATATCACAACAGATACAGAGGGCAGGCCAATTCAAAAGCGGCAGGCCAGACATACATTACAATAGCCGCAGGTGGCCAGAGCCTGCTGATATTTACTGTGGGAATTACAAAGGTGGGGGAGGTCAGAAGGAGAATATCTTGTCCCCTCTGCCCAGGGGCGCAGCCTGTGGACTGATGCATTTCACATGGAACCTATTATACATACATATAACTGCATAACATATTCTGGGTGCTGGGGGGTTCTGTAACACGGCTCCCCTTTTCAGCGACGCGATCGGCATACACAGTCTGATCCTTAACGGATCGGTTTGGGGATGACCAAAGTTTATGGGGTTGGTACAAGTTCCGTTTGTCGACTTAGTCCATCGGCGTTACCGTTTTGTTTGCCGGGTCTGTAGTGAATGGTGAAGTCCAGAGGTTGTAGGGCTAAATTCCACCGCAGTAATCTGGCGTTGTCTCCGGAGACCCGATTAAGCCACACTAGGGGATTATGGTCCGTTAGGAGGGAAAACTGTCGTCCATACAAATATGGTTGTAACTTTTTGAGTGCCCATACTACTGCCAGGCACTCCTTCTCGATGGCCGCATAGCTTACTTCACGGGGCAGTAGTTTTCGACTCAGGTAAGCTACCGGGTGTTCTTGGCCGTCCGGCCCGACTTGGCTCAGTACTGCCCCCAATCCAAACATAGAAGCGTCCGTGTGAACAAGGAAACGTTTAGTTGGATCGGGTGCGGCCAATACAGGGGTATTGGTGAGGGCGTCATTTAGCTGGCGGAAGGCTTCCTCACACTCTGGAGTCCAGGTTACCTGACGGGGTTGGTTCTTACAGGTCAGATCAGTGAGGGGCTTGGCTACGCTGCAGTAATTGGGGACGAATTTCCTGTAGTACCCTGCTGTCCCTAGAAACGCCATGACCTGGGTTTTCATGCGTTGGGTGGGCCATTTGGCTATGGCCTCAATCTTGGCTGGTTCTGGTCACTGTTTCCCTCTTCCCACCCAATGTCCTAAATACTGAACCTCCGCTTTGCCCACGTGACACTTGTTTGGGTTCAGGGTGATTCCGGCCTTGTGGATCCTGTCTAATACTGTCTCTAGGTGATTTAGATGCTCTTGCCATGTTGCGCTGTAGATGGCGATGTCATCCAGGTAGGCACATGCATAGTCCTGGAGACCATCCAGAAGCCTGTCAGCCAGCCTCTGGAAGGTCGCAGGGGCATTTTTCATCCTGAATGGCATAACTCGAAACTGGAATAAGCCGAACGGGGTGACAAATGCAGACTTGGGAATAGCGTCAGGACTAAGGGGAATCTGCCAGTAGCCTTTGCATAGATTGATGGTGGTCTAATACTTTGCCCCCGCCAGCCGGTCTAACAGCTCATCAACGCGCGGCATGTGATACGCATCCGTCACCGTTTTCTCATTGAGACTGCGATAGTCTACACAAAACCGTGTAGTCCCATCCTTCTTGGGCACTAACACTACGGGGGATGCCCAGGGACTATCTGATTCTTCAATGACCCCTAAACGCGACATCTCTCGTATCTCTTGTCGCATCCCTTCTCGTACAGACTCAGGGATGCGGAAGGGGGGTTGTCTCAGGGGGGTCTGATCCTCGGTCTCAACCTTGTGTTGTGCCAGGTGGGTGTACCCCGGTCTCCCTGAAAACATCCTCTGTCGCTGCCTCAACAACACCTCTGCCTGCTGTCTCTCCCGGGGACCTAGGTCTTCACCCCAGTGTACCTGGTCCCATGTTTTAGACTGAGTCCTCTCCCCTAAGACATCAGGCAAGGGGAGTCCGGCTACATCCTCTGCTTCAGGTGCACAGATGGCCACTACCTCTTCAGGGAGCTCCCAGTAGGGCTTCAGCATGTTCACGTGGAACATGCGGATAAACCTGGGGTCATCACAATCGGCGATATTATAGGTGGTGTCGGCTATTTTCCCCACTACCTGGTAGGGCCCCTGCCATGCAGCTTGGAACTTGTTCTGCCTAGTGGGTTCTAACACCAGGACCTTCTGTCCTATCTCAAAGGTGCGTTCTCTGGCCCTCCGATCGTACCATACGCGCTGGCGCCGTTGGGCCACCTGCAGGTTCCCACATACAGCCTGGGTCAGCTCCTGTAGGCGGTCCCGGAATTCCAGCACATAGGGTACAATAAGTACCCCTTCTATGGTGCCCTCCCCTTCCCAGTGTTCTAGCACTAAGTCTAGGGGTCCCCTTACCCGCCTCCCGTATACCAGTTCAAATGGGGAGAACAATGAGGCAAACAGGAGGTGTGGCAAGAATTTCTCCCTGTCCCTATAGGTCCTGGTAAAAGTCCCAATGAGTTGTTTCAACGTTCCGTTAAAGCGTTCACACAACCCATTGGTTTGCGGCTGGTACGGGGCGCTCCTAATGGACTTTACGCCGCACAGCTTCCATAGATGGTTGGTCACTTCTGCTGTAAACTGGGTACCCTGGTCCGAGATAATCTCCCGGGGAAATCCAACCCATGAGAAAACCTGGAGCAGGGCAGCCGCCACCGTCTCTGCCAAAATGTTAGGTAACGCAACCGCCTCTGGATACCGTGTGGCATAATCTACCACTGTCAATATATACCTTTTCCCTGATGGACTGGGTTTGGCTAACGGCCCTATCAGATCGACCGTTATTCGGCTAAATGGCTCCTCCACAATGGGGAGGGGGCGTAATTTGGCCTGGCAGCGATCTCCTCTCTTGCCAATGCGCTGGCAACTGTCACAGGTTTGGCAGTACTGACGAACATCATAGGTTACCCCCGGGCAAAAGAAGTTTTGTGTCAAACGATGCCTCGTGCGACTGATGCCGAAGTGCCAGGCCAAGGGTATGTCATGAGAGATTCGCAGTAACTCCTGCCTGTACTTCTTGGGAACTACCAGCTGTCGTTTTATAGTGGGGCTCGTCCCTGTGTGGTGCTGCTCGGTAACCCGGTAGAGGAGTCCCTGCTGCCATACAAACTGCTCCCCTTCCAGTACTCCTCTCCCCTCCTGTGCCTTCCCACGATATCCCTCTAATGAAGGATCCTCAAGTAACTCCTTCTTAAATTCAGCTGGTGTGGCCCAAGAAATGTGTCTGGCTATGGGAATATGTGTAGGGCAGGGGTGTCTTACCTGGGCCTCCTCTGAGTGTGATTCTGCCTCCGCAGCTCGAGCTTGTCTCCGGGTGGTCACAGGATATGTCTCAGCCAGAGGGCCGACCGAGAAGGCAGACAACATAGGCCCCAAGTCATTTCCCAGCAAGACGTCTGCAGGCAATTCCTCCATCAAGCCGACCTTAACCAGGCCATCCCCGACTCCCCAGTTCAGGTGAATCCTGGCAGTGGGCAGTCGATGTATGGCTCCCCCTGCTACACGGACTGCCACTGTCCGGTCCTTCTTCTATTGGTCCCGGACGATATGAGGCTTCACAAGGGTCAAAGTTGCTCCAAAATTTCTTAGTCCCTGCATACGTTTCCCATTAACCCACACGACCTGTCAATGCTGTTGTCCATTATCTGCCCGGGCCGCCTGCATGGGGTCTACTTCATGCAGCACTTCCTCCATCTCTTCCATCCCCTGGTTAGTCATAGCCCCCAATGCCGGATCATTTTCGCCTTGGTAGCAGTGTACAGCGGCATGGCTGAAGGTAGCTGTTCCCGCCTTTGGCCAGTGGGTTCGCTGAGACCGGTTAGGACATTGTCTTTGCAGGTGGCCCACCTGATGGCAGGTGTGGCATCGCGCCCCAGGGGGACTGTGGTAGGTCGGGTTTTGAGCTGGTCCCCCGACAATCTTCTGTGGTTTGGGGGCTTCCAGACCCATGGGAAGACCCCTAGTGACCATCTTTGATCCGGCCGACTGAGACCTCCTGGCATCATGGTGTTCGTCGGCCAGACGAGCGGCCTCCTCAAGAGTCGTTGGTCGTCTGTCCCGAAGCCATTCCTGTGTCTCAGGGGTTAGTCCATTAAAGAATCGCTCTAACAAGAAGAGCTGGAGGACATCCTCCTTAGTGGTTGCTTGGCTCCCTTGTACCCACTGTATCAGTGACTGTCGTAATTTACAGGCCCATTCAGCGTGGGTATCGGTGACCCGTTTTATAAGTCCGCAGAACTTTTGGCGGTATGCCTCTGGTGTCAGCGCATACCGGGCCAAGATCACTTCTTTGATCCGCTCATAGTCCATACAGTCCTCATCAAGTACCGTGCAATAGGCGTCCACTGCCCGGCCTGTCAGCTTGCTGGCCAGAATCTGAACCTGTTCCTCTGGCTTCACTTGATGCAGGGCACACTGCCGCTCAAAGTCCTGCAGAAAGCCATCAATGTCTTTCTCTGCCTCCCCCAACTGTCGGAAGGCATTATACTGGATCTTTTTGTGGCTTACCGTTGAAGGTACCTGGGCGGAGGCCAGAGCTCCCCCTGCTCGCTGACTCTCCTCTCTCCACTCTGCCATCTCCATCTTGGCCAGCTCCACTTTGGTCCGCTCTGCCATCTCCATCTTGGCTAGCTCAATCCTGGTCCGCTTGGCCATCTTTTCCTTCAGATCAGTACGCACATCAGCCATCACCTCTCGTATGATCTCTACTGCAGGGTTTGGGCCATAGAACGCCAGTCTGTTCTTTACCTCCCTCTGGAATTCAGTCTCCTCCACGCTCACATTGGGGGGCGCTGCACTGTCGTGTTCCATGATGGCTGCTATCAAATCTGCTTTTGTTTTGTTGCTGGTGATTAACCCTCGAGCTTCCACCAGGTCTTTTAATGTAGTCCTCTTTAACTTCTGGTAGTTGTTTTCCATTCATTCCTTTCCTCCTGTAGATGGGGTATCATATCCCGCTGTCTGCCACCAGTGTAACGGGGTCTGCTGTGCTGGAGTACCTCTTACAGTACCACCCCGTGGTTCAGGAGGTCCACTCTGCTTTGGTTGGATTCTGAATGAAGGACGCTGACTGGAATGGCTTCATTACGTGGGCGCATATAAAATATCACTGCTTCTCTACGTATTTCCAGTGTGACAACTCTTTACTCACAGGACACAGAATATATATCAGAACAGATACAGAGGGCAGGCCAATTCAAAAGCGGCAGGCCAGACATACATTACAATAGCCGCAGGTGGCCGGAGCCTGCTGATATTTACTGTGGGAATTACAAAGTTGGGGGAGGTCAGAAGGAGAATATCTTGTCCCCTCTGCCCAGGGGCGCAGCCTGTGGACTGATGCATTTCACATGGAACCTATTATACATACATATAACTGCATAACATATTCTGGGTGCTGGGGGGTTCTGTAACAACCCCTATAACAATGTACAGTCACAGACGCCTCTATAACAATGTACAGACACAGACGGCCCTATTACACTTTACAGTCACAGATGCCCCTATAATACTGTACAGTCACAGATGCCACTATAACAATTCATCGGTCAGAGACTCTCCTATAACAATGTACAGTCACAGACGCCTCTATAACACTGTACAGTCACAGACACCCCTATAACACTGTACAGACACAGACACCCCTATAACAATATACAGTCACAGACGCCCCTATAGCAATGTACAGTCACAGACGCCCCTATAACACTGTACAGTCAAAGACGCTCCTATAACAATGTACAGTCACAGAAACCCCCATAACACTGTACAGTCACAGACGCCCCTATAACACTGTACAATCACAGACGCCCCTATAACTATGTACGTTCACAGATGCCCCTATAGCACTGTATAGTCACAAACGCCTCTATAAAAATGCATTGGTCACAGACTCCCCTTTAACACTGTACAGTCACAGACGACCCTATAACAATGCATCGGTCACAGACTCCCCTATAACAATGTACAGTCACAGATGCCGCTATAACACTATACTGTTACAGACGCCCCTATAACACCGTACAGTCACAGACGCCCTCGTAAGAATGTACAGTCACAGACGCCACTATAACAATGCATTGGTCACAGAATCCCCTATAACAATTTACAGTCACAGACGCCTCTATAACAATGCAGAGTCACAGACGATCCTATAACGCTGTACAGTAACAGACTCTCCTATAACACTGTACAGTCACAGACGCCCCTATAACAATGTACAGTCACAGACGCCCCTATAACACTGTACAGTCACAGACGCCCCTATAACACTGTACAGTCACAGATGTCCCTATAACACTGTACAGTCACAGACGCCACCATAACACTGTACAGTCACAGACGATCCTATAACACTGTACAGACACAGACTCCCCTATAACACTGTACAGTCACAGACGCCCCTATAACACTGTACAGTCACAGACGATCCTATAACACTGTACAGACACAGACTCCCCTATAACACTGTACAGTCACAGACGCCCCTATAACACTGTACAGTCACAGACGATCCTATAACAATGTACAGTCACAGACTCCCCTATAACAATGTACAGTCACAGACGCCCCTATAACACTGTACAGTCACAGACTCCTCTATAACACTGTACAGACACAGACTCCCCTATAACAATGTACAGTCAGAGACGCCTCTACAACAATGTACAGTCGCAGACGATCCTATAACACTGTACAGTAACAGACTCTCCTATAACACTGTACAGTCACAGACGCCCCTATAACACTGTACAGTCACAGACGCCCCTATAACACTGTACAGTCACAGACTCCCCTATAACAATGTATAGTCACAGACGATCCTATAACACTGTACCGACACAGACTCCCCTATAACAATGTACAGTCAGAGATGCCTCTATAACAATGTACAGTCACAGACGATCCTATAACACTGTACAGTAACAGACTCTCCTATAACACTGTACAGTCACAGACGCCCCAACAACACTGTACAGTCACAGACGATCCTATAAAACTGTACAGACACAGACTCCCCTATAACAATGTGCAGTCAGAGACGCCCCTATAACAATGTACAGTCACAGACGATCCTATAACACTGTACAGTCACAGACTCCCCTATAACACTGTACAGTCACAGACGCCCCTATAAAACTGTACAGACACAGACTCCCCTATAACAATGTGCAGTCAGAGACGTCCCTATAACAATGTACAGTCACAGACGATCCTATAACACTGTACAGTCACAGACGCCCCAACAACACTGTACAGTCACAGACGATCCTATAAAACTGTACAGACACAGACTCCCCTATAACAATGTGCAGTCAGAGACGCCCCTATAACAATGTACAGTCACAGACGATCCTATAACACTGTACAGTCACAGACTCCCCTATAACACTGTGCAGTCACAGACGCCCCTATAACACTGTACAGTCACAGACACCCCTATAACAATGTGCAGTCAGAGACGCCTCTATAAAAATGTACAGTCACAGACGCCCCTATAACACTGTACAGTCACAGACACCCCTATAACAATGTACACTCAGAGACGCCTCTATAAAAATGTACAGACACAGACTCCCCTATAACAATGTACAGTCAGAGACACCCCTATAACAATGTACAGTCACAGACGATCCTATAACACTGTACAGTAACAGACTCTCCTATAACACTGTACAGTCACAGATGCCCCTATAACACTGTACAGTCACAGGTGCCCCTATAACACTGTACAGTCACAGACTCTCCTATAACACTGTACAGTCACAGACACCCCTATAACAATGTACAGTCAGAGACGCCTCTATAAAAATGTACAGACACAGACGCCCCTATAACACTGTACAGTCACAGACACCCCTATAACAATGTCAGAAGGAGAATATCTTGTCCCCTCTGCCCAGGGGCGCAGCCTGTGGACTGATGCATTTCACATGGAACCTATTATACATACATATAACTGCATAACATATTCTGGGTGCTGGGGGGTTCTGTAACAACCCCTATAACAATGTACAGTCAGAGACGCCTCTATAAAAATGTACAGACACAGACGCCCCTATAACAATGTACAGTCACAGACGATCCTATCACACTGTACAGTAACAGACTCTCCTATAACACTGTACAGTCACAGACTCCTCTATAACACTGTACAGTCACAGACGCCTCTATAATAATGCATCAGTCACAGACGCTCCTATAACACTGTACAGTCACAGACGATTCTATAACACTGTACAGTCACAGACGCCTCTATAACACTGTACAGTAACAGACTCCCCTATAACAATGTACAGTCAGTCACAGACGCCTCTATAACAATGTACAGTCACAGACTGTAGCAATGTACAGTCACAGAAATATTGGATGTGGTGAGCCATTGTTACAGAAAGTATTACAGAGTGCAGAACTTTTCCAGACCCTTTTGCCCCAATCATTCTTGGTTTTCAGTCCGGCCACAGTGTGAAACAATCCTCCGCCAAACTGCACGCCACTGTTGCATTCGGGTGTACATAATGAACGCCTACTTCGCTTGGCTCCTTTTTCTGCAGAATATAAATAGATGTGTGACCTCGGGGGCAGAGTGACTTTTATATGATCCCTTACTGCCGTCCATGCCTTGTACAATGTAGCCTCCTATGTGCTGTCATCTACAGCAATGCTTTAGGAGAGAAGAATCCCTTCTGGCTGTGAGTGTGAAATATCTAATCAAGCCGGAAAAATTCAGCTTTGCAAACTGAATCCCATGTCTCTCAAAATATTAAAGCAGCTCCATGTTAATACTAATATACAAGGCATAGAATTTGCATCAGTTTCTCACAAACTTTTTATGTTTACAGACGATACACTACTTCTCTTATCAGCTCCACGGACCTCTCTACCAGTCCCACTTCAATCCTTCAGTAACTTTGAACACATTTCTGGCCTACAGATTAACCACTCAAAATCGTACGCCATGAACATATCCCTTCCGCCTACTACTATTCCACAGCTTCAACAAGATTTCCCTTTTCAATGGGCCACTAACCACCTAGAATACTTTGGAGTCTCGGTTGACCGAATTGCTAAATCTACGGAATTTTGGACAGTGGAGAAGAATAGGTATATGGTATGTGTCGCAGCTGCTGGATGGTGAGACGTTTAAAACATGTGAAACACTCAGGAAAGAGTTCCCTCTAGAACATAATATGTTTTGTCAGTATCTGCAGCTGCGACATGCATTCTCTAAACAGTGGAGAAGGTCACCGATAGTGATACAGAGCGACAGTATGTTGAATATACTTGGTTCACAGAGGGGTACTAGGTAGGGTTGAGCGAAACGGATCGTTCATTTTCAAAAGTCGCCGACTTTTGGCAAAGTCGGGTTTCGTGAAACCCGACCCGACTCCAGCGTGGGATCGGCCACGTGGTCGGCGATCTTGGCGCCAAAGTCGCGTTTTGTATGACGCCTTCCCCGCCATTTTTTCAGCCAATTAAGGAGTGTGGGCAGCGTGATGACATAGGTTCCGGTCTGGTTTCTGCGTCGTCATAGAGCCATATTACCGTTTGGGCTGCAGTGATTTCCGCAGTCAAACACAACATATGCTTTGCACGGAGGGGGGAGCGAGAGAGAGAGAGAGAGAGAATGAATTAAAAAATAATCCACATTGACTTGCATTGGGTTTTGTGTTCCGGGCCGGAACCCGACTTTACAGTAGAATCGGCCGATTTCACGCGATCCGACTTTCGAGAAGGTCGGGTTTCACAAAACCCGACTCGATCCTAAAAAAGCAAAAGTCGCTCAACCCTAGTACTAGGGGTTTTATATCACTTTTTATATACTTTTTTGGACAGACATCCATTGATGGCTAAATCTAAATGGACAAGGGATTTGGGAGATATATTGGATGTGGGAGTCGATTTTACAATACGTCCCTAGAATATCCATAAGTGAATTTGGGAGGGTATCACAGTTTTTCACTCTAGATAGGGTATACAGGCCCCCTATGTGGATGAAAAAGGCTGGACTAAGGGCGGACTCTGGTTGCCCGAGATGTATGATGGATGAAGCTGACATTCTTCATATGTTATGGTCTTGTCCAAGATTGCAGGCATTTTGGATTGTGGTCTTAAACTTAGTGGAAAGAGTGACGAAAAACGACTATTACTCGAGACCCACTGACCTGTATTTTAGGACATGTAAAGGAGGTGGCATCAGATGAATGGGGCAGGCTTGCAATAGCCAGACTGCTTTATGTTGCAAGGAAGACTATCACATTGCACTGGTTAGAAGAAAATCCTCCTACTAGGAAGGAATTTGTGAATAGAGTCAATTTTGTAGTTCTTATGGAACAGCGCGTATACATGAAAAGGGGCAAAATGAACCACTATGATGAGAATATCTAGGGAGGATGGCTGGACTTTCCTGGATTGGCCTCTGTAGAACTTGTCAGAGATAGGATATTAGGGTTATAGGAATGTGTATTGCTGTAATACATGGACAAGGATTGCTGAAGCATGACGGGGGGGGGGGATGGAGGAGGTCTCTTTGTTATGGGAGGGTGTTGCGTTTGTTGTATCTTTATATATTAAAAAAATGGGGAAAGTAATACCATTTATATACTAGTGCATGCTTATGTATGTAATGTTATGCTTTCTGTTTTCTTCAATAAAAAATATTTCATTTAAAAAAAGAATACTTGGGAGTGAAACTGACAGCCAATCTGGAATCCCTCTTTTCAGCCAATTGCCCTCAAATTCTTCACAAAATTTGCTCGTTACTTCGGACATGGAAGAAGCTACATCTCTCCTGGCTAGCAGATGACCCTACTCCCCAAACTGCTCTACTCACTTCGAGCTTTACCAATTTCTGTCCCTTCAGACTACCTCAAAACTGCTCAACGATTAGTCAACACATTTCTCTGTAGAGGTAGCCTCCCTAGGGTTAACAGAGCTACAGAGCTTTATTGACACCGTTTAAAAGGAGTCCTGGGTGTCCCAATCACTCTAGGTACTACCAAGGAGCCCAATTAGCTCAATTAACCTTATACCATGCCTATTCAGAACCACCTCTGTGGCTCTCACTAGAAGCTCCCGAATGTCACCCAGGGACTCTCGACGCCTTGCTATGCACCCTCCAAGCTCAACGTAAGCAAATTACGAATCCTATTTTAAGGCAGTGCCTTAAAACTTGTGATTCAATGAAATACTCCTCAAAGTTAATTTCTCCTTTTTTGCCCCTTGCCCCCCTTTTGGGAAATTCCCAGTTTTCCCCAGGTACTGAGTCCTTTGGGAACTTTCGATTATGGGTCACAGTAGGGATTACTAGAGTCCATCATCTGTTTAATGTTGATGGAATTATTCCATTCCCAGTTCTACAAGAAAAATATAATTTCCCCTCCAGAGAAATATTTCACTATAACTCAAAAACTTTGTCACTTCATTACTAGGAAACTCTATTCTACCTTATACATTTACTCCTTTTGAGCAAAGATGCCACCAAAATCCAAATGCCCCAGGTACTATATCTCTTCTTTACTCCCATATGAGTAGACGTTGCTTAAATTACACACCTCATTGAGAGTCCGATATTGGTTCCACTCAAACCGACTCAGAATGGTCTCAAATCTGGTCCTCCTCTACTGGAAGAATACTAAACACCTTAATGTTGGAAACGAATTATAAGGTGTTGACTAGGTGGTACCTGACCCCAGCTAGAGTGGCCAAGGCAGTCACTAACTACTCCCCCAATTGCTTCAGAGGGTGCAACTCCACAGGAAATATGTTCCAAATATAGATGTTATGCCTGCTAGTACGTAGATTTTGGATCAGAGTATATCTTCTCAATTACAAATATTAGCCTAAAAAAAATCCTTGGGAAGCTTTACTTAATAATCATATTCTTAATGCCTCTATTCATACTCAAGCCCTTATTACATTTATATTCCTAGCAGCCAAACAAACCATAGCATTGGCGTGGAAAAAAACAGGCCTAGACCTGTCTGAAGTTAAAAAAAAGTCTCTCCTGGTATATGATTAATGAAAAATTATCTGCCATACTTACAAAGTTCGCAAATTCAAAAAAGTATAGCTCACCTGGGCGGAATATGCCAATCATAGCCCTTTTGCCACCCCTGTATTTCGTCTAAGCGCTCCTGACGCCACTGACTCTGGTTGAGTCACTTATTTGGTATGGGACATATTACACCTTCTTCAGGCTTCCTTTCCCTCCCCTTACCCTTTCACCCTGTTCCCCTCGCTACATGCATCCTAATGGAATATACAGCTCTGGCAAAAATTAAGAGACCACTGCAAAATGTTTAGTTTGTCTGATTTTTCTCTTTATAGGTATATTTTTGAGTAAAATGTAAATTGTTCTTTTATTCTATAAACTTCTGACAACACGTCTCCGAGGTTCCAAGCAATACATTTTGTTTTGTTTTGTTTTTTTCAGAAAATGAGAAATAGTCAAAATAACAAAAAAATGCAGTATTTACAGACCTCAAATAATGCTAAGAAAACAAGTTCATAATCATTTAGAAACAACAATACTAATGTTTTAACTGAGGAAGAGTTCAGAAATCAATATTTTGTGGAATAACCATGATTCACAGCTTTCATGCATCTTGGCATGCTTTCCACCAGTCTTCCACACTGCTCCTGGCGCAAAAATGTAAGTAGTTCTTCTTTGTTTGATGGCTTGTGACTAGTCATCATCCTCTTGATTACATTCCAGAGGTTTTCAATGGGGTTCAGGTCTGGAGATTGGGCTGCCCATGACAGGGTTTTTATGTGGTGGTCTCTTAATTTTTGCCAGAGCTGTATGTCTGTATGAAGACTTTGGTTTTGACATTGATTGTAAACTTCAATAAAAATTTATTGTTAAAAAAAAGCAGTTTAGCAAATAATCTAGTTTAACAATGATACCGTTTTATTTATTCAGCACTTATGCATATCAATTTGCTCATCTCTAAGATCTTTGTTTTAAGAGAAGAGAAAAGAAAGAGGAAACTATGTAATCGAAGTCTGCAACTTTAGTTTGTAACCATGGAGACACATAGGTCTGAATACATGTTGTATACAAAAAATGACAGTTTTTGAAAATCCATATTAACCCCCTCCCACACCACAACATATATGTTCGTCATTCGTCTAATGCGGGTGGCTCTTTAGATGCTGTAGTTATTGACCGCGACATCTAAGGGAGTTACTTCAGCCTCCACATAAGGTTCTGCCAGGACGTAGTTAAAAGTACAACTTTATTTGTTGCCATGGCAACCAATCAATGAGAGTGGCACTTATTTTACCAGAGCAGTTAAAAAAAGGGCAACAAAGACAAATAAGGGCCAAAAGTCAATGTAAATATCCACATATTTCCCCTGCTGTGCGGCCATCACTGAGCACTAATCATCCCTCTGGAAAGACTCCCAGGACAGTGGTATTTACCAAGGCCGTAAACCAAAATCTGCTGTGCAAAATAGTCGATTTCACAGTGTACTTTTATAGAAATTCATAATGCCCAGGAGAATAATTATACTGCTATTATGCCTCCTTACACTGAGGAGAGAGATTCTCACGCTATTGAAAGCCCGACCATGACTGTAAATCATAATTACTCTACAAATAGGCACTAATGGCAAGGCAGAGTGCACGTGGAGACGTGTGGACGATAATTAGAAACGACCTACATACCTCCTAGCACTCCTAACAGACACACACACACACAGTATGATGCCCCTGCAGTATATTCCCAACCACACACACAGTATGATGCCATCACATTACATTCCCCCTCAAAAACAAACTATGACACCCCAGCAGTACATCCTCCGAAAAACAAACAGTATGATGCCCTGTCAGGAAATCGGAAGAATGTCTTGTTGTCCCAATTGCACTTCCGGAACTTTCCACTGCATTTGCTGTTACAAAAGCAAAGCCCTATAGCAGGCACATGCCTGTGGGTGATGACAGCCCCCCTTCGCCTGAGGAAAAAACAGCTTTTCTCCTCACTTTGCCTGCCTGTGTAATCCTATACCCCTTACCCCTCCTTCAGGAATATTAATTAGCAGAGCTCAGCTCTTTTGTTTGCAGCCATGCGCTTTCTGATTTGTGTGAATTTTTCATGATGAATAATTCGACCCCAGGTGGTGACAAGTTACATATTTCCGGATGTCCATCGAGAGATCTATAGCTCACTGAAATCGCTAGGAGCTAAACTCAACGAGTTGCAAGGAGCGGATTTCTCCATAAGCGGGTCACGCTGTGTTTATACTTAAAAGAACCCTCCTGACGTGGTGAACATCCTGATCATTGTGTTGTTCTCCTAAAAGGTTTATACAGCAAGTTATGTATAGAAATGGTTTGTCATAACTCTAAGAAAAGGGAGGATTCAGCCTCTGAGTGAGGTCACCACAGGGGGGAGTGCCTTGGTTTTAGGCTGGGAGATAAGTGAGCGAGACAGCAGTCTTGAGTGTCTTTGTCCAGGGTCTAGCTGCGAGACAGGGGTGTAATGCATCTTGATGTGTCCCCTGAGCACATGGTCAGCCATGAGATAAAATTAACTGAATGAAATGTAAGTGTTTTTTCAACTTTAATCCCATTTTATTTGTAATTGTACTGTACATACGATACTTGTCTTCTTTATAATATCTTTTTATATTTCTGTAAACACAGCCTACCTTTTTTGGAGTAAAATATATAAAATTACTAGCTTTGTTTCTCCTTGCGCTATAATGTACTGTCACATCCTCTGAAGTGAATTACGCTACTAATTTGGTTTGGCTCCGGACCTGTTAATAATTAAGAAATCGAAGCTGGTGGCAGCGGATTTGTCCTGTGCGTTTAGGAGGCTTTGTAGCGACTGGCAGCGTTGATAATTATTGTTCTCGCATGAGTGGGAGTAGTTATATCGCACTCGCTGCAGTGTGCCCATTAGCCAGTACAAAGGAAGGCAGCCTTTCTGGCGACTAATTATCCTAGGTGCAGTACCCTGTCTGACCTGAGGGTAAGGGGTGCCAGAGAGCTGCAAGTTCTAAACCGGAACTGGGAAGTGGGATACAGATAAATTCCCTTCAGAAAGGAACCCAAGGCAACCAAACAACCCCGGTTCATGACAAATTGGTGTGAGCGGTGGGGAAGATAAAGATATCCTCCCCGTGAACCATGACTTATTGGTGGCAGCGCGGTGGGATAATAGAGCATTAGTGATTGGGTTTGAGCAATCATTCCTCTCACTAAAAACTTGCAAGGACTTTGCACAAAAAAAAAGTTTTGGAGAACAAGCTCAGTTTTTAATAGTCCTGAGACAATAGCGTATACTTGTGAATACCCCCTCCCTTTCTCTTTGTTTTTCTATACTATCTTTTATTTGGCAATGATGGCCGCAAAAGGAGAAGGCTGGTACACCCAGCAGAAGAAGGACACTCTTGTTGGAGTTTGCACGTACCATGGCCTGTATCCCCATGGCAAAACCAAGGCTCAATTGGTCTCGGAACTGGTGCAATTTGAAGCGGACCAAGCCCGGCCTCATAGCTCAGCGGACACAGAAGCCAGCACCAGCGCAGGTGGTGCTGCTGCCGAGGGCCAACCGCTGAATGCCGGCCCTACTTGCAACCAGGGGAGCGTGGACCTCCACCTGCAGCTAGGTTTGCAACAATGCTCCGCAGATGACACAGAGAGACGTCTGCAGCTGGTCCTGCAATTCCAAGAGGCTGAGGGAGATGAGCGAGAGGCCCAGAGAAACCATAAACTGTGGCTGGCCGAACTCAGAGCTGTACCATCTACCACGCGGGGCAGTGAGTCCAGCAACGCTCCATCCCCTAAACCCGGCCAGAGCACTTTCCTGTGATGGAAAAGGACGGGGACTAGGACACTTTTCTGCGGGTATTTGAGAAAGCTTGCAGACAGTACTGGCTGCCTGGAAACCAATGGGCCCAATACCTTTCTCCAGGGCTAAAAGGCAAAGCTCTGGAGGCATTTGCTTCTCCCACCAAACCAAGATGAAGACTATGAGGCCATCAAGCAGGCCCTGATAACAAAGTACCAGCTTAAACCTGAGGTTTACTGTAGAAAGTTCCAGAACCTCCAACGTGGGCCACATAACAGCTACGGCAATGTGGCACATAGACTCAGGACCCACTTTGACCAATGGACCCAAGGACTGTCAGTGACCACCTTTGCACAGATGCGAGACCTGATGATCAAAGACCAGTTCTTACATCTTTGCCCAGCTGAAGTGCAACAGTTCGTGATGGACAGAGAGCCCAAAGATGTGAATAAAGCCGCGCAGATTGCCGACCCCTATGAGGCCAACCGTAAATCGGATGTGCGGAAGCTAGTCACCGCCAGCTGGAGAGGGGGTAAGCCTGCAACCAACGCAAGTACCCCTGCCAACCAACTCACCAGAGGCCCTGTAGCAGTTGCTCTGGACCTACCACCGACTTTCGCCAGTGTTTTTCCTGTAAACGGACTGGTCATATCAGCGCCAACTGTCCGGAGAAGCAGAGGAACCCTCTAGCCAAGGCCCCAGAGCCCAATGCAGCAGTTCTTTTGGTAGGTGGGGTGGTTGGGAGGGTGTATGACAATGTGCAGCACGTCACCATGGGGGGCCATGTCGCTCAAGGCCTCAAGGACACCGGGGCTGAACGAACCCTCATCCGAGCAGAACTGGCGGCCCCTGAAGAGATTAATCTGGGGAAAACCCTGACTGTCACCGGGATTGGGGGCATCCGCTGTCCCCTGCCAATGGCCCAGGTGTATATATATTGGGTTGCTGGGAGCGGGGTGAAGGAAGTGGGGTTGTCCGATAACTTGCCCACTGATGTCTTATTGAGGACTGATTTGGGGAGGATGGTTGCATACTATGTCCCTGACTCTCCTCCCCAAGCTAATGCTGATGATAGCGATGGGAAATTGTATGTGCTACGTGACAATGCTTTACCGCTTAATGATGTACCTGATAATCATTTTTCTGAAAATGCCAAGGGTAATACTGATGATGCTGATGATGAAAATATGCTTTTTTTACCTGCTAACCTTAAATTTGATAAAAAAGGTTGAGTTCACAGGTGCAGGAGTGCTCAGCCACATCACTCTGTGGGGTGGAATGGCTGAGAAACCCCTAACGGGGCAAGCGATGGTGCTAAGGGAAATGGGGAGATGCATGGGAACCGTGAGGAAGGAGATGGCGTGCAAATGACCAGTGCCACAGAGGAAGGTAACTGCCCCATAAGTAGCACTACTCCTGGGATTTTGGGGGTGGATGGGGAGGTAGTACCCATAGCAGCGCCAGCTGATGGGTCTGTGGAAATCTGCGGGGAGACAGCCTACATAGATGCTGTCACCCGCAGTCAGAGTGCCCGGAATGCAGATAACATTCTGCCTTCTGGACCCTCATCAGTCACAGGTGTGACTGAACCGGAAATGGACCCAGAGCAAGTCCCAGAGGGTTCCCGTAGGGAAGGAGCCACCCCGACGTCGCTTCTGGCTGCCCCTAGCCAGGAGTTTCAGGCCACTCTGCACTCAGATGCGAGTCTGGAGAATTTGAGACACCTCGCCGAGACACCCACCTCCGTGACTGATAAGGAGAGGGTGTTCTGGGAATGAGGGAGGTCGTACTGGAAGACAGTACCCGGAAAATCCCAAAAGGAGTGGATGAGGGAAAGACAGCTAGTCGTCCCGTACCAATTCAGGGGTGAGTTGTTGTGGATTGCCCATGAGATCTCGCTCGCTGGACACTTGGGGATCAGCAAAACTAAGGCTCGGCTGTCTCAACCCTTCTATTGGCCCAAGATGAGAACAGATGTGACAAACTACTGCCGCACCTGTATCTCCTGCCAAAGAGTGGGGAAGGCGGGGCCTGCTCTTAAGGCTCCTCTGATGCCTTTGCCAGTGATAGAGGAGCCGTTCCAGAGGATCGCAGTGGATATTGTGGGCCCGCTGGCCGTCCCCAGCAGCTCTGGAAAGCAATAAGTCCTCACTGTGGTAGACTATGCTACCCGGTACCCAGAGGCAGTGGCTCTGTCCTCAACTAGGGCGAATAAGATGGCAGATGCACTGTTGGCCATCTGTCATGATTCCCCAATGGCATGGGAACATCAGAAACACAAAATAACAGACTAGCCCTCGGGTGATGGAAACTCAAGCTGACCGTGATCTAAATGTACCACACAACTAACAGTAGCCAGGAAGCATTCCTACGGCTGCCTAGATGCCATGCGCCAGCCGGAGAACTAACTACGCCTGGAAGAGGAAGGAACAGACCTGGCTTACCTCTAGTGAAATTCCCCAAAGATGATAGTAGCCCCCACATATATTAACGGTGAGTTCAGAGGAAAAGACATACACAGTATGAAGGTAGATTTAGCAAAGCGAGGTCCACTTACTAGATAGAGGAAGGATACAAAAGAGGACTTCACGGTCAGCTGAAAAACCCTTTCAAAAACCCATCCTGAAATTACTTTAAGACTCCTGTGTCAACTCATGACACAGGAGTGGCAATTTCAGTCCACAAGAGCTTCCAGTAACAGGAAATGACAAAACTGTAAACTGGACAAGAAAAACAAAACAATAAGGACAAGAGTCCACTTAGCTGATCAGCAGACTAGTAGCAGGAACATGCAACTGAAAGACTCAGGTTACAATGATGACCGGCAAGGAAGTGACTGGAGAGCAAGGCTAAATAGGGAACTCCCAAAACTGATGGAAGCAGGTGAGCTGAGGCAGAAAAGAACACACAAGTCTCCAGTACCACCAGCCACCACTAGGGGAGCCCAAAAAGCGGATCACAACAGTACCCCCCCCTTAAGGAGGGGGCACCGAACCCTCACAAGAACCGCCAGGGCGACCTGGATGAGCCCTATGAAAGGCACGAACCAAATCCGAGGCATGAACATCAGAGGCAGTTACCCAAGAATTATCTTCCTGACCATAGCCCTTCCATTTAACCAGATACTGGAGTCTCCGCCTGGAAATACGGGAGTCCAAGATCTTCTCTATAACGTACTCCAATTCACCCTCAACCAGCACAGGAGCAGGAGGCTCAGCAGAAGGAACCACCGGCACCTCGTATCTCCGCAACAACGACCGATGGAACACATTATGGATAGCGAAAGATGCCGGGAGGTCCAAACGAAAGGAAACAGGGTTAATAATCTCCAAAATCCTATAGGGACCGATGAACCGAGGCTTAAATTTAGGAGAAGAAACCCTCATTGGGACAAAACGGGAAGACAACCACACCAAGTCCCCAACACGAAGGCGAGGACCAACCCGACGCTGGCGGTTAGCAAACCGCTGAGTCCTCTCCTGGGACAAATTCAAATTGTCCACCACTTGTTCCCAAATCCGATACAACCGATCCACCACAGCATCTACTCCAGGACAATCCGAAGACTCCGCCTGACCAGAAGAAAAACGGGGATGAAACCCCGAATTGCAAAAGAAAGGGGAAACCAAAGTGGCCGAACTAGCCCGATTATTAAGAGCAAACTCCGCCAACGGCAAAAAGGCAACCCAATCATCCTGATCCGCAGACACAAAACACCTCAAATACGTCTCCAAAGTCTGATTAGTTCGCTCCGTCTGGCCATTAGTCTGAGGATGGAAGGCAGACGAAAAAGACAAATCAATGCCCAATTTTGAGGGTCACCTCGCAGCAAAGAAATCACAATCTTAACCTGCTGAACAGGATCTCCAGAGGAGTGAGGTCTGAGAGAAAGGAATAATTTACAATTACATTTGAAATTCAGAAACAGAGATCTATCTCCGGAAAATACCTCTGGTGTAGGAATCTTAGGTTCAGAAATAGGAGTACGTATAACATAATCTTGTAAATTCTGAACCTTCGTAGCAAGATTATTTAAACCTGCAGCCAAACTCTGAGAGTCCATCCTTAAACCGGAGAGATCAGAGCCATTCAAGGATTAGAAGGAGAGAAAGGCAAGGCTGTAAATAGAGCAGAAATACAACTGAGCCAACTAAGTAGCAAACATGTGAGGAAAAAAAAAAAAATAATAAAAAATAAAAAAATCTACAGACTTCTTTTACTCTCCTTTCTTCTGCCAATTACTTTAACAGTGGCCGGTCATACTGTCATGATTCCCCAATGGCATGGGAACATCAGAAACACAAAATAACAGACTAGCCCTCGGGTGATGGAAACTCAAGCTGACCGTGACCTAAATCTACCACACAACTAACAGTAGCCAGGAAGCATTCCTACGGCTGCCTAGATGCCATGCGCCAGCCGGAGAACTAACTACGCCTGGAAGAGGAAGGAACAGACCTGGCTTACCTCTAGTGAAATTCCCCAAAGATGATAGTAGCCCCCACATATATTAACGGTGAGTTCAGAGGAAAAGACATACACAGTATGAAGGTAGATTTAGCAAAGCGAGGTCCACTTACTAGATAGAGGAAGGATACAAAAGAGGACTTCACGGTCAGCTGAAAAACCCTTTCAAAAACCCATCCTGAAATTACTTTAAGACTCCTGTGTCAACTCATGACACAGGAGTGGCAATTTCAGTCCACAAGAGCTTCCAGTAACAGGAAATGACAAACTGTAAACTGGACAAAAAATACAAAACAAAAAGGACAAGAGTCCACTTAGCTGATCAGCAGACTGGTAGCAGGAACATGCAACTGAAAGACTCAGGTTACAATGATGACCGGCAAGGAAGTGACTGGAGAGCAAGGCTAAATAGGGAACTCCCAAAACTGATGGAAGCAGGTGAGCTGAGGCAGAAAAGAACACACAAGTCTCCAGTACCACCAGCCACCACTAGGGGAGCCCAAAAAGCGGATCACAACAGCCATCTTTTCACGGGTAGGATTTCCCAGGGAGATTCTTGCCGATCAAGGGACCCAATTCATGTAACGCATAATGGAGGCTCTCTATAAGAGAATGCAGGTGAAGCGTCTGGTATCGAGTGCGTATCACCCACAGACCAATGGCTTGTGTGAGCACTTCCACGGTACCCTCAAACAGATGCTACGCATGCTGGTTGAGACCCAAGGACGCGACTGGGAGCGGTACCTCCCACATCTGCTATTCATTTACCAAGAGGTTCCGCAGGCCTCGACGGGGTTCTCCCCCTTTGAGCTCCTGTACGGCAGGCGAGTCCGGCGACCCCTTGGTTTGTAAGGGAACCCTGGGAAGAGCAGAACCCTTCTGAAGTGTCGATAGTGGAGTATGTCATGCGCTTCCGTGACAAAATGCAGACCTTGACGCAGTTGGTGCATGACAACATGACGCAGGCTCAGGCTGATCAGAAGCACCCCTTTTGAAAAAGCTGAAATGCGAAAGACGCGGGTCAGGGGCTGCGGGGCGAGGTGGAGACATTCCCCTGATATACAATGGGTAAGCATGGCTTTGGATTTATTCCCGGTCTGAGTGGGCTTGCAATTTATTGAGGCATTATGGGTTCTTTGATTGCTGAAAGCCAGTGGACCGTTTATATAGCTTATGTATTACATACTTGTTTCCCTTGGGGTGTATTGCATTGTTCCCCCTTAGTCCTGCATATCTGCAGTTCTCCTCCGGTTTAAATCCTTTGATGTATGTAACATGTACATTTTAAACATTTTTTGTATGTGTTTTTTCAAATAAATGAAGTTTTTATCTCTAAGATGTTGTTTGGGACATTTTTGCTCTATTTTTTCCTGTTGATGGTATGACCAGAACGCCCGGGAGACAACCTACCAGGTGGGTGAAAAGGTGTGGGTGCTGGTCCCCGTACTAAAGGATAAGCTTCAGGCAGCCTGGGAAGGTCCGTACATCATCCACCAACAGCTCAACCCAGTCACCTACGTGGTCACGCTTGACCACGCTCGGGGTAGGCGAAAGGCCTTTCACGTCAATATGATGAAGGCTCATCATGAACATGAGGCCTACGTCCTACTGGTCTGCAGCCTGCCTGAAGATGGGGAAGACCCCCTCCTGGACATGCTGGCCCAAGCCAAGGCTGGTGGGTCCATCGAGGACGTGGAGGTAAGTGCCTTGTTAACCGAACCCCAGCGGTCACAGTTGTGAACCCTTCCGGGCCGTGTTCTCCAACCAACCTGGAAGGACGATGTTAGCGGTCCACGAGGTGGACATCGGGAATCATGCCCCACTATGGCGAACACCCTATCAGATCTCTGACGAGGTGCAGCAGGTTATGCGCCAGGAGATCGATGAGATGTTACAGCTAGAGGTGATTCAACGGTCAAAGAGCGTGTGGGCCTAACCTGTAGTTCTCTTACCATAGAAGGATCGGACCACCCAGTTCTGCTGGGACTACAGGGGGGCTCAACGCCATCACAGCCTCTGACGCACACCCAATGCCGCACATCGACGAGTTGCTTGAGCGGTTAGCTGGCGCAGAATATCTGACCATAATGGATCTGAGTCGAGGATACTGGCAGATTCCCCTGAGCCCCGAGGCACAGGAGAAGTCCGCCTTTATCATACCCTTCGGACTGTACAAGTCCACGGTCATGCCCTTCGGCATGAAGAATGCCCCTGCCACTTTCCAGCGGATGGCCAACCACCTGCTTCAGGGACTGGAGAAGTACTTGGATAACATTGCCATCTTCAGTTCCTCCTGGGACAAACACCTGCAGCATCTTCAGGAGATGCTCAGGCGAATTCACCAAGTCGGTCTGACCATCAAGTCGGGAAAGTGCCAGATGGGCATGAGAGAGGTCCACTACTTTGGGCACCGGGTAGGCAGGAACTCCATAAGGCCAGAGCCTGGGAAAGTGGACGCGATCCCGTCCTGGCCCACCCCCAGGACCAAGAAACAGGTGATGTCCTTCCTGGGCTCTGCAGGGTACTATAGGTGCTTCGTACCAAACTATAGTAGCCTGGCAAAACCCTTGACGGACCTCACCAGGAAGAAGCTACCCCAAAAAGTCAACTGGACCGACGGCTGTGAGGGGGCCTTCAAGTCTTAGAAAACAGCCCTGTGCAACTCTCCGGTGTTAAAAGCAGTCATCAGCACCTGGTACAGACCGATGCCAGCGAGTTTGGCCTTGGTGCTGTGCTCAGCCAGGTCGACTTGGGGAACCAAGAGCACCCAGTGTTGTACCTGAGCCGGAGCTTCTGCAGAGGGAAGTGGCCTATTCCACCATGGAGGAGTGCCTGGCCATGGTCTGAGCCCTGCAATGTTTGCAGCTCTACCTGTACGGTCGCACCTTCACTGTGGTGACTGACCACAACCCTCTGCGCTGGCTACAAGCCATGTGTGGAAGAAACGGAAGGTTGCTATGCTGGAGCCTTGCCCTCCAACAGTACGACTTTACCGTGAAACACAAAAAGGGCAGTGTCAGGAAATAGGAAAGTTCTGATTACTTCACTTACACATACAGATCTCTCGGCTGCAGTTTCCTCTGCCTGCCAACACAAAGCTGGAATTATAAGCCACTCTTTCTCCCTCTGCCTGTGTGTGTAATCCTATACATTTTCCCCCTCCCTCAAGAATTTTTATGGCTTTGAGCTGCATGCAGGTCTCCCTTCACTCCTCATTCCCCCCTCCCATCTGATACTGGCTAAAACTGGTATAGAAAGCATTAGCTTCTATTGTTGTTTTAAGGTTATATATATTGCCACCCATCAGGGCTAGAGATATAAGGATTATATATTCCGGATGTCCATCGAGGGATCTAGAACTCCCTGAAATCGTTAGAAACTAAACCCGAGTGCAAAGAGCGGGTTTCTCTGTAAGCGAGTTGTGTAACTACGCCGTGTTTACACTTAAAAGAATCGCCCCGACGTGGTGCACATCCCGATCATTGTGTCTTTCATATACGAGGTTCATACAGCGAGCTAGGCATAAAAATGGTTGCCATAACTCTAAGAAAAGGGGAGGATTCAGCCTCTAAGTGAGGTCACCACAGGGGGAGTGCCTTGGTTTTAGGCTAGGAAATAAGTGAGTGAAGCAGCAGGCTTCACATGTTTTTGTCTGGGTTCTAGCTGCTATACAGATATGTGATGCATCTTGATGTGTCCCCCCCCCCCACAGCACACGGTCAGCCACGAGATAAGATGACATAACGAAATGTAAGTGTTCTTTTCAACTTTAATCCCATTTTATTTGTAATTGTACTGTACAGACGATACTTGCCTTCTTTAGAATATCTTTTCATACTTCTGTAAACACTGACTACCTTTTTTGGAGTAAAATATAAAAATTACTAGATTGTCTCTCCTTGCGCTATGACGGTCACGTCCTCTGAAGTGAATTACGCTACTAATCTGGGTTGGCTCCGAACCCGTTAATAATTAAGAAATCGGAGCTGGTGGCAGCGGATTTGTCCTGTGCGGTTGGGAGTCTTTGTAGCGACTGGCGGCGTTGATAATTATTGTTCCCGCCTGAGTGGGAGTAGTTATGGGCACACTGCAGCGAGGGTGATATTAGCCAGTACAAAGTAAGGCAGCCTTTCTTGCGACTAATTATCCTAGGTGCAGTACCCGGTCTGACCTGAGGGTAAGGGCGCCAGAGAGCTGCAAGTTCCAAACTGGAACTGGGAAGTGGGATATAGATAAATCCCCTTCAGAAAGAACAAGGGGCAACCAAACAACCCCGCTTCACAACAAACTGGATTGAGTGGTGGGGATAATAACGGTATCCTCCCTGTGAACCGTAACACCCCCTCTGTACATTCCCCCCCACACACACACACAGTATGATGCCCCCCCTCTGTACAATTCCCTCTTCCCACACACAATGATACCCACTGTCCTTTCCCCCCTTCCCACACAGTATGATGCCCTCTGTACATTCCCCTCTTCCCACACAGTATGATGCCCCCCCCCGCTGTACATTCCCTCCACACGCAGTATGATGCCCGCACACTGCCCTTCACATTTGTTTACCTCTTAAGTTACTTACAGTTATTGTCGTGTGAGTGCTGCAAGGTTTCTGGAGGGACCAAAACTATTTAATCATCAAATAGACAAGTAGTAGGCTGCTTCGTCAACCTCCAGTGAATATTTCATTATCTATCATCTATCTATCTAATAACTGCTATTTTTCTGTGGCATCTGCCATTCCAGGCTGGTGATGACTAACTCCAAAGCTGTGAACCAGAATAGCAATTCGGCTTTCCATCTCCCAGGGCAAGGACTCCTCACATTAGAGACAAGACTAAAACACTATGTCAAATACCACAGCTAAGGCATGGCATTAACCCCTTTGTCACTCAGATGTAATTTGTAAGTCTGCGCCATACTAGGCAGATGGCAGGTGTTATACACTGTGTGCAGAATTATTAGGCAAGTTGTATTTTAGAGGATTATTTTTATTATTGATCAACAACTATGTTCTCAATCAAACCAAAAGACTCAAATACCAAAGCTTAATATTTTTGGAATTTGGAGTGTTTTTTTTTTTTTTAGATTTGGCTCTCTTAGGGTATGTTTCCACATTCAGGATGGCCGGCGCTTTGGACGGAGCGGAAAACCTGCTCCGCCCCCTTCTGTAGACGTGATGTTGCCGGATGTGTTCATTGCACACATCCGGAATCATCGCACCCCACACATAGGGCCCTGTGTTTTACCTTGCAGGCGGTGCGGCGTCGCCGCAAGGTAAACGGACATACTGCGTTCTAAAAAGACGCGCCGCATGTCCGGAACTGCAGGGCCGCCGGATGCGTGTTACCACGCATAGTGGAGACGGGATTTCATGAAATCCCCACCACTATGCTGTAACATCTGGACGCTGTGTGTTTGACGCTGCGGCTCTACGCAGCGTCAAACACGCAGCTTTTCCTGAACGTGGAAACATACCCTTAGGAGGATATCTGTTTGTTGTTTGGTAACTATTACTGTGCAGAATTATTAGGCAACTTAATAAAAAACAAATATATTCCCATCTCACTTGTTTATTTTCACCAGGTAAACCAAATTTAGAAATAAACATTTCTGACATGCAAAAACAAAAACCCCCAAAATAAGTGACCAATATAGCCACTTTTCTTTATGATGACACTCAACAGCCTTCCATCCATAGATTCTGTCAGTTGCTTGATCTGTTTACGATCAACATTGCGTGCAGCAGCCACCACAGCCTCCCAGACACTGTTCCGAGAGGTGGACTGTTTTTCCTCCCTGTAGATCTCACATTTGAGGGACCACAGGTTCTCTATGGGGTTCAGATCAGGTGAACAAGGGGACCATGTCATTATTTCTTCTTTGAGACCTTTACTGGCCTGCCACGCTGTGGAGTAGTTGGAGGCATGTGATGGAGCATTGTCCTGCATGAAAATCATGTATTTCTTTAACGATAACGACTTCTTCCTGTACCACTGATTGAAGTTGTCTTCCAGAAACTGGCAGTAGGTCTGGGAGTTGAGCTTCACTCCATCCTCAACCCGTACAGGTCCCACAAGTTCATCTTTGATGATACCAGCCCATACCTGTACCCCACCTCCACCTTGCTGGCGTCTGTCAGAGTGGAGCTCTCTGCCCTTTACTGATCCAGCCTCTGGCCCATCCATCTGGCCCATCAAGAGTCACTCTCATTTCATCAGTCCATAAAACCTTTGAAAAGTCAGTCTCAAGATATTTCTTGGCCCAGTCTTGACGTTTTATATTATGTTTCTTGTTCAAAGGTGGTCGTTTTTCAGCCTTCCTTACCTTGGCCATGTCCCCGAGTATCGTACACCATGTACTTTTTGATACTCCAGTAACGTTGCAGCTCTGAAATTTGGCAAAACTGGTGGCAAATGGCATCTTGGCAGCTTCACGCTTGATTTTCCTCAAATTTTTTTTGCCCAACACGCTTCTTGCGACCCTGTTGGCTATTTGCCATGAAACGCTTGATTGTTCAGTGATCACACTTCAAAAGTTTGGCAATTCCAAGACTGCTGCATCCCTCTGCAAGACATCTCACAATTTTGGATGTTTCAGAGCCCGTCAAATCTCTCTTCTGACCCATTTTGCCAAAAGGAAAGGAAGTTGCCTAATAATTAAGCACACCTTATATAGGGTTTTGATGTCATTAGACAACACCCTCCTCATTACAGAGATGCAAATCACCTGATTTACTTAATTGGTAGTTGGCTCTCAAGTCTGAACAGCTTGGGAGTAGGACAACTTGTATAAAAAGTATCATGTGATCAAAATACAACTTGCCTAATAATTCTGCACACAGTGTACAGCTGGTGCCTGTCTCTAACAGCCATGAAGGGAGTTAGCTGTGATCGGTGTGGTTTAACCCCCCTTAAATGGAGCTGTTAATCTCTGACAGAGGCATTAAGGCTATGTGCACACGTAGGAAAAGAGGTGAATTTTCTGCACAAAATCCGCATCTCCTAGCAGAATCCGCAGCCGCGGATTTGCTGCGGTTTTTATGTGGATTTTGTGCGCAATTGATGCGGATTTTGTGCGGTTTTTGCCACTGCGGAATTTTAACATGGAGGGGTGCAGAAACGCTGCAGATCCGCACAAAAGAAGTGACATGCACTTCTTTGAAATCCGCAGCAATTCCGCACTGATTTTTCTGCACAGCTTTTTTTTTTCCCCATTGAATGACATTATACTGTACATCTGCAGCAAATCCGCATCGTGTGCACATAGCCTTAAGGGGCAAAATCCTATCTAGGTATCCAATGGTTTCTGCCACGACAACTGAGGCCTACTTATGTCTGTATGACTACATTTCATAGGAAAGGAGACAAGAGCAGCATGGCTTCACTGAACCTTTATCCTGATCTCCCACAACCCCATTAAGGACCAGCTCTCGGTCGCCACCTTGTAAATTACAGGAGAAAGAAAGTCAGAAGTTCTGGTAATTTATTACAATCTACCATTTACAAAGAAGCGTTACCAAAAACATCAAATAATATAAAAAATGGGAAACTTCTCAACTTTATACAGCATGTCTGTGTGACGGGTTATCCCCTGAACATTTATCAGGGGGGCCCAATCTGACGAGTAATCTTCATTCTCACACCAAGTAAGCATTCAGCCATGTCCCCACAGGCACAATATGCGGAGAGTGGAGACATGGTGTGGCTCGCTGCTGCTCCAGTAGAACAGACTTCTTTCTGTCTTTGACCATTTGAGAAAAAAAAACTATAAAGAAAAAAAACAAACAAAAAATGTTGGATTCCATAGTGGACAAGAGGGAAAGCGTAACTTTACTGCCCGCCCAAGATGATGTACGGTAGAAATAGTCCAGATTTACTACGCCATCGGTAGCCTCATAGGTGCAGGAGGACGAGCTGTCGGTGGACGCGGAGGAACAGGGCGAGGTGGTGGGAGAGGACCTCTCTGATAACCATAGGGTGGAGGTCTGGGTGGTCCATTGTATCCATGCGGTGGCATTAGCGGAGGTGGTCGCATACCAGGAGGCATCCCCGGGTGTCCTGAGACAAAAGGAACAAAAACCCATAGATTAGAGTGTCAGTTGAATATTTCCAACACATGTAGATGTAGGCGTCCCCGACGGGATGTTGTGGCCAGAGACCACCAGTGCTGTGGAGTAGGTGTCTATTTTGGTGGAGTTGGAATAATGTTTTCATAAGACTTTGGGAAAGTTATGAAATGTCCTATAAATTTATCACACAAATAGTCATATATAAAGTGGTAATCCTATTATGACAAGACTAAATTTTACAAAACATCCTAGGTAAGTTTACCACCACAGGATAAGAGAGTGAATCAAAACAAATAGTTAAAAAAAAATGTTAATTTTTATTAGATCAATAACATGATAAAATACTTAAGTAAAACAATTAAGAAAGGTGCAGAAATAGAAAGGAGGGACATAGGACTCAAAATAGTAAAATTTGCTGTCTGGTAAAATGTGACCAAATTTGTAACTGAAAACCTGAAGCTCAAAGTAACCACATTAAAACACCATCAACGAGAATACCAGGGATTTTGTGCCAAGTGCACCAAATGCTATAAACACTAGAATTAATTTACCACCTTTTAGTAAATAAATAGCATATAAATTATAACATATGTAATCAAATTGCAGAGGCCACAATGCAGACACACAATGGATATTAATCTTTTACCAAATTGGTATCTCTAGTTAATAACGTGAATCCTGGTCTGTGGAAAGCAATGCAAATCACCATATAGGTCTCCTATTGGAGCACAACAATGTCGAGTTATAGAACTCAAAAGAGGTTATTAAGTTAAATCAAGCAAGGTGACATAGTACTATAGGAAAATCACAACATTGTTACCTTGATCCTAGCAGCGTGACAAATATTAATGAGTCCCGTCCCTCTGCCTCGACGCGTACGTTTTCACCCTAGTTCTTCTGTTTCTGCACCTTTCTTAATTGTTTTAATTATATATTTTATCATGTTATTTATCTAATAAAAATTTACATTTATTTAACCGTTTTTGATTCACTCCCTTATCCTGTGGTGGTATACTTACCTAGGATGTTTTGTAAAATGTTCTATAAATGTCTGCTCTGTTCCAGATCTTAGGATCTCGGCTTTTAGCTGAGCTGAATCTGTGCTGCACTTTACGTACATGCTCAGTAGTGAAGCTCCTCTACAGATCAGAGGAAAAGGGAAGGAATAACTGCACTCATCTCAGCACTGCTGGTAAACAGGAAATAGATTATTGTATCATAATGGTGATGAAAAGCCTCATGTTACCATTTTACTACAGTAAATGTATTACTTAACACATGAGCCATGTATGAGAGAGTTGGGTCAGGGAAAATCAGGAGTGGGAGGTTTGGCTCACTGACTCCACAGCCCTGGTGACCACCTCACCAAACGTGACCCTCACTCTGGTGAGAACTTAGAATCCTAGATGAGGAACTCCACATCCTTTACACATGTAAGGCATATCACCTCCTTTTCAACATGTGAAGTATATACTGTATATGGTGCTGTGGAAGCTGCATTCCCGCAAACCACTGTAAATATACTGCTTCACGATCACGCAGGCTCATGCTGAGCGCCACTGCAATCTAATGCGGGTGTCAGCTCTGTATGAGAGCTGACACCCTGCAGCAATGCACACAATCTGTGCCAACACTAATCACAGGCATTTAACCCCTCTAATGCCACTGTCAATAGTGACAGCGACATTGCGGGGCAGCGCAGAGGAAGGGAGCTCCCTCTCTGCTTCCATCGGCACAACATGATTGTGATCGTGTCGGCCGAAAGATGGCAGAGGGGTCACCTATGAACGGTGGCCTGTAAGCTCCTGTGCCTTTTCTCTGCCTGCGATGCACAGTTCTAATGCCCTGCAATGTAAAAGCAATGCAGAGCATTAAATCAGTGGTCAGTAGAAAGTTGATGTCCCATCCTGAGACAACGTAAAAATGTTTTAAAATTTTTTTTACTAAAAATTGTAAAAATACATAGTAAAACTAAATTAAAAAAACACCACAAAAACTAAAAAAAAATGAAAAAATTTTAATCCAATAAATTTATGTAAAAAGAAAAACAAAAAGTACACATATTTGGTATCGCTGCCTCAGGAACAAACCCGTTATTTAAAACTGAACACAGTAAAACAAAATAAATAAACAAGGCAATAAATTATGCTTTTTCACCATACCGAACAAAAAGTGGAATAAAACGCGATCAAAAACAGACAAAAGTAAATAAAAATGGTATCTTTGAAAATGTCATCTTGTCCTGCAAAAAACCAAGAGGCCATATAGCTTTGCTAGTGGAAAAATAAAGTTATAGCTCTCAGAATTAGGCGATGCAGAAATAAATCTTTCTTCCAGAAAATTGTTATTGTGTAAAAGAGCCAAAACATTAAAAAAACAAACAAACTATATGAATGTCGTATCGCTGTAAGCGTATTGACCCGAAGAATAAAGCTGCCTTATCAATTTTACCGCACCTCCAAAAAAAAAAAAAAAAACAATTCCTGAATTGCTGGTTTTTATTCATTCTTACTCCCAAAAATTGGAATAGAAAGCGATCCAAAAATGTGATGTGCCCGAAAATTATACCAATAAAAACATGCAGCCACATTTCTCAGCAGAAATATGGAAAAATTATAGCTATCTAAACATGGGAGTGCAAAAACTATTGTTTTAGTGTGTGACAGCAGCCAAACAAAAATCCGGTATACTGTTTTTGCACCTCCGGGGCTCTACCAATGTGACATGGCACCCAACAACCATTCCAGCAAAACCTGAACTCCAATATGACGCCTCTTCCCTTCTGAAGTTTGCACTGTGTCTCAAAAGTAGTATTCCCCACATATGGGGTATTGGCGTACTCTGGAGAAAGTGCGCAACAAATATATTTTGAGGTCCATTTTCTCCTGCTATCCTTGTGAAAATAAAAAAAAGTTGGGGCTAAAAATATATTTTTTGTGGGAATTTTTTTTTTCATTTTCACAGACCAACGTTATAAAATTCTGTGAGGCAGCTGGCAGTTCAAGGTGCTCACCAAAGACATAGATAAGATCCCTCAGTGGTGCAGTTTACAAAATGCGGTCACTTATTACTTTATTGATTTATCTAATAGCTACACTGGGGTTTTTTCTGTGAATTTTTGGTATAAATTACATCCCCAAAGACATTCTTTTTTTCTGTGAATCCAAACACGACATGGCAACCGCTAATTATTCCAGCTAATTTTGAGTTAAAAAATAAATAAATAAAACTGTGCTCCCTCCCCTCTGAGCCCTGCCATGCGCCCAAACAGAAGTTTTATCCCACATATGGGGTATCAGCGTACTCAGGAGAAATTGCACAACACATTTTGGGGTCCATATTCTCCTGCTACCCTTGTGAAAATAAAAAAATGGGTTTAAGTAAATTTTGTTTGAAAAATAGTTATTGTTTTCCTTCCACATTGCTTCAGTTCCTGTGAAGCACCTGAAGAGTTAATAAAACTTCTTGAATGTGCTTTTGAGCACCTTGAGGGGTGCAGTTTATAGAATGGTGTCACTTTGGGCTATTTTCTGTCATATAGGCCCCTCAAAATCACTTCAAATGTGAGGAGGTCCTTAAAATAAATATGGTTTTGTAAATTTTGTTGGAAAAATGAGAAATCGATGGTCAACTTTTAACTCTTAGAACTTCCTAACCAAAAATTACCTTTCAAAAATTGAGCTGAAGTAAAGTAGACATGTGGGAAATGTTACTTATTAACTATTTTGTGTGACATAACTCTTTGATTTAAGGACATAAGAATTTAAATGCTTAAAAGCATGGTATATATTCAACTTTTTCACCAAACTTCCGATTTTTTCGTCAAACAAACAAGTTATATTGAAGAAATGTTACAACTATCATGAAGTACAATATGTCACCAAAAAGAAAAAAACAGTCTCAGAATCACCGGGATCTGTTGAATCGTTCCAGAGTTATTACCACCTAAAGTGATACTGGTCAGAATTGTAATATATGGCCTGGTTAGGAAGGTGAAAACAGGCTCAGGGATGAAAGGGTTAAGGTATTCGAGTGACATTTGCTGCTGTTAACGATTTAGATGCTGCTGTCAATCATTGATGGCGGCACTGCAGACAGAATCATTCTTAGCTGCCATCTTAGGTCTGAAGCTCAGCCACAGGAGGAAGGCAATTACACTATAAACTGCAATAGTGTGGTATTACAATAGATCATTTTCACAACTGAGCAACTGCTCAGTCACCTAAAAGGGGTCTAAAATAAAATAAATAAATGACGATCATCTATGAATTCCATACACAGGCCAGGCGTTGTAGGAATAATACCATGACAACCCACGACTGACAAGATTCCTCAGCAGAGAACTGTGCACCCCTTTAGCTGTGGCGGCTTTTTCATCCTTTAGCATAAGCGACTATAAAAGCCAATCATGGCTGGAGGGACGCGGCATTCAACACCTTGCCCTCAAACGATTTCCTCCAGCAACCAACTTTTAACTTACCCATTGCACCAAAAGGTGGCCCTCTTGGTGGCATACCCATGGGAGGAGGGCCAGGGTGGCCCATACCATGAGACCGTGCTGCCAGCTGGGCCGGCGAGGGTCCCAGAGCGTGATGTGGAACTTGCATCTGCAAACCTGAGAATACAGAATATGTTAGTAGCTGTAGAGGATATGGATTACCTATCCTATAACATCAGTGGTGGTCCCACAATGGCTCCCCCTACCCATCAGGTTGAGTCAAACTCCGCCGGCCTCTTTAAGAGCACAGTATATGGAGCTGAAACGGTTAAGATCAGCACTCATGTAGTGGTAGTGTCCTGTACTGCAGCTCACATTCACTTCAATAGGAACAATACTCTCACCAGCCAGGTGACTTGTGAACAGCTGGGGGTCTTAGAATACTTGCCCCTAGATAACGAAGTCCCTCCAATAAACTGTCCCGCTGATCGTTCCATATGTATACAGTATCTTACTCTACTCACCATGGTGCAGGGCTCCAGCTTGGAAGGGCAGCGGCACCTGCGGGTGACCAGCTCCAACAGATTGACCAGCGGCGGTGACTGGAGACATTGGTGGTGGGGGCATCGAAGGGGGAATTCCTGGGGGCAGTGCTCCGGGTGGAGGAACTGGCGGAAACGAGGGAATGCCTGAAACAGGAAAAGTAGACTTAAGTAACTGGACGGGCACAGAAAAGAGGTTGCACCCAGACACAAAGCTCCTGACAGACATGGAAGAACCAACCAAGAGTGGCATAACAAATCAGACTCCAAACCTGCACCCAATCATACCCATCCGTTTTCACCCTGGCCTCCGGCAATTACCTCTGCAGACAATCCTTTGTAACGAGACGCCATTGCGGGAGCCAGGGTGTACCGATACAAGCAAATGCAAAGCCCTCACCTGCAGCAACAGCGTTTGTCAGGGACGTGATCACGGCAGGGACGGACGGAGGTGGAGGAGCATCTGCGAACAGCTGGTGAGGCCTGTCTGCCTGTGACAGCGGGTTCTGTGCAGCCAGCAGCCTCTCCGCTGCTGACCCGTGCCTCTCCCCCTTGGAGTCCTTCTTAAAAGCATAAGAGACTGTGATGGGCCGGTTACATAAATACTGTCCGTTCATGGCCTCGATGGCGGCATCGGAGGCATCGAAGCTGGCAAAGTTGATGAAAGCGTAGCCCTTGGAGTTGCCGGTGTCTGGATCTCGCATGATCTTTGGGGTTTGTAGGATGACCCCAAAGGCGCTGAAGGTGTCGTACAGAAGCTTCTCATCGATCTCAGGGTCCAGGTTACCGATGAAGATATTGGCGCCGACGTCCAAGTTCTTGTTGTGCGCTGAAGCTTTGTTCACTCGGATCGGCTTCCCATACAGCTTGATCATGTTCATTATTTTTATAGCATAATCGGCGTCTTCTTCACTGAGGAACTCCACAAATCCATAACCTGGAGGGGGCAGAGCGGAGTTATAACATGTCACAAAGCAATACAGCATGAAAGTGGGGTTCTGCCAGTAGTGAAGGCTATAGGATAATAAGCCATAACTAGTGGGTCAGGCGTGCCTCAATAAACATCATAGTAGTCCCGGCGCTGGCAAAGAACAAGGGTCACTTTGGGTTTTTTACCCAACTTCACAATTATATCCCGGCTTTAAAGTTGTCACCAATTTTCAGCTAGTAGCAGTGTGCATGACACGAGGGATTACTGCTCTCCAGTCTCACATTCGCAGGAGCACCAAGAAGTGTAGCTGTGAAACACTTACTAGAAAGCAAAAGCATGGAGGACATAATAAAGCCATACAGAATAGTGTAGCTGGGAATCCAGCGCAGGGTGAGGCGCACAGACTATAAAGCAGTAGCTTCGAGAACATTATATAACAGCACTGAGAAGTGTAGCCCTGAATGAGATACAATAGAAAGGAGGAACATTGGAGAGTGGTGCAGATGTGAATCCAGCTCTGGTGTAAGATTCACACTTACCAGAAAGTAGCTGTATGGAGGAAATCACACAGCAGTACTGAACAGTGTAACTGTAAATCCAGCTCTGTGGCAAGTTATATCACTTGCTAGAAAGGAGCACAGTACTGCACAATGGCCGGTATAACAGTGCAGCTTGCAGTGATCTGAGGAAGCATGGATTGGAGCAGCTCTGAAGTAATGGCTGATAAGTGGAGAAAGCAGCAGATAGCTCGAAGATTTAGTGCAAGGTTTCTCCCATTCACGTGTCCTAGTGATTTATGCAGCCTCTAGAAGCTTCCGTGTAAAGCCTCTGCTTGCCGACAGGAAATGGAGACAAGCCTAGAGCTGACACTTCTCACAGCTGAGATTCCGTGACAATGTCTCATCATCGGTGGCTATGGTTTAGTCCTCACCTTGGTGCTGTCCGGTCACCCGGTCTTTGGGCATGTGCGTGTTCACCACCGGCCCGGCTTGTAGGAAGAGCTCCCATAGCAGTGGCTCGCTCACCTTCTCATCCAGGCCTCCCACATAGACCGTGGCGTCTGCAGACACACAGCATCGTTACCGCCTCGCATCACACAGCCAGGGCAATAGCTACACATTTACTGTTGGGCTTTCTACTGTCTGAGGCACAGACTAGTCCTGCTCGCACAGCTGAGGGCTCGTTACAGTGTCTTCTCCATCTCTGGCCCAGGATTCTCTGCGCTGGCACACTGTAACAAACCTGCTGCTGTGAGAGCAAGGACCAATGAAAGGTTACGAAGAAGAGGCCTAGTGCAGAGTAACACACGATACTAGGAGGGGTCTATGCCCAACAGCAGCCTCTATAACCAGAACTGTAGAACTACAAATCCCAGCATGTCGCGCCTGCCGCTGACCATGCACAACGAAATTGAAGGCATGCCGGGAAATGTAGTTCCAACGGGGCAACTCAGCAACCGCCGGTACCGGATCCGTTGCCTTCTGTTTCACGCGTTACCTTGGTTCCGTTCCGAGATCGGCCCCGCCGCCATGTTGTCTCCGCCGCCCACAAGGAAACGCTCGCGCTCTCCGTTCTACTTCCGGTACCCCACTTCCGCCCTGCGGCTGGTAGTTTCTTTAAGAAAAGCTTTATTGACACTGCTCCTGTAGGCAGTCACGTGTGCAGTCACAGTGTGGTATCTCTGGGTGGGTGACCACCTGGGATGTGTACTGTGTAGTGCCACCAGGGGAGCACCGCCTGTCCTGTGGCAAAGAGGTGGTGAACCACAAATCCCAGCAAGCCCTGAGCATCTCTTTCCCCACATGAGGTTTAGCAGAATGTTTTATAAAGGACTGCAAGGAAGTTTTGTTCTCCACACCAAACAGGGATTTTCTTCCCTGTGTTTTTCCCTCTCTATATTTTAGCAGCCATAACTTGTTTATTTTCTTGTTTTGCAGCCACGGTGATTTCCACAGTGGGAAATGTGGGGATCTGCTGTGGCTCCTTTCACACATCCGTCTTTTGGCATCAGGTATAATCCGGCGGTGCGTCGGAACAACGGATCTGGCGAAATTAGTGAAAAACATGCAACGGATCCAGTTTTACGGCGTTGGATCCACAAAAACCGGATCCGTCGCATCAGTTCTTCATCCGTTTCGTCCGGTTTTTCATACGTTTTTCGACGGATCCGTTTTTTTAAAAAACGCCCCTGGGAGGCTCCCATATGTTATTGGCTACTGAAAACCTATATATACAGTGTTCCTACAGCCCATCTGTGACCGGTTGGAGAGCAAGATGGAAGGCGTTATTGCGAATATTCTGAAGATCAACGTGGATTTTACTGTGGAGGCGAATCGCTTGAAAGCGATTGTTCTGGAGAAGGAGCGAGACAGCAGCGCATCATGCGTCTGCGCCGACGGCGTTTGTGGATCCACCCAATCACTGCACAGAGAATGACACGTGGGGTGTATTGTACTTTATACACGGAGCTACGAGGAAACCCGAGAAGTTTTTCAGCTACGTGCGTATGAAAGCGGAGAACTTCGACTTGTTGTTGGGCCGGATTGGACACCTCATGGCAAGAAGTGATACATATAGCCGCTTCTCAGTTTCACCGGTGGAGCGTCTGCTGGTGACTCTTAGGTAAGCCATTTTTATTGTATCTCCTACTGTGAAACCACACTTATAACTGTAATGCTGTTTCTGGTATTTTTCAATAATTATTTTATTGCATCTCTTACTGTTAAAGCTGACTTATAACTGTAATATTATTGCTGGTATTTTGTACTAATTTTTGCCTTGCTTTTTTTCACAGATTCCTTGCAACTGGAGAATCCCTTTCGTCCCTCCATTTTCAGTTCCGACTTGGAATTTCCACCATATCAGGAATTGTGAAGCACACCTGCCATGCATTGTGGGACTCTTTACATGGCAAATTTATACCACATCCCACAACAGAGAGTTGGCTGGAGATCGCAGACAAATTCCTACAAATTTGTCAGTTTCCCAATTGCTTGGGTGCAGTGGACGGGAAACATATCCATATCGTCAAACCTGTTGCATCTGGATCTGAATATTTTAACTACAAAACATATTTCCCCATTGTGCTCATGGCCATCGCAGATGCAGAATACAAATTTATAGCGGTCTATATTGGGGCCTATGGCCGCTCCAATGATTCGCAAGTTTTTAAAGTGTCTGCAATGGGGTGTCATCTGTATGGAAACACCTTTGAATTTCCGCCACCAAGACCGCTGCCTGAAACCTCTGGGCCACCAATACCTTTCGTATGTGTTGGAGATGAAGAATTCCAACTCTCGGAACACCTGCTGAAACCATACTCCAGTAGTGGATTGACGCCAACTAAAAGAGTTTTTAATTACCGCCTAACACGAGCAAGAAGAATGTGGAAGTGCGCTTTTGGGATTTTAACTGCAAAATGGCGAGTTCTCTTGACCGCTATCAACCTTAAGGCTGACACTGTTGACGAGGTGGTGAAAGCTTGTGTGGTCCTGCACAATTTTGTAATATGCAAGGAACAGATTTCCATTGAAGACCACTCTGAAGAAACCACCTTGTATGATTATCGGAACATTACTTTCAGAAGTTCTGTGTCAGTTTCCAGAATGAGGGACAAATTTGCTGAATACTTCGTGTCACCTCAAGGAAGAGTACACTGGCAGGATGAGAGAGTTTGAAAACTGTTTTGTACATTGTTATCAAAATTATTTCAACTTGTGTTACCCAAAGTATTTTACCAGGTTGGGAATTTCCCAAAGTTTATTACCTTTTTCCCAAAGTATTGTACCTGTTTTACCTAATGTATTGTACCTGATTGGGTTTTCCAAAACGTTTATTATCTTTTTAAAACCCAAAGTATTGTACCTGCTTTACCCATACTAAACCTTATCATGTAATAAATGACACAATTTTTTTTAAACCAAAAAAGGGCTTTATTTAATAAAACTTTTAACAAAACATTCATAAATTTAAAAATGGGGGGGTGGAGATAATACTGGAAGGGCTGTCAGATTGGGACACTTCGACAGTGGGAATGTGGAGAGAGGATGATGGTGGAGAAGGATCAGGAGGAAAAACAGAAGGTGAAGGTGTGGAGAAAGTAAGAGAACGGGTGGGCATGAAACCGGGAGTAGTGTTTGGAATTTGGAAGGTTTGAGGGGTGGAGGGATAGGGAGGCAGAAGAAGTGGAGGGTGAAGAAGATGTGTTTGGGGCATGATGGGTGGTGTAGGAAACTGGTGGTACAGGCCATGGAGTGCAGGTTGGGCAGGGAGTGGAGGCACAGATGTGGTAGGGAACTGGTATGGGCAGGATGGTACTGGCCAGTTTGCTGGTATTGGAAAGGGGGTGGTGGAGGGACAGTGGCTGGAGGGGGGGCAGGTGCTGGAGGAACTACCGGGGCGGGTGGAGGGTCTTGGGAGCTTACCTGCGCTAGAGCAAACTGACAGGCTTGCATTACATGCATCTGCTGGTTAGGAGATAGCTTGTCTATGCGCTCGCTCAAGAATACTGTTGCTGCGCAGATTAAATCCTGCAGTCATTTCCTCAGACAACAGTTTCAGACAGTTCTGGAAGGCTGCATTCAGATGCAAGAACTCGGGCGCATAGCTCTGTACCTGCCCCCTCTGGCGCTGCCGCCCAGAACCCACAGGTGTTCTAGAGGTGGCAGCAATGTCAGAGGGGTGGGGTAAAGGAAAAGCTATATCCTCACCAGCAGCTTCATGTAATGAAGTCGGCCCGGATGCTCCAGCGCTGGTGGATGGGACCGAGGGATCAGATGTGAGGGAAGGCTGGGAAGGTGCAGATGGGCCGGGACTGTCGAAGTGTCCCTCGGTGGCGGACTCCTGAGGGATCGCTTCTGAAGGATTCAACTCGGCAGGCTCCCAAGTGCTGCAGACGGTGCTGTGGAAAAAAGAAAAAAAATTGAAATTAATATATTGTTATTGCTTGGCCCTGGCTGTAACCAAAAATAAGGTTAGACATGGAAACATGTTAAAATGGGTGGGTAATATTTACCTTCTGCTCACGATCGTTGTCCTGAGGAGTGACAGGGCTCCAGCATATTTATATCTGCTCCTCCATCCTCCGGATCCACTTGGGGCCTGCATCTCTTGAATTCCTTCTTGAAGTGATCCCTTTTTTTAATTCAAATAAATTTTTATTAAGAATAACAAGATAAATTACTTGCAACATTCTTATTTTTAATACAAATCTTACCCTCCACCCCCCACCCTTCAAACCGTCCCCTTTAAACCCACCTCCCCCCCTCCCATCCCATTAAAGCAGCTCATCTTGTTTATTTCTTTCATCATAAAACCAATATAATATCTAATCCTTCAATCAGTAATATAAGCCACAATTTACATTACTATTAATTAGGACCGTTAATTACCTTTTCCACTATAATACCTCTATCCCATAGCAATCCACGGAGACCACATTTTATTGAACGTCTCAATTTTCCCTCTTTTTTTATAAAATCCCTTTTCCAGTGTCAGACCCTGTTTCACATACTGGAGGAATTCTCCTCTTGACGGTGATTCCTCCCTAATTCAATTTCGAGCAATAACCTTCCTAGCCATGTATAACAGTCTGGCAATAGCTATCTTAAAATGATTATCCGTTCTGATCTCATCTACACATCCCAACAAACACACAACTGGATCCCTAGGTACCTTACACCCATACGCACCGTCCATATGGCTCAAGACTACCACCCAAAAGGCAGCCAGTCTCGGACACGTCCACATCATATGATATATATCAGCATCCACCGTTCTACATCTCGGGCATTCTGAATCGTCACGCAGACCAGCCTTATAAAGCACCATCGGGGACTTATAAACCCTATGTATCACATAGAGCTGTGACATTCTATACGGCTCACTCAGTGACAGTCGTGGCACCCATTCTAGCACCGACTCCCAAGTCTCATTCTCCAATGGACCTAGATCCTTCTCCCATTTAGCTCTCGCCATTATTGGAAATCCCAGCAGAAAAGTATGTAACAAATCTTTGTACAAAGTAGATATGACTCCCCCAGTAGTCCCTTCGTTGCACACATACTCCAGTACAATATCCTTCTGAATTCCAATACTTCCGTTCCTACTCTGAGCTCCAAAAGCATGCCTCATCCGCAAGTACTGAAATTCTCCTACCGAGTCAAGACCAAACTCTTCCTGTAATTGAGGAAATGATTTCAATTCACCTCGCTCAATTATTTGATACACGTATTGTATTCCTTTGACCTGCCATTCTTTCAGTACCCCCAGTCCAGTGCCGCGAACTCCTGTAAGTTGCTGTTATGCCATATCGGTGAGAATCTAGTCAAACTCGTGATCCCCCGTATATATCTCAGCCTACCCCACAGCTTACGGATCAGCAACACAGTCGGGTATAGTTTCCCCAGAGCCCCAAGGGACCCATCCTCCAAACATTGTACCACTGGCCTTCTCTTTGTCACTACTTCCATCAGCCGCTGTACCGCTCCAGATGACCCTTCACACGCCCAGTTTTTTAAATGCTGACTTTGGGCTGCAAGAAAATACATTTCGGGATTAGGCAATGCCAGTCCCCCATCTTCTTTGGGTCGCTGAAGTGTCTCCAGTTTGATACGCGGATGCTGTCTCCCCCATATTAAATTCCTAAACAGAGAATTAATCTGTCTAAATCTCCCGCGTTGTATCCAAACTGGTGCATTATGAAGGATATATAGCATTTTCGGCATCAAGATCATTTTAATTAGATTCACCCTACCTACCACAGATAAATGCAATTTAAGCCAAGCATCCACTTTCGCTTTAAGAACATCCAAGACTGGAGTCAGATTTTTATGTATATAGTCAGTAACAGGTAAAGACACCCATATTCCAAGATACTTAAACTGGTTAGTCACCTCCAGTCGCCCATCCTCCAGCGGTTCCCCATCATCATCATCCACCTTAAACAGGACCGACTTACTCCAGTTTATCTTAAGCCCCGACACCGATTCCGAAACGCTCAATAATCCCAATGGCTCCCTCTAAGGACTTCCCCGGGTCAGCCAGAAATAGCAGAATGTCATCCGCATATAACGCCACTTTTTCTTCAGTCATCCCATATTTAAACCCTGTCACCTCATCAGACCGTCGAAGCTTAGCAGCTAGAGGCTCCACAGCCAGAGCAAACAGAAGAGGAGAAAGCGGACACCCCTGTCTCGTCCCTCTAGCCAGTTGTATAGTCCGTGATAATTCTCCATTTACCCTGACCCTAGCCATCGGCATCGAATACATCAGTCGAATCCAGGATATAAACTGTGGTCCAAACCCCATACACTGTAACACCTGCCAGAGATATCCCCACTCTACACTGTCAAACGCCTTATGGGCGTCTAAAGATGCAATAACTCTCTGGCCACAGTTGTCGGATCTGAGTTGCAGATTCATATACAGCCTTCGTAAGTTGATCGCAGTGGACCTATTAGGCATAAAGCCAGACTGGTCCGAGTGCACCAGACCGGAAATGACACCCATCAACCTCATCGCCAACAACTTAGCCAGGATTTTAACGTCTATAGTAAGCAAAGAGATCGGCCGATATGAATCCGGCTGTGTCAGGTCCTTCCCTTCCTTGGGAATCACCACTATGGTGGCCTCCCGCATAGATGCCGGTAACCGACCGCTCCTCCTAGCCTCCTCCAGAAGTACCTTTAATTTAGGAATCAACACTTCCCCAAAGCTTTTATAAATTTCAGCAGGAAAACCATCTACGCCAGGTGCCTTCCCATTAGCCATAGATTGCAATGCCCGACCCAACTCCTCCTCTGTGATAGGAGCCTCTAAATCTTCTCTATCTTGAAGTGATCCCTGATTGACCGCCACCGCTTGACAATTCTTTCGCCTGTAAAGTGAAAGCACAAATTGGTTAGTATATACAACACATTACATCCAGCAACGTAACTGAATTGTGAATACTTATGTGCTTGATTCCGGGCCCGAACATCGAGGTCCTCCCAGTGGTCCACAAGCTGATCGCAGACTTCCTCCCAGAGCCGTCGGGTAACACCAAGATCAGCATGGCGGTGGTCCCCCATGTTCCACAACGGCCCTGGCTGTCAAACTAGATCAATGAGGAGGTCAATGTTTAGACCGGCCTCCTCACCGTCCGAGTCAGGAGCACACTGTGAAGCCTATTAAATAAAGAAAAAAAACAAAGACATTACACTGTGTTCCAAATTATTATGCAAATAATATTTCCTCATATTTTCTCTAAATTACCTATCTGAATTGCAGTCATTGTTATTTTCCAGTCATCTACTATTCTAGTATAATTGCAATGTTTTGGAACAAATTGCCTATGAAAACAGTATCTTTTTAAAAAAAATAAACACTCAAAATGCATGTTCCAAATTATTATGCACAGCAGAGTTTTCAACCTTTTTTATTTTATTTTGAACAAAAAAATGGTCAATTGTGAAGTTATAAGCATTATCAGCTTATTACAAAATGAAATCAAACAGTTTTCAAGTGAAAACTTTATTCTAGGTGATGTTACATTTGCACATAGAACCCCTTGTTCGAAAGAAGCTTCTGAACTCTCTCGTCCATTGAATTTGTCAGTTTTTGGATGGTTTCTGCTTCAATTGTTTTGCATGTGGACAGAATACCCTCCCAGAGCTGTTGCTTAGATGTGAACTGCCTCCCACCATCATAGACACTTCTTTTGATGATGCTCCAGAGGTTCTCAATGGGGTTGAGGCCAGGGGAAGATGGTGGCCACACCATAAGTTTGTCCTCTTTTATGCCCATAGCAGCCAGAGATGCAGATGTGTTTTTTGCAGCATGAGACGGTGCATTATTATGCATGAAAATGATCTTGTTGCGGAAAGCACGGTTCTTCCTCTTGAACCATGGCAGGTAGTGTTTTTAGAAACTCCACATAGATTATGGAGTTCATCTTTACCCCTTCAGGGATCATAAAGGGGCCGACAATCTCTCTCCCCATGATTCCAGCCCAAAACATTACTCCACCTCCTCCTTGTTGGCGCCTTAGCCGTGTTTTCATGGGGTGTCCATCAACCAGCCATCCTCCACTCCATCCATCTGGACCATCGAGCGTTGCACGGCACTCATCGGTGAACAAAACAGTTTGGAAGTCAGTTTTCATGTATCGTTAGGCCCACTGGAGCTGTTTCTGCTTGTGTGCAGTGGATAGAGGTGGTCGACAGGATGGCTTACACACCTCTGAAGGACCCTGCATCTTGTTGTTCTGGAGACGTTGGAGGCACCAGCAGCTTCAAAAACTTGTCTGCTGCTATGACAAGGCATTTCTGCAGCTGCTCTTTTAACCTTATGCAATTGCCTGTTGGAAAGGGTCCTCAATTTTTCCTTATCAGCAAGCACACGTGTGTGCTGGGAATCAGCTACATACTTCTTGATTGTGCGATGATCACGATGAAGTGTCTTGGCAATGTTGATTGTAGTCATGCCTTGACCTAAATACTCCACAATTTGTTGCTTCTCAGCAGCCGACACATCCTTTTTCTTTCCCATTTTGGCCAAAAATGTAGGCTGCTTAATAATGTGGAACAGCCTTCTTAAGTAGTCTTGCCTTTATTTGGACACACCGGCCAAACTAATTTGCACAGGTATCTGCAATTGCTTTCAGTGATATTGTCGGGGTCGTAACGACAATAAATCCTCATTCACCAGTCATTCCAAATCATAGTGTGAGCGCAGAACATCTGGTACCAATTAAAATGACTCAGACACGCAGCTGATTCAATTTTAGTTGATGTCCCGCATCTACACCTATCAGAAGCAGTACAGCAACTGAGTTTATTTTACAATACACAGTACTAAAAAGGAATGCAATAGGTGGGGTTTAAGCAGTATACGTCTAGTGCTCAGTCCTTCTGATTCGTCGGACGTCTCCTGGTGGATTCCTCCTCTTCTTTCTATTTCCAAGTTTCGATTTCAGAAGAAATGAAACTTTAACCTTTCAGATTCTAAACGAAAGTGAAGAATGAACACTGGCAGCCATCTTTAATACAGTTACATTTGCATTAGCAAGGGAAAACTTATTGTTTCACAGTATAAGATATAAAAGTACAAAAAGTATATAAGAAAGTATATTTTCACCTTGACAATCCCCCCTAAACACTAAGTTTTTCCCTTAAAGAAAGATCCTTTGAGACTGTCCATGTGATGGGAAAAGGGGAGGTGGATTTCTTCATCCAGACACCTCAGAAACTCTCCCCTAGCGAGAGGCCTCCAGGCAGCTGAACCCTTCACTAACCTCACATGGAGTTCTCCCACTGTCCCTAAACTAAATCTCTTAGCATCATCTGAGAATGGGGGGTTTTGTCTACTCTCTTGAGAGGAATATACTTCGGGATCTCCCCTGGGTCAGTACCATTATTCTCTGGTGGGTCTATTTCTTGATTGAGGAAGGCGCCAGTCGGAGTTGCTTTGGCAATAACCTTTTTATACAAGGGAATAACACAACAGAGAATTAGCGATCCAATTATAAGGAGGGCAATCAGTACCAAACAAACTTATTGAAGGAATCCCTTGATCCCACCTAACCAACTGGAGAAGAAAGATGTGTCTGCTCCAGCATACATGACACGTCGTCTTATTGTCCTAATTTGTTCAACTTCTTTAGAAACCTTCAGGTCTTTTGGATCTACATTTCGCCATTCAGGTCTGGCTGTCTATATTTCGTCTCGTAAGTCTTTGGTCATACCGTCAATTAATGTATTTACCTATACTCTAACATCAAGTGGGTTTATGGGACTGTACCCCATGTCTTCCCATTTCAGCTGTAACCGTCCAAAGTATAGCTCTACACTCTCTCCTTTGTCACATCTGTAGAAGATCTTAATTTGCGTCCTAGCACGTCACCGGTTTTTGTGCTCACTAACTACCTATGCCTGCCTAGGTGCACTTATACGTCCATCATATTGTCTTTATCTGAAAAATGGGAAAGTTTGGTTCAGGGTCAGCCAATTGTTTTTGCATAGCTAGCTAGTCAGAGGGCCTCCAGGGATAATACTCCTGTATCTGTCTTACCCTACCTGATGTGGTTGGTTCTCTGGTGGTGGGGAGTGACATGACATGCTGGTCTACAGCTCCTTCCCAAAAGGATTACTGTCAGCCTACTCCTAAAAGTTAATGTCCCCACTATCCACCAACCACAATCCTGTGTCAGCTTCTTATATCACTATATGTGATCTTGTCTGGACAGGATTCAGTGTAATTCTCTTAGGTCGGGTTGCAGCACGGGTCATACAAGTGTTAGGGCTCAAACCCTCAACTATATCCTGAAAGGCATCTTGGCTAAAATTGACGAACCTTTGTTCCCTGTAATATATATATAATTGATCCATTCAACATTTTTATTAATCTGCACCTGTGGGATTATAGAAGCAATGCCGGCATAAATCTGGTTCTGGGCTTTAAACTGGTCAGGCACCCCCCTTGGCACTCCAATGGCATCAATATATACTAGTGGATCTTCTTCATAACTCATGTGGAGCTGATCGAGACTTCTCCTCTTTCTGGTAGGTTCATCAGGTATCTTTGGATCCCAAGGTAAAATCTTGAACTGCATGGCTAATTTAACAAGGGTGCATTGGCCTATCCAGGCATTAGGCAACCTGGGACGGAGCTTACCGTCTCCACATAACCAATAAATGTCGTACATATATTGTATATGTTTGATTAGCAAATCAGTATCTAGAGGACTGTTCTCTTTGCAGTAACCCGTCTCGGAGATTTCTACTGGTGTACCTGTGGTGTCGTGGGAATTATAGCAGGTGTAATTGTCAGCTAATACGGTTACTTCTCCTGGGACCTTTAGTCTGGGTTCCTTATGAATTAGTGGGACGTAATCTGGGCAATCAGTGGGCTTCAAACCTTTCAACAGATTCATGACACAGGCAGTGGTGTTGTCATCAGGAAAAAGCAATGCATGTGTGTATAGGTGTGTATTCGCAGCAGCACAAGCAATACATCCTACAGAGATATTCTGGACTCTTACATTGTATCTCACCCATTCTAACCATAGATTTTTCCTTGGGGCTGTTTGTGTTTCTATGGAGAAAACCTCTTGCCAACTGAGACCTGGAATGGGTATCACTTCATTAACTACATTTTGCAAACGCTCACTTGGGCCTACTTTAGCTGTACTGGTAACAGGGGTCATGGTTGGTCTGAAGCTAATATCCTGGAGCTGTATATGGCCTAAATTCCCATGGTATCCACTACTAAATACATAATTAAAATGCCTTCCTAGTACAAACGTCTGCAAATCAGCAGATTGGGGGTGTTCAAGATTCAGGAGGAGGGGGTGACAGCTTCTACCCCATTTACAGCCTCTAGGTGGTTGCAGAAAAGCTGTTAGATGCATTCTCCCACGGAGACTCCTACCCGTCCCATCCTTAGGGAACGTGGCTTCGCTAGGTTTATATCCCCAATCGTCTCCCGTATTCCAGGCAGCATCTGACCAATAATAACGGTTATTGTTGTCATTTCTGGTAACACACATATAAAACTGGATGATTCCCTCTACCACCCGTTCAGTCTCAGGGCATTTGACTACATCACAGAAATCAGATCGCCAGATATTCACCAGGGCTGTCAGGTTTACCCAGAGAATAGTGGGACCTTAGTATTCTCATTTACATTAGGGGCCGAAAAGGTAGGGGCGAGGATGGCCCCCATTTCCAGGATCAAAAACAACAGCAACATTTCCCTTCAGTCACTACTGTGACTAAACACTGGTTCGCGATAAAGTAAAAGCATTCCTTTGGTTGGATTTAAACACTGGTTCGGTCTCTTTTACAATATGAGGCGTGGATCCAGGTGCTCTTTCCTTCAAGTTTTACTGCAGTGGGGGTGACCAGGATCACCGTGTGAAGTCCTTCAAATCTCGGCTGGAGACAATCTCTGCGCACAAACTTTTTCACATACACCAGGTCTCCTGGCACAAAGGGATAGTGTCCAGGATCCTTGTCTGGGTCTGGAAGAGAACTGAAGACAGTTAAATGCACTTTGGCAAGGTGTCCATGTAAGGCCTGCACATAGCTAGTCAAGTCCTGGTACTTGGGTTGCAACTGTTGTGGAAAGAAACATTCAAAATTGGGGCTCCTGCCAAACAGAATCTCATACGGTGGCAGTCCTGTCTTCCTGTTTGGGGTATATCTTACTGAAAACAAAGCTAGAGGAAGGCATTCTGTCTATGGTTTACCAGTCTCTGTCATTGCCTTCTGGATTTTAAGCTTAAAAATTCCATTTAGTCTCTCCACTCTTCCACTACTCTGCGGATGGTATGGAGTATGCAATGCTTGACTTACCCCCAGTGCTGCCATTACCTCTGACATGATCTCTCCAGTAAAATGGGAACTCCGATCGCTTTCAATGACTTCAGGAACTCCATACCTGCATATGATCTCAGCCATCAGTTTCTTCACCGTTGTCTTAGCCGTAGCTTTGGCAACTGGGTAGGCTTCTGGCCAACCTGAAAATAAATCAATGCAGACCAACACATACTCATACGTCCCTACCCTGGGTAACTGAATATAATCAATCTGCAGTCTCTGGAATTGGTTAAAGGGCCGGGGAGTGTGCTTGGATGGGGTTTTCACTGTCCTACTCTGATTATGTGTGGCACATATCATGCAGCTCTGTACCTGCCTTTCTGCGCAGGTGGAAAACCCCGGGGGCAATCCATTGTTTCTGTAGGGTGTCACACATGGCCGTCTTCGAGTGGTGCACATTCCCGTGCAGAACCTGTGCCATCATTGGGTACAGTACCTGTGGTAGGCAGACCTTTTCACCCCTCCCCCATAGTCCAGTGACGGTATCAGAGCAAGCCCCTATCTTTTGCCACCTATTTTTCTCCTCCTTACTTGCCTGTTCTTGTAACCGGGCTAAGATGTCTTTCAACACAAGTGGAGATGGTGGGGTGTCTAGGTGATGTACTTTAGAGGCTACAGGAGTGCTTGCTGCTTTCTTGGCAGCCTGGTCTGCCAGTGCGTTACCCTTTGTCCGTCCATCAGTGCCTTTGGTATGTGCCTTTACCTTTATGATGCCTGCTTGGGTGGGAAGCTGTAGTGCATTTATAAGTTGCTGGACTGCCTCAGCATGTTTAAAGGGGTGGCCATTTGCTGTCAGGAAAGCCCTGGCTCTCCAGATAGGCCCATAACCGTGTGCAATGCCAAAAGCATACCTGGAATCAGTGTAGATATTTACAGTCTTACCTTCTGCTAGTTTGCACGCTTCTACGAGCGCCTTGAGCTCTGCTTCTTGTGCAGACATATGAGCTGCCATTGACTCTGCCTTGATTACCTCATGTTCTGAGACCACAGCATATCTGGTACAGAAGCGTCCTTGGTCATCTTGGTGACGGGATCCATCTACAAAAAGCTCAAAATCAGCATTAGAATAGGCACACTAGAGACCAGCCGTTTCCTGAGACATCAATTCTAGACAATCATATGGTTTGGAAACCTAATCTTGTTCCTCTGGATCCATTCTAGAAAGAAAAAGAGTGTCATTGCTCATGTCACCTACTCCTCCCCCCTTTGGATCCAGGGGAACTAGGAGAAGAGTAGCGGGGTTCAGGACAGTGCACCTTTTCAAAGTCACATTAGTAGGCATGAGAATAGCACACTGAAGTCGCAGCTGTCCAGCCATGGACATGTGGCCAGGTTGTACTTGGTTAAGGATACTATGTACATCATGTGGGGTATGGACCATCAGTGGGTAATCCAAAACAATCTCTGAAGATTTGTGTAGCAACAGCTGGACAGACAACACAGCTCAAACACATAAGGGACTTCCTCTTGCCACCGTATCCAGGCGGCCACTGTAATAAGCAACAGGTCTCTGTTTGTCTCCATGAAGCTGAGTCAGCACACCTGTAGCATGTCCTGCAGGTGAGCTCTGTCTGCAAGGCAGTCTGCAATACTGTACGGCAGTGCTCGGGTGTCTTGTAATCATATACGGGGCCTGCAATGTGTAACACTATATCACAGGGCAAATTCCCTCTTTGGGTGGACATAGCGTCTCCTGGATGCAAGGGGCCATAAGTGGCAAGGTAGGCCTGACACTCTTGGGCTATGACTGGGCTTCCCTTTTCTAGCTATCTGTTGGGCCAAACAACCTCTATGTGACAGGGTAGAGTTAGCTGGGTTCACTATAGCTCCTATCTGGTGGGTAATTATGTCCCCATACCCTACTGAGAAAAGAACCTGGGATTACTGAGGTGTGATGTAGTAGCGTGAATGACAGGGAACCAAACTTCAGATTCCTGGAAAATCTGGCCTTGTAAGTGTGAAGGTTTCACGGGAAGAGGAGATGTAGGGGCCTTTCCGGGCTGGGGGGTCTGCCATTTACACCGATTAAAACAAGCTCTTGGTCTGAAAATTGACATAACGAGACTGGGAATAGAGTGAGATTCCTATACAGGGTTAAAGACATATTGGAATGTGAGGCTGGACTTACGTGTACGATAGGAGGGGGCAGAAACTGGAGTCTGTTACGTAGACAGTAAGAAGCGCTGCTGACTTAACCCCTTTCCTGCTGGGCTAAATTCTTTTGAAAACTCTTTACTATTTTCAATGCATCATCCGGAGTGGAAATCTCAATATCGGATCTACTACAAAAAGGTATGAATGGGCTTTTTGTTACAGTGAAAATCCCAGATCTTCAAACACTACCATAAGACGCCCATAGAACTTCTCGACAATCCAGTATATATTGCTGCCTTGACTGTAAGGGGCACAGGGTTTACAGTCGGGAGTGGAGGCTTAATTTCCTGAGAAAAGACCATATTATCTAACAAGGAGCCCCCCCCCATTTATCTTCAATTTGCTATATATCAACCACTCAACTTGATACAGGTAATTACCAATCTTTCAATTACTTACAAGTTTTCCTCTAAGACTAAACACAGATCTATTTCACTTTCAAATTCCATACAGTACTTATTGCTTTAAACATAAATCTCTCAGCGTGTACTAAACCAAGGACAGAGAAGACTTAGAATGCAATACATTGCCCCCCTTCCCTCTAGCCCACAGCACCAAGGGGAGAAAATTTCAAGCAGGTCGCGCAGGGATTCACTCACCCCCTCCCATCTAGTAACACGGAGATAAGAAAAATCACTGCATTCCACAGCGCACAAGGGAGAATACAAAAGCCCAGCTCTTTGCCCCCCTTTCTCTAAGTTCGTAGCACAGATGAGGAAAGAGGAGCGGTCCGCTCCCTCCTCCCCTCTCCTACACAGCACTGATACAAGGCTCCGTATCTTCTACACAGTCACAAATTGCAGCAGTTTTTAGACTTAATTTCTACAAAACTTTCCTATGATCCTCCGTGGTCTGGGCGGAGCCCCAAGGACGGCCCGTACACGCACACGCGGCAGGTCTCCACCCAGGTTGGATTCTGCACAACACAAACAGGACACACCTACGCTTCTGGAAAGCTCATCCCGCCGCCATTACAGGGCGGTGGCTGGGACTGCATTTTCATCATCAGTGGCACGGCGGCCATTTTACAATCTGTAAAATCACAGTTCAAAGGCATTTTATAACCAAACACGGGTTCTACATTGTCTGATCCTCCCTCTCCATCAACCTATTTTCATCCTTTGGCTTCGCGCAACTCGCAGATGAGCTTCTTGACTGCCTCTTGCCCTCCCGTGACTCTACTATTGTCTTGACTTCCACAGTATCCTCATCTAACTTGTGGGGCACTGACTTCTTCTGCTTTAAGAGACGCAGCATGACTCTTACAGAATACTATGGTTTTCTGCAGTAAACCACTAGCAGCGATATCAACACTTTGTTCTATATATATATATATATATATATAGTACGGAGCCTCACGTTCGACGTACTAGGAAAAGAGCCTCACGCTCAATGTTTCCTGTCTGTCCCTAACCTGAACAACAGTGATTACAGACTATCCTGCCACGATATTCCAACCGTTGGGAGGCAGCCTCCTAATGAGACCCCTCCACAAAAATATAGGTGGTCCCCTCACGGAACGTCTTAAGTTACCTATCTGGACAGGTGGTCTCCTCTCGGAACGCCTTAGTTACCTGTCAGCACAGGAGGTCCCCTCTCGGAACGTCTTAGTTACCTGTCAGCACAGGTGGTCCCCTCTCGGAACGTCTTAGTTACCTGTCAGCACAGGTGGTCCCCTCTCGGAACGTCTTAGTTACCTGTCAGCACAATATCACAGAGGCTGCGTCTCCTATCCCTTTCTCTAAGCTGCCCCACAATCACACTCCCCAGACCCAAGGAGACCACAGACAAACCAATAACGGCTGAGACACTAGCAAGTGTGACACAGTGTATATGATCGCCACTTACCGTGTTCGGAGGGTGATCAGTCCTCGAGGTCAGCCACTACGGGTATCATCCACAGACATCCAGGCATGGGTCCAGGGGGTCTCGGATCGCTGGCCACGCCCCACGTTGGTCGCGCCAAATTGTCGGGGTCGTAACGACAATAAATCCTCATTCACCAGTCATTCCAAATCATAGTGTGAGCGCAGAACATCTGGTACCAATTAAAATGACTCAGACACGCAGCTGATTCAATTTTAGTTGATGTCCCGCATCTACACCTATCAGAAGCAGTACAGCAACTGAGTTTATTTTACAATACACAGTACTAAAAAGGAATGCAATAGGTGGGGTTTAAGCAGTATACGTCTAGTGCTCAGTCCTTCTGATTCGTCGGACGTCTCCTGGTGGATTCCTCCTCTTCTTTCTATTTCCAAGTTTCGATTTCAGAAGAAATGAAACTTTAACCTTTCAGATTCTAAACGAAAGTGAAGAATGAACACTGGCAGCCATCTTTAACACAGTTACATTTGCATTAGCAAGGGAAAACTTATTGTTTCACAGTATAAGATATAAAAGTACAAAAAGTATATAAGAAAGTATATTTTCACCTTGACAATATAAAGAGCCCTGACACACATCACCATCAATGAGTTTAAATGACAAACAAAAAAATTCTAACCTTATCACTCCTAAACTCTTTGTGCATAATAATTTGGAACACAGTGTAGACTCAAATGAAAAAAAAAAAAGTAGAAAAAAATAAAAATACTTACTCGGTGGTGACCGCCACGAGGCTCACGCCTACGACCCTGGGAGGCACTTTGAGGATCTCTGGATTGAGCCCCAGAATCGGAAGACTAAAAGAAAAAAAAAAAAAGTGCTTGGATGTAGGCTTATGTGTTGAGTGTTCAGTGATGTCTGTAATGATATGTTATGTGTTGTGTGTACCTCATGTGATGTCTGTGATGATGTGCTTCCGTGATGCATTTAGATACTTACTACACGCTCGTCCGCTCCGGGTATCTCCACCCCTTCCGTCTCCTTATAAAAGCACCTCTGACGCTGTAGGTTCCTGTTAAGAATTAAAGCATATTGTTAGGTGAACATCACCAAAAAGAAAAAAACAAAAAGATATATATTTACCTCACAGTGCTGACGATGCAAGGGAGGGCTCCCAGAAGAAGACATGGCTTGCTGCTGCTGGCTGGCTGTGGCTATAGCTTGCCTGCTGGCTGTGGCTGTAGCTTGCTGGCTGGCTGTGGCTGTAGCTGGCTGCGGCTATAGCTTGCCGGCTGGCTGTGGCTGTAGCTTGCCGGCTGGCTGTGGCTGTAGCTTGCCGGCTGGCTGTAGCTGGCTGCTGCTGTAGCTTGCCGGCTGGCTGTGGCTGTAGCTTGCCGGCTGGCTGTGGCTGTAGCTGGCTGCGGCTGTAGATTGCCGGCTGGCTGTGGCTGTAGTTTGCCGGCTGGCTGCTGGCTGTGGCTGTAGCTGGCCTGGGGCAGGCTCAGCTCTGGCTGGCTGGAGGCTCCGTCTCTGGCTGGTGGCAGGTTCAGCTCTGGCTGGCAGGAGGGTCTGGCTGGCGGCAGGTTCAGCTCTGGATGGCAGGTGTTCTCTGTGTCTCTATCTTGCTGGCTGGTAAATGGATGAGTGAAGACCTACCTGGCTGGCTTTATATATGTTTCCTAATTGGGGGCTGGCCAATTGTTTTTGAGCATGCTCAGTTAAAAAAATGGAATCCGGTGCCTGAGCTGTCTTTAGCGCGATCCGACGTATTCCGGCACCCATAGGTTTCCATTGTAGCAAAAAGCCGGAAGTCCGGATCTGGCGCTTCCGGCTTTTTCGGCGGAGACAAAAAAAATTACTGTGTACATTTTTTCCAGACGCCGGAAACAACATTTTTGTGAAAACCGGACGAAACGTAAGGTCATTCGGCGCAATCTGGCGCTAATACAAGTCTATGGGGAAAAACTGGATCCGGCGGCATCTTTTGCCGGATCTAGTTTTTCCAAAATTTGCCGGATTATGCCTGACGCAAAAAGACGGATGTGTGAAAGTAGCCTGTCCTGGGAAGTCGGGGGTGGGTTGTGTATGTCCTCAGGGCACATAGGTGAATAAAGTGCTGCCCTTTCTCAATTTTGTCCAGCTCCAGCCTTTACATACTGTAAGGACCTTCACATGACCTGACAGTAGAACGTGTATACTGTTGGAGCATCATACTGTGTGGGGGGAATGTAATGTGGGGGCTTCATACTGTGTGGGGGATTATATCACGGGGACAGCATACTGTGTGGGGGATAGTACCATGGAGGCATCATAATGTATGTGGGGATTGTACTATGGGGGCTTCATACTATGTGTGGAGGGAATATACTGTGTGTGGGGATTGTACTATGGAGGCTTCATACTACGGTACGTGTGGAGGGAATATACTGTGTGTGGGGAATGTGCTGTGGGGGCTTCATACTATGTGTGGAGGGAATATACTGTGTGTGGGGAATGTACTGTGGGGGCTTCATACTATGTGTAGAGGGAATATACTGTGTGTGGGGATTGTACTATGGGGGCTTCATACTACAGTATGTGTGGAGGGAATATACTGTGTGTGGGGAATGTACTGTGGGGGCTTCATACTATGTGTGGAGGGAATATACTGTGTGTGGGGAATGTACTGTGGAGGCTTAAAGGGAACCTGTCACCCCCAAAATCGAAGGTGAGCTAAGCCCACCAGCATCAGGGGCTTATCTACAGCATTCTGTAATGCTGTAGATAAGCCCCCGATGTATCCTGAAAGATGAGAAAAAGAGGTTAGGTTATACTCACCCAGGGGCAGTCACGGTCCAGTTCTGGTCCGATGGGCGTCGCGGTCCTGTCCGGGGCCTCCCATCTTCTTACGATGATGTCCTCTTCTTGTATTCACGCTGCGGCTCTGGCGCAGGCGTACTTTGTCGGCCCTGTTGAGGGCAGAGCAAAGTACTGCAGTGCGCAGGTGCTGGGCCTCTCTGACCTTTCCTGGCACCTGCGCACTGCAGTACTTTGCTCTGCTCTCAACAGGGCAGACAAAGTACGCCTGCGCCGGAGCCACGACAGGAAGCAAGGAAGAGGACGTCATCGTAAGAAGACGGGAGGCCCCGGACCGGACCGCGACGCCCATCGGACCAGAACCGCAGTGGGACCGCCCCTGGGTGAGTATAATCTAACCTCTTTTTCTCATCTTTCAGGATACATCGGGGGCTTATCTACAGCATTACAGAATGCTGTAGATAAGCCCTGATGCTGGTGGGCTTAGCTCACCTTCGATTTTTGGGGTGACAGGTTCCCTTTAGGGTATGTGCACACGTTCAGGTTTTTTCGCGTTTTTTCACGATAAAAACGCTATAAAAACCCATTAAAAACGCATGCATTATGCATCCTATCATTTAGAATGCATTCTGCAATTTTTGTGCACATGATGCGGTTTTTTCCTCTAAAAAAACGCATCGCGGTAAAAAAAGAAGCATGTTCATTAATTTTGCGTTTTTTTCACGTTGGTCCCGCTATTCTATGCATTGGGAAAAAACGCTTAAAAAACACGGTAAAATCACGGTAAAAACACATGCGGATTTCTGGCAGAAATGTCCGGTTTTTGTCAGGAAAATTTCTGCCAGAAATCCTGACGTGTGCACATAGCCTTAATACTATGTGTGGAGGGAATATACTGTGTGTGGGGAATGTACTGTGGGGGTTTCATACTGTGTGGGGGGATTGTACTGTGGGGACATCATACTGCATGTGGGGGGATTGTATTATTGGGCATCATACTGTATAGGGAGAATGTACTGTGGGGGCATCATACTGTGTGTGGGGGGAATGTACCATGGGGGCATCATACTGTGTGTAGGGGGATTGTATTATGGGCATCATACTGTGTAGGGAGAATGTACTGTGGGGGCATCATACTGTGTGTGGGGGGATTGCACCATGGGGGCATTATACTGTGTATGGGGGGATTGTATTATGGGGCATCATACTGTGTAGGGAGAATGTACTGTGGGGACATCATACTGTATGTGGGGGATTGTATTATGGGGCATCATACTGTGTAGGGAGAATGTACTGTAGGGGCATCATACTGTGTGTGGGGGGAAGGTACTATGGGGGCGTCATACTGTGTGTAGGGGGATTGTATTATGGGCATCATACTGTGTAGGGAGAATGTACTGTGGGGGCATCATACTGTGTATGGGGGGATTGTATTATGGGGCATCATACTGTGTAGGGAGAATGTACTGTAGGGGCATCATACGGTGTGTGGGGGGAGAATGTACTATGGGGGAATCATACTGTGTGTGGGGGGATTGTATTATGGGCATCATACTGTGTAGGGAGAATGTACTCTGAGGGCATCATACTGTGTGTGGGGGGATTGTACCATGGGGGCATCATACTGTGTAGGGGGGGATTGTATTATGGGGCATCATACTGTGTAGGGAGAATGTACTGTGGTGGCATCATACTATGTGTGGGGGGATTGTACCATGGGGGCATCATACTGTGTGTGGGAGGGGGATTGTAACATGGGGGTATCACACTGTGTGTGGAGGGAATGTACTGTGCGTGCATCATACTGTATGTGGGAGGATTGTATTATGGGGCATCATACTGTGTGTGGGGGGAATGTCCCATGGGGGCATCATACTGTGTGTGGGGGGATTCTATTACGGGGCATCATACTGTGTGTGGGGGAATTGTACCATGGGGGCATCATACTGTGTGTGGGGAATGTACCATGGAGGCATCATACTGTGTGGGGGGTGGGGATTGTACCATGGGGGCATCATACTGTGTGTGGGGGCATCATACTGTGATACTGTGTGTGTGTGGGGCATTGCACCATGGGAGCATCATCATCATACTGTGTGTGGGGGGATTGTATTATGGGGCATCATACTGTGTGTGGGGGGAATGTCCCATGGGGGCATCATACTGTGTGTGGGGGGATTGTACCATGGGGGCATCATACTGTGTGTGGGGGGATTCTATTACGGGGCATCATACTGTGTGTGGGGGAATTGTACCATGGGGGCATCATACTGTGTGTGGGGAATGTACCATGGAGGCATCATACTGTGTGGGGGGTGGGGATTGTACCATGGGGGCATCATACTGTGTGTGGGGGCATCATACTGTGATACTGTGTGTGTGTGGGGCATTGCACCATGGGAGCATCATCATCATACTGTGTGTGGGGGGATTGTACCATGGGGGCATCATACTGTGTGTGGGGGAATGTACCATGGGGCATCATACTGTGTGTGGGGGGGATTGTACCATGGGGGCATCATACTGTGTGTGGGGCAATGTACCATGGGGGCATCATACTGTGTGGCGGGATTGTACCATGGGGGCATCATACTGTGTGTGGGGACATCATACTGTGTGGGGGGATTGTAAAAAGGGGGCATCATACTGTGTGTGGGGACAGCATACTGTGTGGGGATAGTACCATGGAGGCATCATAATGTATGGGGGGATTGTACTATGGGGGCTTCATACTATGTGTGGAGGGAATATACTGTGTGTGGGGAATATACTGTGGGGGCTTCATACTGTGTGGGGGATTGTACTGTGGGAGCTTCATACTGTGTGGGGGATTGTACTGTGGGGGCTTCATACTATGTGGGGACATTGTATAATGTGTGGAGGAAATGTACAATGGGGCATCATACTGTATGTGGGGGATTGTATAATGGGGCATCATACTGAGTGGGGAGAATGTACTGTGGGGGCATCATACTGTGTGTGGGGGGAATGTACCATGGGGGCATCATACTGTGTGGGGGGGATTGTACCATGGGGGCATCATACTGTGTGTGGCGGAATGAACCATGGGGGGGATCATTCTGTGTGTGGGGAATCATACTGTGATACTGTGTGTGGGGGGATTGTACCATTGGGGCATCATACTGTGTATGGGGGAATGTACCATGGGAGCATCATACTGTGTGTGGGGGGGATTGTACCATGGGGGCATCATACTGTGTGTGGGGGCATCATACTGTGTGTGAGGGGATTGTACCATGGGAGCATCATACTGTGTGTGGGGGCATTATACTGTGTGTGGAGGGGATTGTATCATAGGGGCATCATACTGTGTGGGGGGAATATACCATGGGGGCATCATACTGTATGTGGGGGGAATGTACCATAGGGGCATCATACTGTGTGTGGGGCATCATACTGTGTCTGGGGGAATGTACCATGGAGGCATCATGCTGTCTGTGGGGGCATCATACTGTGTGTGGGGGGATTGTACCATCTGGGCATCATACTGTGTATGGAGGAATGTACTGTGTGTGGGGGAATGTACCATGGGGCATCATACTGTGTGTTGAGGAAATGTACTGTGGGGGCATCATACTGTGTGTGGAGGGATGGAGAGTGGGGCATCATACTGTGTGTGACGCCCCCTGAGGAAGGACATCGCCGAAACGCGCGTTGGGGTGGGTCTGGAGTGGATGCGCTCTCCCCAGGACAGCAGCTGGTAGGACTCCTTTAGTTTACATTGTATACTTATATCATGTGATACGTACTGGCTGGTTCACAAATTTTTTTTTTTTTTTTTTTTTTGTATTCCATTTATGGCATACTTATTGAGTCCTAAAAATGTAGCAGTAAGCAAATTATGTTATGCTCTGCCTGTCTGCTGACTTGTGGTGAGGTGCCATTTATCTCCAGACATACGGTACATGTTACCTGCATCTTTTATCCACCATTTCTGCATTCCTTGTTGTTATATCTTTTATATTTATTTAATAAAGATTTTTGTACATTTTGGACATTTTCTTGCACCATTTTTTTGGTAGTTTGTTGCTTTAGCAATTGGTGTGTCCCTAGACATTCATTATACAGGCACTTGTTACCTCTTATATACAATATCTTATGCCATCATGATAGGAGGTTTTACTAGGTTGTGCTGTATTTGTTTTCCTTGTTTGTGTGTGGGGTGTTGTACGGTGGGGCATCATACTGTGTGTGGGAGTATTTATTGTGGGGGCATCATACTGTGTGGACGGATGGTACTGTAGGGGCATCATACTGTGTGGAGGGATGGTACTGTAGGGGCATCATACTGTGTGGAGGGATGTTACTGTGGGGGCATCATACTGTGTGTGGAGGCAATGTACTGTGGGGCATCATACTGTGTGGATCTGATGGTACTGTAGGGGCATCATACTGTGTGGACGGATGGTACTGTAGGGACATCATACTGTGTGGAGGGATGGTACTGTGGGGGCACCATACTGTGTGTGGAGGGAATGTACTGTGGGGCATCATACTGTGTGTGGGGGGACTGTACTGTGGGGGCATCATACTGTGTAGAGGGATGGTACTGTGGGGGCATCATACTGTGTGTGGATAGAATGTACTGTGGGGCATCATACTGTGTGTGGGGGATTGTACTGTTGGGGCTTCATACTGTGTGGGGGATTGTACTGTGGGGACATTATACTGTATATGGGGGATGTATGGTGGGTGGCATCAAACTGTGCATGTAGAATATACTGTGGGGGCTTCATACTGTGTGTGTGGAGGGAATGTACTGTGGGTGGTTTCATAGTGTGTGGTGGGATTCTACTGTGGGGGCTAAGTTCATACTATGTGTGGGGGAATGTACGGTGGGGGCATATTTGTATATGTGTAAATTGTGTACTGTGGCGTCTTCATACTATGTGTGGTGGCAATGTACTGTGGGAACATCATACTGTGTGGTAGGATTGTACTGTTTGGGCATCATATTGTGTGTGGATGGAATATACTGTGGGGCATCATACTGAGCATGGAGTGAATGTACAGTGGGGCCATGATACTACGAGTGGAGTGAATGTACTGTGGGGGCATCATACTGTGTTGTGGGATTGTACTGTGGGAGCATCATATTATGTGTGTGTGGGGGGAATGTACTGTGGGTTCAGTATACTGTGAGTGTAGGGAAATGTACTGTGGGGGAATCGTACTGTGTGGTAGGATTGTACTGTGGGTGCTTCATACTGTGTGGAGACTTCATACTGTGTGGGGAATTGTACTGTTGGGGCATCATATTGTGTGTGGATGGAATATACTGTGGGGCATCATACTGCGCATGGACTGAATGTACTGTGGGGGCATGATACTGCGAGTGGAGTGAATGTACTGTGGGGACATCATATTGTGTGTGTGTGTGGGGCATCATACTGTATCTGTGTGAAGGGAATGCGCTGTGGGGGCATCATTGTGTGTGTGTAGGGAAATTACTGTGGGGGCATCATATTGTGTGTGGGAGGATATACTCTGAGGGCATTATACTGAGAGTGTAGGGGAATGTACTGCGGGTGCATCATACTGTGTGTGGAGGGAATGTACTGTGGGGACATCATAGTGTGTGTGGGAGGAATGTACTGTGGGGGCTTCATACTGTGTGGGTGGAGGAACTGTACTGTAAGGGCATCATACTCTTTGTGGGGGATTGTACAGTTGGGTCATCTTAGTGTGTGTGTTGAGGGAATGTACTGTGGGGACATCATACTGTGTGTGGGGGCTTTATAATGTGTGGTGGGATTGTACTGTGGAGGCTTCATACTGTATGGGGGGATTGTACTGTGGGGGCTTCATACTGTATGGGGGATTGTACTGTGGGGGCATCATATTGTGGGTGTGGAGGGAATGTACTGTGGGGCATCATATTGTGTGTGGGAGAAATGTACCATGGGGGCATCATACTTTGTGTGTGGGGAGAATGTACTATGGGGGTTTCATACTGTTTTTCGGGGGGATGTACTGTGGAGGCATTATACTGTGTAGGTGGGGGGATGTACTATGGGGGCATCATACTCTGTGCGGGGGGAATGTACCATGGGGGCATCATACTGTGTGTGGCGAGAATGTACTGTGGGGGCATCATACTGTGTGTGGGGGGAATGTACCATGGGGACATCATACTGTGTGTGGGGGGAATGTACCATGGGGGCGGCATCATACTGTGTGTGTGGAGAGAATGTACTGTGGGAGCATCATACTGTGGCGGGGATGTACTATTGTGGCATCATACTGTGTGTGGGGAGAATGTACTGGGGGGGATCATACTGTGTGGAGGGATGTATTGTGGAGGCATCATACTGTGTTAATGGGGGTAATGTACCATGGGGGCATCATACTGTGTGGGGAGAATGTACTGTGTGGTCGTCACACTGTGTGTGGAGAGAATGTACTGTGGGGGCATCATACTGTGTGTGGGGGGGGGATATACCATGGGGGCATCATACTGTGTGTGTGGAGAGAATGTACTGTGAGAGCATCATACTGTGTGTGGAGAGAATGTGCTGTGGGGGCATCATACTGTGTGTGTGTGTGGGGGGGGAATATACCATGGGGGCATCACACTCTGTGTGCGGAGATAATGTACTGTGGTGGCATCATACTGAGGGGGGTGGAATGTACTATCGTGCCATCAAACTGTGTGTGGGGAGAATGTACTGTGGGGGCATCATACTGTGTGTGTGGGGAGAATGTACTGTGGGGGCATCATACTGTGTGTGGGGTGAGTGTACTTTGGGGGCATAATACTGTGTGTGAGGGGGAATACATTCTGGGGGCATCATGCTGTGGGGGGAATGTACTATTGGTGCATCATACTGTGTGTGGGGGGATTGTAACTTGGGGACATTGTAATGTGTGTTTTGCTGCAAACTAGAGACCTGCACCATGTTCACTACTGGTCCTGGGGAAATACTGACCATCATTAGTGTGCCCTCTGCAGCTCTGTGGTCAGCCAGCAATCATTTAGTCAGTCTCTTTTCCATATATTCATTGCCAAGAGACTTTATTATAAATAGTATGTTGTTCGCTTTTACATCAGTACAAAAATATACACGCCCTCGGGCTGCGGTACGCTTCATCTCACAACATGGCGGTCAGCGTTTGTCACGCCCAGTGTCACAATGAGGGGGTGGGTGGGTGTCCAAAGCTGGAGACCCCACTATTATGATGTCCATATGCTTAATAGGGTACATGTAGAGGGGTCATCTCCATCCTGGAAAATCAATTGCCATTGCAGTTAACTACAACAAGAACCCCCATGACGGCGACCATATTGGTTTAAAAATGTGGTGGATGACACAGAGTTTTCTATGTAGTCTAAAATAAAGAAAATAATATATTTCTCACAGAGAAAGGAATTCAGAGAGTCAATATAATGCAACAGGAGTCATTACAATAAAAGAGGCACAGATCTGTCCATGCAATGAAAAGGCCTCTGTTGCCCATAGCAACCAATCACAGCACAGCTTTCATCTGTGAAACTACTGTGGAAAATTGAAAGCTGCCTTGTGTTTGGTTGTTAGGGGCAATGAAGACAGTGATGGTGACAGACACTACATTTTGCCAGTTGTTATATCTCCTTGTTTTTTGTGAGATTATACTGAATGTGCCACGTTGTTACCTCAGAGCATCGTTCTGTCATAAAATGGCCGCCTCACAATGACAACCTAGAGCGAGCCAGCTGATAATTTGCCATCTGTGTCTGGCAAGGGAGGGCTCTGGACCCTCATTGTAGTCATTATGTCCCTCCGATCAGACGTTTATCACCTATACTGCGGAGAAGACCCCTTTATGGATGTAAAAATACAATGGAGCGGTAAGATTTTGCACCCAGATATGTCTGTTACTGGAAGAAACGGCCTAACAATGAGATTTCTCCATTTTTCAGCCTTCCAGGTGTCTGTATGTCCTCTGAAGAAATAACGCCGTCCCGGGCGGCGTCCGCTATCTGTGTGAGGAGGAAACACCATTAATGTCGGAGAGGACGGAGATGCCGTGTCCTTCACCCTGGTTGCTTTCCTGCAGGTTCTTCAGTCTGGCCTCAAGAATTCTCAGTTCCTCGGAAAGTCTGGACACCGATGGCCGCCAGCTGTCACTCTGCTGCAGAGGAAAGGGGGAAATGTATTAATGGCTACACAACAGGAGACAGTAGATTTTGTGTATTATTTTAGCGGCGTATGTGTAGCGTCTAACAGTATTTTTTGCAGCTTATTACGGTATTTTTTTCAGCTATGTACATCATATTATTGTATCTGCAGCATATTACGGTATTTTTTGTGTATTTTAGCAGCGTATGTGTAGCGTATTACAGTATTTTTTTTTTCAGCATATTACAGTAGTTTTGCTGACTATCTGCAGCTTATTACAGTATATTTCTGCAGCTATGTACAGCATATTATGGTATTTTTGAAAGCGTATCTGCAGTACAGTATATTATGGGTATTTTCAGCATATCCCCAACATATTACAGTATTTTTTGCAGTGTATGTACAGCATATTACAGTATATTTTGCAGCATATTACGGTATTTTTTTCAGCTATGTACAGCATATTATTCTATTTTTGAAGCGTATCTGCAGCATATTATGGTATTTTTTGCTTATTTTAGCAGCATATGTGTAGTGTATTACAGGGGTAACGTTTCTCCTTATGGAGAGTGACATACCAGCTCTGGCTTGTCAAGGTAAGGAGGCTTATTCGCCATGCAATGCTCCTCTGGGAAATTTAATATGCAAATTGCCTCTTCAGGAAAAAGAGGACTTGAACTCTAGCGCCACCTATTGGAAGTAGCGATCCTACAAGTCATATTGCAAGACTCGAAAAAGGGTTGATTATGACTTGTAGGATCGCTACTTCCAACAGGTGGGGCTATAGAGTTCAAGTCCTCTTTTTCTCTGAAGAGGCAATTTGCATAGTGTATTACAGTATTTTTTGCAGCATATTACAGTAGTTTTGTAGCATATGTACAGTATATTATGGTAGTTTTTCCAGCATATGTGCAGCATATTATGATATTTTTTGCAGCGTAGCTGCAACATATTTCAGATGCACTACAATAAAATCTCAAACTACTTTAATATGCTGCAGATATGCTACAAAATATACTGTAATATGCTGCAAAAAAACAGTGTGGCTTTATCTGAGCTCCCACTTTGGTTTTGCATGTAATTGGAAGAAAATCGTCAGAAAGTCGATGGCGCCAAAGTCACTTGCAATCTGGGCTAGATTTTTTGCTTTGGGGGAGAATACTTAGGGTATGTGCACACAATCAGTAAACGCTGCGGATTGGACGCTGCATACTACTGCAGCGTCCAACCCGCAGCGTCCAGATGTTACAGCATAAGGGATTGGATTTCAAGAAATCCAATGCCCACTATGCATGCACAGACGCCTGCCCGACGCGAGTCTTCGCAAGATAAATTTGACCCATAGAATGTATTGGACGTGGTGAATCCGCACGGTTCAGTGAACACAGAGGATTCACCTGTGTTCTATAGACAGTAGCGCTCTGGACACAGCGAACATGTGCTGTGTCCAAAGCGCTGCCAATTCCTGAACATCTGCAGATACCCTTAGACGTGATCGAAACGTTGCTGTGAAGACTAAAAGTCGTGGTTACGGTGGTTACGAGGCAACAACAGTCCCTATGAAGAGTCTTGAAAATCTTTGCTTTTTTTTTCTTTGTTTTTTTCTGCAGATTTTTCCATTAATTAGGTTACAGGGCTGTGAGCTTGACGCAGCTCGTGTGACCTCATCTATCAGTGCTGAGCACCACGAGATGGGAACGTCTCACTGCAGGACCCCGGCCTCTTCATTGTGTACCGCACACCGAGGCCGGAGAGTCTCCATCATTGTATTCTGCAGGAGCTGACTTGTCACAGTCAGCTGGGGCCACACGGCCATTTTGGCAACAGCACAGATCACAGCATAAAGCAGGAGGAATGGGGCTTCACTGCAACTGCGACAAACAAGTGGTGTAAAGTCAGAAACGGATCGATCTTGTGAGTCTCAGTTCAACCCCATTCACCTGATGTGGCGGCACAGAGCGATCTCTGTCGAGGTCCATTTTTACCATGAGCACAGCATTTTTTTTTTTTTCATATGGAAACATTTTTTTTTTAACTAAAACGCTAAGCTCCTCCTTCCTAAACAGTATAAAACAATGTTCACGACATGCACGGCATCCACGTGTCTGCTTTCTTTACACAAATCCAATGAGTTGAATTACTAGGATAAAAAAAAACAACTTTTTCATCTTGCAAAAAATATGGTAGTGTGAACAAACCCTTAGACTATAATGGTTATACCTTCTAATGGACGTCTGAATGAGGCCTAAATTCACATATTAAAGTTGGGTTTTTACTGTGATTTGCACCAAAACTTTCCAACCCTCTCTTATTACAGACAAAGGACGTCCTACAGTTAAAGGGGATGTCTGAGATTTCTTTAAACTTCCATAGAAAAAATACAAACTCGCCAGTCCAGCACTGTCAACAGAGTAATAAAAGAAAACTGTCAGAGACCTTCGGAATGGCGGCATTAGACTGACCAAGACCGATAAAATCTTAGCAACCACTTTAAGTGGTTATTCTCATTTTCATAAATGTCTACAATCGGATAGCAGGCTGTCTATATTTATATGGGTCATATGAGGTGACCGCTAATAATCAGGTTTCATATGTGTAACCTATACCATGGTGCCTCCTGTACTCGCACATTGCTGTTCAGCTCATGTCCCAGCAGGGAGTAGCCTCTTACAGGCCTTGGATTTCCGTACCGGAGCTGCTGTGTGGTGAAGGATTAAAGTTATCGGTAGATATGTGACAATAGCGAGAGACGCCTCTCACCCAGCCAAACCAGATCTCACATTTTGCACTGACGGGGGGCAGTACCCCAAAACACAGTGTCTGAAAATGGAGATTCTGGTTTGGCTATTATCCTAAGGCCAGCGTCACACTAGCGAGTTTTACGGACGTATGAGCGCAGAAAATACGTCCAGAAAATACGCATTGCACACGGCCCAATGATTATGGGGCAGCTCCTATCTGCCGTATATTACGCATCCGTAATATACGGTATGTTATGGGCGTAGAAAATCGCAGCATGCTGCGTTTGTCAGCGTATTGCGCAAAAAAATCCGCCAATGAAAGTCTATGGGGGAGAGAAAATTACAGATTACACACGGACCATGCGTGTGACTTGCGAGAAATATGCACCGGTGTTCTATAGAAAAGCCGGCAATTCAGTGCGGTGTACAGTAAAATCACACTGACAGGTTAGAATAGAATAGGTAGAATAAATGTGCACACATAGAATAGGAGTGTGTATATATACACTCACCGGCCACTTTATTAGGTACACCTGTCCAACTTCTTGTTAACACTTAATTTCTAATCAGCCAATCACATGGCGGCAACTCAGTGCATTTAGGCATGTAGACATGGTCAAGACAATCTCCTGCAGTTCAAACCGAGCATCAGTATGGGGAAGAAAGGTGATTTGAGTGCCTTTGAACGTGGCATGGTTGTTGGTGCCAGAAGGGCTGGTCTGAGTATTTCAGAAACTGCTGATCTACTGGGATTTTCACGCACAACCATCTCTAGGGTTTACAGAGAATGGTCCGAAAAAGAAAAAAAATCCAGTGAGCGGCAGTTCTGTGGGCGGAAATGCCTTGTTGATGCCAGAGGTCAGAGGAGAATGGGCAGACTGGTTCGAGCTGATAGAAAGGCAACAGTGACTCAAATCGCCACCCGTTACAACCAAGGTAGGCCTAAGAGCATCTCTGAACGCACAGTGCGTCGAACTTTGAGGCAGATGGGCTACAGCAGCAGAAGACCACACCGGGTACCACTCCTTTCAGCTAAGAACAGGAAACTGAGGCTACAATTTGTACAAGGTCATCGAAATTGGACAGTAGAAGATTGGAAAAACGTTGCTTGGTCTGATGAGTCTCGATTTCTGCTGCGACATTCGGATGGTAGGGTCAGAATTTGGCGTAAACAACATGAAAGCATGGATCCATCCTGCCTTGTATGGAGCATCTTTGGGATGTGCAGCCGACAAATCTGCGGCAACTGTGTGATGCCATCATGTCAATATGGACCAAAATCTCTGAGGAATGCTTCCAGCACCTTGTTGAATCTATGCCACGAAGAATTGAGGCAGTTCTGAAGGCAAAAGGGGGTCCAACCCGTTACTAGCATGGTGTACCTAATAAAGTGGCCGGTGAGTGTATATATATATATATATATATGTCAGTGAGACACATATCTATATATATTTATATTTAATTCAGCGCTAGATAGCAGAAAAGCAGAAAAGCTGGTAATTCAATTGCCGGCTTTTGCTATCTCCTTCACAAACCCGACAGGATATGAGACATGGTTTACATACAGTAAACCATCTCGTATCCTCATATCCCTTCTTTTATTACATATTCCTCTTTACTAATGTAACAAGTGTCTCTGTGTAAAATTTGGGGGCTCTAGCTATTAAATTAAAGGGTTAAATCCCAGAAAAAATTGGCTCCCACGCAATTTTCTCCGCCAGAGTGGGAAAGCCAGTGACTGAGGGCAGATACTAATAGCCTAAAGAGGGACCATGGTTATTGCCCCCCCCCTGGCTAAAAACATCTGTCCCCAGCCACCCCAGAAAAGGCACATCTGTAAGATGCGCCTATTCTGGCACTTAGCCTCTCTCTCTTCCCACTCCTGTGTAGCAGTGGGATATGGGGTAATGAAGGGTTAATGTCACCTTGCTATTGTAAGGTGACATTAAGCCAGGTTAATAATGGAGAGGCGTCAATTATGACACCTATCCATTATTAATCCAATAGTACGAAATGAAACACACACACATTATTAAAAAGTATTTTAATGAAATAAAGACACATGGTGTTTTAATATTTTATAATACTCTTAATCCACCTGAAGACCCTTGTCACCTGAAATAAAGTTAAAAAAACCAAACAACAATATTCCATACCTTCCGTCGTTCAGTCTTGTCCCACGCTGTAAATCCATCTGAAGGGGTTAAATTATTTTACACCCAGGAGCTCTGCTAATGCAGCTGTGCTCCTGCCTGTAAAACTTTGTGAATTAATGGAATTCAGGGGAATGTACTGTAGTTACCTCGAGTCGTGGTGATGCGCCCTCTGCTGGATGAACTCATATGAACTCGAGCCTGGGAACTTTTCAGAATATTTTCCCAGGCTCAAGTTCATATGAGTTCATCCAGCAGAGGGCGCATCACCGCGACTCGAGGTAACTACAGTACATTTCCCTGCATTCCATTCATTCACCAGATTTTACAGGCAGGAGCACAGCTGCATTAGCAGAGCTCCTGGGTGTAAAATCATTTAACCCCTTCAGATGGTTTTACAGCGTGGGACAAGACTGAACGATGGAAGGTATGGAATATTGTTGTTTGCTTTTTTTAACTTTATTTCAGGTGACAAGGGTCTTCAGGTGGATTAAGAGTATAATAAAATATTAAAACACCATGTGTCTTTATTTCATTAAAATACTTTTTAATAATGTGTGTGTTTTTATTAACCATTTCGTACTATTGGATTAATAATGGATAGGTGTCATAATTGATGCCTCTCCATTATTAACCTGGCTTAATGTCACCTTACAATAGCAAGGTGACATTAACGCTTCATTACCCCTTTATCCCACCGCTACACGGGAGTGGGAAGAGAGAGGCTAAATGCCAGAATAGGCGCATCTTACAGATGTGCCTTTTCTGGGATGGCTGGGGGCAGATGTTTTTAGCCAGGAGGGGGGGCAATAACCATGGTCCCTCTCTAGGTTATGAATATCAGCCCTCAGTCACTGGCTTTCCCACTCTGGCGGAGAAAATTGCGTGGGAGCCCACGCCAAATTTTTCCGGGATTTAACCCTTTAATTTAATAGCTAGAGCCCCCAAATTTTACACAGAGACACTTGTTACATTAGTAAAGAGGAATATGTAATAAAAGAAGGGATATGAGATGGTTTACTGTATGTAAACCATGTCTCATGTCCTGTCGGCTTTGTGAAGGAGATAGCAAAAGCCGGCAATTGAATTACTGGCTTTTCTACTATCTAGCGCTGAATTAAATATATAAATATATATATGGAGCGCCCCCACACCGCCGCAGGGCCGAGGGGTACCCGGAGCCGGGCCTCGGGGATCTCAGTCCTGGGGTTGTCACGGTGGCTAGACCCGGTCCGTGGCCCTGTCTGTCAGTGGGGGATGTCCGTTGCAAATAGGTACTGTTAACGGTGGTATAGCGGTGCAGTTGTGGGGTGCAGGTCGCGGTAAATAACGAGGACACCAGGTTGCAGTCTCTTTACCTCTTTACTGGAGATCTCTCGGTCCTCAGTCCAGAATCCGGTCCACCAGGCTGCGCAAGTCCGGCCGGTCCAATGGCACTTCCAGAGTTCTCCTCACAAGTGGAAATCAGTGCCTTCCTTCTTAGCGCTTTGTGTTGTAGTCCTTCCCTGCTGTGCTTACGGAAAGTACCCCACAACTGTTGTGTCTGTTTCTTAAGTTCCCTCACAACTCGATTAACTGATCTTCTGCTAATCTTCCGTCCCTTCCTGATGTTACAGTAAGAACGGCACCCGTTTGTCAGGTAGGCCTGGAGTTCTTCCGGGACCCTAGAGACGCCCCTCTCCCGCAATTGCCCCCCAAGACTTCATAGGTGATATGTGGTAGACAGCCCGCCTGAGACTGACTGTCCTGCCGCTGTTTGGAGTATGGCTTAAAGCTGTATCTTATTCCACTCCCTCGGCGTTCCGGCCACCGGTAATGCGCCTCAGCAAGGTGCTGCCTCTTTCAACAAAACCCCTGCTGGTATTCTCCTTCTGCTTGATTTCGTTTCTCACTCAGCACAATCTATCTCGCTTCTAATCCTTTCTTAGGGCACCGCCGCTATTCTGAGCAGGCACGGTCCCGTTACGTTCTTTCAATGCCAAGCCTCTGCCAGGATCCCACCCCTGGCAGAGACCCTACTGTCTCTTCCTCCACAACACCCTCTCTCACTAGGTGTTGCTTCGTTCGATCCAGTCAGCTTTCTCTACTAACTTCCTGCCTGACCCCCAGTTTACCCACTATGGTGGGGAGTGGCCTAATGAATAGCACCCTTAGCTCCCCCCGGAGGCCCAGCTGTGAAACATATTGGTGTCTGTGATACCTGATTGGAGGAACTCCTTCAGTGCCATCGAACGCACCATGGCTCCCCTAAGTGGCGGAGCCACAGTACTGCAACGACCAGGACTCTGGGGCGCTGCACTCCCCCCTGGTTAAACACAGTACTCCGGGACTGGGAAGAAAACAACAATACAGGTTAGCAAAAAGACATACAAATTTGTTGAGTGCAAAACAATAAGCATACTTGAACAGGCTTCCCTTTATGGGAGGTGAGGACACTTTAACGTTACAAAACATAATCAAATATCATAGCAACAGGCTACAATTAACTCTCATTACCCAACCGGGTATTCTACTAAGTGCAAATGCTGGAACAATAAATTAACATTGCCTTTAAGAAACATACACTCTTAGGTTATCAAAGGCCTTCCTATAATCACATTACAGGGCAAGGTAACTTCACATTCTCCTACTTTGAACCTGCAGGACCGCCTGTCCCTATGGCACCAGACCTACTGCCTCTCCTTTCTTTTACAGGACCGCCCCGTTCAGCCAGGGCCTACTGCCTTTCTCTACTATACATAGTATAGACATAACATTCCTTTCCATTTGAGAGCATGGAGCCCACTCTGCTTGGCTCCTATAAGGACTCACTCACTAACCCCTACGGGTCTACTTTCTGTCCTTAGTAACGAACTAACTTTCTATGGGGACGCAGGGTTTACCTTCTATCCTCACCTTCGTTATTACTTCTTTACTTTCAGTTAAACGGAACTCTACATCTACCCCTACGGGCTTTCTACATCTTTCTCTTCAAAGAACATTATCTAGGTTTCACATTTTAAACAAATTAAACACACATAACTTTTCCATGAAAAACAGTTACATTTCCTTCAAAGCATTATCTTGACATTACTGTTCTAAAACAGTATCACTTTCAAGTTCAATTCTAACCTCCCCTTTAAGAGGAGATCAAGTCTTTCTGAGGTAGCTCTTCTTCTCAGCCTACCAGTCCATGCAAAGGCTCCGGAATGGTATCTTCGCAAAATGTCTTTAAACAAAACCAGTAGGAAGCACCTTTAAGAAGGTGCAAACTATTTACAAGAAAGTTCAAATCATGCACAGTCCATGATTTCGCAGTTTGTGTAACTTTGTGCAAAACTTCAAGAAAACAACAATAGTGACCCCGGGTCAACAAAGGGGTCACCTTTTTAAAGTTTACCCTGGACGGGTTTAGCAGCAACTTAAAGAACAAACAGTAACTATTTACATTTTCAGGTTTCCGAGGTTTACTCTTGCTCAGGTGGCTTGGGCTCCTGTCCCCCGGCCACTGTGGTGCCAGTGTCCGCGGTTCGAACGTGCAGATGAACTCGACTGGCCAACTCAGTGGCCGCTACCAGGCGCACTGTCGCGATGGTGACAAGGTCGGGTGCTCCTGGGACCAGGTCCGAGGTGGTAAGGGTCGCGGCTCCAAACATACACCGCTGAACATTCCGTGCATACCACCCGAGCGGGTTCTGGTGGCGGCTGTAGGTCACCTGATCCCCCTTTCGCAATGGTTCTCCACTTCGGCCACAGCAGGGAGCCCTCACGTTACAGTGCGCAACAAAAACGTCAGTATCCAATCTCGGCTCGTGTATGAGGCCCCACCCCCTTCTTGCATGGTAGGCCAACACAGTGCCCCGCCTTATCACGTCTCTGTCATCCCATGCCGGAGGGGATTGTTGTATTTTCGATGGACCCATCGGCTCGGCCTCTTTCCGGCCTTTCCACTGTAGAATCAAGCACTGTCTATATTGTTCCCACGTAAGCACCGCAAGAGTGGACCCGTTCTCCTGGGATCCATCTGTCCCAACCCAGGGGCTGTCCCACCGAAGAACTACTCCATCTAGACTCACATCCACGGGCTCTCCCACTCTAGTCGACAGCGGTGGCACCATCCTCCCCAGGTCACCAGGGGATAACACCATTAACCCTGCCGAGAAGGGTCGACCTTTACTGAGATGGAGGTGGGTCGTGGAAGCGGACTCGTGAGGGGGAGCAGGGGCGTCTTCCGTACCTACGCCTGATGTGGTTCCACCGATGTCGATCCGGTCCGCTGACAAGAACGCTGGAGTCGGCTGCTGCTCGGACCGCGGCTCTTCCGATGCGGCCCCCGAACGCTGCTCCGCTCGCTGTGGTTCCTCCTCCACGGACTCCAAGGTCAGGGTTGGTGGACTCAGCTCTGCTATCTGTTCCAGGAGTTTCAGGTCCTCCGGCTGCAGGGGACATAAGTCCGTCTCCGGTGAAGAGGGGCAAGCCGGAGTCGCATCTTCCTCGCTCAGGCACTTGCTGTTCATCATCGCTGCCTGATAGTCGGTGGCAGTGCATGCACCTGACTCCGCCATTTCTCCGAGGTCGGGCTTCTCCATCTCCTGCTTCCCGCCGTTGCAAATCAGGAGGTTGTCTTCTGCTTTGGGGCAGGTCATCTCCTTGCAGCCCGAAGCGCAGAGGGCGGTATCCATTTCTCGCGCCATTCTGGTAGTCTCCTCCCATAGCACGCCCTCCTTCTTCTCCAAAGTAGCAATGGCGGCGGCTTTTGGCGGGAACTTCTATTGGTCAGTGGTAGCACACAGTCTCTCAATAAAGCTACAGTTCATGCACAACAAATCACAGTCTCTAGGCACACATGACCTGATTCTTCAGGCTTAAGTAGATCCTGTTCGTGACGCCAAGATTTGGAGCGCCCCCACACCGCCGCAGGGCCGAGGGGTACCCGGAGCCGGGCCTCGGGGATCTCAGTCCTGGGGTTGTCACGGTGGCTAGACCCGGTCCGTGGCCCTGTCTGTCAGTGGGGGACGTCCGTTGCAAATAGGTACTGTTAACGGTGGTATAGCGGTGCAGTTGTGGGGTGCAGGTCGCGGTAAATAACGAGGACACCAGGTTGCAGTCTCTTTACCTCTTTACTGGAGATCTCTCGGTCCTCAGTCCAGAATCCGGTCCACCAGGCTGCGCAAGTCCGGCCGGTCCAATGGCACTTCCAGAGTTCTCCTCACAAGTGGAAATCAGTGCCTTCCTTCTTAGCGCTTTGTGTTGTAGTCCTATATATATATATATATATATAGACTGTATATATGTTTTTAAGAATATTTGAGCCGATGGATCCATGATATGTCCATTTTGCAGGCCTGAGTGAAAAAAATCGCCGCACGGAAGCTATACGGATGCCATACAGATGACACACGGATAAATTTGTGCGTAAAAATCGCATCTTCGCATTGAATACGGAACAGTGTTTTGGGACAATTTCTGCGTATTACGGCCGTAAAAAACGGACCGTATTTTCATACGCTTAGTGTGACGCCGGCCTAAGTCATGTGGCAAGGCTCGTTAAAGGGTTGACATTGACTTTTAGGATTGCTACTTCCTATAGGTGGCGCTAGAGTTCTAGTCCTTTTCCTCTCCGAAGAGACAATTTACAAAAGCGAGAGACAAAACCCTACGAGGAAAACATCCGGTAAATTTACGTCATGGGTTTGAAGTAAAGAAGAAAAGCAGAGGGGAAAAATAGTAGAGCAAAGGATTGTTGGGTGTGTTTCTCCGCACGTTTGTTAACATTTTTTAAGTGATCATGTCAATTCTTTTGACGAGCAAATCTCAGCAAATCATACGTTTTTTGCTGACATTTATGCACCATAACTACACACAAAAAATATCCCACACCATAGTATTAAGTGTGTCAAAGCAGCGTGTTGTTACAGAAACTGTGCCAAAAATGCGTCTCTAAGAAACGTTGGGACATGTTCACACAGAGTTTTCCGACAAGGCTAGTCCACATAAAAAAAAATGCTATTAAAAGACAACTTTTTTTTTTAGTGAAGATTTTGCCTTTCTCATAATATGGAAATTACTGTGCCTGAACATCAGGTTCTTCCCTGTGAATGAGGCTGTTTCCGATGACCCGGGCAGGTGCAGAAGATGGACAACGTGCAAGCATACCCTAAGTCTGACAGTCCACAGCGCAGATGTTCCCACAAAGCATGAAGTGCCTGATTCATTTATACAATTGCATATATTTTTTGCTTTAAAAAGGCACAAAAAAAGATAAAAAGAACATTGTGCTTTTTACTACATTTTTTTTACCTGAACGTCTGTGGCACATCGCAAGTAACACCGATTCCAGAGCCGAACCCAGGGCCCAACACACAAGGGAAGGAGAAGGTCTGCTGTGGGATGCTCTGAAGACACGTTGCCCCTGAATAATTTCTCTTCCTCCAGTAAGCTTTCTAATGACTGGGAGCGGCGCCCCCCTCTCTTTGACACTGTGATGCTTTTCCTTGGGAAGAACGGAGACTGTAACACCAGCACACCTTTGGAGAGGAGATACATGCTGCAGGGGTCGGTCCCTTCCAACTTAAAGAAGGAGAGAACGCAATACTTTAGTTGGTGGAAAAGCCATGTACCTGAAAAGTGAAGGGGGTATCCCACAAAAACAATTATAATCTATCCCCAAGATGGTGGAGTGATTACTGGGACCCCAACCCACGATTCCTCAATTTCCCTGACCTCCAAAGCACTGGTCACGACTGAGCATATGTACATAAAGTGCAGCAAAGATTCATCTCAGCTAAAAGCCCAGATCCTTAGATCAGGAACAGAACAGACATTTATAGGTCATTTCATAATTTTCCCAAATTCTTATGAAAAAAAATGTACAGCACATCCTGCATTGTAACATAGTAACATAGTTAGCAAGGCCGAAAAAAGACATTTGTCCATCCAGTTCAGCCTATATTCCGTCAGAATAAATCCCTAGATCTACGTCCTTCTAAAGAATCTAATAACTGTAAGATACAATATTGTTATGCTCCAGAAAGACATCCAGGCCTCTCTTGAACCCCCCGACTGAGTTTGCCATCACCACCTCCTCAGGCAAGGAATTCCAGATTCTCACTGCCCTAACAGTAAAGAATCCTCTTCTGTTGGTGGAAAAACCTTCTCTCCTCCAGACTCAGAGAATGCCCCCTTGTGACCTTCACGTTCCTTGGAACGGTATGAACAGATCTACGGAGAGATATTTGTATTGTCCCCTTATATACTTATACATGGTTATTAGATCGCCCCTCAGTCGTCTTTTTTCTAGACTAAATAATACTAATTTTGCTAATCTCTCTCTCTAATCTAATTTTGCTAATCTCTCTCTAATCTCTTGTAGTTCCCCCATCCCCTTTATTAATTTTGTTGCCCTCCTTTGTACTTGCTCTAGTTACATTACATCCTTCCTGAGCATCGGTGCCCAAAACTGTACACAGTACTCCATGTGCGGTGTAACCAGAGATTTGTACAGAGGCAGTACAATGGTCTCATCATGTGTATCCAGACCTCTTTTAACCCCTTTACCCCAAGGGTTGTTTGCACGTTAATGACCGGGCCAATTTTTACAATTCTGACCACTGTCCCTTTATGAGGTTATAACTCCGGAACGCTTCAACGGATCCCAGTGATTCTGACACTGTTTTCTCGTGACATATTGTACTTCATTATAGTGGTAACATTTCTTTGATATTACCTGCGTTTATTTGTGAAAAAAACGGAAATTAAGCGAAAATTTTGAAAATTTTGCAATTTTTCAACTTTGAATTTTTATACAATTAAATCACAGAGATATGTCACACATAATACTTAATAAGTAACATTTCCCACATGTCTACTTTACATCAGCACAATTTCAGAACCAAAATTTTTTTTTGTTAGGGAGTTATAAGGGTTAAAAGTTGACCAGCAATTTCTCATTTTTACAACACCATTTTTTTTTAGGGACCACATCTCATTTGTAGTCATTTTGAGGGGTCTATATGATGGAAAATACCCAAGTGTGACACCATTCTAAAAACTGCACCCCTCAAGGTGCTCAAAACCACATTCAAGAAGTTTATTAACCCTTCAGGTGTTTCACAGGAATTTTTGGAATGTTTAAATAAAAATTAACATTTATCTTTTTTACACAAAAAATTTAATTCAGCTCCAATTTGTTCTATTTTACAAAGGGTAACAAGAGAAAATGGACCCCAAAAGTTGTTGTACAATGTGTCCTGAGTACGCCGATACCCCATATGTGGGAGTAAACCACTGATTGGGCGCATGGCAGAGCTCGGAAGCGAAGGAGCGCCATTTGACTTATCAATACAAAATTGACTGGAATTGAGATGGGACGCCATGTTGCGTTTGGAGAGCCCCTGATGTGCCTAAACATTGAAACCCCCCACAAGTGACACCATTTTGGAAAGTAGACCCCCTAAGAAACTAATCTAGATGTGTGGTGAGCACTTTGACCCACCAAGTGCTTCACAGAAGTTTATAATGCAGAGCCGTAAAAATAAAAAAATCATATTTTTTCACAAAAATGATTTTTTTGCCCCCTATTTTTTATTTTTGCAAGGGTAAGAGAAGAAATTGGACCCCAAAAGTTGTCCAATTTGTCCTGAGTACGCTGATATCTCATATGTGGGGGTAAACCACTGTTTGGGCGCATGGCAGAGCTCGGAAGGGAAGGAGCGCCATTTGACTTTTCAATGCAAAATTGACTGGAATTGAGATGGGACGCCATGTTGCGTTTGGAGAGCTACTGATGTGCCTAAACATTGAAACCCCCCACAAGTGACACCATTTTGGAAAGTAGACCCCCTAAGGAACTCATTTAGATGTATTGTGAGAGCTTTGAAACCCCAAGTGTTTCACTACAGTTTATAACGCAGAGCTGTGAAAATAAAAAAAAAATTTCCTCCACAAAAATTATGTTTTAGCCCCCAGTTTTGTATTTTCCCAAGAGTAACAGGAGAAATTGGACCCCAAAAGTTGTCCAATTTGTCCTGAGAACGCTGATACCCCATATGTGGGGGGGGAACCACCGTTTGGGCGCATTGGAGAGCTCGGAAGGGAAGGAGCGCCATTTGGAATGCAGACTTAGATGGAATGGTCTGCAGGCGTCACGTTGCATTTGCAGAGCCCCTAATGTACCTAAACCGTAGGAACCCCCCACAATTGACCCCATATTGGAAACTAGATCCCCCAAGGAACTTATTTAGATGTGTTGTGAGAACTTTGAACCCCCAAGTGTTTCACTACAGTTTATAACGCAGAGCCATGAAAATAAAAAATCATTTTATTTTACACAAAAATCATTTTTTAGCCCCCAGTTTTGTATTTTTCCAAGGGAAACAGTGTAAATTGAACCAAAAACTTGTCCAATTTTTCCTGAGTACGCTGATACCCAATATGTGGGGGGGGGAACCACCGTTTGGGCGCATGGCAGAGCTCGGAAGGGAAGGAGCGCCATTTGGAATGCAGACTTAGATGGATTGGTCTGCAGGCGTCACGTTGCATTTGCAGAGCCCCTGATGTAACTAAACAGTAGAAACCCCCCATAAATGACCCCATATTGCAAACTAGACCCCCCAAGGAACTTATCTAGATGTGTTGTGAGAACTTTGAACCCCCAAGTGTTTCACTACAGTTTATAACGCAGAGCCGTGAAAATAAAAAATATTTTTTTTTACACAAAAATTATTTTTTAGCCCCCAGTTTTGTATTTTCCCAAGAGTAACAGGAGAAATTGGACCCCAAAAGTTGTTGTCCAATGTGTCCTGAGTACGCTGATACCCCATATGTTGGGGTAAACCCCTGTTTGTGCGCACGGGAGAGCTCGGAAGGGAAGGAGCACTGTTTTACTTTTTCAACGCAGAATTGGCTGGAATTGAGATCGGACGCAATGTCGCATTTGGAAAGCCCCTGATGTGCCTAAACAGTGGAAACCCCCCAATTATAACTGAAACCCTAATCCAAACACACCCCTAACCCTAATCTCAACTGTAACCCTAACCACAACCCTAACCCTGACACACCCCTAACCCTAATCCCAACCCTATTACCAACTGTAAATGTAATCCAAACCCTAACTTTAGCCCCAACCCTAACTTTAGCCCCAACCCTAACCTAAGGCCCAACCCTAACCCTAACTGTAGCCCTAAACCTAGCCCCAACCCAAACCCTAGCCCTAACCCTAACCCTAGCCCTAACCCTTGCCCTAATCCTAACCCTAACCCTAGCCCTAACCCTAATGGGAAAATGGAAATAAATACATTTTTTTAATTTTTTAATTTTTCGTAACTAAGGGGGTGATGAAGGGGGGCTTGATTTACTATTTATAGCAGGTTTTCTAGCGGATTTTTATGATTGGCAGCCGTCACACACTAAAAGACGCTTTTTATTGCAAAAAATGTTTTTTGCGTTACCACATTTTGAGTGCTATAATTTTTCCATATTTTGGTCCACAGAGTCATGTGAGGTCTTGTTTTTTGCGGGACGAGTTGACGTTTTTATTGGTAACATTTTCGGGCACGTGACATTTTTTGATCGCTTTTTATTCTGATTTTTGTGAGGCAGAATGACCAAAAACCAGCTATTCATGAATTTCTTTTTTGGGGGGCGTTTATACAGTTTCGCGTTTTATTTTTCGGGTCAGTACGATTACAGCGATACCTCATTTATATCTTTTTTTATGTTTTGGCGCATTTATACGATAAAAACTATTTTATAGAAAAAATAATTATTTTTGCATCTCTTTATTCTGAGGACTATATCTTTTTTATTTTTTCGCTGATGATGCTGTATGGTGGCTCGTTTTTTGCGGGACAAGATGATGTTTTCAGCGGTACCATGGTTATTTATTTCTGTCTTTTTGATAGCATGTTATTCCACTTTTTGTTCGGCGGTATGATAATAAAGCGTTGTTTTTTGCCTCGTTTTTTGTTTTTTCTTTTTACGGTGTTCACTGAAGGGGTTAACTAGTGGGACAGTTTTATAGGTCGGGTCGTTATGGACTCGGTGATACTAAATATGTGTACTTTTATTGTTTTTTTTATTTAGCTAAAGGAATGTATTTATTGGAACAATATTTTTCTATTATTATTTATTTAGGAATTTTTTTTTTTTATTTTTTTTTTTACACATGCAAATTTTTTTTTTACATTTTTACTTTGCCCCAGGGGGGACATCACAGTGAAGTGACAGATCGCCGATCTGAAACTTTGCTGTGCACTGTGTCAGATCGGCGATCACACAGCACAGCAGGGAGGCTTCCCGGCACCTGCTCTGAGCAGGCGCTGTGAAGCCACCTCCCTGCAGGACCCGGATGCAGCCCCGCGGCCATTTTGGATCCGGGGACTGCAGGGAGGAGATGCTCGGTACAAGGTGAGCACATCGCCTTGTACCGATCGTCTCAGGGAAGCCCGCAGGGAGCCCCCTCCCTGCGCGATGCTTCCCTATACCGCCGGCACACTGCGATCATGTTTGATCGCAGTGTGCCGGGGATTAATGTGCCGGGGGCGGTCCGTGACCGCTCCTGGCACATAGTGCCGGATGTCAGCTGCGATAGTCAGCTGACACCCGGCTGCGATCGGCCGCGCTCCCCCCGTGAGCGCGGCCGATCGCGCTGGACGTACTATTCTGTCCTTGGGAAGTAAGGCCCACCCCACATGGACGGAATAGTACGTCCGATGACAGAAAGGGGTTAATGCACCCCATGATCCTGTTTGCCTTGGCAGCTGCTGCCTGGCACTGGCTGCTCCCTCCAGGTAAGTTTATCATTAGCTAGGATCCCCAAGTCCTTCTCCATGTCAGATTTACCCAGTGACTTCCCCCTCAGTGTGTAATGGTGATATTGATTCCTTCTTCCCATGTGTATAACCTTACATATATCATTGTTAAATTGCATCTGCCACCTTTCGGCCCAAGTCTCCAACTTATCCAGACCCATCTGTAGCAGAATACTATCTTCTCTTGTATTGACTGCTATACTTAGGCTACTTTCACACTGGCGTTAACTGCATTACGTCGCAATGCGCCGTTTTGCCGAAAAAACGCATCCTGCAAAAGTGCTTGCAGGATGCGTTTTTTCTGCATTGACTAACATTAGCGACGCATTTGCGACGCAATGACACGTCGCAACTGTCGTGCGACAGTTGCGCCGTGCTGTGGCAGACCGTCGGGAGCAAAAAACGTTACATGTAACGTTTTTTGCTCCCGACGGTCCGCTTTTTCCGACCGCGCATGCGCGGCCGGAACTCCGCCCCCACCTCCCCGCACCTCACAATGGGGAAGCGGATGCGCTGGAAAAATGCATCCGCTGCCCCCGTTGTGCGGCGGAGACAACGCTAGCGTCGGGAACCTCGGCCTGACGCTAGTGTGAAAGTAGCCTTAGTTTTGTATCATCTGCAAATATCGATATTTTGTAGTGTAAACCTTCTACCAGATCGTTAATAAATAAGTTGAAGAGAATAGGTCCCAACACCGACCCCTGCGGTACCCTCACTGGTTACAGCAACCCAGTTAGAGAATATACCATCTATAACCACCCTCTGCTTTCTATCACTAAGCCAGTTACTTACCCATTTACACACATTTTCCCCCAGATCCAGCATTCTCAATTTGTATACAAACCTTTTGTGGCACGGTATCAAACGCTTTGGAAAAATCAAGATATACCACGTACTACTGTATCCAATTTATTAGATATTTTAGGAGTCAGTCGGTCCATTTTACACCAACTCAGACTCCACCAAAATGGACACAGACTCCGACTCCAGAGCCCAGACCATAATAATAATACAAAGGAGGGCCTGAGCCTCTCTACCTGAGGAGTCTGGAAGTAGTGGTGGTCCTACAGTGGGATGTAAAAGTTTGGGCACCCCTGGTCAAAATTACTGTTATTGTGAACAGTAAAGCAATTTGAAGATGAAATGATCTTTAAAACGGCTAAAGTTAAAGATGACACATTTCCTTTGTATTTTAGGCAAAAAATAATATATATATTCTATATATATATATATATATATATATATATATATATTTATATTTTTTTTTTTCATCTTTTACATTTACAAAATTTCAAAAAGAGAAATGGACCGATGCAAAAGTTTGGGCACCCTGCATGGTTAGTACCTAGGAACACCCCCTTTTGCAAGTACCACAGCTTGTAAACGATTTTTGAAGCCAGACAAGAGTCTTTCAATTCTTGTTTGAGGGATTTTCATCCATTCTTCCTTGGAGAATTCTTCCAGTTCTGTGAGATTCCTGGGTAGTCTTACATGTACTGCTATTTTGAGGTCTAGCTTCAGATTTTCAATGATTTTCAGATCAGGGGACTATGAGGGCCTTTGTAAAACCTTTAGCTTGCAGCTTTTGAGGTTGTCTATTGTGGTTTTTAAAGTGTATTTAGGATCATTATCCATTTGTAGAGGCCATTCTTTTTTCAACGTCAGCTTTTTTACAGATGGTGTTATGTTTGCATTGAGAATATGTTGAAATTTCATTGAGTCCATTCCACCTGTGAAATGTTCCTCGTGCCATTGGCTTCAACACAAACCCAAAGCATGATTGATCCACCTCCCCATGCTTAATGGTTGTTGAGATGTTCTTTTCCTGAAATTCTGTGCTCTTTATTCTCCACACATACCTTAGATCCCTGTAGCCAAAGAGTTCTATTTTAATCTCATCAGTCCAAAGGACTTGTTTCCAAAATGCATCAGACTTGTTCAGATGTTCTTTTGCATACTTCTGACATTGAATTTTATGGTGAGGATGCAGGCAAGGTTTTCTTCTGATGATTCTTCCACGAAGGCCATATTTGTGCAGGTGTTTCTGAACAGTAGAACAATGTACCACCACTCCAAAGTCTGCTAAATCTTACTGAAGGTCTTTTGCAGTCAAGCAGGAAATCTGATTTGCCTCTGTAGCAATCCTATGAGCAGCTCTTAAGGTACCTTCACACTAAACGATATCGCTAGCGATCCGTGACGTTGCAGCGTCCTGGCTAGCGATATCGTTGTGTTTGACACGCAGCAGCGATCAGGATCCCGCTGTGAGATCGCTGGTCGTTGCTGAAAGTCCAGAACTTTATTTCGTCGCTGGATCTCCCGCTGACATCCCTGGATCGGTGTGTGTGACACCGATCCAGCGATGTCTTCACTGGTAACCAGGGTAAACATCGGGTAACTAAGCGCAGGGCCGCGCTTAGTAACCCGATGTTTACCCTGGTTACCATTGTAAAGTTAAAAAAAACCCCACATACTCACATTCCGGTGCCCGGCGTCCGCTTCCCTGCACTCCTCCTGCATCCTGTGTAAGTGCCGGCCGTAAAGCAGAGCGGTGACGTCACCGCTCTGCTCTGTGGGAGATGCCGGAGATGTTCGGCGCTGACACAGGTTGCAGGAGGAGTGCAGGGAAGCGGACGCCGGGCACCGGAATGTGAGTATGTGGTTTTTTTTTACTTTTACAATGGTAACCAGGGTAAACATCGGGTTACTAAGCGTGGCCCTGCGCTCAGTAACCCGATGTTTACCATGGTTACCAGGGGACTTCGGCATCGTTGGTCGCTGGAGAGCCGTCTGTGTGACAGCTCTCCAGCGACCACACAATGACGAAACAGCAACGCTGCAGCGATCGGCATCGTCTGTATCGCTGCAGCGTCGCTTAGTGTGAAGGTACCTTTACTGAAATTTTTCTTGGTCTTCCAGACCTTATCTTGATCTCCACTGTTCCTGTTTACTGCTATTCCTTAATTACATTTTGAACTGAGGAAAGGGCAACTCGAAAACACTTTGCTATCTTCTTATAGCCTTCTCCTGCTTTGTGGGCCTCCACCATTTTCATTTTCAAAGCGCTTGATAGCTGCTTAGAAGAACCCATGACTGCTGTTTTTGGCACAAGTTAAGAAGAGGCGGGGTTTTTATAAAGCTGGGAAATTTGCATGACCTGGCCTTTCCTAACGATGATAGTGAACAAGCCATAACCCTAAGAGGCTAATTAAGGTCTGAAACCTTGGTCAACATTATATGAGCACACACATTTCCAAGTGTGCCCAAACTTTTGCATAGGCCCATTTGCCTTTTTGTAATTTTTTCAATTTAAAAGATGAAAAAATATATATATTTTTGGCCTAAAATACAAAAGAAATGCGTTATCTTTAACTTTATGCCTTTTAGAGATCATTTCATCTTCAACTTGCTTAACTGTTCACAATAACAGTAATTTTGACCAGGGGTGCCCAATCTTTTACATCACACCGTACATGCACCAAAAAACGGAGCACTGTATGGAGAGAAACTGTGTAAGATAGACCACCACTCCATTCAATCTCTCCTGGAATGATAGGCTCAGGACCCCTGTTTTAGTGATTATTGGGGTCCTAATGATCACACAATTGGTTATAAATATTTTTGTGGGATACCTCTTTCATATTTAAACCATAACAAAATTTTCTAAAAGGGCTGAGACTGGTTAAGAAGTATAAATAGTTGCTCTCACCGATTCCACCATAGCTCCTAGTCTGACAGTTTTCCAGTTCTTTCTGATTACTATTTTGTGACCCCAAACTGGAAACGCCTGTCAGTCAATCAGTGGCTGATGAGGGTCACCTCTGCAGCAAACTAGTGACTGGAGAGGGTCACCTCTGCTGTCAACCAGTGGCTGGGGAAAGACACTTCTGCAACCAACCACTGGCTGGGGAGTTTAACCTCTGTGGCCAACCAGTGGGGCCAGGGTCACCACTGCGGGCCAATCAGTAGCTGGGAAGTTTCACCCTGAGGCCAACCAGTGGCTGGGGAGGGTCACTGCTGTGGCCAACCAGTGGCTTGGGAGAGTCACCGCTGCGGCCAACCAGTGGCTGAGAAAGGTCACATCTGCGGCCAGCCAGTGGCTGAGCAGACATTTCTAATCTGTGGCTGAAGAGGCTCACCACTGCAGCCAATCAGAGGCTGAGCAGGTATTTCCAATGAATGAATGAGGAGGGTCACCCTTTGGCCAGTGATTGGCTGTGTGAGCATTTCCAATCATTAGCTGAGGAGGGTCACTGCTGCGGCCAATCAATGGCTGGAGAGTGTTACCACTGCTGCCAATCAGTAACTGAGGAGGATTACCTGTAATCAATCAGTAGCTGAAGAGAGTCACTGCAGAGACCAATCAGTTGCTAAGGAAGGTCACCTCTGTGGCCAGTGATTGGCTGAGCGAACATTTCTGCCCATTTCTATGATATCAAGATGCTAAACAGTCAGAGGCCTTTTAGGAACAATTTTCCTGAGCTGGACAACCTCATTAAGCCTAACTACCCATCCTCCCTCTTTCCATATCCAAGCCACACTTCAGTTAGCAGAGATATTAGGAACTATTTGTCGTTCTCTATTACCCTGGCGCTCACCTTGTCAGCGTTGTGCATGAGTTCATTGCCGTTCAGTGCTTCTTGCGCCCTGACGTGATACATGGGATTACGGAACTGCTGCCTACGTGACTGGCGGTAGAACATACTCCACTCCCAGACCGTCGGTGGAGACTCCTTCACCTCTTCCGCTGACTTGTAGTCTCCATTCAGTAGTATCTTCTCTCGCACAATGTCCCTCCAGCCGTTTACTGGGGTGTAAGTCTGGCTATATGAGTGCCGCTGAAATGAAATGACAGATATTGGGGCATTGCGTCTAGACAAGTGCAGTACTATGACATGTGGTATTACCTGGCTTCCTCTGATACGGTCCCAGGGGCAGTTATGGGTGAAGGTACTGCAGAACAGGTTGTAGGTGCTGTCATGTAGAGCCAGGAGATAGGACTCTGTGAACTCGAAGGCAGTCGGGAACTGCTGGAGACACTGCCAGACACAGTCCAGGAACAGCAGAAACACCGGGGACTGTGAGAAAGAGAGGATAATCCATGCTTGGTGACATTTTTGGTACACTATCAGAGTGCCAGGATTTGAGCACGTCCATTTTTATATCATTCTTGTAAAACGTAACCGTCACTCACTTCTTCTTTGTCTGATTGCTTGAAGTGATTGATCCTTTGCATGAAGGGATGTCCGGCCGATACCCACTCCTTCTGAACCAAGCTCTGGAAGCCGCGTAAAGTTCTGGCGTGAGGATCCGATAACAACTGTACCAGAGATGTCAGCACACAGTTTATATCCCGGTCTTCGGGCTCTGTCGTGTGACAGCAAGAGGAAAGACGATCGGTCATTGGGTCTGCATACTCCGCGCTTATCAATAGATGGGGGCCTCCTCTCTGAAAAAGTCTATGGCGTACCAGTGCAGTGCACCACCACACGGCTCTCCAGAAAGGTGCAGCACCACAGCGTGTACCAGGGAGAGGCACCACCACTAGATGTGGTAATGATGGGCACCCCCAGAGGGCATCATTAAGCCTAAACCCAGTCCTTTTGGCAGAGTAAGGCTAATGTAAAGCTGTTTCCTTCAAACTCCAATCATGTTTTTGCATTGATCTGTGTCTGTAATATGTGAACACATCCCTAAGACCCATATAAACAGACCGATATTTGAGAACGAACATTCCAAGCTATTTCCATATTATAAGCCTTACTAAATGGGTCTTCAGTAGACTCGTCAATCCGGTTATTCTAGGGAGTAGCTTACCTTGAAGGACAATGGATCTATTCCGTTCACTCAGCAACATGGACAATTCGCTGGCTTTCTTCAGACATGACCTGCAATGAAGATTCAGTGCATGGATATATGTAATACATATAGTAATGCCATATTCGGACCCATCACAATACAACTCTTCTTATATTGTAGGAATAGGACAGACAGTGCTGGCAAGGTGACAGTCTACAGCTTTCATGTGCTGGAATCCATGCTTGTCTTAGCAGAGCGTACTTAATTTTGGACTAGAGTAGCGCTGAAGAACAAAGCTGTAAGATGGAAAGCAACCCTAGAGATGGATAATGAGAAACTGGTAGTAATGCTGCATATTAAATGGTTGCTGTACTCTCTGACAACTTTATCTCATGTCATGCATATAGTGATAGACAATCTGCTAACTGCTTTATTTATAAACTTTGTCGTCTACCTCCCAAAAAGCCTTCCAAACTGACAGCCAGTAGGTTACGCTCTACTGTGTGACGTGCTGTTTACTGTCTGCTATCAAGTGTAATCCGTCTCTAGCAGCACAGAACCCGAGATGGATTTAAAGACATGAGGGTGAGTCTCTATACCCCTGCAGGAAGCAGGGCTGAGACTTTGTCCCCCTACAGGAGGCAGGGCTGAGATTTTGTCCCCCTACAGGAAGCAGAGATAAGACTTTGTCTCACTACAGGAAGCAGTAGCGGGTCTATGTCCCCCTACAGGAAGCGGTGCTGAGACTTTGTCCCCTACAGGACGTGGCATTGGGTCATTGTCACCCTACAGGAAGCATTAGCAGGTCTTTGTCTCTCTAGAAGAAGTGGTAGCAGGTCTTTGTCCACTTACAGGTAACTGGGTGGCCTTAGTCCCTCTACAGGGAGCGGGGTGGATCTTTTTCCTGCTACAGGAAGAGGGGGTGGGTCCCTGTCTCCTTATTCAGGGTTGTCAAACTCAAATACACAGAGGGTCAAAATTAAAAGCTTGGACAAAGTTGTGGGCCAACTTTGATATTTATTAACAAAAATGTCTACAATTAGGGAAGTTTTTCCTCATAATCAAATATATAACGGCAAATCTTTTCATATGGAAACAAAGTTAAAGGGGTGTCCCACTAACAAAGTACATTTTAATTAATAGATCTTAGTATATTTTTTAATAATGTATTGTTATGTAATTGCAGTAAAAAGCAATCGCCTAATTTATATAAGTAATAACAAGGGATAAAAAACCTTGAATAATGCAGATATTAAAGTATTATGTCAACAATAGTGCCCCCCAAACACTGTAAGACATCCCACAGTGAATTCCTCCACAGTACCCTCCACATGCAGTGTATGATGACCGTACTGTACCACCCCCAGCAAATCCCATCACAGTCTGATTCCCTAAATCCCTTCACAGTATAATGGCCCAACATAGTGCAGCGCCCCAGAGTCCTGGTCGTTGCAGTACTGTGGCTCCGCCGCTAAGGGGGGCTATGGTACGTTTGATGGCACTGAAGAAGTTCATCTGACCAGGTATCACATACACCAATACATTTCACAGTCGGGCCTCCAGGGGGAGCTAAGGGTACTATTCATTAGGCCACTCCTCACATACTGGTAAAACTGGGGGTCAGGCAGGAAGTTAGAGAGAACGCTGACTGGGTTGGAACCAGGCAACACCTTGTGGCAGAGGGTGTTGCAGGGGAAGATTCGGTAGGGTCCCTGTCAGGGGTGGGATCCTGACAGAGGCCTGGCAAACAGAGAGAAAGCTACGGGACCGCGCCTGCACTTCATAGCGGCGGTGCCCTAAGAAAGGACAAGAAGCGAGATTTATTGTGCTGAGTGAGAAACGAGATCAAAGCAAGAAGGAGAATACCAGTGGGAGTCGTGCTGTAAGATCGAGGCAACATCCTACTGAGGCGTAAACAACCGGCGGCCGGAACGCCGAGGAGGTACAGAGCTCTAAGCCATACTTCAAACCAACGGCAGGACAGTCAGTCACAGGCGGGCTGTCTCACTTAAATCACCTACGCAGACATAGGAGGCAACCTTTGGAGAGGGGCCTCTAGGGTCCCGGAAGAGCTCCGAGCCTACCCGTCATACGGGTGCATCCCAACCATAACACCTGGGAGGGACGGAAGATTAGCAGAAGATCATCTAATCGAGTTGTGAGGGAACACGAGAAACAGACACAACAGTTGTGGGGACTATCCCGTAAGCACAGCAGGGGAGGACCACAACACATAGCGCTAGCAGGTAGGCACAGATTTCCACCTGCAAAGGGAACTCTGGAGGTGCCATCGGACCGGCCGGACTTGCGCAGCCCGGTTAACCGTATTCCAGATTGAGGACCCTGAAGCCTTCAGTAAAGAGGTAAAGAGACTGCAACCTGGTGTCCTCGTTATTGACTGCGACCGGCACTACACTACCACCATCATCCACATCTATTACTGTACGCCCCTCAGCAGGGTCACGGACCGGGTCTAGCCACCGTGACAACCCTAGAGCAGAGACTCAGAGGCCCGGTACCGGGTACCCTTCGGCCCTGCGGCAATGGGGGCGCTACAATAGTCCTCCATGAAGTATAATGGGCACTGCATTGGCTTCCTTTCAGAATAATGGGCCCCACATAGTGCTTCATACAGTATAATGGCCCCACATAGTCCTCCAAACAGTATGAACCCTGCATTGCCTTCCATTCAGTATAATGGTCCCACATAGTGCTCCATACAGTATAATGGGCCCTGCATTGCTTCCATGCAGTATAATAGCTCCATATAGTGCCCCATACAATATAATGGACCCACATAGTGCTCCATACAGTATAATGGGCTCCACATAAAAAAAAACAACTCACCTCTCCTTATTCCCCTGCTACTCCAGTCTCTCCATGGTGCACAGCGGGCATCTTGTAATTACTTAATCGTGTCTGCTGCGCTGAGACATCAGATGCAGAGGGAGAATGATGGCGGAAGAAGCGTCAGCCGAAGGCTCCCTCTTCCATCATTGCTGTTGAATGTATGGGCATCAAAGATGCAATAAAGTTGAAAGTGTGGTGCTAGGCGGTGAGCCGCTTGGCGTTGTAGGCCAAATATACTTTCCCTGTGTGCCAGATTTGGCCTGCAGGCCAGAGTTTGACATGTAGCAGTGGTGGATCTTTATTACCCTACATGAAGCGAGGGCGGGTCTTTGTTACCCTACATGAAGCGAGGGTGGCTCCTTGTTACCCTACATGTAGCATGGGCGGCTCTTTGTTACCCTACATGAAGCTGGGGAAGGGTCTTTGTTAACCTACATGAAGCGAGGGAGGGTCTTTATTACCCTTCATGATTTGGGGGCAGCCTTTGTTACCCTAGATGTATCAGGATGACAATATAAGTAAAAAAAATGGGCTTCCAAAAGTGCTGCCAAAGATGTAGTAAGCGTTTTCTTTTTTATTAAAATTATTATTATTAGGCTACGTGTTACAGAGCCGGTCCAGCTCCTTCATCAAGCTGATACAGACTAAGTACTACATGCCGTCACTTATACTATCCATAATGACATCGCAAGTCCTCACTGAACGGTGTTATCTACATTCATTTAGACATTCAGATGACAGGGTGGATAGTCTGAATATCCAACATGACTCCTGCTCACCAGGCATATGGTATTATTCCAGTAGTTTGTCCAAGCATTTCCTCACTGATCACAGGAAAGATCCCAGATATCTGAAACTCACCCTCTTAGAACAGATCACAACACACACATCCAATAGGTTCCAGACTTTTGGTGAACAGGGAGTCATATTGGATATTTATATCCACCCTGTCACCTGAGGGTCTCAATGAATGTATAGACAACACCGTTCAGTGAGGATTTGCTTGGATACTACTATTGTAAACTGTACAATTTTTAGCCCTTTATACTCTAATTGTTATAGGGACTAATATTTTACTTTGTTTTCATCTGCAAATAATTTTTGAGTGTGTTTTCTGGTGAACCTGGGAATTTTAAATGTTATTAACATTGTATGTACATTTTTAACACGTGAACTAATGAGATTGAAGGCTAGTATAAATGATGGCATGTAGTGCTCAGTCTGTATCAGCCTGATGAAGGATCTGGACCGGCTCCGTCATGCATAGCTTAATACTTTGAATAAAAGAAAACTCTTCCTACATCCTTGTCAGAGCTTTGGAATTTTTACTTACATTTTCATCTTAGTTCTTTCAATCTGGACCTAATGGTGGTGGTCCAGGGGGCACAGCTGCAGATATGGAGGATTCATCATGTTAATCATGCACAACTAATCCAGGTGAGTAGTGGTCACTCATCTTAACCTAATATTATCTGCTGATCCGCACAAGGAGCGCTTTCTATTTGTTTTTTATCCTACATGTATTAGGGGCGGGTCTCAGTTACCCTTTATGATGTGGGGCCAGTTAGATATTACCATTCATGAAGCGGGGCTGGTCTTTGTTACCATTCATGAAGCGGGGCTGGTCTTTGTTACCATTCATGAAGCGGGGCTGGTCTTTGTTACCATTCATGAAGCGGGGCTGGTCTTTGTTACCATTCATGAAGCGGGGCTGGTCTTTGTTACCATTCATGAAGCGGGGCTGGTCTTTGTTACCATTCATGAAGCGGGGCTGGTCTTTGTTGCCGTACAGGAAGCAAGGGGGAATATTTGTTACCCTACTGGAAACTGGGGCGGGTCCTTGCTAATCTACCGGAAGCGGGGGCGGGACTTGGTTTCTTTATAGGAAGTGGAGGTGGGACTTTTGTCTGGAAGGGCGGTCTCCTGTCCATCAAACTGTATACAGGCATAATTGAGAAGCAGACTTTCAGTTCAAGGCAGGCACGTCATTGGACAATGGCAGAAGCAATATATTCTGTGAGGGAGCTAGTATAGTACTGGCAGAATTCTGATGAATTGCCCAATGAAAAAGTGTGCATGGCAAATTACAGACCATGAAAATGTGGAAAGTTCCAGTACATGTTAGTATTCTTTTACTGTGGGGCATGAAGGCAGGCAGATCATGCTCTTCTACAGGTTTGTGTGATAGGACAGGTAGTCTTTTAGAGTTGCGCTAATCTCAGACAAGATTACTAGGTCTATATATAAACCCATAAAACAACACCAGGCTGTGGGTCAGTGACTAATGACAAAAGAGTTGGTATCAGTAATTAACAATATGATAGCGCACAAAATCCACGCCTGAAATAGAGGTAGCGAAACATCAAAACAAATTTTATTGAAATATTAATAATTTTATATAATTTTATACAAGGTTAATGGGCAACAGTTTAAGAACAGCCAGTGTGCATAGATGGTAGCAGATGGTAACAATTATACTGGCAAAGAACACAAAAAATCCAAAAAAATCATGCTGCAGTATCGCACTGCCATATGCTAAAAGGTCACTAGAAAGGTAGTCAGCCATGTATATGAGTAATATTAAAAAAGATAATTGGGCTAAATAGCCTATCAATCAATACTCATCTCACAACAGAGCAGATAACAAAGAGCATACAGTGTAACCCAGGGCAATTAAATATAAGTCTATGCCACTCATGGCGATCTATAGTTACCTTGGGACATGTTGTGAAAGAGTGCAGGCGTGCTGTAGGCAGGAAAGGCCTTGACGCACGTTTCACCGTCGTGGCTTCGTCAGAAGATCTGTATTAGACCAGAGCCATGTGGCATTTCTATCTATTGGAGCATCTGTACATCCTCCCTTCTCATCCCCCTTGGCACTCGGAGGCACCTTTCCATTCTTACACAGCCAGTATTTAGCAGTGTGCTGTCCAATGCACAGGATGTTCTGCCAAGATGAGCGTTCTGCTCATTCACGGGTTAATAGCCCACCGTGTATGACTATTTGCCCATACAGAGTCTTGGTAGTGACCACATCAGAACACCCTACATGATAGCCACCAAATAACCGAGGCATGTGACTAGTCGATGTGAGGATAGCCCTGGCTCTAGGTGTATGGCCAGTTAGAGTCCAATCTGTTCAAAAAGGGCAGATGTAACAGTCACACCTGGGTCAAGGTAATATATCCCTGGTGACTTCTTACAAGTGGCACATGGGAGGAGCCCTCATTATCATGACTTTCCAGAAATGTTACAGGTTACATAGATCAGATAGACTTGTAATGCTACAGCACTTTTCAGTTGCTAACTGGAAATTTAATGGCCGCCTCCTTACCTGACGTGGTCCAACCAGCGAGTTCCCTCCAGATTTGACAACCATTTCTCATTCGGCACTGGTGTGGCGGTATCTGGAAGAAGCATTTTACAATGACTTTGGTGCCTGCTAGAAATGAGAAAAAAAGATTTGCGGAAGCCATTTCTTGTTCTCTTGCAGCGGGCTGTCACTCCTGTGGTCGGCATCTCCTGGCCACCTCTGGCCTCAGCTCCACATTGTTTTTATGTTGCATCGCAGAGAAAGCAACACTGGTCCCCAGGAGGTGTTGGGCTGAGGACACTCACCTAAGTGAAGTCTTGCGGCAACAGAGGACTGGACCAGAGATCAGAAGTGGCTTCTGCAAATCTTTTTGCTTTTCTGTAAAAGTATTTAATGCCTCTCCCTCCAAATGATCATGCTCTTTGTTATTAGTGCTAGCAATGGCCAATATTTTGGCTGCAAGTTCTAGTCCCATATGAAGCTTTTTCATATATTTTGGTCCGTAGGGGGCAGTATGGAACCTAAAGGCGGAAAAAATATGATGGAAACATTTGCACCATATCCATGGTTTGACCCCAATTTTTGCTATTAATGGATTGTGAAAACATGGTTGCTTTGTTCCAAAAACAGCACCACGTCTGTCCATGGATTGAATTTGTTTTTTTGGCTTTACCTAAGGCTGCTTTCACACTGCTTTTCAATCAGGTTTTTGCCATCAGGCACAATCTGGCGAATGAAAAAAGCAGATCTGGCAAAAGTTACCGCCGAATCCGTTTTTTCTCATAGACTTGTATTAACGACGGATTGCGACGGATGACCTCACATTTCATCAGTTTTTCACCGGATCCGTCGAAAATTTGTTTTCCGGTGGCCGGAGAAAACGGACATAGTAACGAAAAAAAGTTTTCGAAAAAACGGACAGCGACGGATCAGCGCCATCCGGCTTTTGTTATAATGGAAGCCTATGGCGCCAGATCCGTCATATGATGGAATCCGCTTTTTTACACTGAGCATGCTCCGATTTTTACATATTCCATTCTGGTCTCTTTCTCTCTCTCTCTCCCCTGAATCCAAAATAGCCGGCAGATCCACATACTCGGATCCGGCGAAAAAACAAATCCGTTGCATCAGTTTTTCACAATTTGCAACGGATCCATTTTTTCCAAAATTCCAAATTCGCCGGATTCTGCCTGACGGCAAAAAAATGATGTGTGGAAGCGGCCAAAATGGAAGGCGCGGAAGCCACGCTATCAGTATGGGGGAAGGAAAGTGATAACTACTGCCGAGTGCATTGCCTTGTCAAAAATGTGGCTGTCCATTCTCCTGGTATCCTGCAGCTTTACCTTCCACATCAGGAGGTGACCGAAACACTGGGATTTCGCCAGCTGCGGAAGTTAGAGATGCTGGCTATCCCCTTGGACATGACAACCAGTTTTCTAAGCAGTTCATGCACACAGGTCCTTGTCGCTTCCTTCCACCACTATACTAAATTATATATACTATACTTTTTCAAGTTTCTGTTAGTTTTTTTGTGCCCTCTCTTTGTGCCCTAAACATTAATGGCGTCTGTGACTCTTTTCTGCGCAGGCGCCCGCCTGCGGTCTGTTATTGCCGGCGTCTGCTGTCATTGTGATACCTGATCACGTGGGGCCCGCGTGTTTCCGGTTTCGGATGGCAGCGGCGCTCTGGCTGGTGGTATCTGTGGGCGGTGCGCCATGTGCTGATGGTGAGTTCCAGTATGGCCACATAAAAAGATGCTGCTGGCACCTATCTGTCACACCCCCTGAGGAAGGAGCTTTGTGGCGCTCCGAAACGCGCGTCGGGGTGGGCTCGGGGTCCCCCACCGTTAGTGCACACAAGGTAATGTTCCGATTAGTATGTACCATCGTAGTAAATGGCTGATCTTCAGTGATTGCATTTTTTCCCTGCACTTGCATTACATATAATATACTACTTATCGGCCTTGTGCAAAGCTACCGGTGTGTGTCTTTTATTGTGATTTCATCCACCTTTTGTGGTTCATATCAGTTAATATGCGGTGTTTGTGCGGTGGGTGATACCTTGGAGCCCTATGTGTACTATTGTTACTGCCATATGTTGTTTCACTAACCTCACTTTCTCCTATGTACCTTTTTCCTCCGTGTTGTTGTTTTTAATATATATTTAATAAAGTCATTTTTTATGGGACCTATTGGCTGTGTTTCTCTGTGGTTTATTAGGATTTCTGTTTTGCAGTTTTCCCTATTATGTCCTAATGTACTATAATTCGTGTGCTCCATGTGTGTAATATGTATGCCACAACTTCATTATTAAATTGTTAGGCCGGATAGACAAAGAGCACAGGTGAAAGTCCCTCCCAAAATAACGATGGTGACATTTGTGACCCATGGGACTGAAAGCGGACTTACTAATCATAAGAGGGATACCAATAGGGAGAGGTTTCACAAGGCTTCTAACCGTGGACACAGATTACTGACGGGGTCTGCAAATTGATTTGCACATCTCCATTTACCATGCGACCTGGGAATGTTTGTAGCACCACTGGTAACATTAGTAATGAGAGGCTGCTGCCTCTAAGTATCCGGCACATGGTGCGGAGCAATATACTGTATGTACTTTAGCTATCTCCCAAAATCTCCATTATTAATATCTGTTTAACCCACAGACAAAATGCAGATCAAGTCTTTTTTTTTAATAGACGCTGATCCCTCAGCAAAGATCTCTTCTGTTCTGGCTTCCTCTGGAGGAATTAAAATGTAATAACTTTCCCCTGACCGATCAATACAGGCTGAAACTTTGTTAGACGATGCTCTCCTCTTAATGTTTTGTTACCGAGAGGTTTCTCGTTAGCCAAGGATTGCATTATGACGTTCAGGTAAACTGGGCCACAGATAAAGCATATGGACGCCTTCACAGACGCTTATTTTTAAAATAACATTTAGACCAAATTACACTCATTTAAGTAAAAAATTGCTTCGCTGGCAGATCTGCAAATGCAAAGCTTAAAGTAGGGCGAGGATCTTACCACTACAACACAAGGCACGGAGCTTGAGGAAGGAAAACTGGATGTCGGCTACAGACGGCAGCTCCTCGCTGGTGTCAATAATCACACACTGCGAATGGCTGCCGAATAACAGGGATCTTATCGTCCTGGAAAACCAAATCAATAATTAGTGACCAGTCAGCGGATTAACTCTTGTACAAAGCCCCGAATTCTGTTACAAAGAAGAAAAAAGCTCCGGTGTATTCAGACCACCGACCTACAACGTTGTGGCTTCACGTATAAAATGACACAGAGGAAAACGAAGACAATGAGAAGTAACCAAAGACCAGGAGACGCGGAGAGTCAAAGAAATCTCAGGACAGGAGGTCATGTAACCAGAGAATGACAGCGTACAGGGAGGATCGCCTTACAGGAGACTCATTGAGTAAAGTGTGATGCGCTCTCTAGTGATCAGCCACAAAATAATTAGCCCTATAAAGAGGGAAGGCCAAAAGTGTGAGTATTTAAAGGGACGTCATTATGTATTAACTCATCTGTGCTCAGGGCGTAGGGTACAAAAGTAAGAGACGTGATATCGTAGCAATTTTCCGAAGTTCCTTTATTACAGCACTGCACTCGCTGTCCTGCTGGTGGAGTTGGAAGTTTTTCCCACCCACAGTACCAATTATCACAGCAAATCATTTACAAAAACTCCAACGCAACAGCATTCCCTCAAACTACCATAATTTCATAATTTGCTCTTTATAATATTTTACCTTTTTATAATGATTTTTTTCTATCAGAAAATTCACATTTTTTCTCATTTAGAAAATATTGAATATGAAACCAGCAACGCATTCGACTCTGAAAATCAGCAGGTAGGCCTCTGTTCTACTTACCTCAAGTCATCTTTATTAGGGTCCGTGTTGGTCTGAATCCCAGCTGATCTCAGTAGGTCACTTCCTCCGGGGTGGTGCCATGACCACCTCTACAACACAAGATCGCACCAGCGTGTTAGACCTGCTGTGGGAGAATCGCTTATTACTGTATATTAGGGCTCGGCCCCTACTCACAGGAATGCGTCTCTGCTGAAAGTGTGCAAATGATTTCTTCAAGTCATTGTCTAGCAGCTTGGAAGGGACCACAAAAAATTTGGAAAGACTGAAAAAGTACAAAAAAAGAAGGAACATTAAGACCCTATTCCAAAACGATGGCACATTCCTGCATCAGACAAAGTCCTGTGGGCCTAATCTGGGAATGTACAAGCTAAAGGCGGCCATACATCCCTAAATACCAACATATACTACATAAATTTTGTGAGTCCCACCCAGGGACGCCCCCAAAATGGCCACTTTTGGGTGTGGTTTTCATCCTTGCTCCTTTTATGGAATGTTGCGGCAAAATCAGAATGGATGGCAAGTACGATCAAATATATGTCTTCTTTTTCTCTCTCTGTGGGAAGAAAGGACTGGGCGTATCGTAATTTGACACGTCCAATCTTTTTCTTTTATCTCTTATCTCGAGGATGATGGATAGATTGTCCTGCCAGTATTGTTGACTTGCATTTATCCTGTCTGGGCACCTTAAACGTGGACGTTGTGGATCTGAAAGAAAAGTTATCTAAGAACAAACAATGCAATAAAAATAATAAAATACTGCGTACTCACCTGCTCGATTCACCAATCTCCAGTAACACCTCCTGGTGTTCCAGGGGCGTACGTTCATGTGAATGCTGCAGCCGATCACTGGTGATGCTAGCTTGCATGGCACGAGACCAGTGAGGCACAGTGACTGGTTCACTTGGCTATATGGTATGTGATGACTAAAGCTGGTAATCTAAGACCCACCAATGAGCACTGGAGCGGCAGGTAATTGATCAGTTGGACTTTCTTGTACTTTCTGCCCATTATTTAGATGTTTCTGGAAACCCCCTTTAAGACTTATATCGTCCTGTGTTGTGCTAAGTAGTGGGTTCTCATTGTTTTCCTTTGGACACCCTTTAAGTACAGTATCTGTCCAGTAAATGGCGGCCTATGGCTATATTTGGCTTTTACACCACGAACCTTCTTGCCTCTGAACTAGTTCACATACCGAGACGTCAGGTGAGCCTGAGATAGCAATTTTTATCTATTAGGCCCAGTTCAGATGGGCATATTTCAGAGTCCGTATGTATAGACCGCAATTTTCTGACTCACCGTTAGTTTCCTGACCTGAACTTACAGCGTCACACACACATATAAGGCTGTAACTTGGGGAGACCCGCTGTGAGTTTGAGAATTTCAGTCTCAGTATGCACCGTGAAATACAGTGACAAGCAAAAGAGTAACAATGTTTTGAACTTTTGACTTTCCAGCTCCATATCTCACCATCCACTTCTGCTTCTAACCTCAGGCTACCAACATTTTTGGACAATCATCTTGGTTATCTCATACATAAATTTGACTTGCAACTATTTAGCGTATGATTAGTTCTACAGGTTCTCATCATGTCCCTGCTGTCAGGACTCTGAACATTTTTTATTACCTTTTTGTGCATTACTGCCCTTTTCCAAGATGGCATCTTTGGTCTCATGTGCACTGTGTCTTCCTGCTATAAAACTCCACCCCAGCCTTCAGTCTGTGCTAGAGTATTCTGCCTTGCATCCAGCTCCTGACCTCTGGTGACTCCCTGGCTATATACCTGCTCCTGTGAACCTGTGGGGTTATCCTGCTACTCTGCTCTGAGTTCCTGCTGCATACACCAGTTCCAGTAAACCTCCTTCATCTGCTGCTCGTGTTTGATTCCATCTGCATTTGCTGGACATGTAAGCTGTTTCTGCTCTGCAAGAACCTGAGACTATTAACCAGACCTCCCTGGTTGAGCTAAGATATTATTTGAACTGCCTTATAAGCATATCTATCTGTGTTGTGGACTAAGCAAGGACTTATTCGTGTCAAGTATCCTCAAGAATAATTGTGCTTCATAGACTTTCTGCGTGATTGCATTTTCCTCTGAAGTTTCCTATAGACTGCTGAGCTGCATTTGATATTTGCACCAAGTGTTGTGGACTTGAGTTTCTCTCTGCACCTGTTTGAATCACCGTGTGATAATATAGACTTTACCACTTATAAAACTGTGTCCTGTAGTTGTCTTGTTCCATGCAAAGAGTCTCCTGAGTTATCCCCTATAATTATTACACCTGCATTGTTACTGTTTTGCTCCTGGTGGTGGAAAAATATTTTTCTGCTTAACCCCTTTCTGACATCGGGCGTAAAAGTATGCTGATGTTGGAGTCCCCCTGTTTGGTGTGGGCTCCGGCGCTGAAGCTGCACCTTTCCGGGCACATGTCAGCTGATGTACACAACTGACATGTGCCCGCAACAGCCACGGGTGGAATCGCGATCCACCCATGACTGTCAACTAGTTAAATGCGCAATGGAAATCCCGCCTTTCCGGGAAGCGCAACAGAAATCCCGCCCATATGTGCCCGTCACGTGATCGCGGGTTACCGATGGGTTGGCATGTATCATCGCCTGTATGCAGTAGAGTCAATCGAATTATGGCAGCTTCAAGTTTCCCATGGAGACTATTAAAGCATGCAAAAAGTTTTTTTAAACTTTTTAAAGTTTTTAAAAAATATTTAAAAAATATAAAAGTTCAAATCACCGCCCTTTCGCGTCATTCAAAATAAAACAATTAAAAAAATATATATCAAACATACACATGTTTGGTATCGCAGCATTCAGAATAGCCAGATCTATCAATATAAAAAAAGAATTAACCCAATTGTTCAACGGCGAGTAGCCATGAAGAAGATTTTCCAAGAAAAGAGAAATGGCATCATCCAGCTCATTGATAATTGACGAAAATTGCCAAACTGCATCATGTGAGTGCCATTGCAGTTGGAAGAATACGAAATGAAGTCCATCCATCCATTCAGAAACCAAAAAAAGGACATCCAGGCAAAATATCAGAGTCAGCAAGTGGGCTCATCTCAAGGTCTATCTGTTCTTGTGTGACAAACACGGCAGTGGAGGTGGCTTGTATGCTTCATGATAATCAGATCACAGATGTCCATGCAAGCATCGTGCAAAGCACATTAAACAAGTCTGGAATAGTGGCCCAAAAAAAGGTGAAGAAGCTTCAACTTCAATATTGTCATAAAAAGCGTCAGTTTGAGTTTGCAAAAAATTTAAAAAAGTGGACAATAGAAGATTGGAAATGGGTGATTTGGAGCAATGAGAGGAAAGTCAATGGACTAGGGTCTGATGGGTGCAAATGGGTCTGGAAGAAACAAGGGAAAAAAGGGCTATCGGATGAAGAAATTGAAGGAACTGTCAGTGGAGGAAGCATGATGATATGGGGTTGTTTCACAGTCAAAGGCATTGGATACTTGACCAGGATCAATGGTGGTCTCAATGCTGAGCTATATATGAGTATCCTTCAAGATGAGTTACTTCATACACTCGAGTACTCTGGGTATGAAAAGGACATCCGTGTTCCGGCAGGACAATGATCTGATGCATTCGTTGAGATTCATTGAGATTGCCAAAAAATGGTTCTGTGACATTGAGCAGAGGTCCTGAATTTTTCCCCAACAGTACTCAGACCTCAACCCTATGGAACACTTGTGGGTAGAGTTGAATAAAAAACTGTATACATACCATAGTGAGACCCTGTTGAAAAAGCTAGAACGCGAAACGCGCGTCCGGGAGTGCCGTGAGAGGTGGGGGCGATCCCTTGATCTTCTCAAATGGGTAAGCATGTGCCGCTGGAATTATGAGATTCTTTGGATATGGCTATACCTGAAGTACTAACTCATTGCACTAAGGATCTATGGGACCTCCTATTAATGTGATATGGGTTCATGCTTATACCATAAGGATGTATTGTTATGTTCCCCCCTCGATCTGGTTTATCGTCATGTCTCCTCCTTATTGTTCTCTGATAAGTGCATAGTGCATACAGCACTTATATGCAGATTTGTGATATTTTTGATATTTTTGTATTGATGTTTGTTACAAACACTTAATAAAATTCTACATATTTTTTTAATGGTGTTGTGGCCGTTTCCACTCCGTTTTCTTGTGTTAAACTCGAGTACTATGGGTATGAAAAGGACATCCGTGTTCCGGCAGGACAATGATCTGATGCATTCGTTGAGATTCATTGATATTGGCAAAAAATGGTTCTGTGACATTGAGCAGAGGTCCTGAATTTTTCCCCAACAGTCCTCAGACCTGGAACACTTGTGGGTAGAGTTGAATAAAAAACTGTATACATACCATAGTGAGTCGTGCAGTATGCACCAACTTTAGGAACGTGTAGAAGAGACCTGGGATCATATTTTGGTCGAGACATGTTTGAATCTGATCGAGAGCATGCCGAGAAGGATTCAGGCAGTGTTGAAAGCCAAAGGTGGATTTACAAAATACTAACAACATAGTAAAATATAACATTTAGATTTTTAGGAGCAAAACAGTAACAATGCAGCGACATGACAAGAATCTGCATAACTAATCATATGCTAAATAGTTGTAAGTCAAAATTATGTATGAGATAGCCAACATGATTTTCTATAAAATGATTGTAGGTTAATTTTCGAAGCAGTAGTGGATGGTGAGATATGGAGTCTGAAAGTCAAAAGTTGAAAACATTGTTACCCTTTTGCTTATCACTGTATGTCTGTAAGAAATTGGCCTAACATGGTGTCTAAAGGTACAGTCACACTAAACGATATCGCTAGCGATCCGTGACGTTGCAGCGTCCTGGATAGCGATATCGTTGAGTTTGACAGGCAGCAGCGATCAGGATCCTGCTGTGATATCGCTGGTCGTTGCTGAAAGTTCAGAACTTTATTTGGTCGTCAGATCGCCGTGTATCGTTGTGTTTGACAGCAAAAGCAACGATACCAGCGATGTTTTACAATGGTAACCAGGGTAAATATCGGGTTGCTAAGCGCAGGGCCGCGCTTAGTAACCCGATGTTTACCCTGGTTACCAGTGTAAAATGTAAAAAAACAAACAGTACATACTCACCTTCGCGTCCCCCGGCGTCCGCTTCCTGCACTGACTTAGCGCCGGCCGTAAAGTGAAAGCACAGCACAGCGGTGACGTCACCGCTCTGCTGTTAGGGCCGGCACTCACAGTCAGTGCAGGAAGCGGACGCCGGGGGACGCGAAGGTGAGTATGTACTGTTTGTTTTTTAACATTTTACACTGGTAACCAGGGTAAACATCGGGTTACTAAGCGCGGCCCTGCGCTTAGCAACCCGATGTTTACCCTGGTTACCCGGGGACCTCGGCATCGTTGATCGCTGGAGAGCTGTCTGTGTGACAGCTCTCCAGCGACCAAATAGCGACGCTGCAGCGATCGGCATCGTTGTCTGTATCGCTGCAGCGTCGCTTAGTGTGAAGGTACCTTAAATCTATTGTTATAGATTGAGATACCATGGCTCCTCTGAGGTGTGTGGAGGAGCAGAGATCCTCATGGGTGGAGCCAGCCGTTCTCCATAGTTACTTCTTCATTTGAAAACCCAAAAAAGGAAGAAGTGGCCGAAGAATCTTAAAAATGAAATGCCTTGTCTGCCTAGTGTATGCATATCAACCAGAACTGACTGTTTAGCCTTGAACCACTATACAGAGAACGTTCTTTAAGCTTGGCCTCGTTGTGGTTTGGTAATTATGGGTTTTGTTTCTGTTAAGTACATTTAGGATCAGACCATAAGAATAACTTGTGCTAGAAAATACTGAACTTCTGCCATATTAGATGATATGTCCCAAAATAAATCAGCAATAGCCAAAAGTATCCCCAACAAAGTCAGATGACAATGAGGTAACGCATCCCGATAAAGTAGAGGATTGTGGGTAAAAAAAATTAACTTAATGGAATTGCACTAGGAACTACTGAACTGGGATTAGGGTATATTTACATGTCTTGGGCCTTGAAGGCACAAAAATATGTCACAGCACTGTTGCAGGAAATCCTGGGGCTAGGGGCTCCCTAGCTATGCCTGCTCCTATGCCTGATTACTTGTGATGGTGAAGACGCCTGGATCATGTGGCTTGCTGAGCTCCTAAATCAGCCCTTATGTGTCCCCTCCCCCACCCAGGGAACTGGCAAGTTGTAGTGTTTAGGAATACACAAACCAAACTAACAAGGGAAGACATACAGGGATAAATGAAAATGCCAGTCATACAAATATGCCCTCACAAACAACAGAGGGGAACACTGGAGGTAAAGGAAGGAAAAAACAAATAGGAGAGGATGGGGATATGCACACCGACAAATCACCAAGCAACAGTCTTCTGAACAACACTCCAAATGCCTCCTCAAATAAACAACACTTCCAACTCCAGAACCAGGCAGTATGAAACTAAAACTGGCAATCCCTGATTGCCAGAGGCCAGTATATATAGCAGAAGGGAATGGCCAATACTGAACATCTGAGAACATCAAAGCAGGAAAGCTCCAGGAGCTCTCAACAGATTAACCCCTGTACTGCTAGCAAAAACCTGCACTTTTTAATATGATGGTGAAGTGCTTTTAATCAGTGCAGGAGTACATGAAATCGGACACTGCGGTCTTCTGATCCCTTTCTTTCGCGGTAAACCCATCACAAAACAAAGGGAAAAAAATATTTTATTCTACTTACTAAACAGTAGGTATTGAAAGCTTCTATTGCTTCCTAGTCACCGTACCTGGTGCAGGTGTCACAGCGCTCATTTATGGGGGTCACTCTCCAGGCAGTCGCTCGCAACCTTTCAATTTCATTCTCCCAGTCTGCAGCTGACTCAAACAGACATGTAGGATAGTCCATGAGAGTTGTAGTTTCCCTCTTATCTGAGAAAGCCAATACACCTAATCAGTAATGCTTTAAGAGTATTATGCTATTGTGTAGCAATTCAGAGTTTCATCATACTCCAGAGCTGCCCTCACTAATCAGCTTGTGGGGTCACAGTGTATACACTATACATTACTTATCCTGTACCGATCTTAAGTTACATCCTGTATTATACTCCAGAGCTGCACTCACTATTCTGCTGGTGCAGTCACTGTGTACATACATTACTGATCCTGTACTAATCCTGAGTTACATCCTGTATTATACTCCAGAGCTGCACTCACTGTTCGGCTGGTGCAGTCACTGTGTACATACATTACATTACTGATCCTGTACTAATCCTGAGTTACATCCTGTATTATACTCCAGAGCTGCAATCACTATTTTGCTGGTGCAGTCACTGTGTACATACATTACATTACTGATCCTGCACTCATCCAGAGTTACATCCTGTATTATACTCCAGAGCTGCACTCACTATTCTGCTGGTGGAGTCACTGTGTACGTACATTACATCACTTTTCATGTACTGATCCTGGGTTACATCCTGCATTATACTCCAGAGCTTATTTATCTGGATTCCTGCTTGCTCTGGGCTCAAGAGTCCACTGGGTGGTCATTTCCATTATTTACAGGACTCCTAAGCCCAGAGCAAACCGAAATTTAGATGAATAAAAATACAAGTTATACTGAATCTTTCCCTGCAAACCTATATATCAATCTACTCAGCTCATCCTGTTCATAACCTGTCCATTCACATAAGACAGCAAGATGTTTATAAAGGCCAACAATTAAAGATAGCATCAATCCTCACCTAGGCTTCTTAACATGGCCTCCTGCTGCACCAGTGAGCTGATAACCTGCTGGTTCTTAGCCATAGTATGGGTCATCTAACAGAATTAAAAAGAAAACGGGTCAGTACTTGAGATGCCATGTTCTCCATAATCACACGTCATCTAATTTTCAGACAAATCAGAGTAGGTTAGATAGGAGGACAGGAAAATGTTTATGTATAGTTATTTATGAGCAAGCACTTGGGTCCTGCAGATTGGGTTGGTTGGTGTCTAATAAAGCGCTGAACGTCCGACTACTGAAGCAACAGAAAACTTAATTTGCGATTAAAACATGCCGCTATGCTTGTGTGCCTCATGGCAGTGTGACCGCTATGCTTGTGTACCTCATGGCAGTGTGACCGCTATGCTTGTGTGTGTGGCGCCCCAGGGTCCTGGTCGCCACAGTGGCATTGCTTTCCTCCCGAGGAGAGTGATGCTACGTTCGGAGGCAAGAAAAGATAACTGTCGCCAGGTACCACAAGCATGCAACATATTCCTACCAGGGGGAGCTTTTGATCCTATTTACTAGGTGACTCCCTATATATATATATATATATATATATATATATCTGGTAGTCTGTATGGAGAGTTAGAAAGTTCCAGACAGCCATCTGAGGAGGATAGAGGGTTCACGGAGCTGTGCATGCCCTAAGATCTGCATCTCCCAGACAGAGACACATAGAAGGCCGAATACATTGCAGTGAGCGTGCAGGAAAGCAAAACACAGGAGAGGATACCAGAAGGGGACCAGCCCCGAGCAGACTGCCTCCTTCTGAGGCGCAGAACACCGGTAGTCGGAATACTGAGGTTGTAAGGACCTCCACGCCTTACATCCGAGACCGGCAGGACAGCTAATTTCACATCACCTGTCTGCACTTACACCCAGGAGGCACGGTGGCACCTCTCAGAGGCCGGGGCATGCTAGAGTCCCTATAAACAGCCTCAAGGCACCAGTCATACAGGATTTGTTCTATCCGACTACGGGGGACGGAGAGAGACACCACATCTGTGAGGACCTTATTTGAAGCTTATGCAGTAAGGGACTACACCACTACAGCACAAGGGAAGGCTATTGATTTCCACCTGACAAGGGGACTCTGGACTTGCCTCCAAACCGGCCGGACTCTACCTGCCCTGTGATCTGGTGCCCTGGACTGTGGCTGCTGAAACCAACAGTAAACAAGGTAAAGAGACTGCAAACCTGTGTCCTCGTTCTTCACTGCACCTTTCATCATACTACCATCTACATACTGGGAAGCCCTGGGGATATACTTCACCTGTGGGAAGGTATACCATCTAGCTGCCATAACATCACCCCAACGGACCCCTTAAAGCAGCGTCGGTCACCCTGACCGAATACCACAGGTGACGTCACGAACATAAACTTTATCCCTTTAAAGACCTTTCCCTTTTACATGGGCACCAAGGCCACGGACCGGGTTGCAACCACCGTGACAGCCCCCTGTGAAACAGCTGGATCCGGTACCGAGTACCCCTAGCCCGTGGGGCAACTCATCTGCCTCATAGAAATGTGACCGCTATGCTTGTGTGCCTCATAGAAATGTGACCACTATGCTTGTGTTCTTCACAGAAATGTGACCGCTATGCTTGTGTGCTTCATGGAAGTGTGACCGCTATGCTTGTGTACCTCACGGCAGTGTGACCGCTATGCTTGTGTGCCTCATGGCAGTATGACCGCTATGCTTGTGTGCCTCATGGCAGTATGACCGCTATGCTTGTGTGCCTCATAGAAGGGTGACCGCTATGCTTGTGGGCCTCATGGCAGCGTGACAGCTATGCTTGTGTGCCTCAAGGCAGCGTGACAGCTATGCTTGTGTGCCTCATGGCAGTGTGACCGCTATGCTTGTGTACCTCATGGCAGCATGACAGCTATGCTTGTGTACCTCATGGCAGTATGACCGATTGTGACCCCTATGCTTGTGTGCCTCATGGCAGCGTGACAGCTATGCTTGTGTACCTCATGGCAGTGTGACAGCTATGCTTTGTGTGCTTCATAGAAGTGAGACCGCTATGCTTGTGTGCCTCATGGCAGCGTGACCGCTATGCTTGTGTGCTTCATAGAAGTGTGACCACTATGCTTGTGTGCCTCATAGAAGGGTGACCGCTATGCTTGTGTGCTTCATGGCAGCGTGACAGCTATGCTTGTGTGCCTCAAGGCAGCGTGACAGCTATGCTTGTGTAACTCATGGCAGTATGACCGATTGTGACCCCTATGCTTGTGTGCCTGAATGGCAGCGTGACAGCTATGCTTGTGTACCTCATGGCAGTGTGACCGCTATGCTTTGTGTGCTTCATAGAAGTGAGACCGCTATGCTTGTGTGCCTCATGGCAGCGTGACCGCTATGCTTGTGTGCTTCATAGAAGTGTGACCACTATGCTTGTGTGCCTCATGGCAGCGTGACAGCTATGCTTGTGTACCTCATGGCAGTGTGACCGCTATGCTTTGTGTGCTTCATAGAAGTGAGACCGCTATGCTTGTGTGCCTCATGGCAGCGTGACCGCTATGCTTGTGTGCTTCATAGAAGTGTGACCACTATGCTTGTGTGCCTCATGGCAGCGTGACAGCTATGCTTGTGTACCTCATGGCAGTGTGACCGCTATGCTTTGTGTGCTTCATAGAAGTGTGACCACTATGCTTGTGTGCCTCATGGCAGCGTGACAGCTATGCTTGTGTACCTCATGGCAGTGTGACCGCTATGCTTGTGTGCCTCATAGAAGTGTGACCGCTATGCTTGTGTGCCTCATAGAAGTGTGACCGCTATGCTTTGTGTGCTTCATAGAAGTGTGACCACTATGCTTGTGTACCTCATGGCAGTGTGACAGCTATGCTTGTGTACCTCATGGTAGTGTGACCGCTATGCTTGTGTACCTCATGGCAGTGTGACTGCTATGCTTTGTGTGCTTCATAGAAGTGTGATCACTATGCTTGTATACCTCATGGCAGTGTGACAGCTATGCTTGTGTACCTCATGGCAGTGTGACCGCTATGCTTGTGTGCCTGACGGCAGCGTGACAGCTACAGTTGTGGCCAAAAGTATTGACACCCCTGCAATTCTGTCAGATAATACTCAGTTGCTTCCTGAAAATGATTGCAATCACAAATTCTTTGGTATTATTATCTTCACTTAATTTGTCTTAAATAAAAAAACACAAAAGAGAATGAAGCAAAAAGCAAAACATTGATCATTTCACACAAAACCCCAAAAATGGGCCAGACAAAAGTATTGGCACCCTCTTGGTGCAATACTTGGTTGCACAACCTTTAGCCAAAATAACTGCGACCAACTGCTTCCGGTAACCATCAATGAGTTTCTTACAATGCTCTGCTGGAATTTTAGACCATTCTTCCTTGGCAAACTGCTCCAGGTCCCTGATATTTGAAGGGTGCCTTCTCCAAACTGCCATTTTTAGATCTCTCCACAGGTGTTCTATGGGATTCAGGTCTGGACTCATTGCTGGCCACCTTAGAAGTCTCCAGTGCTTTCTCTCAAACCATTTTCTAGAGCTTTTTGAAGTGTGTTGTGGGTCATTGTCCTGCTGGAAGACCCATGACCTCTGAGGGAGACCCAGCTTTCTCACACTGGGCCCTACATTATGCTGCAAAATTTGTTGGTAGTCATCAGACTTCATAATGCCATGCACACGGTCAAGCAGTCCAGTGCCAGAGGCAGCAAAGAAACCCCAAAACATCAGGGAACCTCCGCCATGTTTGACTGTAGGGACCGTGTTCTTTTCTTTGAATGCCTCTTTTTTTTCTCCTATAAACTCTATGTTGATGCCTTTGCCCAAAAAGCTCTACTTTTGTCTCATCTGACCAGAGAACATTCTTCCAAAACGTTTTAGGCTTTTTCAGGTAAGTTTTGGCAAACTCCAGCCTGGCTTTTTTATGTCTCGGGGTAAGAAGTGGGGTCTTCCTGGGTCTTCAACCATACAGTCCCTTTTCATTCAGACGCCGACGGATGGTACAGGTTGACACTGTTGTACCCTCGGACTGTAGGGCAGCTTGAACGTGTTTGGATGTTAGTCGAGGTTCTTTATCCAACATCCGCACAATCTTGCGTTGAAATCTCTTGTCAATTTTTCTTTTCCGTCCACATCTAGGAAGGTTAGCCACAGTGCCATGGGCTTTAAACTTCTTGATGACACAGGAACATTCAGGTCTTTTGAGATGGACTTGTAGTCTTGAGATTGCTCATGCTTCCTCACAATTTGGTTTCTCAAGTCCTCAGACAGTTCTTTGGTCTTCTTTCTTTTCTCCATGCTCAATGTGGTACACACAAGGACACAGGACAGAGGTTGAGTCAACTTTAATCCATGTCAACTGGCTGCAAGTGTGATTTAGTTATTGCCAACACCTGTTAGGTGCCACAGGTAAGTTACAGGTGCTGTTAATTATACAAATTAGAGATGCATCACATGATTTTTCAAACAGTGCCAATACTTTTGTCCACCCCCTTTTTTATGTTTGGTGTGGAATTATATCCAATTTGGCTTTAGGACAATTCTTTTTGTGTTTTTTCATTTAAGCCAAATTAAATGAAGATAATAATACCAAAGAATTTGTGTTTGCAATCATTTTCAGGAAGAAACTGAGTATTATCTGACAGAATTGCAGTGGTGTCAATACTTTTGGCCACAACTGTATGCTTGTGTACCTCATGGCAGTGTGACCGCTATGCTTGTGTGCCTGATGGCAGCGTGACAGCTATGCTTGTGTACCTCATGGCAGAGCGGCCGCTATGCTTGTGTACCTCATGGCAGAGCGACCGCTATGCTTGTGTACCTCATGGCAGCGTGACCACTATGCTTGTGTACCTCATGGCAGCGTGACTGCTATGATTGTGTACCTCATGGCAGCGTGACAGCTATGCTTGTGTACCTCATCGCAGCGTGACAGCTATGCTTGTGTACCTCATGGCAGTGTGACCGCTATGCTTGTGTGCCTCATGGCAGTGTGAAAGCTATGCTTGTGTACCTCATGGCAGTGTGAGAGCTATGCTTGTGTGCCTCATGGCATCGTGACAGTTATGCTTGTGTACCTCATGGCAGTGTGACCGCTATGCTTTGTGTGCTTCATTGAAGTGTGACCACTATGCTTGTGTACCTCATGGCAGTGTGACCGCTATGTTTGTGTACCTCATGGCAGTGTGACAGCTATGTTTGTGTACCTCATGGCAGCGTGACAGCTATGCTTGTGTGCCTCATGGCAGCGTGACCGCTATGCTTGAGTACCCCATGGCAGCGTGACCGCTATGCTTGTGTACCTCATGGCAGTGTGACCTCTATGCTTGTGTACCTCATGGCAGCGTGACAGCTATGCTTGTGTACCTCATGGCAGCGTGACAGCTATGCTTGTGTACCTCATGGCAACGTGACAGCTATGCTTGTGTACCTCATGGCAGAGCGGCCGCTATGCTTGTGTACCTCATGGCAGAGCGACCGCTATGTTGTGTACCTCATGGCAGCATGACCACTATGCTTGTGTACCTCATGGCAGCGTGACAGCTATGATTGTGTACCTCATGGCAGCGTGACAGCTATGCTTGTGTACCTCATCGCAGCGTGACAGCTATGCTTGTGTACCTCATGGCAGCGTGACCGCTATGCTTGTGTACCTCATGGCAGTGTGACCGCTATGCTTGTGTACCTCATGGCAGCGTGACCGCTATGCTTTGCATGCTTCATAGAAGTGTGACCACTATGCTTGTGTACCTCATGGCAGCGTGACTGCTATGCTTGTGTACCTCATGGCAGCGTGACCGCTATGCTTGTGTACCTCATGGCAGTGTGACCGCTATGCTTGTGTACCTCATGGCAGCGTGACCGCTATGCTTTGCATGCTTCATAGAAGTGTGACCACTATGCTTGTGTACCTCATGGCAGCGTGACTGCTATGCTTGTGTACCTCATGGCAGCGTGACCGCTATGCTTGTGTACCTCATGGCAGTGTGACCGCTATGCTTGTGTACCTCATGGCAGTGTGACCGCTATGCTTGTGTACCTCATGGCAGCGTGACCGCTATGCTTTGCATGCTTCATAGAAGTGTGACCACTATGCTTGTGTGCCTCATGGCAGCGTGACAGCTATGCTTGTGTACCTCATGGCAGTGTGACAGCCATGCTTGTGTACCTCATGGCAGTGTGACAGCTATGCTTGTGTACCTCATGGCAGTGCGACCGCTATGCTTGTGTGCCTCATGGCAGCGTGACAGCTATGCTTGAGTCCTCATCGTAATGTTACTGCTATGCTTGTATGCCTCATAGGTTTTCAAAGAAAATAAAAAACACAATACAAGCATCCACAAAACGTTCCTGGAAAATCTAAAAACAGAATAGACAAGGTTCCGCTTTTTCCTACCTATAACAGGAGAGACACCAATGGACTTGTCCCTTCAATAAAGATGTCCACAATGGTAGTCATCAATTAAGAGCGGTCCACTTACACTAAAAGCTTCAGTTTTCAAGCCATTGTCACTGAAGTGAAAGTGCATCAGCCGAAACCCTCTGCAGTAGATCAGTAACTCTTCAGGGACAAACTTCAGGCTCAATGACGGGGTGACAACTTTAACTTTACTCTGATTGGTCACTAGAAAAATATAGATCGAAAAAATAAGTCAATGCACAGGGTCCATGCACAAGCTTGACTTGGGCCCTGGTGGGTCAAAATGCTTCTGCCTTTACTAGCTCTCATGTACTAGCATAGCTTCACTACTGGAATGATTTTCCCTTTTACATGTACTAGCACAGCTTCATTACTGGAATGATTTCCTCTTCAGACCATCTCGGTGAGTTTGTCTCTTAGAGAACTCCTCAGCACTGCTGCATCTTCCTGCTGTTTCCACCTGGCTATAGTGGGCACAGCCAGTGTCTGCAGGAATTTAACCCTGCTCTGTCCTGCAAAGATTAGGTTCCCTGGCCTAGCTCCTGTGAGCAGGGTATCTTTAAGCAGCCCCTCTAACCACTCCTTCCCTGAATGTTGTTTCTTGGTTCCTAATTAGTTTGTCTGCTAGTGTTCTGCACTTGTTTGTATTGTTACTCCCATTTTCGCCCTGGCTTGTTTATCACTACGTCATCACAGGTCATTCTCACAATGCATTACTGGGAACGGGAGCATCGCAAGCATCGGGAAGGCTGCTGTGGATGCCGGAAGGTAAGAATATCAAGATTTTTTATTTTTTTAATTATTTTTAACATTATATCTTTAAAAAGAGATAGAAAGAGACCGAGAGAGAATTTCCCTGACTGGAAATTCTTCCGGGCATGCTCAGATTCAAAAGATGGCATCCGTCGCTGGATTCCTGCTTTTGACATCCTGCGCCCATAGGCTTCCATTATAGCCAATGACCGACGGTGCAGGATCCGTCGCTGAGCGATTTTCCGACGTACAGAAAAAACGTTCCTCTGTGAGTTGTCTCCGTCCGACGGACAGCGATTTTACGACGGATCCAGTGCACGACGGATGAAACGGAAGGCCATCCGTCACAATCCATCGCTAAAACAAGTCTATGGTAAAAAACGGATCCTGCAGAAACATTTGCTGGATCCGTTTTTTTTCACAAAACGACTCATTGTGACGAAAAAAGAAAGACGGAAGTGTGAAAGAGGCTACTGGTACTTGCCAGGCCCAAAGTCTTCGTTCTGATAGGTGTACTGTAGTATTTCACATACAGGTGCTTCCCATTAAATTAGAATATCATCAAAAAAGTTAATTTATTTCAGATCTTCAATACAAAAAGTGAAACTCATATAATAACCAGTTATTGCAAACAGAGTGATCTATTTCAAGCCAGCTTCTTTAGCAATGACCTTTTGTGGCTTACCCTCCTTGTGGAGTATGTCAGTGACTGCCTTGTGGACATTTGTCAAGTCAGCAGTCTTCCCCATGATTGTGGAGCTAGTGAAAGAGACTAAAGGACCTTTTTAAAGCCTTAGGAAGCCTTTGCAGGTGTTTTTTGTTAATCTAATTTACTGAGTTAATGACTTTTGGGTTTAATTATTGGCTGTAAGCCATAATCATCAACATTAACAGAAATAAACACGTGAAATCGATCACCCTGTTTATAATGACTCTATATGATATATGAGTTTCACTTTTTGTACTGAAGAACTGAAATAAATTAACTTTTTGATGATATTCTAATTTAGTGAGAAGCACCTGTAAAATGTAGCTTAAAAGCTTGGCTGGAAACAGAGTCTAGTTGATGACTCCTTTGAAGAAGAGTCTAGTTGATGACTGCTTCCTTTCTTACCGTCCATCCTGCTTTGATTGACAGTTTCCAACTATACCCAAACAGGTATATACCTGTCAATCAGGCCCCACTGGGTGGGATGAAGGTGTGAAAACCTGCTCTCCCTGTGTCAGGCTTACTTGTGTAATATGTAGCTTTCCGTAATGAGTGAGCCAGTCTAGATTTGATACATGATTGGACAGGTGCCCTTTAATTGTCTTTCCATCCTGTACTACCCAACCTCCAGGAGCTGCTACTAAAGCCTTCTTTTATTTTTTTTTCTCTATGAAAGTGGCTGAAATCTGCAGCAAAATCCATAAACACAATATCATATGTTCATCTCCCTTTATTTTTCTGCCGGCGTCCATTAATCTAATCTTTCGGTCTCAGCAGAATTACCTGCTAATTCAGAATCTCAGAGGACTCCTTTGATCTCTCCGGTGTAAATCTGGATAATACAGGCATTCAGCAGCGAGGAATGATTTACTGCAAGAGTAACATGTCAGCTCTCACCTGCCAAAATCCTGTCAGCACAGGGTAGAGAGATATCATTGTCGCTGTCAAATATCACCTCCTGGGAGGAATCCTGTCACAGAACAAACACGTTTTGTTAACTGTTTCACATCATAGGAACACAACAAAGTGAGGCATCTGGAGTTTAAAAAAAACAAGGATGTTAAAGCACAACTTCGCCCAGGGCTCTTTTCCCCTGAATCATTCAGTTGTTCCTACAATGGCCTAGAAAGCCGAGATTTGAATTGAAATAGTTTTTTTCCAAAGTGTTCCTCCAATGTGTAGTTACTACCGTTACATATTTGTTGAGGCGCCCTGGTATACTCGTTTTCCCCTCTGGGAACTTGCATATTGTTTTCAGTGAAGGTGATACAAATCACAACAAATAGAACTTTAGGTAGGCACCATAACAGCAACTGTGTATAAAGCAACATGTATGTATACTGAGCACCTCTGTCCTCCTATGTGTACATACTGTGACCCTCCCTGCTTCTGTGTATATATTCTGTGCCCTCTTTCTTTTTTTCTATGTGTATGTACAGTGCCCTACTTTGTGTGTGCGTATTGTGCCCTCTTCTTCTCTAATCTGTGTATGTGCTGTGCCCCCTTCTCTTCTGTGTGTATATAATGTGCCCTCTTCTTCTCTTCTGTGTGTATATACTATGTCTTCGTCTCTTCTTTATGAATGTACTGTGTACTCTTCTCTTCTGTGTGTATATTGCACCCTCTTCTTCTCTTCTTTGTGTGTACAGTGTCCTCTTCTCTTCTTCTCTTTATTAATGTACTGTGCCCTCTTCTTCTGTTTTGTGTGTGTACTGTGCTCTTTTCTCTTTTGTATGTTTATACTGTGCCCTTTTGTCTCTTATGAATGTACTGCGCCCTCCTCTTCTGTTCTGCATATGAACTGTGCCCTCTCTTCTTCTGTGTGTGTACAGTGCCCTCTTCTCTTCTGTGGGCATATACTGTGCTCTTTTCTCCTCCTCTTTATGAATGTACTGTGCCATCTTCTTCTGTTTTGTGTGTGTACTATGCTCTGTTCTCTTTAGTGTGTTTATACTGTGCCCTTTTGTCTCTTTTATGAATGTACTGCGCCTTCCTCTTCTGTTCTGCATATCTACTGTGCCCTATTCTCTTTTGTGTAAAAATACTATGCCCTTTTCTTCTCTCCTTTATAAATGTACTTTGCCCTCTTCTTTTGTTCAGCATGTATACGGAGCTCTCTTGTGCAGTGTGTAATGTGCCCTCTTCTTCTGTTCTGCATGTGTACTGTGCCCTTCTTTTGTGTGTGTGTACTGTGCCCTCTTCTCTTTTGTGTAACTATTCTGTGCCCTTTTGTTCTCTCCTTTATGAATTTACTGTGACTTCTTCTTCTGTTCTGCATATGCACTGGGTCCTCTTCTTCTGCTGTGCATGCGAATTGTGCCCTCTTCTCTTTTGTTTATATGTGTTTTTTTCTTCTTTTTTTCTTCTCTCCTATATGAATGTACTGTGCCTTCTTCTTCTCTTCTGTTTTTGTATGTACTGTACCCTCTTCCTCCCTTCTGTGTACATATGTAATGGGGCCTCTTCTATGCATGCATGTAAAGTGTTCACTTCTATGTGTATGTACTGTGCCCTCCTCTCTTTTGTGTATATATGTATTTTTCTTCTCTCCTTTATGAATTTCCGATGCCTTCTTCTTCTCTGTTTTTGTATGTACTGTGCCCCCTTCTATGCATGTATGTACTGTGCTTTCCTCTCTTGTGTGTGTGTGGTGTGCCCTCTTCACTTCTCTTTTGTGTGAGTAATGGGACATCTTCTCTTCTGTGTGTTTATGTACTTTGCCCTCTTCTTCTATGTGTGCATTTACTATGCTCTCATCTTCTCTTCTGTGTGTATGTACTGTGCTTTCGTCTTCATTTGTATGTATCTACTGTGGAAAAACTCCTGCTTCTTGTATCGGAGAGTGAGACAGCAAAATCCGCAGCGTGTGCACATAGCCTAATTCTTCTGTTTTATGACTGTTGTAGCCACTGGTATATTTGAATGCATTTTTTAGTCTTATAAAAACAAAACAAAAACTGATGAAAAATTGTGTGTGACAGTAGGCGAAGGTGTTAGCATACACCAAGCTGCAAGGTGAGGGATATATTTCTGCCATTACCTGAGTGGAGCTGAAACAATCTGGTCGGAAAGCGATCCGGTAGCTGGTACAATACAGGGTTCCAAAAACATCATGGTAGCCATCTTTGAAATGCAATCGTTTTCTAACCCTTAAGGATTTCTCATGTACCTGTTCACCTGTGAGACACAAATCGATTGGTTTATTTATTATCTCACATGGGGTCAGAACATGAGGTCGGCGTACCCAAATTGATCGCCACCACTCCTTTTTTCAGACATGACTATAGAGCGAGTGCACACGCTCACATACCAGGCCGCACCCCTATAAAACGTAAACTCTGGATATATTACATAGCGTGCCGATAATGGTCACCTTAGAACAGGCTGAATGTATTTAGGCAGAAAATCCGCGGTGTCGCGTGCTTTGCTGTTGTGGTTTGCGTGAAGACTTAACACTATCAGCGCAAGGTATTTCCTCTTTAACCTTTGCACAGTAATGCTTGTGAAGACATTATAAAAAACATGCTATACGACAAGTGGGAGGAGAGCTTATTTCCATACAGTGACATTAAAGTGACAGACACCCTCACCAAGTGCTACTGTGGTTCTCCCAGTGCCGCTGCCACTTTTTTCTAATCAGTGGTCACAAAGAAGGAGGTCATCAGAATAACCAGATCACTAGCTAATGAGTTCTAATATGATCGGTAGCCCTAGAGATCAGGGGACCAACCTCTAGAATGACAGGGGAGGCCACATCCACATCCAGGCAAGGGATGATTGGAAAGCTGACCACATACATGCAAGGCAGTCTCCAATCACTTCTATGAAAGTTGTCTCTATACAGTGGGGGAAATAAGTATTTGATCCCTAGCTGAATTTGTAAGTTTGCTCACTAACAAAGACATGAACAGTCTATAATTTATTTTAACATTGAGAGATAGAATATCAAAAATAAAATCCAGAAAATCACATTGTATAAATTATGTAAATGTATTTGCCTTTTGCAGTGAAAAATAAGTATTTGATCCCTCTGGCAAACAAGACTTAATACTTGGTGGCAAAACCCTTGTTGGCAAGCACAGCAGTCAGACGTATTTTGTAGTTGATGATGAGGTTTGCACACATGTCAGGAGTAATTTTGGTCCACTCCTCTTTGCAGATCATCTCTAAATTATTAAGATTTTGAGGTTGTCTCTTGGCAACTCAGAGCTTCAACTCCCTCCATAAGTTTTCTATGGGATTAAGGTCTGGAGACTGGCTAGGCCACTCCATGACCTTAATGTGCTTCTTCTTGAGCCACTCCTTTGTTGCCTTAGCTGTATGTTTTGGGTCATTGTCTTGCTGGAAGACCCAGCCATGACCCATTTTTAATGTCCTGGCGGAGGGAAGGAGGTTGTCACTCAGGATTTTACGGGAAACATGGCTCTATCCATTCTCCCACTGATGCTGTAAAGTAGTCCTGTGCGCTTAGCAGAGAAACACCCCCGAAAGACAATGTTTCCACCTCCATGCTTGACAGTGGGGATGGTATTCTTTGGGCCATTGGCAGCATTTCTCTTCCTCCAAACACGGCGAGTTGAGCTCATGCCAAAGAACCCAATTTTTGTCTCATCTGACCACAGCTCCTTCTCCCAATCACTCACAGAATCATCCAGGTGTTCATTGGCAAACTTCAGACAGGCCTGCACATGTGCCTTCTTGAGCAGGGGGATCTTACGGGCACTGTAGGATTTTAAAACTTTACAGCGCAATGTGTTACCAATGGTTTTCTTGGTGACTGTGGTCCCAGCTGCCTTGAGATCATTAACAAGTTCCCCCTTGTACTTTTCGGCTGATCTCTCACCTTCCTCATGATCAAGGATACCCCACAAGGTGAAATTTTGTATGGTGCCCCAGATCGATGTCGATTGACAGTCATTTTGTATTTTTTCCATTTTCTTACTATTGCACCAGCAGTTGTCTCCTTCTCACCTAGCGACATACTTATAGTTCTGTAGCCCATTCCAGCTTTGTGCAGGTCTATGATCTGATCCCCGACATCCTTATAAAGCTCTTTGGTCTTGACCATGTTGTATAGGTTAGAGTCTGACTGATTAATTGGTCTGTGGATAGGAGACTTTCATAAAGGTGACTATGTAAGACAGCTGTCTTTAATGCAGGTCACGAGTTGATTTGGAGTGTCTAACCGGGTCTGTAGGAGCCAGAACTCTTAATGGTTGGTAGGGGATAAAATACTTATTTCTCACTGCAAAATGCAAATAAATTTATATAAATTATACAATGTGATTTTCTGGATTTTATTTTTGATATTCTATATCTCAATGTTAAAATTAACCTACCCTTACAATTATAGACTGTTCATGTCTTTGTCAGTGGCAAACTTACAAAATCAGCAAGGGATCAAATACTTATTTCCCCCACTGTAGATATGAATGATGTAGATGTGAATGGAGAAAGTCAAGTATATGTGTGTCCACCTACAACAAGGGAGCCCCGTGGGAATATTATTCGGGTAAGAGTCTGTGAGGCCATTTTTCTCACTGGAGTGCTATAACCTATTCGTTTTCAACATCGGTAGTGATCCAAGATCACTATCTTACTTGTTCTCGATGGGGCGATTCTCAGTGTCATGTATGTCTGTCACAAAAAAAACAGCTCTGAACAACTAAAATGAGCCCTAATGTGAGGAGGACAAGTCTTCAGACTCTGTATTAGAAATAAGACATTTCCCGTTTACTGAAAGAAAGCCGAGATCTTGGAAATTGTGAGCAACTGAATACCCAGTCGAACTTATAGAGGACCAGTCACTTACCATAATTGTTTCTTACACTGTGTAAATGTCGCTGACTGTCCTCCTGGAAGCGGAGATGTCCTTCTTTTATTCCTGCTCCTCTCTGTTCCTGAGTTATGGCCTCCTTTTCCCTGTATGTAAATCTAGTTTTAATATCCAAGGAGGCGTGGCCCTTAATTCTTTTTTGTGGGCGTGTTCCTGAGAATCACACACATTTGGCTAAGGACTACATTTCTGTCCAGGGAAGAGGGGGCCATATCTCAGGAATGGAGAGGCGCAGGAACAAATGAAAAAAATCCCCGGATTCAGGAGAACAGTGACTTTTACACAAGGTAAATAAATTACATCTTTATGACAAGTGACAGGTCCCTATAAAACTTCTTTACAAAGAACTAGAGTTTCCCATGCTGAAGAAAAGCAGATCAGGCAGAAAGGCCCAACAGAGAAACCACTCCCCGGAGAGATATGGCCTTAATTATAAAGTGGGGGTGGAGTGGGGCTGCGACAATAAAAATACAAAATTAGAAAATAAGCTTTAGTGGATCCACATGTCTGAAGTCTGCAGACACAGCAAGAAGGAGGCGGCGGGCTGGACAGGAAGTTTACGTTTGTGGCTTTGTATGCCGGCTACTGTTGTCATGGTAACAGGCAGGCGTGCTGCACCCTCGCGCACATACACGCTTCCTCACCTGGCAGGCATTTCAGACCCACACCGCGCTGGTTTACGTTTGGAGAACTTGATGAGCTTGTGACCTGGAGAGATGAAAATAAAATGCATCAAGGGATGTCACTATATATATATATATATATTCGGCGTATGTCCGAAGTGACAATATACTTGTACATAATTCTCTAGTGTTTAGGCTTAGATATCGATGGCCTATCTATGGATAAATCATAATTGGATCGGTGATTATCTGTCAACTCTTAGCAGGTCCACCGGTTCATAGTGTCCTGCCTCTCCGGCCCAGCAGGACGGTCCTGAATTTGGCACGCTGTCCCGGGGTGGTTGGCGCTATGTCTCGCTTTTATCTAGTTTTTTTTTATCCTACTCCTTTAAGCAGTGTAACTTGTAAAATAGAAGTTCCCTTTAAACATAGTGGCAGAGGCTACTTTCTCTTGACTAATGTTTCAGTCATCCTCCTGGTATTGTAATCTCGGCCTCCGCTGCAGAACGTAGCTGGACAGCATGTGTACAAGTTGTCTCCAAATCTGCAGGGTATGACTCACTCGCCTTCATATTCTGGAAACGAAAAGTGTTTTCTGTTCTGTAAATGATGTTCCCGGGTCCGGCTGGAATGTGAAACCTCCCATTGTGGGATCCCAGAAATCCAAATGTAAAAATAAAAATGACGGAAATGCGGGCTAGCGGTCTCCTGCTCACCACCTGCTTCAGCCCTCGTGGCAAATATCATGGAATATGGAATATGAGGCACTCGCTGTTCCATCCACGGCCCTCCTTTTCGGCATCACTTACAATCAGCTCTTCCATATTTACATTTACAGACTGGTTCATACATCCAGCACTTTTGTCCCATTCACCGGGGGCACAACCTGCTGCCTCCGTGTCCATGTGGCTAGCGGTGCCCCCTGGCATCTAGTCATACATGCTTGTCTATATCTCCTGAGAGATGAGGAGAGGTTTCCGGGAGCAGATACGGGCAACTACTAAGGGTCCACTCTTCATATATCATTAGAATAAGGGTCTGGGTCTCCTAACCCCTTGTGAACGGGCCTTTGTGCCAACAGGCATATGGGGGGTACAGTATGGATCTTGGTTGATTGCCCATGGGACCAGCTGACAATATAATGTCCAGAATATTAACTGACAATGGATATTGGGGGGGGAGGGGGGAAGCAGGCTTGCACATGCTGAGTTTCAGCATGTCTGACCTTTGTTAGGAGAAGAGATGATGCCAAAGGTATCTGGCAGAGGCTTTTTGTCTCTCCCCTGTGAGAATACATGCACATTCAGATGAGCCGAGCGTGCATTTGTTCACACACAAATATAAAACGATAAACTGCCTTCAGCTTGGGGAAATTCTGATCAGATCTACCATATTGCTTTTTGTTCCCGGTTCTGAGGATTTTATAGGCCTTTGCTTTGGTGCCGTTTTATGTTCTCAGACATCTCGGCTACAGAATAGACGCAGACAATTACGAGCTTTGTCAATAGAACAAGCAGCATCTTGTTCGCTCACAAACCCGGTACAGTTTTCTTTAGAAGTTTCTGGGTCGGCAAAGTTACTTCCTCCAATAATTCCACTTCTATTATTAGTCCGCAGCTGAATAATGAGTTTTGACAATCATTGCAGCAGGCGACATATTTCATACAGCCTTTGTAAGCCACAACAGTACAGTTCTTAAAGTGGCATTAGACAAGGGGGCAAATGGTCGCTCCACAACTTCCACGTGAAGATTCACTCTGGGTCTTAATACAACTCCCTGCTGTATTGGCATTGACAGAACTGGGAATCTAGTTTTTGGCACTAGTGTCTGGGTTGGCCATAGTTTTTATTTGGCTCTATTTAAAGGGTTAATTCTCATCTTCATAAAAAGGGTATTGTTGGATTGGGCTGGAAAATACAAGCACTTTTGCAATTTACTGCATATTAAAATTGTCCACCGTTCATCAGATATTTACACTTTTCTTTTGTTTAAAGCTGGTTGTCTAAGAGACCGACCACCGCTGCTGTCTGGCTTGTAAGCATCGGGATTAGGAGATAACAGGGGGCTCCAGAGATCCTGGCCAGCTTCAAAATACTGCTTACAATCTGAATAGAAAAGAGCTTACAAGCACTGCACATGTTCTACTGTCTAGCAGCAGTGGTCGGTCTCAAAGGCAACCATCTGTAAACCAAAGAAAAATGTTAGTATCTCAAGAACAGCTGCAAATTTTAATAAGCAGTACATTGCAAAATTGCTTGTAGTTCCATGCACTATCCGACAATATCCTTTTATAAAAATGGAAATTACCCTTTGAAGCCGTGGAAGAGCAGCAGCCGCATAGACCTTTTTGTCAACAGGAAGATTTAGCGACCTAAACGTCGTAGGGTCCCATTTTATAACACCGTGAGTTTTATACAGTCATCCTAAAAAATAAAAAAAAAGTAATTTAACGACCACCACCTGGACAGAGGACACTGTTGTCTCTGTTGGATACATACAGACAGGGGCACAGTCGTGGAGCAAACTGGAGCCCAAAAGGTTCTTTGGCACAAGACTCAAAATCCTTTGAAGCCCTTTTGGAAATTTTATGTTTGGTCCCACAAGCTTGACGTGGTTACGCCTTTGCCTAGGGATACCCCGGACCTTTATTCGTGCTCAGACACAAGGGGCACTGATCCTAACACATAGCCCTCCCTCTAGGGGATCACATATGGGATCCCTGCTCCTGATAGACTTTTTTTGCAACTATCTGTTTCCTAATGAGGAGATTAAAGCCAGACCTATAATTTCCAGTCCCAGGTGGCACAAGTCTGCTCCATCTGCACAGGTGGCCATATATACAGTTACCAATGCTTTATACATGGCAGTATCCAACCCCAAAATGACAGCTATCTTTTATCAGTGCCCATCACGATCCAGTCATAATCGATTAACCCTTCACGTCTGGCAACTTGGCAAAATGGACTGTGACCAAGCAAGGGGAATGGGAGCAGAAACAGATGGGCACAACATGGACCATACAGAAGACATTACAGCACATTGGTGGAGAAGTGAAGAGTCGGGTACAGCCTGTTTCCCCTCCCTGCTCTCCATGGAGGGGGACTGCAGAGATACAATGTTTCCTCTTACTGTAAACAAACACTGGGACTCTGCTGGGCATGGGGGAAGGCTTCACTTACCATGGTCTCTCTGGGGTCCTGCTTCAGGGTGAAGGTGTTCTTGGGTCTGGACAGCATGGTGGCCGGAGGCAGAGGACAACCAGGAATACAGCACTGAGTAGACAGCTGGAGAGTCAGCGCCTCTGTACTGCTCCCATGGTGACAGTATAAAGAGGACTTTGTTCTAGAGCTGAGTCCTGCAGAATAGGTTGGGGCTGGCTAGAAGACCCCCCTGTCCATGTGTGCAGGGCTGCTGGGACTGTGAGGCTGGCAGGGATTCCCCCTGCAGTGTGGGGTGTCAGGCTCAGCCTCTCCTCCTCCTCCTCCTCCTGCTGCAGTGTCTGATCTCCATAGTGAAGCTGACACTGTAGCCACATGTATTCTCAGCCTCTTAAAGGGACAGGGGATGTAAGACTCAGCGCTGTGCGGAGCCGGTAGCCAAGCAGCCTTTTGGACTTTAATAACTCTTTCATTGGCATAGGAAACTTGAGTGTTTCTTATAAGGACTTGAGAAAAAATATATGTATTATTATTTATTTTTTCTTCAAAGTATTACGTCACAGGGGAGGTGCATGGCGTTACAGATTTTCAGCAGACTCATCAGCACACGGAGATTGTGGGAGAATAAACTTTAATTTGGGATATTCATCATCAAAAACATGGCGGATACAGGAAAAGGAAAAAACAGAGGTCATACAACACAGACTAGAGAGGAACCACATGCACATAAGCAATAACGGTTAACACAGCGCCATCTGCTGTCTGCTCAGTACAGTCCCTCTACAGCATAAGTCTGCAGCTATTGTATACTCAAACAAGTGGTTGGTCCTAAATGTTTGGACACCCATAAATAGCAAAGCCCGATCTTGGTGGTATTTGTGGTCTCTTCTCCACAATGACACTAACAGGGATCATGGATACAGGAGTGAGATGTGGCTTGTCATCCCTGCTACTCTTTTCTATAAGTGTTCTGTGAGTCCCTGACCCTGGGGTCTTAGCTGTCAGATCAAATCCCTCAATAGGGGCTTCCAGCGCTCATCATGGACCTTGTCTGGTGGCTTGTTGGACCTACTTTGCCCAAGACTTTCATCCAGAGGGGGTAGTCTCAGATCTTATTGGCGCTGACTGACAGAGCTTGATTGATCTTATGATACCAGTAAAAATCAGGGTGATTCATAAGAAAAGTGTCATTATCTTGTATTCTGGAGCTAAATAGAAAGGCCCAAATCATTTTTTCTTCCGAATTTCCATACTTTTGGATAACCTTTTACTGTCACTATATACGGTACATGGTTATTACCGCCACATTATCAGTGAATTGAAAAGATCACCATGTAATATATATTTTTTCCCTCTGGAAAGGAGAATTACACCACTTAATTACTGGCTGTGTTCAGTAGACGGAAGTAATTCCTCATTTAGCTCTCTACAAACGCGTTCTGATGAGTTAATAGGAAATCTTGAGCTAGGAATGTGGAGTTTGCCCGCTGCCATTAGGCTGATGCAGATTCGGAGGACTTTGGTCTTTTTGTGGTCACACAATAACAATACATTCCTGACGGTTCACGGCGACTGGGCGAAAGGAATCTCACGGAAAGAAACGAAGGTCTAACCCTATGAATTATATCTCTCCTCCTGGATGGCTCATTGTGAGATTCCCAAATACAAAACCAGAAAATTCATGCAAATTTGACCTTGAGACTTTGTGGCCACCACCTTTTTTTTGTACATGTGCCTCGCAGGTGGAGAATATATATAAAAAAGCTAATTATATAGCAGGGTTTTGCATTGGGCATATGATGGCATCGGCTTTGAGTTTACCATGGTTTGATGGGCAGTCATTACTCTGGTGATTAAGGCTTATGTGCCTGCCCCTTCTTTGCCAGTGATTGGCCTATCTTTCACCTGGTATCCAAGTTACTTTATTTAAAACTTTTTTTTAGCCCTTGGGACCCTCTTGGCCACTGGATCCAATCTTGTGCCACATGGCTTTGTTGGACCAAGGCCCCCCTTGCTTCCATTTATTAAAGAGCTTGACCACCTTGGACAGTGATTGGGCCATTTTCCACCTGGTAGTAACTTATTTTGTGTCCAAGTTACTTTTTTTTTTAGCCCTTGGGACTATTTCGTCTACTGGATCCAATCTAATGCCCAGCAGCTTTCTTGGCCCAAGGCTCTGACTTCTACCAGTTAAGGAGCCTGCTCCTAATTCTTCTCCGTGACCACATATTTTGTGTCCATTCTTTACCTCTTTGGGACTCTCTTGTCCACTGGATCCAATATGGCAGTGGTACTCAGCTGTTTTATTGGTCCAAGGCTCAAATAATAATAATAATCTTTATTTATATAGCGCCAACATAGTGTGCACGCTTTACAATTCATAGGTTCATATACAACAGTCATTTGAAACATAGTTAATGATGGTCCAACAATAACTAAAGCAAAACTAATGACGACCCTGCTCGTGAGAGTTTACAATCTACAATGAGGTGGGGGTGACACACAGTACAGAGGCTTATTTACAATGCTGGTCCAGCCATCTTGAGGAAATGGGGGGTAGATAAAGGCTGCATGAGCTCGTCACCAGCCAATAGTTGTAGTGCTTTTGTGTGCGGTGGAGTTTGATGGGGATTTATGTTCAGAGAAATAGTGAACGGGCTATGTACTGTATCAAAGGACTTTGATTAGGGAATGTGATAGGCCTCCTTAAACAGATGTGTTTTTAGGGAGCGCCTAAAACTGGGAGGTACGGATTAGTGCAGAGGTTAGTTGAAAGTGGCTTGTGGAGCATATAGCATGGGTAGGCCAATAAACAGAAATGAAGGAGGAGATGTAGGGAGGTGCCGCACTGTGGAGAGCTTTGTGGGTGAGAACAAGCCGTTTAAATTGTATCCGAGAATGTATCTCACTTCCTTTAAATAAGAAGAATGTCTTTTGTGGACAGTGATTGTCCCATCTTCTGCCTGGTGACATCTCATTTTGTGCCCAAGTTGCTTTATTTTGCTTTTGGGAATCTCTTGTCCAATCTGGTGCCCAATGGTCTTGTTGAACCAAGGCACTTCCACTTACGTAGCTGCCCTTTGCAGGCTTCCAGGTGACCACTGGTTTTGTGTCCTATCCTATGTTACTCTTCAACAGCCCATCTTATCCTAGATGATCACTCGTTTTGTTCCTAAGTTATTTTTTGGCTTGTTTTTTCGACTTTTTGTCCAATCTGCTGCCCATTGGTTTGTTGGCCCTAGTCCCTTACTTCCACTGCTCAAGGTTCCTGCTCCATGTAGAGATGCAAGTGACCACTCGTATGTAAACCACAGTAACTTTTTGATGGCCCATCTTCTTCCAGGTTACCACTCATTTTGTTCCTCTAGTTATTTTTTTTTTTAAGCTCTTGGAACTGTCTTGTTTACTAGGTTCAATCTGATGCCAAATGCCCCTGGATCATGTGGCCACCAGTTTGTGACTCTATACCTGCTGTGGCTTGTAATTGGTTAATGTACCTTCTTATTTGCGACGATGTTAATCCCTTGCAGAGCTGAAGATATATTGGACCAGATGAAGCTTCTTGTCCCTGTAGTCCTCTCTTAGGTTTGGACAGGATGGAGCTCTGTGTGAGGGCTTCTGCACATCAGCTGGAAATTGCACCCCTGCCAAGGCTAGACAGATGCACTCTAGGCAGCTGTCTCTTCTGTCGGACACTCATCAGATCTGGATGCACCATAGTCATTCTTTGACTAAAAATGGAATACGAGATATTGTTCCTATTTGTGTAACGTGTAAAGAGACTTTTTGGCCAGGCAGGGCTCCCTGGGAACAGTATCCTACTCGACACTAAGGAGGGGCAAAAACCACCTAACAGCTGGCTGTGGAAGTACGCTGATCTATGGGAAGCTGTTATAATATGATTAGGGGCAACAAAAAGTAAGATTTCACAGATCCATAATGGTCCTCATCTAACAAAGGGTACAGAAGACATTGCGTCAGAGAGCGGTCACCTATGTGGTGGTGGCACACCGAGAATAGGTACAACCTGGAATCTGACACTCATAGGCGTCCGTATCCCATGGTATTATGGAGCTTCACAACACTCAGGTGCACATCTATTATTTAGGGTTAGTGACAGTCCCATAGTGTCATCATATATTGTGTATTGAAACCAGCAGATCTTCTAGAATGATAGAATTAAGATGATTTAATTATAGCTGTGGCTGATCTCTTACAAAGGTACCTAACAAGTTCAGTAACTTTTCAAATGCTTCACTTTTTTCCTACCTGTTTGCTACCCTCATCACCCATCACTTTTTCTACTATTTCTAGGAATCTTATGCTGTGTAATTTGCCATCCACTTTTTTGAGTGAGTTGTTCATCTTAATCAGCATTCTTCCAGCACCTTAGGTGCTGGAACTTCCTTTCCATAATTCCCCAGTTGAATTGTTCCCAACATTGTCCAACTGTTTGTCTGCCCTGCACTGAAAGCCTTTCTCTCAGCTGATACTGTATGGAGCTTGACAAAAAGGAGAAGGTGCAAAGAGCCACCCTCAATTTCTGTAGAGAGTCTAAGACCCTACTGTACTTTTTCTAGCGAGACCAAGACTAGCCTCTGCTTCCTGCAGAGTGACACAGACCAATCACAGCCCTTCCTTGTCTGTGATTGGTCAAAGCCTTCGCTGAAGAAGTACGCAAGTTCCGCCCCACAGACTCATTTACACAGAACCGCACCCCTCTGACTCTTCCTCTCCTATGTATGATTGTTGGGGAATTGAGTCACTGGGAGACATAAGCAGGGGGACCTGTGCCACCAGATTAATGGTCATGTACACAACCAACCTGTTTAACCCTTTAGAATCTGATCAGGTTTCCAATATTTTCCCCCCTGCTGTATAGTGCTCCATTTAGCAAGTTATTGTCTAATGCTCGGTGACCATAACTCTACGTCTGTGCTACAATCTATAATCGAAACTGATGTCGGTGCACCCTTGGAACACAAGGGTTAATAGGTTATGACAATAACGAGCCGACAACAACGAGTTCCTTGGAGCATTTGCCAATTTCTACCAGGGAGGACCGGGAGCATGCACACAGGCTGCAGATCCGTTCTGGCTGCCATACTGCTGAGGAAGGGCTCAGGCCTGAGCCTGGCCTGTACAGAAGTCATCTGGAAGAAATCAGGTAATATAATAAGAAGCAGGGTGCACTCAAGCCGTATATAGGAGTTAATTAAGGGCGTGCAGAGCCAAGTCCAATATAGTGTAACTGAGACGAAGGGAAGAATGGACTACAAAACGGCTCGCACAACCATATATATTATGAAAATACAAAAATGTTTATTCAAAACACCACAACACAACAAGTAAAAACATTAAAAACACAACATTTTGTGTAAATCACCCACATGTATTTGTATATATCCAAACAGGAGAAAAAAAATCCCCAAATATCTGTATCACAGGTATAATGTCACGGACTCAATTAAAGAACAGGTATAATACCTCAAAATGTCATAGCGGCGGCTATAGAGCCCCCATAGACATACTCATGTGTAATGGCGAAAGCACCCCTAGGCTAGAGTCTGGATGAGTATAAAAACAGTCATAGGGTATAGATTCATAAGTTTTAAAGGGTGGTACAACACCAAATAGTCAGTCTCTAAAGCTGAGTAGCGGAGCAAACAAGAATCATCACCCAAACCTCAATAAACCATGAGGTCTTACATGAGAGTCAGAGTCAGATGTCCGGCATGTGGATACAGGAAGGTCGGGTGATAGGCAGACACCCCACGCGTATCGCCGCCGCAGCGGCTTCGTCCCCTGATCTATCTAATCATACCCTGTGTGATACTGTCTGCTGAGCCGTGTATCTAATCATACCCTGTGTGATACTGTCTGCTGAGCAGTGTATCTAATCCTATCCTGTGTGATACTGGCTGCTGAGCCATGTATCTAATCCTATCCTGTGTAATACTATCTGCTGAGCTTTGTATCTAATCCTATCCTGTGTGATACTGTCTGCTGAACTGTGTATCTAATCCTATCCTGTGTGATACTGACTGCTGAGCTGTGTCTCTAATCCCATCATGTGTGATACTGTCTGCTGAACTGTGCATCTAATCCTATCCTGTGTGATACTGTCTACTGAGCCGTGTATCTAATCTTACCCTGTGTGATGCTGACTGCTGAACTGTGTATCTAATCCTATCCTGTGTGATACTGTCTGCTGAGATGTGTATCTAATCCTACCATGTGTGATACTGTCTGCTGAGCCGTGTATCTAATCATACCCTGTGTGATACTGTCTGCTGAGCCGTGTATCTAATCCTATCCTGTGTGATACTGTCTGCTGAGCTGTGTATCTAATCCTATCCTTTGTAATACTGAGCTGTGTTTCTAATCCTATCCTGTGTCATACTATCTGCTGAGCTGTGTATCTAATCCTATCCTATGTGATACTGTCTGCTGAGCTGTGTATCTAATCCCATCGTGTGTGATACTGTCTGCTGAAGTGTGTATCTAATCCTACCCTGTGTGATACTGTCAGCTGAGCCGTGTATCTAATCCTATCCTGTGTGATACTGTCTGCTGAGCCCTGTACCTAATCCTATCCTGTGTGATACTGTCTGCTGAGCTGTGTACCTAATCCTACCCTGTGTGATACTGGCTGCTGAGCTGTGTATCTAATCCTATCCTGTGTGATACTGTCTGCTGAGCCGTGTATCTAATCTTACCCTGTGTGATACTGACTGCTGAGCTGAGTATCTAATCCCATTATGTTTGATATTGTCTGCCGAGCTGTGTATCTAAACCCATACTGTATGATAATGACTGTGGGGCTGGTTTACTTCATCCCATCCTGTGTGATACTGTCTGCGTGGCTGCTGTATCTCATCCCATCCTGTGTGATACTGACTGTGGGGCTGTGTATCTCATCCCTTCCTGGGTGATAGTGTCCGCAGGGCTGTGTATCTCATCCCATACTGTATGATACTGACTGCTGGTCTGTGTATCTAATCTCATCCTGTGTGATGCTGTTTGTGGGGCTTGTGTATCTCATCCCATCCTGTGTGGTGCTGACTACTTGGCTGTGTATCTCTGGAGGACGGCTGGCACTTGCAGTGCGGTGATCACCTCTGTGTGGTCACTATGTGCTGTGACACCGGAGCTGCTCTGTAACACTGTCCGCTGACTCCCCACAGTGGGGCCTGATGACCTCGTCATGTCGCCCACTCCTGCCCCTCCGCGTGGTGACTTTTTCCCATGAGTCACCCCATAGCTGAGCTTTTCCGTAACCTAGTTTGTGAACGGTTAATGTGGTGATGACACGGGGTCCCCCACATGACTGTAGCGAGAATTATGCAACATCACATCTGGACGATTTTATGATGTTTGTGTCTACGGCTCAAATTCTCCTCAGAGGATCCGGGATTTATTACCCTGCAGTGCAAAGTTTCTGCACAAAACTTATTGGGCTTCCCATGGTGGCCCCGGCCACTGTACGGCCCAGCGTCTAGTGGTTCCCTCCATGAGGTAGGACCCTTTTACAGGGTTTAAAGGCAAACCATGACGTACAACTTAGTGCTTCTCACAAAATTAGAATATCATCAAAAAAGTTAATTTATTTCAGTTCTTCAATACAAAAAGTTAAACTCATATATTATATAGAGTCATTACAGAGTGATCTATTTCACGTGTTTATTTCTGTTAATGTTGATGATTATGGCTTACAGCCATTGAAAAGCCAAAAGTCATCATCTCAGTAAATTAGAATAATTAACAAAAACACCTGCAAAGGCTTCCTAAGCGTTCAAAAAGGTCCCTTAGCCTGTTTCAGTAGGTTCCACAATCATGGAGAAGACTGCTGACTTGACAGATGTCCAGAAGGAAGTCGGGATAACCGCAGCCTTGGAAGAATTGTTAAGAAAAGGCCATTCAAAATTTGGGGGAGATTCACAAGGAGTGGACTGCTGCTGGAGTCATTGCTTCAAGAGCCACCACACACAGACGTATCCAGGAGATGGGCTACAAGTGTCACATTCCTTGTGTCAAGCCACTCATGACCGATAGACAATGCCAGAAGCCTCTTACCTGGGCCAAGGAGAAAAAGAACTGGACTGTTGCTCAGTGGCCCAAGGTGTTTTCAGATCAGAGTAAACTTTGCATTTAATTTGGAAACCAAGGTCCCAGAGTCTGGGGGAAGAGTGGAGAGGCCACAATCCAAGCTGCATGAGGTCTAGTGTGAAGTTTCCACAATCAGTGATGGTTTGGGGAGCCATGTCTTCTGCTGGTGTAGATCCACTGTGTTTTATCAAGAGCACTTCATGCTTCCCTTTGCCGACAAGCTTTTTGGAGATGGAAATTTCATTCTCCAGCAGGACTTGGCACCTGTCCACACTGCCTAAAGTGGCAATACCTGGTTTACCAGCAACAGTATTACTGTGCTTGATTGGACAGCAAACTCACCTGACGTTAACCCCATAGAGAATCCATAGCTCCCAACCGTCCCTCATTGTGCGGGATTGTCCCGGATTTCATGCTGTGCCCCGCTGTCCAGCGCAGGACGCTGTGGTCCCGGACACAGAGCAGGAGAAACTCGGCCACGCCCCCTTTTGTTAGGCCACGCCCCTTCCCCTGTATGTTCCTGAGTCTCCCAGCGTCACCGTTCAGAGAGGGGGAGAGAGAGCCGGGGACACTTGTAGTTTGAGGTATGTAACAGCAGAGCCTGGGTGCAATGTAAGCAGCTGCCAGCAGACCAGTGTGGACTGCTGACAATGCCTGCTAGTATAAATCGTGCGTGGAATGAGTCTGGGGCTGAGCAGGGAGGGATGGACACTCACAGCCTCCCTGTTTGCCTCGGCTGCTCAGAGCTCACAGATCGATGACTCACTGACACTCCAGTCAGTGCATTTCAGAGGAGGAGAGGGTGACAACGCTATTGTGGCTGCTTTTTTTCCCCATGCAAAAAAGGGCAAAGCCAAAGCCCCTGTGACAGTCTGACACTATCATCATGTGCTATAATGAGACAGCAAATCATGGCACAATTAAGGTGTGTGTGCGAGGTGTATTTAGAGGAGCCGTGTGTGTGAGGTGTACAGAATGGAGCCGTGTCTGTGCGAGGTGTATGGAGAGGAGCCATGTGTGCAAAGTGTAAGGAGCGCAGCCGCGTGTGTAGGAGTAGCTATGTGTGGCCATTATATGGTACGAAGTATGTGCAGCCAATATACAGTATGGAGCATCATGTGCGGACATTATACAGTATGGAGCATCATGTGCGGTCATTATACAGTATGGAGCATCAAGTGTGGCCATTATACAGTATGGAGCATCATGTGTGGTCATTATACAGTATGGAGCATCATGTGTGGTCATTATACAGTATGGAGCATCATGTGCAGTCATTATACAGTATGGAGCGTCATGTGTGGTCATTATACAGTATGGAGCATCATATGTGGCCATTATACAGTATGGAGCATCATGTGCGGTCATTATACAGTATGGAGCATCATGTGCGGTCATTATACAGTATGGAGCATCATGTGCAGCCAGTATACAGTATGGAGCATCATGTGCGGCCATTATACAGTATGGAGCATCATGTGCAGCCAGTATACAGTATGGAGCATCATGTGTGGTCATCGTACAGTATGGAGCATCATGTGTGGCCATTATACAGTATGGAGCATCATGTGTGGTCATTATACAGTATGGAGCATCATATGTGGCCATTATACAGTATGGAGCATCATGTGTGGTCATTATACAGTATGGAGCATCATATGTGGCCATTATACAGTATGGAGCATCATGTGTGGCCATTATACAGTATGGAGCATCATGTGTGGTCATTATACAGTATGGAGCATCATGTGCAGCCAGTATACAGTATGGAGCATCATATGTGGCCATTATACAGTATGGAGCATCATGTGCAGCCAGTATACAGTATGGAGCATCATGTGTGGTCATCGTACAGTATGGAGCATCATGTGTGGCCATTATACAGTATGGAGCATCATATGTGGTCATTATACAGTATGGAGCATCATATGTGGCCATTATACAGTATGGAGCATCATGTGCAGTCATTATACAGTATGGAGCATCATGTGTGGTCATTATACAGTATGGGGCATCATGTGTGGTCATTATACAGTATGGAGCATCATGTGCGGTCATTATACAGTATGGAGCATCATATGTGGCCATTATACAGTATGGAGCACTGTGTGGCCATTATACAGTATGGAGCATCATATGTGGCCATTATACAGTATGGAGCATCATGTGCGGCCATTATACAGTATGGAGCACTGTGTGGCCATTATACGGTATGGAGCATCATGTGCAGTCATTATACAGTATGGAGCATCATGTGTGGTCATTATACAGTATGGGGCATCATGTGTGGTCATTATACAGTATGGAGCATCATGTGCGGTCATTATACAGTATGGAGCACTGTGTGGCCATTATACAGTATGGAGCACTGTGTGACCATTATACAGTATGGAGCATCATATGTGGTCATTATACAGTATGGGGCATCATGTGTGGTCATTATACAGTATGGAGCATCATGTGCGGTCATTATACAGTATGGAGCATCATATGCGGTCATTATACAGTATGGAGCATCATATGTGGTCATTATACAGTATGGGGCATCATGTGTGGTCATTATACAGTATGGAGCATCATGTGCGGTCATTATACAGTATGGAGCATCATGTGTGGCCATTATACAGTATGGAGCATCATATGTGGTCATTATACAGTATGGAGCATCATGTGCGGTCATTATACAGTATGGAGCATCATGTGCGGTCATTATACAGTATGGAGCATCATGTGCAGTCATTATACCGTATGGAGCATCATGTGCAGCCAGTATACAGTATGGAGCATCATGTGCGGCCATTATACAGTATGGAGCATCATGTGGCCATTATACAGTATGGAGCATCATGTGCAGTCATTATACAGTATGGAGCATCATGTGTGGCCATTATACAGTATGGAGCATCATGTGTGGCCATAGTTTTTTTGTTTATAATTATTGTATATGAAACAGTGTGATCAGCAGTGCTGAATGGGTGTGGTTGGGACGTGGATATGGGTGTGGCTAATTATGAATGGGTGTGGTCAGAGGCGTGGCCTAAAATTTGCCGCAAACTTTGTCCCTCTTTCCCATCTTCAAAAGTTGGGAGGTATGGAGAATCTATGGAGTATTGTCAGGAGGAAGATGAGAGACACCAGACCCAACAATGCAGACAAACTGAAGGCTGCTATCAAAGCAACCTGGGCTTCCATAACACCTCAGCAGTGCCACAGGTTGATCGCCTCCATGCCATGCCGCATTGATGCAGTAAATGATGCAAAATGAGCCCCCACCAAGCATTGAGTGCATTTACTTAACATACATTTCAGTAAGCCAACAATTCGGATTTTAAAATCCTTTTTCAAGCTGGTGTTATAAAGTATTCTAATTTACTGAGATAATGACTTTTGGGTTTTCATTTGCTGTAAGCCATAATCATCAACATTAACAGAAATAGACCCTTGAAATAAATAATTATGTTTGTAATGACTCCATATAATATAGGAGTTTCACTTTTTGTATTGAAGAACTAAAATAAATTAACTTTTTGATGATATTCTAATTTAGTGAGAAGCACCTGCATTTGCCAAACCAAACCTCTACATTGAAGTTGTCCTCCTATAAACCTTCTGGGAAGGCCCAGGTGTGTGCTATGTGCCAATTACGCACAACTAGTGATCTGGGCAGTACGTTACTGTTAATAGGCAGGCTGTAATCCAGGGTGACTAATATGCCAAAAAGAGAGTCTTTTGTCTCCCAAATAGCTCCTGAAATCCCTCCAACGAGCATGAAGTGTGAAGCCAGACGCTAAGGAGGCAAAGTGCTGCAGTCGAGCTCTGTTACCTGTCTTCTGGTACATGCGTAGGGCGCAGGTGAAGCCCAGGCATGTGCACCAAACCTCAGATTGCATGTCAAGATGGCTGGACACTTGCCTCTTTCTTATCCGAGTCCTGCACAGGTGCAACACCCTCTCCTAGGACATATTCGATGCACACTGTCCAGAGAGGCAGGATATCTAGAGCTAATTTGGGAGTGGTGGCAGTTTAGTGCAACAAATCCATGTGACGAGTTCCCTTTAGATCTCGATCAAAGGGAAATGGTAGTTCTTCATGGTTCTGCCAGTCCATGTTGAGAATGGTTGCTTATATAATCACCAGCCCTGTAGTAAAGGTCTCAAGGTGAACCTTCATGTGTAAGGACAGCTCCCAATAAGGTACTTATTACTCAAATTCAGTCATCCAGAAGGTCCCAGTTCACAGAACGTTCTCCTGATGAAACAATGCTTTTCTAACACTTCCTGTTTTCAATCACGAAACTTACATAATTCTGAATAATACTTTTCCAAACCACTTTCCACCAGCATCACCGCCCTCCCAGCTCTGCAAAATAATCACAGCAATAAAAATGGAGACTGAGGAAAAAGATGAAGAAAACCTTCAGCAAGGAGATAAAGACAATACATCCAAGGTCTGCGCTCCACAAATACCAGGTCTCATGTTGTCCTGCTCCCACTACCTGGGCAATAATAAATCTAGTAAACAGTAAATCTAGACTTTTTCACATAAAATTCCTTTAATTCGGCAACATTTTTCAGTTGACTCGTGCATGACTTGATTTATAGGGGACAAAATTCAGAGCAATGGGTGACAATCGGCTGATTGAAGGGCCATGTCACTCCGAGTGCTTCATCTCCTCCATCTTTATTGGGAGACCTTCCTTTAGTTACTAAAGTATAGTACATTAATCATCGCATATGTGACTGAAGGACCACAGCACTCCAAGTGCTCCATCTACTCCATCTTTATTGGTAGACCCTACTTTAGTACATTAATCATTGCATATGTGACTGAAGGACCACGGCATGCCAAGTGCTCCATCTCCTCCATCTTTATTGGGAGACCTTTCCTAGTAGATTAATCATTGCATATGTGACTGAAGGACCACGGCACTCCAAGTGCTCCATCTCCTCCATTTTATTGGGAGACAATCTTCTAGTACATTAATCATTGCACATGTGACTGAACGGCCACTGTACTCCAAGTGTTCCATCTCCTCCATCTTTTTTGGGAGATCTTCCTCTAGTAAATTAATCATTTCATAAGTGACTTGATTTAGGGAGGTTCTCCAGGACTACAAAATTGAGGGCCATCGGTTGAGATTCCTGACCATCATCTGATGGCCTAACCATGGGTTCAGGGGATGTTTGGTTGCCATCATACTTGTCCCATCCTTCACATATAATCTCTTATGGCTGGTGAAACATTGATCAGTCTTGATGGATGGGAGTTCATTTAGATTTTTTGGATTGTTTTCACGCTCGTACGTCTTCACAGTTTTGGGTGGGAATTTCCTTGGAAACTGTTAAACCAATGTACAAACTTGTTACTAATCTACTGAGCAGTCATCTCCTCTGCCAAAGCCACTCTCCATGAAAAGACGGTTCTTAGGTGGAATGTCAGCTCTGGGGTCCAGGAACACTTTGTGTGCGCTGAGGATTTTCTTCCCTCCTCTCAGCTAGAAAAAGCAAAAACATCTATTGAAGCCACGTGAATCTCTGGATGGAATAAGAAACAGTTGTTTTTCCCATCAGAGAGCTGCAAAGTAGAAGCAGCTGGGAGATAGCAGGGTGAAGTCACCATCATCCCAACAGAAAAATTAATCCTGCAGAGTGTGGCCAGCTCCGTGCACTTGGCTGACAGGCCACAGGGAGAATAAAGTCTGAAGAAAGAAACAGACGGCTAGGAATTTGGCATCAACATACTTGGCCAGTAGCATGGGTCAAGGGCCAAGATACTTTATTTTGATTATGAAAGTGGCCGCCACATGCAGGACTGGGTTTATTATATTACACGCACGCACACACACACACACACACACACACACACACACACACACACACACACACACACACACACACACACACACACACACACACACACACACACACACACACACACTCTCTCTCTCTCTCTCTCTCTCTCTCTCTCTCTCGCACACGCACACGCACACACTCCAATCTGGGCTGTAAAAATGCCACATTTACTTACTGAAAAGAGACGGGTGGGGTCTGTCTGTTACAGTCATCATATGTGAAGTATAATAGTAGCTACAGTGAGGAAAATAAGTATTTGATACTCTGCCGATTGTGCAACTTTTCCCACCTACACAGAATAGAGAGGTCTGTAATTTTTATCGTAGGTACACTTCACCTGTGAGAGACAGAATCTAAAAATTAAAAAAAAAGAAAATCACATTGTATAATTTTTGCATAATTAAATTTCATTTTTTTGCATGTAAAAAGTATTTGATCACCTACCAACCAGCAAGAATTCTGGCTCTCACAGACCTGTTTTTCTTTAAGAAGCCTCCTACTCTGCACTCATTACCTGTATTAATTGCACCTGTAAACTCACTGTTGTATAAAAGACATCTGTCCACACACTCAGATGAATCACACTCCAACCTCTCCACCATGGCCAAGACCTGCACAAGGTTGGGATGAGCTATATAGGACAATGGGCAAGCATCTTAGTCAGAAGGCAACAACTGTTGGCACAATTATTAGAAAAAGGAAGAAACACATGATGACGGTCAATCTTTCTTGGTCTGGGACTCGATGCAAGATCTCGCCTCGTGGGCTAAGTTTTATTCTGAGAAATGTCAGGAATCAGCCCAGAACTGCAGGGGAGGACATTGAGCAGTATTCTAGTAGTTATATTCTTGTACATAGGTGCAGTATTATAGTAGTTATATTCTTGTACATAGGGGCAGTGTTGTGAATTTGGATTCTGGGCTCCCCCGGTGGCCGCTTTTGGAATTGGACTTGTCATCCTCTTTCCTGTTTCACCTGGTTCCATCAGTAGTGGGTGTCGCTATTTAAGCTCATTTCTCTGGTGGTTTCTTGCCGGTCAACAATGTTATCTGATGCCTCTCAGTGCTTGTTCCTGCTTCTGACAACTACTAGATAAGTTGGACTTTTGTCCATGTTTCATTTTGCCTATTTGTTCCAGTTCACAGCTGAAGTTTTGTTACTGTGTCTGGAAAGCTCTCGTTGATCAGGGATTGCTACTCTGGCGTTATGAGTTAATGCCAGAGTTTAAGGTAATCTCTGGATGGTGTTTTGTTAGTGTTTTTCTGCTGACCATGAAAGTATACTATCTGTCTTCTGCTATCTAGTAAGCGGACCTCAAATTTGCTAAGACTATTTTCCTGCTGCGTTTGTTGTTTCATCTGAACTCACCGTCATTATATGTGGGGGGCTATTGTCTTCTTTGGAATATTTCTCTAGAGGTGAGCCAGGTCTTATATTTCCCTCTGCTAGCTATTTAGGTCTTAGGCCAGAGCTGGGCATCTAGCAATAAATAGGAAATGCTACCTGGCTATTTCTAGTTGCGCGGCAGGCTTAGTTCATGGTCAGTATAGTTCCATCTTCCGAGAGCTTGTCCCTCTATAGGCTTGCTATGATCTCTGCCCGCAGAGATCATGACAGTTTGACCGGCCAGTTAAAGTGTTAAAGACCCAGGTTGAGAATGGAGAGTTATTAGAAGTCTGCTGGAATTTTTTTTTTTTTTTTTTTTTTTTTTTTTCCTCCAGTTTGCCTTGCTGCAGTCTTTTTTCTCTCTCTCCTCCTAATCTCTGTATTGCTCTGTGTGCACCTGACGATAATGGATCTTCAGAGTGTAACTGCGGGTTTGAATAATCTCATCACGAAAGTACAAAATTTACAAGATTTTGTGGTACATGCTCCAGTATCTGAGCCGAGAATTCCTTTGCCGGAGTTCTTCACAGGGAATAGAGCTAGCTTCCAGAATTTCCGAAATAATTGTAAGCTTTATTTGTCCCTGAAGTCTCGTTCAGCTGGAGACCCTGCTCAGCAGGTTAGGATTGTGATTTCCTTGCTCAGGGGTGACCCTCAAGATTGGGCCTTCTCATTGCCAGCAGGGGATCCTGCGTTGCGCGATGTGGATGCGTTTTTTCTGGCCTTGGGCTTGCTTTATGAGGAACCTCATTTGGAACTTCAGGCAGAAAAAACTTTGATGGCACTATCTCAGGGGCAAGACGAAGCTGAGGTTTACTGCCAAAAATTCCGTAAATGGTCTGTGCTTACTCAGTGGAATGAGTGCGCCTTGGCGGCAACTTTCAGAGAAGGTCTCTCTGATGCCGTTAAGGATGTTATGGTGGGGTTCCCTGTGCCTGCAGGTCTGAATGAGTCCATGACAATGGCTATTCAGATTGATAGGCGTCTGCGGGAGCGCAAACCGGTGCACCATCTGGCGGTGTCTATGGAAAAGACGCCAGAAAGTATGCAGTGTGATAGAATTCTGTCCAGGAGCGAGCGACAGAATTTTAGACGGAAGAATGGATTGTGCTTCTATTGTGGGGATTCTACTCATGTTATATCAGCATGCTCTAGGCGTACAAAGAAGCTTGATAAGTCTGTTTCCATTGGCACCATTCAGTCTAAGTTTATTTTGTCTGTAACCCTGATTTGCTCTTTGTCATCCATTGCCACGGACGCCTATGTTGACTCTGGCGCCGCTCTGAGTCTTATGGATTGGTCCTTTGCCAATCGTTGTGGTTTTGATTTAGAGCCTTTGGAGACTCTTATTCCTCTGAAGGGGATTGACTCCACCCCATTGGCTAATAATAAACCGCAATACTGGACACAAGTAACCATGCGTATCAATCCGGATCACCAGGAGATTATTCGTTTCCTGGTGCTGTATAATTTACATGACGATTTGGTACTGGGATTGCCATGGTTGCAGTCTCACAATCCAGTCTTGGACTGGAGAGCAATGTCTGTGTTGAGCTGGGGATGTAAGGGTATTCATGGGGACTTACCTTTGGTTTCTATTTCGTCGTCCATTCCCTCTGAAGTCCCTGAGTTCCTCTCTGATTATCAAGACGTCTTTGACGAACCCAAGCTTGGGTCGTTACCTCCGCACCGTGAGTGCGATTGTGCCATAGATTTGATACCGGGTTGCAAATATCCAAAGGGTCGTTTGTTTAATCTGTCTGTGCCGGAACATGCTGCTATGCGGGAATATATAAAGGAGTCTTTGGAAAAGGGACATATTCGTCCATCTTCTTCTCCCTTGGGAGCTGGGTTTTTCTTTGTCTCAAAAAAGGACGGCTCTTTGAGACCATGTATTGATTATCGGCTTCTGAATAAGATCACTGTTAAGTACCAATACCCATTGCCATTGCTTACTGATTTGTTTGCTCGTATAGAGGGTGCTAAGTGGTTCTCCAAAATTGATCTTCGTGGGGCGTATAATTTGGTGCGGATCAGGCAGGGGGATGAGTGGAAGACCGCATTTAATACGCCCGAGGGCCACTTTGAGTATTTGGTCATGCCTTTTGGTCTTTCTAATGCCCCTTCAGTTTTCCAGTCTTTTATGCATGATATTTTCCGCGATTTTCTGGATAAATTTATGATAATATATCTGGATGATATTCTGATTTTTTCTGATGACTGGGACTCTCATGTCCAGCAGGTCAGGAGAGTTTTTCAGGTTCTGCGGTCTAATTCTTTATGTGTGAAGGGGTCTAAGTGCGTTTTTGGGGTCCAGAAAATTTCCTTTTTGGGGTATATTTTTTCTCCCTCTTCCATTGAGATGGATCCCGTCAAGGTGCAAGCTATTTGTGACTGGACTCAGCCCTCCTCTCTTAAGGGTCTTCAGAGATTTTTGGGCTTTGCCAACTTTTACCGCCGATTTATTGCTGGTTTTTCGGATGTCGTTAAACCACTGACTGATTTGACCAGACATGGCGCTGATGTTGCTAATTGGTCCCCTCATGCTGTAGAGGCCTTTCAGGAGCTTAAGCACCGTTTTGCCTCTGCCCCTGTGTTACGTCAGCCTGATGTGAATCTGCCTTTTCAGGTTGAGGTTGACGCTTCGGAGATCGGAGCTGGGGCAGTGTTGTCGCAGAAAGGTTCCGACTGCTCCGTCATTAGGCCTTGTGCTTTCTTTTCTCGCAAATTTTCGCCCGCAGAGCGGAATTATGATGTTGGGAATAGGGAGCTTTTGGCCATGAAGTGGGCGTTTGAGGAGTGGCGCCATTGGCTAGAGGGGGCTAAGCATCAGGTGGTGGTATTGACTGACCACAAAAATTTGATTTATCTTGAGACTGCCAGGCGCCTGAATCCTAGACAGGCGCGCTGGTCTTTATTTTTTTCTCGCTTTAATTTTGTGGTGTCATACCTACCGGGTTCTAAGAATGTTAAGGCAGATGCCCTTTCTAGGAGTTTTGACCCGGACTCTCCTGGTAATGCTGAACCCACAGGTATCCTTAGGGAGGGAGTAATTTTGTCGGCCGTTTCTCCTGATCTGCGGCGGTCCTTGCAAGAGTTTCAGGCGGATAGACCGGATCGTTGTCCGCCTGATAGACTGTTTGTTCCGGATGATTGGACCAGTAGAGTCATCTCTGAGGTACATTCTTCTGCATTGGCAGGTCATCCCGGAATTTTTGGTACCAGGGATTTGGTGGCAAGATCCTTCTGGTGGCCTTCCCTGTCACGAGATGTGCGAGTCTTTGTGCAGTCATGTGACATTTGTGCTCGGGCCAAGTCTTGTAGTTCTCGGGCTAGCGGACTGCTGTTGCCCTTGCCTATTCCTAAGAGGCCTTGGACACACATCTCGATGGATTTTATTTCAGATCTGCCTGTTTCCCAGAAGATGTCTGTCATCTGGGTGGTCTGTGACCGTTTCTCTAAAATGGTCCATTTGGTTCCTCTGCCCAAGTTGCCTTCTTCTTCTGAGTTGGTTCCTCTGTTTTTTCAGAATGTTGTCCGATTGCACGGTATTCCTGAGAATATTGTTTCTGACAGAGGTACCCAATTTGTGTCTAGATTTTGGCGGGCATTCTGTGCTAGGATGGGCATAGATTTGTCTTTTTCATCTGCTTTTCACCCTCAGACTAATGGCCAGACCGAGCGGACTAATCAGACCCTGGAGACATATCTGAGGTGTTTTGTCTCTGCTGACCAGGATGATTGGGTTGCTTTTTTGCCATTGGCAGAGTTCGCCCTCAATAATCGGGCCAGCTCTTCCACCTTGGTGTCCCCGTTTTTCTGTAATTCGGGGTTTCACCCTCGATTTTCCTCCGGTCAGGTGGAATCCTCGGATTGTCCTGGAGTGGATGCGGTGGTGGAGAGATTGCATCACATCTGGGGGCAGGTTATGGACAATTTGAAGTTGTCCCAGGAGAAGACTCAGCGTTTTGCCAACCGTCATCGTCGTGTTGGTTCTCGGCTTTGTGTTGGAGATTTGGTGTGGTTGTCTTCTCGTTTTGTCCCTATGAGGGTCTCTTCTCCTAAGTTTAAACCTCGGTTCATCGGCCCTTATAGAATATTGGAGATTCTTAATCCTGTTTCTTTCCGTTTGGACCTCCCTGCGTCCTTTTCCATTCACAACGTTTTTCATCGGTCGTTATTGCGCAGGTATGAGGTACCTGTTGTACCTTCAGTTGAGCCTCCTGCTCCGGTGTTGGTTGAGGGTGAGTTGGAGTACGTTGTGGAGAAAATTTTGGACTCTCGTGTTTCCAGACGGAGACTCCAGTATCTGGTCAACTGGAAGGGTTACGGCCAGGAGGATAATTCTTGGGTCAATGCATCTGATGTTCATGCTTCTGATCTTGTTCGTGCCTTCCATAGGGCTCATCCTGGTCGCCCTGGTGGATCTGGTGAGGGTTCGGTGCCCCCTCCTTGAGGGGGGGGTACTGTTGTGAATTTGGATTCTGGGCTCCCCCGGTGGCCGCTTTTGGAATTGGACTTGTCATCCTCTTTCCTGTTTCACCTGGTTCCATCAGTAGTGGGTGTCGCTATTTAAGCTCATTTCTCTGGTGGTTTCTTGCCGGTCAACAATGTTATCTGATGCCTCTCAGTGCTTGTTCCTGCTTCTGACAACTACTAGATAAGTTGGACTTTTGTCCATGTTTCATTTTGCCTATTTGTTCCAGTTCACAGCTGAAGTTTTGTTACTGTGTCTGGAAAGCTCTCGTTGATCAGGGATTGCTACTCTGGCGTTATGAGTTAATGCCAGAGTTTAAGGTAATCTCTGGATGGTGTTTTGTTAGTGTTTTTCTGCTGACCATGAAAGTATACTATCTGTCTTCTGCTATCTAGTAAGCGGACCTCAAATTTGCTAAGACTATTTTCCTGCTGCGTTTGTTGTTTCATCTGAACTCACCGTCATTATATGTGGGGGGCTATTGTCTTCTTTGGAATATTTCTCTAGAGGTGAGCCAGGTCTTATATTTCCCTCTGCTAGCTATTTAGGTCTTAGGCCAGAGCTGGGCATCTAGCAATAAATAGGAAATGCTACCTGGCTATTTCTAGTTGCGCGGCAGGCTTAGTTCATGGTCAGTATAGTTCCATCTTCCGAGAGCTTGTCCCTCTATAGGCTTGCTATGATCTCTGCCCGCAGAGATCATGACAGGGCAGTATTATAGTAGTTATATTCTTGTACATAGGGGCAGTATTATAGTAGTTATATTCTTGTACATAGGGGGCAGTATTATAGTAGTTATATTCTTGTACATAGGGGGCAGTATTATAGTAGTTATATTCTTGTACATAGGGACCAGTATCATAGTAGTTATATTCTTGTACATAAGGAGCAGTATTATAGTAGTTATATTCTTGTACATAGGGGCAGTATTATAGTAATTATATTCTTGTACATAGGGGCAGTATTATAGTAGTTATATTCTTGTACATAGGGGCAGTATTATAGTAGTTATATTCTTGTACATAGGGGCAGTATTATAGTAGTTATATTCTTGTACATAGGAGCAGTATTATAGTAGTTATATTCTTGTACATAAGGAGCAGTATTATAGTAGTTATATTCTTGTACATAGGGGCAGTATTACACTGGTTAACAGCATTTTTGGTGCCAAAGATATTTAATCGAATTTGGGGTATTTTTGGGGTGCTGATTCTGAATATGTCATCAGTTTTGCCAGATTGGCTCAAGTTTTTGAGATTTTTGGTATCTTATTTATAGCACTTGTTGGTAAATGCGACGCATCATCTCATTAATTTCTTTGGATTAGTACTTGAACTGAGCAGTTCTCAATATAGTTTTGTGTTAATTAGTGTTCTAAAAGTTTGTTCATAGCTTGATTTTTGCACTAACTTTATGTTGTTGTCTGTTTTCCAGTGAAAAGCATGAACTCATCAAGAAGAAGTTGTCTTAACGATCCAGACTCATTCTGTTACATTTGTGGTGAATACACACTGCCAAAACATAGAAGAAACATAACAGACTTCGTAAAAAAAGTGTATTTTGCCTATTTTGGGGTTATGCTTGGGGACCAAGACAAGTTTTGGGCACCACACATAGTGTGCAAAGCATGTATCGAATTATTACGAAAATGGAGCAAAGGACAAAGAAAAAGCTTCAAATTTGGTGTTCCAATGGTGTGGAGAGAGCCAAAAAATCATCATGATGACTGTTATTTCTGTGCAGTGCAAGTGCAAGGATTCAATAAGCATAAGAAACGAAAATGGGAGTAACATGGAATCTGCAAGAAGGCCTGTCCCTCATTGTGAAGATGTGCCTGTACCTGTGTTTACCATAAATAACAGTCATCATGATGATTTTTTGGCTCTCTCCACACCATTGGAACACCAAATTTGAAGCTTTTTCTTTGTCCTTTGCTCCATTTTCGTAATAATTCGATACATGCTTTGCACACTATGTGTGGTGCCCATATTCAGCATATTCAGAATCAGCACCCCAAAAATACCCCAAATTCATTAAAATATTTTGGACACCAGAAAAAAAAATTTTTTTTGTTGACCTGTGTTATAGTAGTTATATTCTTGTATATAGGGGCAGTATTATAGTAGTAATACTATTGTACATAGGAGCAGTATTATAGTAGTTATATTCTCGTATATAGAGGGCAGTATTATAGTAGTTATATTCTAGTACATAGGGGCAGTATTATAGTAGTAATACTATTGTACATAGGAGCAGTATTATAGTAGTTATATTCTTGTACATAGGGGACAGTATTATAGTAGTTCTATTCTTGTACATAGGGAGCAGTATTATAGTACCTATATTCTTGTACATAGAGGGCAGTATTATAGTAGTTATAGTATTGTACATAGGAGCCAGAATTATAGTAGTTATATTCTTGTACATAGAGAGCAGTATTATAGTACCTATATTCTTGTACATAGAGGGCAGTATTATAGTAGTTATATTCTTGTACATAGGAGCCAGAATTATAGTAGTTATATTCTTGTACATAGGGGTCAGTATTATAGTAGTTATATTCTTGTGCATAGGGGCCAGTATTATAGTAGTTATATTCTTGTACATAGGGGCAGTATTATAGTAGTTATATTCTTGTACACAATGAGCAGTAGTATAGTAGTTATATTCTTGTACATAGGAGGCAGTATTATCCTTCTATATTATTTCAAAACACTTTTTTTCGGTGAGTACTTTGTACCTTCAGCAAGAAAATAGCCAAACAAATCACACATCCATGATGATGTGATCACAAAATACATTTTAATCATTAATTTTCATAAAACTGCAGTAAAGAAAAATGACCTGCAGATGGCACCACACTACCCCAAAGCACAATACCACAAGGCTGAAACAAGTCCTAACATTTGCCTTGGGGGCTTTCCAGCTTGCCGAACTCCTTGCCCAGCTGATTTCAGACAGGTACATATAAAATATTTGCTACATATGTGGAAGTAGAATAAAAGTACAACTTTACCTGTTTAAAACTTCAGCTTTAAAACTGAAGATATAAATGAATGCAGCTTAAAAGGGACCGGACAGGTTCAGAACCATCAGATTTTCCATATTATTGGACAGTCATTGAAAAGTCTATCTTCCTTCTAAGGTTGCAGCTTATTGGCGACCTGGAGTCACCTCTGGTTCCAATTAAAAAACTGCAGCGTTGACATAACTCAGATATATACAGTTACGTCCATATATATTTGGACAGAGACAACATTTTTCTAATTTTGGTTATAGACATTACCACAATGAATTTTAAACAAAACAATTCACATGCAGTTGAAGTTCAGACTTTCAGCTTTCATTTCCAATTTTCCGTGAAAAAATATGTTGAGCGCATGCGCAGTGCGCCCGCCGGCCGGCACCCGGCTGATCTTTTGGGTCTCGGCTGCCGGGGGTAGCCGAGACCCCAAAGAACATGATCCGTGTCGGTTTTTACCAACCCCTGTTTTGCAATCGCCGGTAATTAACCATTTACCGGCGACCGCAAAAAGAAAAAAAAAAGCGGCGTGTCATTCTCTGTCCTCTGATGTGATCGTACATCACAGAACAGAGAAATAGGGGGATCGGGGACCCTGTCATACTTACTGGTGTCCCTGGGTCCTCCTGCTTCCCCTCCTGGCCGCCGGCTTCTTCCTCCGGGAAGAAAATGGCGGGCGCATGCACAGTGCACCCGCCGTGATGTGCCGGCCAGCAGAGGAAGATTCTTCTTGTTTTATTTTGGTCACTGTGAGATCCTACCACAGTGATCAAAATAAAAGAAATTGTAAATACCCCCCCCCCCTTTATCACCCGCTTAGTTAGGAAAAAATAATAAAATTAAAAAAATGTATGTATTTCTATTTTCCGGTTAGGGCTAGGGCTAGGGTTAGGTTTAGGGCTAGGGTTAGGATTGGGGCTAAAGTTAGGGTCAGGGTTGGGGTTAAAGTTAGGGCTAGGGTTAGGGTTGGTGCTAAAGTTAGGGTTAGGGTTGGGGCTAAAGTTAGGGTTAGGGTTGCGGCTAAAGTTAGGCTTAGGGCTAGGGTTGGTGCTAAAGTTAGGGTTGGGGCTAAAGTTAGGGTTAGGGCTAGGGTTAGGGTTGGTGCCAAAGTTAGGGTTAAAGTTAGGGTTGGGGCTAAAGTTAGGGTTGGTGCTAAGTTAGGGTTAGGGCTAGGGTTGGGGCTAAAGTTAGGGTTAGGGTTGCGGCTAAAGTTAGGGTTATGGCTAGGGTTGGTGCTAAAGTTAGGGTTGGGGCTAAAGTTAGGGTTAGGGCTAGGGTTAGGGTTGGTGCTAAAGTTAGGGTTAAAGTTAGGGTTGGGGCTAAAGTTAGGGTTGGTGCTAAGTTAGGGTTAGGGCTAGGGTTGGGGCTAAAGTTAGGGTTAGGGTTGGGGTTAACGTTAGGGTTAAGGTTGGGGCTAAAGTTAGGGATGGGTCTAAAGTTAGGGTTAGAGTTGGGATTAGGGTTAGGGTTGTGTTATGACCCCAATGGCGAGGGTCTCAGAGGAACGTGGAAGTCTGCAGAATACAAAAATCCAGCTCATAGGGCAGTGGTAACTGGGTTGACCATATATCTACTCCTAACGCCAACACTAGAAGTAGCCGGGGATCATTCCTACGTTGATTCTAGATGACACGCGCCAGCCGGAGAATCTAGCTACCCCTAGTAGAGGAAAACAAAGACCTTTCTTGCCTCCAGAGAAGGGGACCCCAAAGCTGGATAGAAGCCCCCCACAAATAATGACGGTGAGGTAAGAGGAAATGACAAACACAGAAATGAACCAGGTTTAGCACAGAGAGGCCCGCTTACTGATAGCAGAATAAAGAAAGGTAACTTATATGGTCAACAAAAACCCTATCAAAATCCACACTGGAAATTCAAGAACCCCCGAACCGTCTAACGGTCCGGGGGGAGAACACCAGCCCCCTAGAGCTTCCAGCAAAGGTCAGGATATAGATTAGGAACAAGCTGGACAAAAATACAAAACCAAAACAAATAGCAAAAAGCAAAAGGCAGACTTAGCTGATATAACTGGAACCAGGATCAGTAGACAAGAGCACAGCAGACTAGCTCTGATAACTACGTTGCCAGGCATTGAACTGAAGGTCCAGGGAGCTTATATAGCAACACCCCTAACTAACGACCCAGGTGCGGATAAAAGGAATGACAGAAAAACCAGAGTCAAAAAACTAGTAACCACTAGAGGGAGCAAAAAGCAAATTCACAACAGTACCCCCCCCTTAGTGAGGGGTCACCGAACCCTCACCCCGACCACCAGGGCGATCAGGATGAGCGGCATGAAAGGCGCAAACTAAATCGGCCGCATGAACATCAGAGGCGACCACCCAGGAATTATCCTCCTGACCATAGCCCTTCCACTTGACCAGGTACTGAAGCCTCCGCCTGGAGAGGTGAGAATCCAAGATCTTCTCCACCACGTACTCCAACTCGCCCTCAACCAACACCGGAGCAGGAGGCTCAGCAGAAGGAACTACAGGCACAATGTACCGCCGCAACAAGGACCTATGAAATACATTGTGAATAGCAAACGACACAGGAAGATCCAGACGAAAAGATACAGGATTAAGGATTTCCAATATCTTGTAAGGCCCAATAAAACGAGGTTTAAATTTGGGAGAGGAGACCTTCATAGGAACAAAGCGGGAAGAAAGCCACACCAAATCCCCAACGCGTAGTCGGGGACCCACACCGCGGCGGCGGTTGGCAAAGCGCTGAGCCTTCTCCTGTGACAACTTCAAGTTGTCCACCACATGATTCCAGATCTGCTGCAACCTATCCACCACAGAATCCACCCCAGGACAGTCAGAAGGCTCCACATGACCCGAAGAAAAGCGAGGATGGAAACCAGAGTTGCAGAAAAAAGGCGAAACCAAGGTGGCGGAACTAGCCCGATTATTAAGGGCAAACTCAGCCAACGGCAAGAATGTCACCCAATCGTCCTGATCAGCAGAGACAAAACACCTCAAATAAGCCTCCAAAGTCTGATTGGTTCGCTCCGTCTGTCCATTAGTCTGAGGATGGAAAGCAGACGAAAACGACAAATCAATGCCCATCCTACTACAAAAGGATCGCCAGAACCTGGAAACGAACTGGGATCCTCTGTCTGACACAATATTCTCAGGGATGCCGTGCAAACGAACCACGTTCTGGAAAAACACAGGAACCAGATCGGAAGAGGAAGGCAGCTTAGGCAAAGGAACCAAATGGACCATCTTGGAGAAGCGATCACATATCACCCAGATAACGGACATGCCCTGAGATAGCGGAAGATCAGAAATGAAATCCATGGAGATATGTGTCCAAGGTCTCTTCGGGACAGGCAAGGGCAAGAGCAAACCGCTGGCACGAGAACAGCAAGGCTTAGCTCGAGCACAAGTCCCACAGGACTGCACAAATGACCGCACATCCCTTGACAAGGAAGGCCACCAAAAGGATCTGGCCACCAGATCTCTGGTGCCAAAAATTCCCGGGTGACCTGCCAACACCGAGGAATGAACCTCGGAAATGACTCTGCTGGTCCACTTATCCGGGACAAACAGTCTGTCAGGTGGACAAGACTCAGGCCTATCAGCCTGAAATCTCTGCAACACACGTCGCAGATCCGGAGAAATAGCTGACAAGATAACTCCATCTTTAAGAATACCAACAGGATCAGCGACTCCAGGAGCATCAGGCACAAAGCTCCTAGAAAGAGCATCGGCCTTCACATTCTTTGAACCTGGTAAATACGAGACAACAAAATCAAAGCGGGAGAAAAACAATGACCAGCGGGCCTGTCTCGGATTAAGGCGTTTAGCAGACTCGAGATAAATCAGATTTTTGTGATCAGTCAAGACCACCACACGATGCTTAGCACCCTCGAGCCAATGACGCCACTCCTCAAATGCCCATTTCATGGCCAACAACTCCCGATTGCCCACATCATAATTTCGCTCGGCAGGCGAAAACTTCCTAGAGAAAAAGGCACAAGGTTTCATAACAGAGCAACCAGGGCCTCTCTGCGACAAAACGGCCCCTGCCCCAATCTCCGAAGCATCCACCTCAACCTGAAAGGGAAGTGAGACGTCAGGCTGGCACAAAACAGGCGCCGAAGTAAACCGGCGTTTCAACTCCTGGAAAGCCTCCACGGCAGCAGGAGCCCAGTTAGCTACATCGGAGCCCTTCTTGGTCATATCCGTCAAAGGTTTCACAATGCTAGAAAAATTAGCGATAAAACGACGGTAGAAGTTAGCGAAGCCCAAGAACTTCTGAAGACTCTTAACTGACGAGGGCTGAGTCCAATCAAGAATAGCTCGGACCTTGACTGGGTCCATCTCCACAGCAGAAGGGGAAAAAATGAACCCCAAAAAGGGAACCTTCTGTACACCAAAGAGACACTTTGAGCCCTTGACAAACAAAGAATTTTCACGCAAAATTTTAAAGACCAACCTGACCTGCTCCACATGCGAATCCCAATTATCAGAAAAAACCAAAATATCATCCAGATAAACAATCAAAAATTTATCCAGATACTTCCGGAAAATGTCATGCATAAAGGACTGAAAAACTGAAGGCGCATTGGAGAGCCCAAAAGGCATCACCAAGTACTCAAAATGACCTTCGGGCGTATTGAATGCGGTTTTCCATTCATCACCTTGCTTAATGCGCACAAGGTTGTACGCACCACGAAGGTCTATCTTGGTGAACCACTTGGCACCCTTAATCCGGGCAAACAAGTCAGACAACAGCGGTAAAGGATACTGAAATTTGACAGTGATCTTATTTAAAAGCCGATAATCAATACAAGGTCTCAAAGATCCGTCCTTTTTTGCCACAAAAAAGAATCCCGCACCAAGAGGGGAAGAAGACGGACGAATATGTCCTTTTTCCAGAGACTCCTTGATATATGAACGCATAGCGGTATGTTCAGGTACCGACAGATTAAACAGTCTTCCCTTAGGAAATTTACTGCCTGGGATCAAATCTATAGCACAGTCACAGTCCCTATGAGGAGGCAGTGCACTGGACTCAGACTCACTGAAGACATCCTGATAATCAGACAAATACTCCGGAACTTCCGAAGGCGTAGAAGAAGCAATAGACACAGGCAGAGAATCCTCATGAATACCACGACAGCCCCAACTTGAGACTGACATAGCCTTCCAGTCCAGGACTGGATTATGGGTCTGTAACCATGGCAGCCCTAAAACAACCAAATCATGCATTTTATGTAAAACCAGAAAACGTATCACCTCGCGGTGTTCAGGAGTCATGCACATGGTAACCTGAGTCCAATACTGCGGTTTATTTGCTGCCAATGGTGTAGCATCAATACCCCTAAGAGGAATAGGATTTTCTAATGGTTCAAGAGTAAATCCACAGCGCTTAGCAAATGAGAGATCCATGAGACTCAGGGCAGCACCTGAATCTACAAACGCCATGACAGGATAAGATGACAGTGAGCAAATCAAAGTTACAGACAGAATAAATTTAGGTTGCAAATTACCAACGGTGACAGGACTAACAACCTTAGCTATACGTTTAGAGCATGCTGAGATAACATGTGTAGAATCACCACAGTAGTAGCACAAGCCATTCCGGCGTCTATGAATTTTCCGCTCATTTCTAGTCAGGATTCTATCACATTGCATTAAATCAGGTGTCTGTTCAGACAACACCATGAGGGAATTTGCGGTTTTTCTATCACATTGCACCGAATTAGGTGTCTGTTCAGACAACACCATGAGGGAATTTGCGGTTTTGCGCTCCCGCAACCGCCGGTCAATTTGAATAGCCAGTGCCATAGTATCATTCAGACCTGTGGGAATGGGAAAACCCACCATAACATTCTTAATGGCTTCAGAAAGGCCATTTCTAAAATTAGCGGCCAGTGCACACTCGTTCCAATGTGTCAGCACGGACCATTTCCGAAATTTTTGGCAATACACTTCAGCCTCGTCCTGCCCCTGAGACATAGACAGCAAGGCCTTTTCTGCCTGAATCTCAAGATTGGGTTCCTCATAAAGTAAACCGAGCGCCAGAAAAAACGCATCAAGATCAGCCAATGCCGGATCTCCTGGCGCCAGCGAAAAAGCCCAATCCTGAGGGTCGCCCCGTAAGAATGAAATAACAATTTTTACTTGCTGAGCAGAATCTCCTGATGAACAGGGTCTCAGGGACAAAAACAATTTACAATTATTCACGAAATTCCTAAACTTAAACCTGTCTCCGGAAAACAGTTCAGGAATCGGTATTTTAGGTTCTGACCTAGGATTTCTGATAACATAGTCTTGTATGCCCTGCACACGAGTAGCCAGCTGGTCCACACTTGTAATGAAGGTCTGGACATTCATGTCTGCAGCAAGCATAGCCACTCTGAGGTAAAGGGGAAGGAGAAAAAAAAAAAAAAAAAACTCAGAATCTTCTTTCTTATAATCCCTCTTCTGCAATGCATTAAACATTTAATACTGGCCTGGCAAACTGTTATGACCCCAATGGCGAGGGTCTCAGAGGAACGTGGAAGTCTGCAGAATACAAAAATCCAGCTCATAGGGCAGTGGTAACTGGGTTGACCATATATCTACTCCTAACGCCAACACTAGAAGTAGCCGGGGATCATTCCTACGTTGATTCTAGATGACACGCGCCAGCCGGAGAATCTAGCTACCCCTAGTAGAGGAAAACAAAGACCTTTCTTGCCTCCAGAGAAGGGGACCCCAAAGCTGGATAGAAGCCCCCCACAAATAATGACGGTGAGGTAAGAGGAAATGACAAACACAGAAATGAACCAGGTTTAGCACAGAGAGGCCCGCTTACTGATAGCAGAATAAAGAAAGGTAACTTATATGGTCAACAAAAACCCTATCAAAATCCACACTGGAAATTCAAGAACCCCCGAACCGTCTAACGGTCCGGGGGGAGAACACCAGCCCCCTAGAGCTTCCAGCAAAGGTCAGGATATAGATTAGGAACAAGCTGGACAAAAATACAAAACCAAAACAAATAGCAAAAAGCAAAAGGCAGACTTAGCTGATATAACTGGAACCAGGATCAGTAGACAAGAGCACAGCAGACTAGCTCTGATAACTACGTTGCCAGGCATTGAACTGAAGGTCCAGGGAGCTTATATAGCAACACCCCTAACTAACGACCCAGGTGCGGATAAAAGGAATGACAGAAAAACCAGAGTCAAAAAACTAGTAACCACTAGAGGGAGCAAAAAGCAAATTCACAACAGGGTTGGGATTAGGGTTTGGATTAGGGTTAGGGTTGGTATTGGTTAGGGTTGGCATTAGGGTTACGTTTGGGATTAGGGTTAGGTTTGGGATTAGGGTTAAGGTTAGGGTTGGGATTAGGGTTAGGTTTGAGGTTAGGGTTGAGATTATTATTAGGGGTGTGTTGGGCTTAGGGATTTGATTAGGGTTAGGGTTGGGATTAGGGTTAGGGGTGTTTTGGTGTTAGCGTTGTGATTAGGGTTATGGTTAGGGTTGGGATTAGGGTTTGGGGTGTTTTGGGGTTAGGGTTTTGATTAGGGTTATGGATTGGGTTGGGATTAGCGTTAGGGGTGTGTTGGGGTTGCTGTTGGAGTTAGAATTGGGGGGTTTCCACTGTTTAGGTACATCAGGGGGTCTCTAAACACGACAGACAATTTTGCGCTCAAAAAGTCAAATGGTGCTCCCTCCTTTCTGAGCTCTGCCGTGCGCCCAAACAGTGGTTTACCCCCACATATGGGGTATCAGCGTACTCCGGACTAATTGGACAACTTTTGGGGTCCAGTTTCTCCTGTTACCCTTGTGAAAATAAAAAAAATTGGGGGCTAAAAAATTATTTTTTATTTTCGTGGCTCTGCGTCAAACTTCTGTGAAGCACTTAGGCGTTCAAAATACCACATATCTAGATAAGTTCCTTGGGGGGCCTAGTTTACAAAATAGAGTCACTTGTGGGGGTTTCTACTGTTTACGTACATCGGGGGCCCTGAAAATGCAACATGACACCTGCAGACCATTCCATCAAAGTCTGCATTTTAAACCGTCACTACTTCCCTTCCGAGCCCTGATGTGTGCCCAAACAGTGGTGCCCCCCACATATGGGGTATCAGCGTACTCAGAACAAATTGGACAACAAATTTTGGGGTCCAATTTCTCCTGTTACCCTTGGGAAAATAAAAAATTGGGGGCTAAAACAATCATTTTTGTGGAGAAAAAAAATTATTTTCACAACTCTGTATTATAAACTTCTGTGAAGCACTTGGGCGTTCAAAGTGCTCACCACACATCTAGATAAGTTCCTTGGGGGCAAAACAAGGGAGAGAAAGAACCACTCCAAAGTACTGCACACCATACCACTATACAGTATAAGCGTATAAAAAGGCAAACTTTTATTGATACACCAATTATAAAAACATCTAAAAAAAAATCCCACAATCCCCAAGATGATCCCGCCAAGATAATGGAGGTCAAAAAAAGTGCATGTCCTTTATAAACGTTTTATAATAAAACAGGATATAATGCAAAATGACCGTATATCACATGACCTCTTTAATACACAGATCGCCAATAAGTCCCCCGGGGTTAGAGATATAGACAATACATGTTTGTACCCAGGGTGGAGAAGGGCCCGTCCGAATAGCTGAGTAGCCAATAATGTACCAAAACACAATATTCAATGTAGTTTGTACCTGTATGCCAGAAAAATATCAATACGCCTATGGTATTGAGAAAGTGGTGCCAGTAAACGTTCTGCCACAATATGTGCCGCGATCACCGTATCACAGCGGCATCAATCCAGGTCCTATGCCCAACCATGTGCAAATCAGCGTTATACCACAATCTACGCGTTTTCCCCAGACAAAGCCGTCTGTGTAACGGCGACACGCGTAGGGTCTTTCCCCACGCTGATCCCTGCCTTCCTGGTATTTTTTTCCCCCGGTGGCAGCATCCTATTGCCTTGGGTTTCCTAGATAGATTGTGGTATAACGCTCTGCAAACGCAGCATAACGCCCACAGACCATTCCATCAAAGTCTGCATTCCAAAACGGCGCTCCTTCCCTTCCGAGCTCTGCCATGCGCCCAAACAGTGGTCCCCCCCCCACATATGGGGTATCACCGTACTCAGCATAAATTGCACAATAAATTTTGGGGTCCAATTTCTCCTGTTACCCTTGTGAAAGTAAAAATCTGGGGGTGAAAAGATCATTTTTGTGGAAAAAATATGATTTTTTTATTTTCATGGCTCTGCATTATAAAGTTCTGTGAAGCACTTGGGCGTTCAAAGTGCTCACCACACATCTAGATAAGTACCTTGGGGGGTCTAGTTTCCAAAATGGGGTCACTTGAGGGGGGTTTCTACTGTTTAGGTACATCAGGAGCTCTGCAAATGCAACATGACGCCCGCAGACCATTCGATATTATAATAGTTATATTATTGTACATAGGAGCAGTATTATAGTAGTTATATTATTGTACACAGGGGCAATATTATAGTAGTTATATTCTTGTACACAGGGGCAGTATTATAGTAGTTATATTATTGTACATAGAGAGCAGTATTATAGTAGATATATTCTTGTACATAGGAGCAGTATTATAGAAGTTATATTCTTGTACATAGGGGCAGTATTATAGTAGTTATATTCCTGTACATAGGGGCAGTATTATAGTAGTTATATTCTTGTATATAGGGGTAGTATTATAGTAGTTATATTCTTGTACTTAGGGGCAGTATTATAGTAGTTATATTCTTGTACATAGGGGCAGTATTATAGTAGTTATATTCTTGTACATAGGGGCAGTATTATAGTAGTTATTTTATACATAGGGGGCAGTACTATAGTAGTTATATTATTGTACATAGGGGATAGTATTATATTAGTTATATTCTTGTGCATAGGAGCAGTATTATAGTAGTTATATTCTTATACATGGGGCAGTACTATAGTAGTTATATTCTTATACATAGGGGCAGTACTATAGTAGTTATATTCTTGCACATAGGAGCAGTATTATAGTAGTTATATTCTTGCACATAGGAGGAGTATTATAGTAGTTATATTCTTATACATAGGGGCAGGATTATAGTAGTTATATTCTTGTTTCTAGGGGCAGTATTATAGTAGTTATATTCTTGTACATAGGGGGCAGTATTATATTAGGTATATTCCTGTACACTGGGGCAGTATTATAGTACCGTAGTTATATTCTTTTACATAGGGGCAGTATTATAGAAGTTATATTTTTTCACATAGGGGGCAGTATTGTAGTAGCTATATTCTTGTACATAGGAGCAGTATTAATAGTTATATTCTTGCACATAGGAGGCAGTATTATTGTAGTTATATTCTTCTACATAGAAGCAGTATTATAGTAGTTATATTCTTGTTCCTAGAGGCAGTATTATAGTAGTTATATTCGCCAAACACCGTTGTAGTCAATGGGAATACAAATTAACAATATGTTCAGAACCGATCGTCAAACGTAAATTCAGCATGAACAGCGCACCAAAATGGCACAAATATGGCAAATTCGGCTTTGGTAATTGTTACCGAACATTATTCGCTCAACTCTAATCAGTGGCATCTCAACCAGATCAATCAGATTTTGCCCCTTTTCACTGATGAGACACAAGCACCCTGAAGACTGAGCACCACCACAAGTTTCTGATTAGGAGTCTTATTCTAAGGGTACTGTCACACATTGAAATTTCCATCGCTACGACGTTACGATTCGTGACGTTCTAGCGATATCGTTACGATATCGCAGTGTCTGACACGCAGCAGCGATCAGGGATCCTGCTGAGAATCGTACGTCGTAGCAGATCGTTTGGAACTTTCTTTCGTCGCTTGATCACCCGCTGACATCGCTGGATCGTTGTGTGTGACAGCGATCCAGCGATGTCTTCGCTTGTAACCAGGGTAAACATCGGGTAACTAAGCGCAGGGCCGCGCTTAGTAACCCGATGTTTACCCTGGTTACAAGCGTAAACGTAAAAAAACAAACCGTACATGCTCACCCGTCGGTGTCCTTCAGGTCCCTTGCCGTCTGCTTCCTGCTCTGAGTGCCGGCCGGAAAGTGAGAGCAGATCACAGCGGTACTGCGCTCTGCTCTCACTGTACGGCTGCACTCAGAGCAGGAAGCAGACTGCAAGGGACCTGAAGGACACCGACGGGTGAGTATGTACTGTTTGTTTTTTTACATTACGCTGGTAACCAGGGTAAACATCGGGTTACTAAGCGCGGCCCTGCGCTTAGTTACCCGATGTTTACCCTGGTTACCCGGGGACTTCGGCATCGCTCCAGCGCCGTGATTGCAACGTGTGACCGCAGTCTACGACGCTGGAGCGATGATTATACGACGCTGCGACGTCACGAATCGTGCCGTCGCAGCGATGAAAATTTCAATGTGTGACAGTACCCTTAGTCAAACAAGGGAACTCATTAAGGGTGTGTGCACACGCTGTGGATTTTGCTGCGGATCCGCAGCGTTTCCGCAGCTGCGGATCTGCAGTGGTTTCCCATGCATTTACAGTACCATGTAATGCTATGGGAAATGAAATCCGCAGTGCATATGCTGCGGAAAAAAACGTGCGGAAACGCAGCGGTTTATTTTCCGCAGCATGTCAATTCTTTCTGCGGAATCCGCAGCGGTTTTTCACCTGCTCCAATAGGAAACTGCAGGTGAAAAACCGCAGCGGAAACCGCAATAAAAACCGTGATAAATCCGCAGTAAAAACCGCAGCGGTTTTGCACTGCGGATTTATAAAAACCGCTGCGGAAAATTCCGCAATGGAATCCGCAGCGTGTGCACATGGCCTAAAGGGTGAAAATTTGGTAAGTGCTCCATCCAAAATGTAAGCTATCTTCTCCAAAGAGGTTGTCAGTGGAGCGCCCCAGAGTCCTGGTCGTTGCAGTACTGATGGTCTGCCGCTAAGGGGAGCTATGGTACGTCTGATGGCACTGAAGGAGTTCACCTGACCAGGTATCACAGACACCAATACACTTCACAGTCTGGCCTCCAGGGGGAGCTAAGGGTGCTATGTATTAGGCCACTCCTCACAGTCTGGTAAAACGGGGGGTTAGACAGGAAGTTAGACAGAAGCTGACTGGGAATCGAACAGGCAACACCCAGTGGCAGAGGGGGTTGCGGGGAGAGACTCAGAGGGGTCCCTGTCAGGGGTGGGATCCTGGCAGAGACCTAGCGAACAGAGAGAACGTTACGGGACCACGCCTGCACGATATAGCGGCGGTGCCCTAAGAAAGGACAAGAAGCGAGGTATATTGTGCTGAGTGAGAAACGAGATCAACGCAACAAGGAGAAATACCAGTAGGAGTCGTGCTGTAAGACGAGGCAACATCCTACTGAGGCGCGTAGCCGGTGGCCGGAACGCCGAGGAAGTACTAGGCTCCAAGCAATACTTCAAACCTACGGCAGGACAGTCAGCTATAGGCGGGCTGTCTCACACAAATCACCTACGAAGACACAGGGGGCAACAATAGGAGAAGGGCGACACTAGGGTCCAGGAAGAGCTCCGAGCCTACCCGTCATACGGGTGCGTCCTAGCCATATCATCTGGGGGACGAAGAAGAACATCAGAATCGAGTTGTGAGGGAACACGAGAAACAGACACAACAGTTGTGGGGACTATCCCGTGAGCACAGCAGGGGAGGACCGCAACACACAAGCGCTAGAAGGTAGGCACAGATTTCCACCTGCAAAGGGAACTCTGGAGGTGCCATCGGACCGGCCGGACTTGCGCAGCCCGGTTAACCGTATTCCGGACTGAGGATCCTGAAGCCTTCAGTAAAGAGGTAAAGAGACTGCAACCTGGTGTCCTCGTTATTTACTGTGACCATCACTGCACCGCACTACCACCACCATCCACATCTTTCATTGGGCGCCCCTCAGCAGGGTCACGAACCGGGTCTAGCCACCGTGACAACCCCAGAGCAGAGACCCAGAGGCCCGGTACCGGGTACCCCTCGACCCTGCGGCAGTGGGGGCGCTACATCTGCACTCTGCTAGTCCTGACTTGCACATAAATCACAGTTGGCCGATTTAGCTCTTCTCACTATTTCATACAGATTTAACATTTTTTTTCACTTTTATATTATAAGCCATAGTGATCATTGTGCATGTCCACCATCACCAGTTCTTTTTTTCACTTTTTCCATTTGTTAATTTCTTTTATCATCTTATCCAGCACAGATCCCCGCGATCCCCACTGCTCCCAGCACAGATCCCTGCAATCCCCACTGCTCCCCGCACAGATTCCTGCGATCCCCACTGCTCCAGGCACAGATCCCTGCGATCCCCACTGCTCCTGGCACAGATCCCTGCGGTCCCCACTCCTCCCAACACAGATCCATGCAGTCTTTTTTGCTCCAAGCACAGATCCCTGAGATCCCCACTGCTCCCAGCACAAATTCTTACCATCCCCACTGCTCCCGGCTGAGATCCCTGCAATCTGCACTGCTCCCGGCACAGACACCTGCGATCCCCACTGCTCCAGGCATACATCCCTGCAATCCTCAGTGCTCCCAGCACAGATCCCTGTGATCCCCACTGCTCCCGGCACAAATTCCTGCCATCCCCATTACTCCCGGCACAGATCCCTGTAATCTTCACTGCTCCCAGCACAGATTCCTGAGATCCCCACTGCTCCCAGCACAGATCCCTGTGGTCCCCACTGCTCCTGGCACAGATCCCTGAGATCCCCACTGCTCCCAGTACAGATCTCTGCAGTCTTCACTGCTCCCAGCTCAGATCCCTGAGATCCCCACTGCTCCCAGCACAGATCCCTGCAGTCTTCACTGCTCCCAGCTCAGATCCCTGAGATCCCCACTGCTCCCAGCACAGATCCCTGCAGTCTTCACTGCTCCCAGCTCAGATCCCTGAGATCCCCACTGCTCCCAGCACAGATCCCTGCAGTCTTCACTGCTCCCAGCTCAGATCTCTGAGATCCCCACTGCTCCCAGCACAGATCCCTGCAGTCTTCACTGCTCCCAGCACAGATCCCTGAGACCCAGCACAGATCCCTGCAATCTTCACTGCTCCCAGCACAGATCCCTGCAATGTTCACTGCTCCCAGCACAGATCCCTGAGGTCTCCACCGCTGACTATATCCCATTTCGAGAATGTACCATTTATGACGACTGCTTCCAGTAATAGCTGGGCATGCACATCTTATGGGGCTTCATGACTCAGGATGGATGTGCAGCGCCCCAGAGTCCTGGTCGTTGCAGTACTGTGGCTCCGCCACTAAGGGGAGCTACAGTGCGTCCGATGGCACTGAAGGAGTTCATCGGATCAGGTATCACAGACACCAATACATTTCACAGTCGGGCCTCCGGGGGGAGCTAAGGGTTCTATTCACTAGGCCACTCCCCACCATAGTGGGTAAACTGGGGGTCAGGCAGGAAGTTAGATCAGAAAGCTGACTGGGTTGGAACCAGGCAACACCTTGTGGCAGAGGGTGTCGTAGGGGAAGATACAGTAGGGTTTGTGCAGGAGAAATGAAAAGCCGTCATTGACCTACATTTCATTCATTCACGGTGAGGCGCCCTCTGGTGGATGTTCTCATGAACTGCAGCCTGGGAACTTTTTCCCACGCTCCAGGTCATATGAGGACATCCACCAGGGGGCGCATCACCGCGAATGAATGAAATGTAGGTCAATGACCTACATTTCATTCATTCGCTGGGGAATTACAAGCACGGAGCACAGCTGCATTATAGCAGGGCTCCTGCCTGTAATATTAGTTAACCCCTTCAGATGGATTACATCGTTGGACCTGACAGTACATCAGAAGGTATGTATCTTGTGCGTTTATTATGTTGCCAAGCGAGGGACTGCAAATGGATTTGAGAGAACAATAAATTATTACAACAACCGCTGTGTTTATTTCATTAAAATACTTTTCAATCATGTGTGTGTGTGTTTTTTAACCCTTTCCTACAATTGGATTAATAATGGATAGGTGTCATAATTGACGCCTCTCCATCATTAATCTGGCTTAATGTCACCTTCCAATAGCAAGGTGGCATTAACCCTTCATTACCCCATATCCCACCACTACAGGGAGTGGGAAGAGAGTGGCCAAGTGCCAGAATAGGTGCATCTTCCAGATGTGCCTTTTCTGGGGTGGCTGGGGGCAGATGTTTTTAGCCACGGGGGGGGGCCAATATCCATGGACCCTCTCCTGGCTATTAATATCTGCCCTCAGTCACTGGCTTTACCGCTCTGGCGGAGAAAATTGCGCGGGAGCCCACGCCAATTTTTTCCGCCATTTAACCCTTTATTTTAGCAGCTACAGCGCTGAAATTTTGCACATACACACTACTAACATTAGTAGTGTGGAATATGCAAAAAAAAGGGGATATGAGATGGTTTACTGTATGTAAACCATGTCTCATATCCTGTCGGGTTTGTGCAGGAGAAATGAAAAGCCGGCAATTGAATTACCGACTTTTCACTAACACCGCTGCGTATTTCTCGCAAGTCACACTGCTGGTCCGTGTGGAATCCGTATTTTTCTCACCCCCATAGACTTTCATTGGCGATATTTTTGCGCAATACGCTGACAAACGCAGCATGCTGCGATTTTGTAGGGCCGTAGAAAGCCGTATAATACTGAACCGTAATATACGGCTAATAGGAGCAGCCCCATTGAGAATAATTGTGCCGTATGTTATGCGAGTTTTACGGACGTAGTTTCTGCGCTCTTACGTCCGTAAAACTCGCCAGTGTGACGCCGGCCTAAGGCTGTTATGTGGAACAGTATCAGATGCCTTTGCAAAGTCCAGATAAATCACATCAGCTGCATTACCAACATCCAGCACCATATTTGAATGGGGGATTGTGCCTGCTATTGCATCTCATCCATTCTATCCAGCTATCGCACACTCATGGGGAGACGAGATAAGTAATCCTAGGTTTATCTTCCTCTTGATGAACCTCAGAAGAGGGGTAACGCGTCGAGTGGCATTTAACCTGGGAGCCAGTCTAAATGGCTATATGATCTGGGAGCCAATTTGTGGCTCATGATATATCATGGTGTCTTTATGGTTATAGTTTTGTGATTTTTGATTTCTTTGGTGTTCTGTCTGACCGACTGTTGTATCTAATATATAATTGCCTAGAATACTACTTCCTGCAATTTGTGCCAACTTCCGTGGCTTTGTCCGGAGCTAATGTCCGGAGATAATGTCCGGAGCTAATGTCCGGAGCTAATGTCCGGAGATAAGTGACGTCACCAGTGTCCTACACCCAGGCAGAGCACAGGGGCCCCAGGCAGCATATGGGGCCCCAGGCAGAGCACAGTGGCCCCAGGCAGAGCATAGGGGCCCCAGGCAGCATATGGGGCCCCAGGCAGAGCACAGTGGTCCCAGGCAGAGCACAGGGGCCCCAGGCAGCCTATGGGGCCCCAGGCAGAGCACAGTGGCCCCAGGCAGAGCACAGGGGCCCCAGGCAGCATATGGGGCCCCAGGCAGAGCACAGGGGCCCCAGGCAGCATATGGGGCCCCAGGCAGAGCACAGTGGCCCCAGGCAGAGCACAGGGGCCCCAGGCAGAGCACAGGGGCCCCAGGCAGAGCACAGGGGCCCCAGGCAGCATATGGGGCCCCAGGCAGAGCACAGGGGCCCCAGGCAGCATATGGGGCCCCAGGCAGAGCACAGGGGCCCCAGGCAGCATATGGGGCCCCAGGCAGAGCACAGGGGCCCCAGGCAGAACATGGGGCCCCAGGCAGAGCACAGGGGCCCCAGGCAGAGCACAGGGGCCCCAGGCAGCATATGGGGCCCCAGGCAGAGCACAGGGGCCCCAGGCAGCATATAGGGCCCCAGGCAGAGCACAGGGGCCCCAGGCAGCATATGGGGCCCCAGGCAGAGCACAGTGGCCCCAGGCAGCATATGGGGCCCCAGGCAGAGCACAGGGGCCCCAGGCACAATATGGGGCCCCAGGCAGAGCACAGTGGTCCCAGGCAGAGCACAGGGGCCCCAGGCAGCTTATGGGGCCCCAGGCAGAGCACAGTGGCCCCAGGCAGAACATGGGGCCCCAGGCAGAGCACAGTGGCCCCAGGCAGAGCACAGGGGCCCCAGGCAGAACATGGGGCCCCAGGCAGAGCACAGGGGCCCCAGGCAGCATATGGGGCCCCAGGCAGAACATGGGGCCCCAGGCAGAGCACAGGGGCCCCAGGCAGCATATGGGGCCCCAGGCAGAGCACAGGGGCCCCAGGCAGCATATGGGGCCCCAGGCAGAGCACAGTGGCCCCAGGCAGAGCACAGGGGCCCCAGGCAGAGCACAGGGGCCCCAGGCAGCATATGGGGCCCCAGGCAGAGCACAGTGGTCCCAGGTAGAGCACAGGGGCCCCAGGCAGCCTATGGGGCCCCAGGCAGAGCACAGGGGCCCCAGGCAGCATATGGGGCCCCAGGCAGAGCACAGGGGCCCCAGGCAGCATATGGGGCCCCAGGCAGAGCACAGTGGCCCCAGGCAGAGCACAGGGGTCCCAGGCAGCATATGGGGCCCCAGGCAGAGCACAGTGGTCCCAGGTAGAGCACAGGGGCCCCAGGCAGCCTATGGGGCCCCAGGCAGAGCACAGGGGCCCCAGGCAGCATATGGGGCCCCAGGCAGAGCACAGGGGCCCCAGGCAGCATATGGGGCCCCAGGCAGAGCACAGTGGCCCCAGGCAGAGCACAGGGGCCCCAGTCAGAACATGGGGCCCCAGGCAGAGCACAGGGGCCCCAGTCAGAACATGGGGCCCCAGGCAGAGCACAGGGGCCCCAGGCAGCATATGGGGCCCCAGGCAGAGCACAGGGGCCCCAGGCAGAACATGGGGCCCCAGGCAGAGCACAGGGGCCCCAGGCAGCATATGGGGCCCCAGGCAGAGCACAGGGGCCCCAGGCAGCATATGGGGCCCCAGGCAGAGCACAGCGATATTTTGGACCACTGTGCGGTGTTTCAGACCCCCTGTGTGATGTCTGGGGCCCTGTTCTTAAGTATATTAAAGATTAAAGTAATGTATATTAAAGTATATTATAGATCAAATTTGACACGTTTATGAGCACCATTGAGTGATATACTCAAGAATGACATAATTTTTCAACATTTTATGGTTTCAAACTGTAAACACTCAGTTTTTTTTACTTCAACCAGAAAACCTTAACGGTTCATAAAAAACTTGACTGTTCAGGATATGATAAAAGTCATAGTATTCTGAATCTTTAACTTATAAAGATACCTTTACATGGGGTGATTATTGGTTCCAGAGAGGCTTTCGGCCGATAATCGTACACATGGCTGGTGACAGGACAATACAATATAACCGTTCAAAGGTAAACACTGATAACATTAAAAATCTAATATATAATTGCCTAGAATACTACTTCCGGCAATTTGTGCCAACTTCCGTGGCTTTGTCCGGAGATAATGTCCGGAGATAAGTGACGTCAACAGCGTCCTACACCCGCTCAGGGTGGACAAAGATATATGCCTTCGTGGTGCGCGGCACTTTTCTGATTGGTTGCCGCCTGCCGCGAGCGACCAATCAGAAATGTGCCGTACTGTCAAGAATTGTCAAGAGCTGGTGAGTGCAGCCATTTTTTGTTCTTTCTTACTATTATTTATTAATTGTATTATTCTTACATTTGAATAAATAAAGTATATATGGATTCTAGACTCCCGATTCTTTAGAATCGGGCTGCCATCTAGTATATATATATATATTTTTCTTATGGCTATGATACATCTTGGCCTATTAGCAGCGTTGTGGTTTTTGTTTGGATATACAATATAGCATATCAGTGATCATTATTGACATAGTAGGCCACATATACATCTATACTTTGCTGTTTAACTATTATAGGCCACACACATGTTTGATGTATGTAGAGGAGTTTATGGGATCTGCAATATTACTTATTTTTGAGAATCTATCCTTTCACTAAATCTATTTATCTGTAGGTCTCGCAGGGGCCACAGCTGGATTTAATAAACCGCATTTATTTAGAACTAGATGGTGGCCCGATTCTAACGCATCGGGTATTCTAGAATATGTATGCGTAGTGTATAGCCCAGCCCACGTAGTATATTGCACAGCCACGCAGTATATTGCGCAGCCCACGCAGTACATTGCGCAGCCCATGCAGTACATTGCGCAGCCCACGCAGTACATTGCGAAGCCAACGCAGTACATTGCGCAGCCAACGCAGTACATTGCGCAGTCAACGCAGTACATTGCACAGCCCACTGCGCAGCCAACGCAGTACATTGCGCAGCCCACGCAGTGCATTGCGCAGCCCACGCAGTACATTGCGCAGCCCACGTAGTACATTGCGCAGCCCATGTAGTACATTACGCAGCCCACATTGTACATTGCGCAGCCCACGTAGTACATTGCGCAGCCCACGTAGTACATTGCGCAGCCCACGTTGTACATTGCGCAGCCCACGTAGGACATTGCGCAGCCCACGTTGTACATTGCGCAGCCCACGTAGTATATTGCGCAGCCCACGTAGTATATTGCGCAGCCCACGTTGTATATTGCGCAGCCCACGTTGTATATTGCGCAGTCCATGTTGTATAGTCACGTAGTATATTGCCCAGCCACGTAGTATATAGCACAGCCCATGTAGTATATTGCCCAGCCCATGTAGTATATTGCCCAGCCACGTAGTATATAGCACAGCCCATGTAGTATATTGCCCAGCCACGTAGTATATTGCCCAGCCCATGTAGTATATTGCCCAGCCCACGTAGTATATAGCAATGTGGGCATCATATCCATGTTAAAAAAAGAAATAAAATAAAAAATAGTTATATACTCACCTTCCGGAGCCCCCGCATCCAAGCGAAGACGTTACCGACGCTGCTCGTGCGCTTCGGTCTCAAGAGAACATTGCGGTCTCGCGAGATGATGACGTAGCGGTTTCGCGAGACTGCTACATCATTATCTCGCAAGATCGCAGCATGGACTGGTTACCGGAGCGTCGCGAGCGGCAAAGGCCTGTTGTCGATCCGGGGGCCGACGGACGGTGAGTATATAACGATTTTTTTTTTTTTTTATTATTATTTTTAACATTAGATCGTTTTACTATTCATGCTGCATAGGCAGCATGAATAGTAAAAAGTTGGTCACACAGGGTTAATAGAAGCGGAAACGGAGTGCATTACACCGCGGCATGACGCGGTCCGTTACCGCTGCCATTAACCCTGTGTGAGGGGAGTACAGAGCGGGCACTGACTGTGGGGAGGAAGGAGCGGCCATTTTTCTGCCGGACTGTGCCTGTCGCTGATTGGTCGTGGCTGTTTTGCCACGACCAATCAGCGACTTGGATTCCATGACAGAGGCCGCGACCAATGAATATCCGTGACAGAAGGACCGACAGAAGGACAGACAGACAGACGGAAGTGACCCTTAGACAATTATGTAGCATCCACACGGTGTAAGGAATTTAAGAGAGAGTAAGCTTTAACTGTATTTTATTCTTCTCCTTTTCCTCCAGCACACAGCATTTTCTCCTCAGGCTATAACTGAAACTGAAACTAAACTCAACTCCCGGCCTCACTTCCTTAAAGAGACAGATCTAATTCTTATACATTACATCATCCCCCTTTTATATATATATATATATATATATATATATATATATATATATATTTATTAACAACCTAAAACAAATATTGACAATGCAACAACACGAAAATGTCCAAGAAAAACCATATGTCTGTATTGTCTTATTCCCCTTTTTTTTTAATTATATCTCTTCAATAAGTCTTGATGGAGCCCTTCTTTCCCGTGTAGGGTAATGTCTGGGTTCATTGGGGGTGTCCAGTGCTGATGGATCAGCCACCTCTTGTTGGTCCTCTCCACCGTCGGGTATCAAATCTTCCACTGGTGTAAGTTCATTACCATTGTTCTGCGGTATGATTTTAAAATGTGAGGAATTTCGAGTGATGGAGTGTCCGTCTCGTTCAGCTGTGACCATATTGCCTTTTCTCTCAGTAACATTATATTTTGCAGGACTATATACAGCTGAGGTTTTGTTGGTTGATTTTTGACGCACAACAACCATATCACCTCTTTTGATGGCACATGGCTGTGCCCCTCGCCTTCTGTCTGCATAATGTTTCATGGCTTGCTTGTTAAAGAAATCCGTTGATCGCACTGAAGAGTCATTTGGTAAGGGATGACTGGTCACATCAGGGATCCGTGTGCGAAGAGTTCTGCTGAACATGAGATGAGATGGAGCAGCATTAGTGGTGGAATGTGGCGTGTTGCGGTAATTGCGCAGGAATTTGTATAGTGACTGTTTCAGTGGGGTGTGCTCCAGGCTAGCTGCCTTGATTCGTTTCCCCATGGTGCGCATGAAACGTTCTACGATTCCATTAGCTTGCGGCCAGCAAGGTGTGATTTTTCTGTGGCTGAACCCCAAGTATTCAGAAAACTGTGCAAACACGTCCATTGAATGGAGGTCCATTATCTGTTTTGACCACTCTCGGAATGCCATATGCAGAGAATTTGTCGTCCAGTTCTGGTATGACACTATTAGCAGACGTTGAAGAGATGAATGAAATGACAGGGTATCTAGAATATTCATCAATTGTTACTAGAATGTATTGGCCATTTGGTAATGGTCCATATATGTCGACTGCCACTTCCTCCCATACAGCAGTGGGTAACGGAGACATTTGTAATGGCTCTAGAGTTGATGATGGAGTAATTAATTTACAAGTGGAGCAAAGTCTAATCTTCTCTTCCACCAATTTATCCATATTTGGGAACCACACTTTTTCTCTGAGTAACTTTTTTGTGCCAACAATTCCTAGATGACCTTCGTGTGCTATCTGTATGACTAGGTTGCGCAAGGCCTTAGGTACAACCAGTTTGGTACCACGAAGGATGAGTTGGTCTTCAGTGACTGATAATTTCTCAAGTACATTTGAAAATAGTTTTAACTCCTTCAGATCAATCCCATCTTCAGGAAATTTTTTCTTTTGAATTTCATGCCACCTTCTATTTTGGATAATTTGTATTAAGGCACAGAGTGTCTTGTCACTTGTTGTATTTACAAACTGATCAACAGAAAGTGCTTTTGGCACGGCATGAGCTGCAACAAAGTGGATGTATTCTTCAATGGAGGAATGCACAGGTAAATCATCATCCGTAGGATGTCTTGAGAGATAATCAGACGGATTGCTGTATTTTCCAGGTTTGTGAACAATTTTGTAATTATAGTCCTGTAGACGTAGACCCCATCGTTCAATCCGTGCCGGCATTTTAGCTCTGGGATTTCCAAAAATTGTAAGGAGAGCTTGATGATTTGTGACAATAGTGAAGGGAGCTCCATAGAGAAATAAGTGAAAGTGTTCACATCCCCAGACGACTGCCAAGCTTTCTTTTTCAGGTTGTGAATACTTTCTTTCAGTGCTTGTTAAGCTTTTACTTGCATAAGAAATGATGTGGGGACTTTGACTGTCATCCTTGTATTGTGCTAAAATTGCACCCAGTCCCACGGGACTGGCGTCCACAATCAGTTCGGTTCGAAGAGCTGGATCAAAATAGGCCATGGTGGTTGTTGAGCAGAGTTCGTTTTTAAGTGTTTCAAAAGAGGCCTGACAGTCTTGGGACCATTGAAAAACACAATTTTGTTTCGTAAGTTCCCTTAATGGAGTGCTGATTGTCAAAAAATTTGGAATATATCTAGCACAGTAGCTTGCCATTCCAAGAAAAGAGCGCACTTCACTGGCATCCTGTGGAATTGATGCTGCTCTGATGTATTCCACTTTTTTGGGATCAGGTCGCACTCCTTCCGCCGAGAAAATGTGACCATAGAACTCCAATGAATTTTTATCAAATTCGCATTTTTCTTTGTTTAAAGTAAGTCCAGCAGAGAGCAGACATTCAAAGATAGCATATAGAGCACGATTATGTTCAGCTTGCGTTTTCCCAAAAACCAGTATGTCATCACTGTAATTAAAGGCATTTGGAATATGTTGAATGACGCTCCTTATCGTATCTTCAAAAATTTCCGCTGCTGAGCAGACCCCAAACGTCAATCTTTTGTATCTTCTGAGACCCACATGGGTGAAAAATGTTAAAGGGAACCTGTCACCTGAATTTGGCGGGACCGGTTTTGGGTCATATGGGCGGGGTTTTGAGGTGTTTGATTCACCCTTTCCTTACCCGCTGGCTGCATGCTGGCCGCAATATTGGATTGAAGTTCATGCTGTGTCCTCCGTAGTACACGCCAGTGCAAGGCAATATTGCCTTGCGCAGGCGTGTACTCCGGAAGACAGAAAATGAACTTCAATCCAATATTGCGGCCAGCATGCAGCCAGCGGGTAAGGAAAGGGTGAATCAAACACCCAAAAACCCCGCCCATATGACCCAAAACTGGTCCCGCCAAATTCAGGTGACAGGTTCCCTTTAAGTATCTGGATTCTGGACTCAATTCTAGTTGATGATAGCCCTTATTGAGGTCGAGCTTTGAAAAAACGGTTGCTCCATTTAATAAATGAATAATGTCATCAATTGTGGGTGAGATATGTCTTTCCCTCTGAATAGCAGTGTTGGGCAGGCGCATGTCAACACACAGTCTCACCTGCTCTGGAGTCTTTGGTTTTGGAACTACCACAAGTGGAGAGACCCACGGAGTGGGACCAGAAACAGTTTCAATGACATCATCATCCATGAGTAATTGGAGTTCCTTTTCTACCTTCTTTCTCAGGTGAAATGGAATACGCCTGTGAGCCTGGGCTACTGGACGAACACTGTCAGCCACATGAAGATGCACTTGAGAGTCCTTTAATTTTCCTAATCCACTAAATAGGGAGGGAAAACTGTTCACCATGGCTTGTACATCCAGGTCCGCAGGGTCGGTTATGGTATGAACAATCTGGATGAGTCCTAGGTTCAAGGCAGTGTGATAGCTGAGAAGACGGCCTCCGATCCTTGTAATGTGTGAAAAGTGGTTTTCTGCCTATTTTCTTTATAGCTAAGTTCAGGATCAAATTGTCCCATTGTAACTAGAGGTGTTTTAGATCCATATGGAAATATTTTAGTATGCACTTGCTGTAAGACTGGCTTTGTTTTCAACTGCTCATAAGCATTGCTGTCTATGATATCCACCGAAGCTCCTGTATCTATTGTAAAGGTGATAGTGAGTGTAATACATGGAGACTGCACTGAGCCAGTGACAGAAGTTGTGAACACATAGTTCTCAGCCACAGACATTTCTTCTATATCCTGATTTACCATTTTTATATTTGCAGGCCTTGTCATTGGCAGAGGAGACTTGTTGGGCGCTGATTTGCAGACAACTGCAAAATGGTTCCCTTTTCCACATTTGCTGCAAGTTTGTCCTATAGCTGGACATTTGTTCATGTGGTGTGGGAAGTCTTGTCCACATCTATAACATTTCCTCTGTTTCGGGGCTTGCTTGCCTTGTGCACTGTTATGTTTGAGATTATGCACATGTAAATTATCCCCATTCTCCATTGCAGTTGCCTGATGATCTGCTATCTCTATAGCGCGGGCCATCTTGAGTAAATCATGCAGAGAGAGATCCTGCTGCAGAGCTTTGCGCCTTATGTTATTAGACGAGCAGGTGACAATTACTTGAGTTAGGATTTCATCATCTATGTCAGTAAATGCACACCTATGTGCTAGTTCTTTTAGCCGGGTGACATAGGCATACCTCCCAACTTTTGAAGACGGGAAAGAGGGACAAAGTTTGCGTTGCCGCGGCAAATTTTAGGCCACGCCTCTGACCACACCCATTCATAATTAGTCACACCCATATCCACATCCCAACCACACCCATTTAACACTGCTGATCACACTGTTTCATATACAATAATTATAAACAAAAAAATATGGCCACACAGTGCCCCATACTGTATAATGGCCACACATGATGCTCCATACTGTACGATGACCACACATGACGCTCCATACTGTATAATGAACACACATGACGCTCCATACTGTATAATGACCGCACATGATGCTCCATACTGTATAATGGCCGCACATGATGCTCCATACTGTATAATGACTGCACATGATGCTCCATACTGTATAATGGCCACACAGTGCTCCATACTGTGTATTGGCCACACAGTGCTCCATACTGTATAATGGCCACACAGTGCTCCATACTGTATAATGACCACACATGATGCTCCATACTGTATAATGACCGCACATGATGCTCCATACTGTATAATGACTGCACATGATGCTCCATACTGTATAATGACCACACATGATGCTCCATACTGTATAATGACCACACATGATGCTCCATACTGTATAATGACCACACATGATGCTCCATACTGTATAATGACCGCACTTGATGCTGCATAGTGTATAATGACCGCACATGATGCTGCATACTGTATAATGACTGCACATGATGCTCCATACTGTATACTGGCTGCACATGAGGCTCCATACTGTATAATGACTGCACATGATGCTCCATACTGTATAATGACTGCACATGATGATCCATACTGTATACTGGCTGCACATGATGCTCCATACTGTATAATGGCCACACAGTTCTCCATACTGTATAATGACCCCACATGATGCTTAATACTGTATAATGACCCCCCTCCTGTATGCATGGCTCATATTCCCCCCTGTATGCATGGCTCATATCCCCCCCCCCTCCTGTATGTATGGCTCATATTTCCCCCCCCCCTCTATGCATGGCTCATATTCCCCCCCCCTCCTGTATGCATGGCTCATATTTCCCCCTCCTGTATGCATGGCTCACATTCCCCCCCCCTATGCATGGCTCATATTCCCCCCCTATGCATGGCTCATATCCCTCCCTATGCATGGTTCATATTCCCCACTCCTGTATGTATGGCTCACATTTCCCCCCCCCCTGTATGCATGGCTCATATTTCCCCCCCCCCTCCTGTATGCATGGCTCATATTTCCCCCTCCTGTATGCATGGCTCATATTTCCCCCTCTTGTATGCATGGCTCATATTTCCCCCTCCTGTATGCATGGCTCATCTCTCCCCCCCCCCCCTCCCCCCCCCCACGCTTCCCCCACGCTCCCATCTTGAATGGCGCAGCTTACCGTCCTCCTTCATCCCCCCTACCCTGTCCCCGTCCAGGGGCTGACTGGCAAATTTTGGCCTGGGGGGCAAGCACACAGCAGTGGCCCATGAGTAGCGGCTCATCCTTAAAGGGGTTGTCGGATCTTATGCTACATGTCTACAGTCACTATGTGTGAATCCTCATATCGTGCGCACTGTGCGCTGTGAAGATTCTCTGGTGCCGGCAACAGGTGGCCTTGTGACCACAAGCATGCAATATATATATTCCCAGCCACATTTCGACTAGACTGTTTTGGGCCTTGTTCAATACAGTTGCATTCGCCATGCAAGTCTAGTCGGCATGTGACTGCATGTATGCAAATCACAAACTTGCAGCCAGACACCCGCCAAATAACCACAGCTCTGCGAGCAATGTGAGATGCACAAGTCTGCAGTCACATAGAATGACACAGAGTGAATGCACCAATGACACACACACACATGCACAGCCCCACTGTATAATGACAGACACACGCACCGCCCCACTGCATAATTACACACACGCACAGCCCCACTGTATAATGACAGGCACACGTGCACAGCCCCACTGTATAATGACAGGCACACACGCACAGCCCCACTGTATAATGACAGGCACACACGCACAGCCCCACTGTATAATGACACACACGCACAGCCCCACTGTATAATGACAGGCACAAACGCACAGCCCCACTGTATAATGACACACACACATGCACAGCCCCACTGTATAATGACAGGCACAAACGCACAGCTCCACTGTATAATGACAGGCACACACACACACAGCCCCACTGTATAATGACACACACACGCACAGCCCCACTGTATAATGACAGGCACACACGCACAGCCCCACTGTATAATGACAGGCACACACGCACAGCCCCACTGCATAATGACAGGCACACACGCACAGCCCGTTACCGCTCCTGTCACTGTGTGCCGCCGCCGCTCCTCCTCCAGGTTCCAGCGCACCAGCTTCTCTTCCGGGGCAATGTCCCATCCTCCTGCCACTGCGCGTCCCCGCCGCTCCTCTTCCAGGTCACAGTGCGCTCGTCCTCAGATCGTCTCTTCACTTCCGGTATCTTGCTCTGTTAGGGGCATCCGGTGTTTGCACAGGCACTCTGGAATCATCAAAGGACGCATGCGTTCCTCTGCTATACCTTCTTCCCCGGAGCTCTCCAGTGACAGCCAATCCGGGTAAGACTTCTCCTATAAGAGGCTGACCTTCCTGCTTTGCGATGCCTGATTGTTATATAGCCTCCGCTTGTGCATCTGGCCAGTTCGCTCTACCTGTGCTCTCTGTCTTTTGTGTACTGCGTAGTCTGAGCCTATTGTCCTTGTCCTGCCTGCTTCGCCCCTGTGTTTGTTGCTTTTTTTCAGTTACCCCGCCGTACTTATTTTGTTCTTCTTTATTTATTTTTCCCTGCAGCCTTCACCTGTCTCGGCTCCCCAGCCTCTCCGGTCTGACGTCCGTCTTCCTGGTCCTGAGGTTCAGTCCTGCCTTACTGATTTTCCTTTACTGTAGCGCGAACGTGTAGGGAAGAGAGTGGACCCTCTGGACCGCGGAAAAGACCTACCCCTGGGCGAGCTGACCTTATGGACCCGACCCCTATACAGGGACCGTCAGGGGCAAGCCAAGAGGAGCCAAAACCGCAGTAGCCGTACCAAGAGGGGCGGCTCTAGAGAGAGAGGAAACAAGAACAGAGGGGAAAATGCCGAAGGAGGGTGGAGAACAAAAAAGGAAAACCGGGAAGGCAGGACCGAACCTCAGGACCAGGAAGACGGACGTCAGACCGGAGAGGCTGGGGAGCCGAGACAGGTGAAGGCTGCAGGGAAAAAGAAATAAAGAACTAAATAAGTACGGCGGGCTAACTGAAAAAAAGCAACAAACACAGGGGCGAAGCAGGCAGGACAAGGACAATAGGCTCGGACTACGCCGTACACAAAAGACAGAGCACAGGTAGAGTGAACTGGCCAGATGCACAAGCGGAGGCTATATGACAATCAGGCATCGCAAAGCAGGAAGGTCAGCCTCTTATAGGAGAAGTCTTACCCGGATTGGCTGTCACTGGAGAGCTCCGGGGGAGAAGGAATAGCAGAGGAACGCATCCGTCCTTTGATGATTCCAGAGCACCTGCGCAAACACCGGATGCCCCTAACACAGCAAGATACCGGAAGTGAAGAGACGATCTGAGGACGAGCGCACTGTGACCTGGAAGAGGAGCGGCGGGAGGATGGGACATTGCACCAGAAGAGAAGCTGGTGCGCTGGAACCTGGAGGAGGAGCGGCGGCGGCACGCAGTGACAGGAGCGGTAACAGCCCCACTGTATAATGACACGCACGCACAGCCCCGCTGTATAATGACACACACGCACAGCCCCGCTGTATAATGACACACACGCACAGCCCCGCTGTATAATGACACACACGCACAGCCCCGCTGTATAATGACACACACGCACAGCCCCGCTGTATAATGACACACACGCACAGCCTTGCTGCATAATGACACACACGCACAGCCCCGCTGCATAATGACACACACGCACACAGCTCACACACGCACACACACACACAGCTCACACACACGCAGCACACACACACACGCAGCTCACACACATGCAGCTCACACACACACACGCAGCATCACACACACACGCAGCATCACACACACACACGCAGCATCACAAACGCAGCTCACAAACACATGCAGCTTTGACACAAATGCATCACACACGCAGCCATCACACACACACGCAGCCATCACACACACGCAGCCATCACACACACACACAGCCATCACACACACACACAGCCATCACACACACACGCAGCCATCACACACACACACGCAGCCATCACACACACACGCAGCCATCACAAATACGCAGCCATCACACACACACCAGATACCTCATACACACATGACACAAATGCAGCATCTCACACACACACACATGCAGCATCACACACATCACACACACAATTTCCTCTGTGATGCAGGGGCGGCTGATGCCCATGTGCAGCTCTTCAGTTTCTCCTGCTCACAGCTCTGCACTGTCCCGGCACCTCCCCCGTCTCTCCTTCTCTGCCGGGATACCAGATAAGAGCAGGAGAAGCCGGAGCTCCGTGCACACACAGGCCGGTATGCTGAGTCGCTGACCTTTCATCTTGATTGCTGCTGGCTCTCTCCCTCAGCATGGCAGCGCCGCACAGGGGGCGGGGGCGGTCGGGAGGTGACCCAGCTTTAATAAAAAAAAACAGCCACAAACCTTACTCAGGTGCCGCCCCCTGCATTGTCCCCACCCTAGGCACGTAGTGCGGGACAACTAATGTCCCGCCCGGGATCCCGGGGCTGACTGTCAAAAGCAGGACAGTCCCGCGGGATCCGGGACGGTTGGGAGGTATGGACATAAGTGTCTGTGGATTCTTCTGGAAGCTGCTTAGCAATCCTGAATTTGTATCTTTCATATCTGATGTTTTTTTTAGGGTTGAAGTAGTCAGTGAGAGCTTTGGAGCAGTTGCTGTACGTGTCTGTCTCTGCTGCCGGTAATGTGCTGTATATGTCATAGACTCCTGTGCCCGCACAATGCAGGAACACGGCTCGCTTTCTTTTCTCATCCTTTATATCTATTGCTTCCAGGAAATTCTCAAATCGATTTAACCATTTTCTCCATTTATGAGAGAGATTAGTAACATCAGTCATATCAAACTGGGGGAATGTGTGCAAGTATTCAGCTATGATGGAGTCTCTCAGTGGTGCTGGCGTGTGAAGCAGTAAAGCAGGGGTCAGTACTCACAGCAGCAAGTGATTGAAACCTATCCTCGTCGCCAGTTGTAGCATCCACACGGTGTAAGGAATTTAAGAGAGAGTAAGCTTTAACTGTATTTTATTCTTCTCCTCTTTTCCTCCAGCACACAGCATAACATTTTCTCCTCTGGCTATAACTGAAACTGAAACTAAACTCAACTCCCGCCCTCACTTTCTTAAAGAGACAGATCTAATTCTTATACATTACAAATTATATAGTAGATTGTATATCCACATTCAGCCTAATCACATTGAAGTTATCTAATAATAAAGCTGAATATTAATAGCATCAGACAAATTATTTAGAATACAATATTCAGATATAAGACAAGCAAATTGTGTAGTACAGTTCTATTGGTCAAAAATAGGTTTCTCTTAGATTCATAAGGGAACATAACATTATATTATCATCATCTAGTTTCAAGTAGCAGTACATACAATTCTCCTCTTTCTCACCTACTTTTTTACCACTACCTCACCCCCTGCCACTACAGGGTCTAATAGGGTGAGCAGGGAAAGCCGCCGAGGAGTGGGGGCGCCAGTGCGCAGGTTTTAGGGTGCCAACCTCCACTGGTAGGTACGTACAGTTAGGTCAGTATAGGGGCAGGCACCCCCCCTTGGTGTTTTTCCTTACTTTTTGGTGTGGGTATGGTGCAATGTATTTATTAACTGATTGTAGTCCTTTTTATAATGTTGAATAAAATGTTGAGTTTTAACTAAAGAGAAGGTATTTCTGTGAGTCATAGTTGAATTCATTACTTGTGATAATTGATGATAAAAGCTGTGAATTTTTTACCAACATCCAGACTTGCCCTCACCTCCTCATAGAAACCAAACATGTCCGTTAGACACGACCTATCTTTCATGTATCCATGCTGGTTGTCATTTATTATATTATCTACAATATATCTCTGCAGGTCATCTCTTATAATGCCCTCCTATATGTCACACACTACTGATGTCAGACTTACCGGACGGTAGTTACCTAGATCCACCTTCTTACCTTTCTTAAATATCGATACCACATCAGCCATCCTCCAATCCCGTGGCACCACCCCTGTTACAAAAGAGTCTAAGAATATGAGATACAGTGGTATGTCAGTTACTGAGCTCAGCTCCCTCAGTATCCATGGATGAATGCCAACTGGGCCGGGGATTTGTCAATGTTTAATTTGCTCAGACGCAGGCGTATTTCATCTTGTGTTATACTAGTTATATCAGGTGGTGAACTTTGATTTTTGCCTTGTTGAATGATCCCTGGAAGTCAGTTCATTGGTGGACACGGATGAAAAGCATTTGTTTAATATCTCAGCCTTTTCTTTGTCTTCTATAATTTTCATGCTATCTATGTTATTTGTCCAGCCAGATTTCCGTAATGCCCACCACATCATATTCTGTGACCGACTTAAAAGTTTCCAATTCATTCAGTTTGCGAGACTTCTTGCATTTGCCAACAGACATTTAATACTATTAGCACATTTATTACTCCAAATTCACCATGTGTAAGAAGAGAGCATGGCTCTCACCATCCCAGAAACAATGTCCTTTATTATGGATACATATAAAACAGAGGCAGGGATGATTTCACGTGGAAACCGCACTGGACGGCGGTCGTTTCGTGCTGGCTTGCACTTCTACGGGTGTTCTGTCCTCGGAGTTGGGCAGCAGTGCCGTTAATCTTTTCCTTTTTTTGCACACATTACTCCTTCTCACCACCCTGCTTTCCTTGCATGTCCAAAGCCCCCGTAAATCCTCATTGACCCTTAGGCCGTGTACACACGTTCAGCATTTTTCTCTTTTTTTCGGCGGTTTCCGCTATAAAAACATGATAAAGCCACTTAAAAAACGCTTACATTAAGCATCCTATTATTAAAATGCATTCCGCATTTTTTTTGCACATGCTGTGTTGTTTTCCGGAGCGGAAACGCATTCCGGAAAAAAATGCAGCATGTTCATTAATTTTGCGGAATAGCAGCGATTCCTCACACATAGGAATGCCTTGATCTGCTTACTTCCTGCATGTGGCTATGCCCACCATGCAGGAAGTAAGCGGATCATGTGTAGTTGGTACCCAGGGTGGAGGAGAGGAGACTCTCCTCCACGGACTGGGCACCATAGTCCTGTTAAAAAAAAAAGAATTAAAATAAAAAATATGGATATGCTTACCTTCCGATGGCCCTCGATCACCTCAGTGGTGCACGCAGCGGCTTCTGTTCCCAGGGTTGCATTGCGCGAAGGACCTGGAATGACGTCGCGGTCACGCGACCGTGACGTCACAAAGGTCCTTCGCGCAAAACATCCCTGAGAACGGAAGCCGCTGCGTGCACCGCTGAGGAGATCGGGGGCCATCGGAAGGGGAGATTAACCACTATTTAATTTTTTTAAATTATTTTTAACATTAGATCTTTTTACTATGGATGCTGCATAGGCAGCATCAATAGTAAAAAGTTGGTCACACTTGTCAAACACTATGTTTAACAAGTGTGACCAACCTGTCAATCAGTTTTGCAAGCGATGCTACAGATCGCCTCGAAAACGCTAGCATTCTGAAAGCTAATTACGCTTGTAAAATGCTAGTGTTTAGCGGGAATATGCATGCCAATTCTGTATGCTTATTTCCCACGGCAGGGAGTTCCGGAATTGCCCCGGAAATTTCCACGGCAATTCCAGACGTGTGCACATAGCCTAAAGGTACCTTCACACTAACCGATTTTGCAGCGATAACGATAGCGATCCGTGACGTTGCAGCGTCCAGGATAGCGATATCGTTGTGTTTGACACGCAGCAGCGATCTGGATCCTGCTGTGATATCGCTGGTCGTTGCTGAAAGTTCAGAACTTTATTTGGTCGTCAGATCGTCATGTTTGACAGCCAAAGCAACGATGCCAGCGATGTTTTACAGTGATAACCAGGGTAAACATCGGGTTACTAAGCACAGGGCCGCGCTTAGTAACCCGATGTTTACCCTGGTTACCATTGTAAATGTAAAAAAACAAACAGTACATACTCACCTTCTGCTGTCTGTCACACGTCCCTCGCCGTCTCCTTCCCGCACTGACTGTGAGCGCCGGCAGTACAGAGCACAGCGGTGACGTCACCGCTGTGCTCTGCTTTCACTTTACGGCCGGCGCTCACAGTCAGTGCGGGAAGGAGACGGCGAGGGACGTGTGACAGACAGCAGAAGGTGAGTATGTCTGTATCGCTGCAGCGTCGCTTAGTGTGAAGGTACCTTAACTGTCTCGCTCCCTATCTACTTTATCCCCTTAAGGCCCCGTCACACATAGCGATTTACCAACGATCACGACCAGCGATACGACCTGGCCGTGATCGTTGGTAAGTCGCTGTGTGGTCGCTGGGGAGCTGTCACACAGACCGCTCTCTCCAGCGACCATCGATCAGGGGAACGACTTCGGCATCGTTGAAACTGTCTTCAACGATGCCGAAGTCCCCCTGCAGCACCCGGGTAACCAGGGTAAACATCGGGTTACTAAGCGCAGGGCCGCGCTTAGTAACTCGATGTTTACCCTGGTTACCAAAAAAAACAAACAGTACATACTCACCATCTGATGTCCGTCAGGTCCCTTGCCGTCTGCTTCCTGCTCTGACTGAGTGCCGCCGTACAGTGAGAGCAGAGCGCAGCGGTGACGTCACCGCTGTGCTGTACTTTCACTTTCACTTTGCGGCGCTCAGTCAGTGTGGGAAGCAGACGGCAAGGGACCTGACGGACATCAGATGGTGAGTATGTACTGTTTTTTTTTTTTTTACATTTACGCTGGTAACCAGGGTAAACATCGGGTTACTAAGCGCGGCCCTGCGCTTAGTAACCCGATGTTTACCCTGGTTACCAGTGAAGACATCGCTGGATCGGTGTCACACACACCGATTCAGCGATGTCAGCGGGACCTCAACGACCAAAAAACGGCCCAGGCCATTCCGACACGACCAGCGATCTCGCAGCAGGGGCCTGATCGCTGGTACGTGTCACACATAGCGAGATCGCTATGGAGGTCGCTGTTGCGTCACAAAACTTGTGACTCAGCAGCGATCTCGCTAGCGATCTCGCTATGTGAGACGGGGCCTTTATTAGCACAACTACCCTCCCCCAGTATAAAAGCTTCTTCATCCCTCTGACCATTTTTCCCCAAGGACAGCTGCACCCTCCCCATTGAATTGCAGCCCATCCCTACCGTAGAGCCTGTAGCCGACAGAAAAGCCAGCTTAGTGCTCCAGGAACCCAAACCTTTCCTTTCTGCACCATTTGCATCACTTATTTATCTCCCTAACCTCCCACTGTTTTTTCTAGAGATGCTTGTTGCACCGGCAGGATTTCTGAAACCACCACCTGAGGTCCTGGCCTTCAGCTTCTCTCCTAATTCTCTGTAATAATTTTTTCGGACTTTTCACCTCCCTATGTCATTGGTAGCGATGTGTACCATGACTGCTGGGTTTTCCCCATCCTCACCCTGTAATCTGTCTATCCGATCTGCAATATGCCGCACCCGGCAGACAACACACGGTTTGGCATTCATAGTCTTGGTGGCAGATGACCCTGTCGGTCCTCCTAATTAGAGAGTCCCCTACCACCAACATGTGTCTGGCCTTAGCTGCACTCCCATCACTCTCCTTCCTAAGGAAGTTGTTTTCCCAGCATCCTTCTGTAGTGATCCCAGTCCTGGGCTTGTATACCTAAAAACAGCCAAACAGGCAGATTAACCCTTAAACAGCTGATCAACACAAGCGTACAGCTCACAAGACGCACACCTGGTAGCATCGTCCATAGAGCAAATATGATACCCCAATTGTCAGTATCCTGTACCCCCAGTGTCAGTGTCGTTCTGTTCCCTTGTTCCTGACTGCTGACACCCCCGTTACATGTGGATCACCACTATCCGATCTGTATCTCCTTGTCTCTTCCACCCAGGGCCGGACTGGCCATCAGGCACTTCTGGCAAATGCCAGAAGGGCCGGTGCCAGGAGTGGGCCGCTGCCACTATCAGCGGCGCAAGGGCCAACTCATTCTATGGGGGCTGTGCTGTATTACATTCTATGGGGGCTGTGCTGTATTACATTCTATGGGGGCTGTGCTGTATTACATTCTATGGGGGCTGTGCTGTATTACATTCTATGGGGGCTGGCTGTATTACATTCTATGGGGGCTGTGCTGCATTACATTCTATGGGGATGGCTGCATTACATTCTATGGGGGCTGTCTGCATTACATTCTATGGGGGCTGGCTGCATTGCATTCTATGGGGGCTGGCTGCATTACATTCTATGGGGGCTTTGCTGTATTACATTCTATGGGGAAGGGCTTTATTACATTCTATGGGGGCTGTGCTGTATTACATTCTATGGGGGCTGGCTGTATTACATTCTATGGGGGCTGTGCTGTATTACATTCTATGGGGGCTGGCTGTATTACATTCTATGGGGCTGGCTGCATTACATTCTATTGGGGGGCTTTATTACATTCTATGGGGGCTGGCTGCATTACATTCTATTGGGGGGCTTTATTACATTTTATGGGGGCAGGCTGCATTACATTCTATGGGGGCTGTGCTGTATTACATTCTATTGGGGCTACATTATATTCCATGGGGGTTGTATTATATTCTGTGGAGAGGTGGGCTGTATTACATTCTATGGGGAGCTGTATTATATTCTATGGGGGGCTACATTATATTCTATGAGGGGTGATTGCATCATACTCTATGAGGGGGCAACATTATATTCTATGGGGAGCTGCATTATGCTCTATGAGGGGGCTACCATATATATGCAGGGGCTGCATTATACTATATGAGGGGGCTGCATTATATTCTCTGGGGGTTACATTATACTAAGGGGGCTACAATATATTTTGTGGGGTGGCAACATTATACTATATGTGGGCTGCATTATACTGTATCGAGGAGTATGGGGAATACATTATACTATATGAAGAACGATGGGGTGCATTATACTATGGGAAGTGAATTGTACTAGATGGATGACAATGGCGGTGCATTATACTATATGGAGCACTATGAGGAGTGTATCATACTATTTGGAGGACTGAGCAGTGTATTTTAATATATGGAGGACTATGAGGAGTTTATTATACTATATGGAGGACTATGAGGAGTGTATTATACTATATGGAGGACTGAGGAGTATATTATACTATATGGAGGACTGAGTAGTGTATTATAATATATGGAGGACTGAGGTGCACACTATAATATATGGAGGACTATGGGGTGTATTATACTAAACAAGCAAAATGCTGCCTATTCATTGAGTGATTGGATTGTTTATGTGGGAACAGAAATCCTTGTTCTCAGCAGCACATCGCCGATGTAAACTGTAGATGTGGTGCTGATAACATGATACTGTATGGGGACAGATTGATCTTATTGTGATTGTTCTGTCCCCATCATTCTTTTTCAGTTGGTGTAAAGAGGCCGGGAAACAAGCGAACGACTTCAGCATTGTCGATCACACTCGTTTAGTGGCCTGAGATCAGCGCATCTAAATACAGCAGAAATGCTTCGCAGGAAGACTAGGCAAGGATGATGACAGTTGTAGTTAGCACCCAGCGCCTGGGAATAGCACTAACTCTACTGCTTTTCCCAGCCGCCAAAGCATTTAATTCTGGTATGTGTAATGATTTTTAGGGATGATGTCAGCTGCGTAATGTCAGCTGCTATCAATCCCTGGTGTAAGTAATGGAAAGGAGTGTATCAGACACCCCCACTACTAGCCCAGACCTGGCGAGACCCAGAAACTCTGAAGAGCGGTGACGGTAGTAACAATACCGCTCTTCACAGTCACCAAGCTCAGCGCAAGACCCGGAATATCTGAAGAGCGGTGACGTTACTGATGTCACCGCTCTTCAGAGTCACCGGGTCTCGTGCTGCGCAGCGGAGCCAAAAGTGGCTGTAGGCAAAGTTTATGGAGCATCAGAATGAGGTTCCATAGCCTTTGGTCGTCTCATCCCTTCATTATCTACGAGACCCAGTTATGTAGGTAAAGTAGCGTCTTTTCTTGGTACTGCAACTAAAAGCAATGAATAGGACTGAGCTGTAATGCTGGATACAGCTGTGATTATATGTTATATAATAAAAGAACAACACGGCACTCGTAGTAGTGTATAGAGTAGGTGCTCAAGTAGGGTATCCAGCCCAACAAATCCAAATCCGAAAAAACTTGGCACTCTAGATGAATAATTATCATATGCAAAAGGTTTATTGATGTGCATCCATAAAGGCAAGTCGAACGTTTTCGGCACCATTTACCCAGCGACTCCGGTCGCATTACACGTGCGCCTACGTGGACAGGACTTCTTGCTGCATCCAGGCTACCCTACCAGTATTGGAATTTATAGAGACAGGATTAACGTTTCTCCCTGCACCAGATCTATATTTATAATTGTCTAAGGGGTACTTCCGTCTTTCTGTCAGCAACTTCTGTCACGGAAATCCCGCGTCGCTGGTCTCGCCAGCTGCCTGTCATGGCTGCCGTGACCAATCAGCAACGGGCACAGTCCGATTAGTCCCTCCCTATTCCCCTGCATTCAGTACCCGGCACCCGCTCCATAATCCCCTCCGGTCACCGCTCACACAGGGTTAATGCCAGCGGTAACGGGCCGCGTTATGCCACGGTGTAACGCACTCCATTACCACTGCTATTAACCCTGTGTGTCCCCAACTTTAAACTATTGATGCTGCCTATGCAGCATCAATAGTAAAAAGATGTAATGTTAAAAATAATAAAATAAAAACAAAAAATCTGCTATTCTCACCCTCCGTCGTCCGACGATGCACTCGCGCGGCCTCCATCTACCGTTCCCAGAGATGCATTGCGAAATTACCCAGAAGACTTAGTGGTCTCGCAAGACCGCTAAGTCATCTGGGTAATTTCGCAATGCGTCCTGGGAACGGAAGAAGGCGGCAGCCACGTGCACATTGCCAGAGCTTCGCTGGATCCCGGCAGGTGAGTATATAACTATTTTTTATTTTAATTGTTTTTTTGTTTTGTTTTTTAACAGGGATATCGCGTGGCTGCTATATACTACATGGGCAGTGTGATATACTGCGTGGGCAGTGTGATATACCGCGTGGGCAGTGCGATATACCGCGTGGGCAGTGCGATATACCGCGTGGGCAGTGCGATATACCGCGTGGGCAGTGCGATATACCGCGTGGGCAGTGCGATATACCGCGTGGGCAGTGCGATATACCGCGTGGGCAGTGCGATATACCGCGTGGGCAGTGCGATATACCACGTGGGCAGTGCGATATACCACGTGGGCAGTGCAATATACTGCGTGGCTGCTATATAGTACGTGGCCTGTATTAACACATTGTATAACATACACATATGTATTCTACAATATGTATGTATGTATATAGTAGCCACATAGTATATAGCACAGGCCACGTAGTATGTCTGCTATATACTACATGGCTCCTATATACTGCGTGGCCTGTGCTATATACTATGTGACTGCTATATACATACATACATATTCTAGAATACCTGAAGCGTTAGAATCGGGCCACCATCTAGTCTCTTATATTTGTTCTGATGAAGGTCCAGAAGTGGACCGAAATCGTTCAACTTGCTTTTATGGATGCACATCAATAAACCATTTGCATATGATAATTATTCATCTAGAGTTCCAAGTTTTTTTCGGATTTGTATATGTTATATAGTCGTGTTACACTCCCCTCACTTCTTGTAACCTACAAGTGTACAAAGATATTATACAGTCACCATGTGACAAGTGGGCCTGTGTGACTTCAAGTGCCAGGGCTGAATTTTAGTCCCAGTCCGAACCTGGGTACCAGTTACTAGTAGCAACCAAATCATCATCAGCATCCCCGACCACCCCCAAATGCAGGAGGGAGCCGGTTAGGCAGCGTGTGTTCAGCTGCTGGGGGGGGGGGACACAGTCAGTTGTCAGTGTGAAGACCCCCGGAGATCAGCAAATAATCCCCCATCAGAAGGCAATTAAAGTGACAGCGGACGGGAATGGGAACAGTGAAGTTCCTCATCAACAGGTAAGGAGGCGATAAGTCTGCTGCGGCGGAGGCATGGAGCTGGGTGCTGCCCAGCGTCTGCTATCTGAAAGAATTTCTGTTAAGCGATGCAAGCCAGCTATCATCCCCTTACATTGCCTAGTGAACCAGGTAATTGAAGCATAGGATGGCGCCAAAAATCTAACAGTGCAAATATATGATCACATAGCTCTGATTTATTATCTCAGAAACCAGACATAGTAAGTCAGAACCAAGACATATGCATATATAAGGAACTGGAACTCTAGCGCCACCTCTTGGAGGCAGAAATCCTAAAAGTCATTACTGACCCTTTAAATGGAACCTGTCATCCCAAAATGGAAGGTGAGCTAAGCCCACCGGCATCAGGGGCTTATCTACAGCATTCTGTAATGCTGTAGATAAGCCCCCCGATGTATCCTGAAAGATGAGAAAAAGAGGTTAGATTATACTCACCTGGGCGGGTGGTACCGCTGCAGTGGGTGCAGGGCCGGCGTTAGGGGCAGGCAGACCAGGCAGCTGCCTGGGGCCCCCGCTCCTCCAGGGGCTTCCAGCTAGCATCAAGTCACGCAGCCGCTATGGGGCCCATGTGAGGCAGGGGGGTCCGCTTGCCGCCAGCGCTGACTCCCCCGCCGCATTGAACTATACCGGTGTCTGCCAGTACAGTTCAAAGCAATGATGGAGGAGAGAGCGTCACCTGACGCTCCCTCTCCCATCATTCCCCGCTCTGCCTCTGACACAGCGGGTGCGCGTCATCGCGCACTCGCTGTGTGTCAGGCAGTGCGGTGGCAGCCGCCGACACAGGAGCAGGGAGCAGCGCGGGCTCAGGGAGAGGTAAGGGGCTTGTGTTTTTTTTGTTTTTTTTTTACTGGACTGTGCGGCCATTTTCGGGAGGCGAGAGGCGGGGAGGGAAGGGATATGTGGGCTGTGCTGTGTACTACTGTATGGGCAGTGCTGTATACTCCTGTGGGCAGTGCTGTGTACTCCTGTGGGCTGTGCTGTGTACTCCTGTGGGCTGTGCTGTGTACTCCTGTGGGCAGTGCTGTGTACTCCTGTGGGCTGTGCTGTATACTCCTGTGGGCTGTGCTGTGTACTCCTGTGGGCAGTGCTGTGTACTCCTGTGGGCAGTGCTGTGTACTGTATGGGCAGTGCTGCATACTCCTGTGGGCAGTGCTGTGTACTACTGTGTGGGCTGTGCTATATACTAAGTGGCTGTGCTATATACTACTATATGGGCTGTGCTATATACTATGGGGGTATATTATATTCTATGGGGGAGGCTGTGTTATATACTATGTGGCTGTGTTATATATTTGGGGGTACATTATACACTATGGGGGGCAGCATTATATTCTGTGGGGGGCTTTATTAGATTTTATGAGGGATGATTGCATCATACCCTTTGATGGGGCAACGTTATATTCTATGGGGAGGTGGGCTGTATTATATCTTGTTCGGGCCTACATGATATTCTATGGGGGGCTGTATTATATTTATATTCCTTGATGGGTGATTGCATCATACTCTATGAGGGGGCTACATTATACTATATGGGGGGGGCTGCATTATATTCTATGGGGAGGTTACATTATACTCTGTGGGGGGGTTACATTCTACTCTGCGGTGGCTGCATTATACTATATGTGGGCTGACTTATACTGTATCGAGGACTATGGGGAATACATTATACTATATGAAGAACTATGGGGTGCATTATACTATGGGAAGTGAATTGTACTACATGGATGACTATGGCGGTGCATTATACTATATGGAGCACTGTGAGGAGTGTATTATGCTATATGGAGGACTGAGGAGTATATTTTAATATATGGAGGATTATGAGGAGTGTATTATACTATATGGAGGACTATGGGAAGTGTATAATACTATATGGAGGACTATGAGGAGTGTATTATACTATATGGAGGACTATGGGGCACATTATATTATATGGAGGACTATGGGGTGTGCATTTTACAATATGGAGGACTGTGGTGCACATTATAATATAGGGAGGACTATGGGGTGTATTATACTAAATAAGCAAAATGCTGCATATTCATTGGGTGATTGGATTGTTTATGCCGGAATAAAAATCCTTGTTCTCGGCAGCACATCGCCTGTGTACACTGTAGCTGTGCTGCTGATAACATGATACTGTATGGTGATCTGTTATCTATTAGTGATCATTCTGTCCCCTTCATTCTTTCTCAGGCGGTGGAAAGAGGCCAGGAAACAAGCGTCCAACGACTTCAGTATTGTCGATCACACTCGTTTAGCGGCCTGAGATCAGTGCATGTAAATACAACCGAAATGCTTCTGTATGATGTGCAATATGTTAGCATTTGGGGCCCCATTTTAAACTTTGCCTAGGGCCCCACTTTGCCTAAAACTGGCCGAGTGGGTGTCATGGTCCGGGGCCTCCCATCTTCTTACGATGACGTCCTCTTCTTGTCTTCCTGCCGTGGCTCTGGTGCAGGCGTACTTTGTCCTGTTGAGGGCAGAGCAAAGTACTGCAGTGCGCAGGCGCTGGGCATCTCCGACCTTTCCCGCCGCCTGCGCACTGCAGTACTTTGCTCTGCCCTCAACAGGACAAAGTACGCCTGCACCGGAGCCGCGGCGTGAAGACAAGAAGAAGACGTCATCGTAAGAAGATGGTAGGCCCCAAACCGGACCACCCATCGGACCGGGACCGCCCCTGGGTGAGTATAATCTAACCTCTTTTTCTCATCTTTCAGGATACATCGGGGGCTTCTCTACAGCATTAGATAAGCCCCCTTTAAGGCTATGTGCACACGTTGCAGATTCGTGTGCGGATTCTTCCACACCGATTTTGAAAAATCCGCAAGTAAAAAACACTGCATTTTGCCTGCAGATTACCTGCGGTTTTTGTGCGGATTCCACCTGCGGTTTTACACCTGCAGATTCCTATTATGGAGCAGGTGTAAACCGCTGCGGAATCCACACAAAGAATTGACATGCTGCGGAATAAACAACGCTACGTTTCTGCGCTGTATCTTCCGCAGCATGGGCACTGCGGATTTGGTTTTCCATAGGTTTACATGGTACTGTAAATGCATGGAAAACTGCCGCGGATCTGCTGTGGATCCGCAGGCAAGTCCGGACCGTGCGCACATACTCTAACAAGCCCGAAACGCCATTTGCCGCAAATATGCAAATTGCCTCTTCTGAGAAAAAGAGGACTTAACTCTATAGCGCCACCTGTTGGAAGTAGCGATCCTACAAGTCACAATCAACCCTCTAAGAGTTAAGTCCTCTTTTTCTCAGAAGAGGCAATTTGCATATTTAATTTCCCAGAGGAGCATTGTACGGCAAATAAGCCTCCTTACCTTGACAAGCCAGCTGGTATGTCACTCTCCATAAGGAGAAACGTTACCCCTTAGACCCCATTTGCAGCAAAACATTCTTCAAGACATCTGATGACCATCAGCACAAACTAAAATATCTGATGTGCCGGTGAGAGGCCTCTGACAGTGGTAGGCTGTGTGCACCTGTTCAAGATTATTCGCGTTTTTTCGCTATAAAAACGCTTAAAAAAGGCATACATTATGCATTCCATCATTTTTAATGCATTCTGCAATTTTTGTGCACATGATGCGTTTTTTTCCGCGAAAAAAAACGTATCGCGGTAAAGAACGCAGCATGTTCATTAATTTTGTGGATTTTCTCGCATTTTTCCCGCTATTTATTGCATTGGGAAATCTCCGGAAAAAACGCGTCAAAAACACGCAAAAAAAAAAACCCCGCATGCGGATTTCCTGCAGAAAATCCTGAACGTGTGCACATACCGTAAGGTCCCTGTGTCAGCTGACCATCACTGGGCCGTCTGGAGGGACAGAGGACGGCGTTCCGGTGCCCTTCTCCTTAGTGCGCTGCCATGGACGGCATCCAAGTCTACAATCTCCACCTCCAGTGAGCAGCTCCCAGCAGAACGGTTATTTTTTCTAAATGTTTGCCTAATTTTGATTTATACTTTCCAATGCCTACACAACGTATGGAAACTTATGCTAATGAGGTAATATTTGGAATAAATTACTTAAATAAGGCAGGGTCAGGTCTGGGAAGACTGAATCTGAGGGCCAGAGAGAAGCCGACAAGGACTGTATATGGACACATCACATCCGGGTTAGCATTCGTATGCGATACGTCTTTCATGAATACATTACAATTATACAGATAGGAAACATTAACAAAACAGATGTTATATGACCGCAGTAAATCGAGGATTTACCCCAGCAACGTGTTCTGGAACTGCAATTTAAAAAAAAATAAAAAATAAAGTGTGATTGGTATACATCGTTGTTTTGCTCTTCTGTATAGGATAACGTGTCCATCACTACACTGCCCCAATTTCAGCAGGTATAGATTCAGAGACCCCCAGACACACATCCAGGTGGGAACAGGACCCGAGCTGTATGCTGACTGCTGTCACATGTACTGTGTGACCAAACATCGCCACCTTGTGGTAATACTAAGGCTGTACAGTCCAGAACACACCAATGATCCGACAGGTTACAGAAACTAATATTTCTTGTCACTATTGATTCAATGAAATCCTTGGATTTTTAGGGGTGCAGAGCCAGTCAATGGTTAGGGTATATAGATCAGTAGGAAAACTTTAAGGGGTTTAAAAACAACTCCGCTCAAAATATGTCAAGTTTTACATTAATGTTAAAACTTAGCAGTGTTTTTGACTTTATTGTCCTGCAATCGGAGGTAACGGAGAATCCATCAGTGAGCCTCGTTTGTCTTTTTCTCATTTCCTATGTGGTGATTTATGATCACATCAAAGTTCAGCTTAACTTTACTGTGGTGTGAATCGGTTTTTCTTTTTCCATCAGAACGGTCCCACTGGCAGATTTTGGGCTTCCTCTGTCCCTGGCCATTGCATTACTCCATCAGTGGGGGGCTTTGTAACCTGCCCACTGACTTATGAATCCAGAGCACAGCAGAGTTGAGCTGAACTTTGATACAATCAGACAAACTGATAATTGTGCTACAAGCTGGAGAAGCACACGGCCTCTAAGTCGGGAAGTCTCTGTAGCCGGAAGCAGGGGTTAATAAAGCAAAGAATAATCAGGAGAAGCACATGGGTCACTTCTGCCCCGGTGAGCGCTCGGCGATATATAAAGGCCATAAATCCCGTGGCATTAACAAGGAGCCGGCGCACGAATGAAGGCGACATGGAAGCACAATCGTCTGCTGCGTAATATACTTTATTGAAGGCACTTTAACTAATGACCAACTTTTCCATGTAATGATCGGTTCTACCCACAGGGGGGCAGAAGACAAATCCCGACAAGAAAAGAAACAATGAAATTCTGCCAAATGGTAAAAACCTTCATTTAATAATTCCTTTATTGCGATCCATTGTAAGTGGCGCTGCTGCTCCCAACACAAGTCTGGTTATTAAAGCTTTTGTTAAAAGGAGGGTGGTAGTGGGGGAGGGGGAAATTTAAAAAAAAAAAAAAAAAAACACAAGTAAAACACACCGATATAATACACACCGATATAATACACGTCGTCATGATAACCTCGCACTGCCACATTGTGCTCTACAGTTAGAAAGGTTTGTGCAAATACTGCTAAGTTTCACCGCGGGCGTCTTCCCCGATCGTGTCGTCAGTTCCAAAGAGGACAGGACCATAATATTCTATAAATATATCGATGTATCTACATGTGTGTGTAACATGTATTGTATGTGTGTACACATCTATACACACACCGTACAGTTAGGTCAATGTGCAAACAGGAACCAGTGCGATCAGCTGCACCTTCCCGGATTAGTCTTCTGTACATGGAGATTTTGCATATTTAAACATTAAGAAATGCAACATTGCATTAAAAAAAAAAAGAAAAAAGTAAATCTATATTCTACAGCGTTAATGCTGTAAAAAAACAAAACAAAAAAGCTGCTGTGACATGAATTTACCAAGCACATTGAGGCAGAGGCGACCATGTTGTAGACAGAAGCTGTAGTGATGAGCGACTCCGGGCCTGTCCGATATATACATTACCCTGTCATCTATGCAAATGTTGCAAAACTACAACTCCCATCATGCCTGGCCAGTGAAGTCGCGCAGAAATTGACTGTAGCGATGCAGGTTGACATACACTGCGGCAATAGACCCCACAAATTTGTGAAAATTTTAACTTTTCAATTAAAAAAATAATAATTTAATATTGATTTAGTCTAGACAGAAAAAAAAAAAAGGGGGAAAAAATAAATAAATCAGAGTTTCAATTTATAAAAAAAAGGTAATGTTGGTTTAGTCTATAAAATGGCGCCCGTACCTCTTACAGGGTAAATCATTACTTTTCCGGGTATACAAGTTAGGAAGAATCAGTAACTGTATTGAGAAAGTGCCTCACAGGATTACAAACTTTAAGAAAAAAAAAAGTTAAATTTAGCAAAAAAAACCATTCAAAGCGTTGCATAAAGCTCCCTATTTATGCCGTAGTCCTATTTACAGAGCGTCTCCAATGGCTGAGCTGCCCCCCCCCCCAAAAAAAATGCATAAAAGGATGAAAGATGGCAGATAAAACGTCCCCTCCCCCAAGATAGGAGTAGAATCGTCACTCAAAGGCATTTCAAGGAACATTCTTGTTTCAATCTCATTTCTTTCCATTGGTTCATCTTAAAACATGAAAATATAAAAAAATAGAATTTCCTTCTCCGAGCGTTGTCTCGAGATCAGGTTTAACATTCTCCACTCTTGAAAATAGAGCAATATCCTTACATCTGTATATATGGAGCATCGATGGACATACACGAGTCTATTCATCAATAAGGTTTTTTATTTTTATTTTTTTTTAACCTTATTTATCTACCAGGACAGAGGTAGTGTAGAAATTGCGGGGCTGGGGGGGAAGATACGGTAGTTAGCAGCTTTATTGAAAAAAAAAAATTATAGTTAGTGTTCATGCTTAGGGGCGTGAGAATTCAAAATAATTATAGGAAATTGCATATATTCACCAAAACAATTAACTAATTGTACTCCGTGACATCGGCAGATATGGTGACGCATTAAGAGGGGATGGTGGGGAGAAAAAAAAATCTGCAGTGTGAGCCTCAGTGACCGTGTAGATGTATGATCTTTCGGGCCACGCATGGGCACCGCCTGGGCCGTGAGAAAGAATGCTTCAGCTCGCTCTTGTTTAGAAAAAAATCACGTCTAAATATATAAAACTTCATCAGCCCATCATAAGACACCTCACGTAAATGGGAAGATTGAAGCAATCTATCGGGGATTGTGCGCTGTCTGAACTGTGCGTGTACTGCCAGAAAAAAAAAAAGTCACATTTGAAGAAAAAAAAACCCACAACTATGCAAATTAAAGACAATACCTCAAGTCATCCACTTTTTAAATTTTTTGACAAATTGTCAACTTTCAGATTATACAACCATTTCTATAGTTTTTATTATGAAGGATTTGACAATTTGTGGAAAATGTATGTATATAGTGTTTTGTTTTGTTACATTCCCCCCGATGCATGTGACGCCCCTCATACAGGCAGCCAAAAGAGCTCTTTCGCACAGCACAAGCACAATAAAAAAAATATATTATTTTTTTAATTAATTTGCTTTCTCCCTGCCATGTGCGTGACCGTCCTTGAGGGATGTCAACAATTAGAAAAACATGGCTGCCGTCTATTTTGGAAAGAGATATGTACAGGTTTGTATATGGTATTACAGCACCACTGAACTAAATGTTGCAAAGCTGCAATACCAGATACAACCTGTAGATACAGATGGCGCTGTTTGTCCAAGATTAGGAAAAATGGCTGCTTTCCTCCACAATCAAAATAAAAAAAAAATAAAAAAAAAGAGACTTTAAATAACAGGAAGGGGGGAAAATTACCTAAAGTGCTACTGAGGGCGTCATCACATACAAAATTACCAAATTTGCATTAATATTTTCTGTTTGTATATATATATATATATATATATATATATATATATATATATATATATATATATATATATATATATATATATATATAGAATTCTAATGACTAGTTCCTCGTCCTCTAGAATTTGTACAGCCGCTCCGCCCCAAAAACAACCATAAAACATAAAGGAAAAGTCTGTAGAAACATATTGCATACTCCCCAATGCTGCCCCCTATGGGTGTCCCTCAGAACCTGTGGATTAAAGCCTGTTTTTCACGCTCTTTCCGCCTCAGTTCCTCCTTGTAACAGCACGAACAGTAGTTGCACGTTTCAGGGTGTCCATAAAAATTGCAGTGCGTCTGCTTACACTTGGTCTGCTGGACGTTATAGTGCGCCCGCCCCTTGTTGCCATCTGCCACTCTGGACATGGTGCTGGGATCTATGTGTTCCTGGTAGCCATTGCTGTGCATAATGCAAACAGTCTGGTCGCCCTCGGGATAGACCGGGGGAAGTTCGGACTCGGAAGGAGAAAGCCTACCCATGTGCGGAGGGCTGGACTGGTACGGATGAGGCCGAGTCTGCATGCAGTGCCGGGGGAGGGTGGCATAGGAGGGCAGATTATTGCAAGAGCCGCCCGCTACCTGCCGCCTACTGTCCTGGTAGCTGTGTGGGTGGGAGCAGTCTGACGCGTTGACGATGGAAGGTCTCGGGATGGTGAAGCCCCCGGAATAACTGGAGGGTAGCGGCCCTTTCACACCATACTCCATCCCATAAGTAGCAGTCACTTGGGAATACGATGGTAGGGGCAGGAGCTCGTCGGCCTTAGGCAGCAGCATGTCTTGCTCTAGTCTCTTTGCCGCACCACAGTTCATCAGGGCCTTCTTCTCGGCCTCCCTTTGCTTCTGCTCCACTATGAACCGGTCATGGGCATCAGCCAGGTACCGTTGGATCATCTGCTTCTGGTAAGGATGGCGGTCGCTGGTCTTTAGCAGGCAGGCGAAGATAAACTTACGTTCCCCTTGCATGGCTGCTCGCAGGATGTTCAGACTCAATTTGACGTCGTGGCTGTATTTGTAGGGATCGCCCTGGGCCTTGTCCGTGGCGGACTTGCTGGAGGACTTCTCAGAGGATGTGGAGATGTCGCCTTGCGAGGAGTCCTCTTTGCTGCCCTTTCGGCCCTTTAAAGACCCTTTCTTCTTCTTCTCTAGTGTGTCCCCTTGTCCGTTGCTCACACCAGACTTTCCGCTCTTGCTGTGCATTAGGCCGCCCATGTTTTTCTTCAGCTTGCTGCCCAGGCTCTTCCCGAAGCTGCCCAGCTTGTTGGCCACAGAGTCCGCCCGCTTTTTATCTTTCTCCTTGTCTTTATCCTTCTTTGACTTGTCTTTCTCCTTGTCTTTCTCCTTTCCGGTTTTGCTGCCTCCGTTACTCGCCGAGCTGCTGCACACAGACTCTTTGTCGGACTCTCCAGATTCTGCAGCGGACCTCGCGTCATCTCCGGCCGATGCAGTCGGGGACTCCGGCTGGGCGAGGGGGGCCTGCGGACAGAAAACAGTATCAGACATTGGTTGTAATGACCCCAACTCTACAGTAAATGTAAGGTCTCATTCAGACACAAATCTCCGGTCAGTGTGCTCCGTGGAGCGGATTCAGATTGACGGTTGACTATAAAAATGAGGAAAAATGGCTGATGTTGCCTACAAGTTGTCATCAGGAGCAACCACTCACCTGAATCTCGCAGGGCAGCGACAGCCATGTCACCGTCATGTAATTGTGCAGCAGGCTTAGCTTTGCTTCCAATGACAACGTGACCCTGGAAAGAAAACATCACGTTACTTAGGTATATGGCACACAGCAGCCACAGAACCATGGACAGACCGAATGGTCTCTGGAACAGAAGGTGCGTGCCAGCGAGACAACCCTTTCTGATAACATAATGCCCGACCATTGTTTAGGTGGCACGGAAAAATACACGACCGGGATCGGAGGGGACCCACATCCCAGCATTTTCACCGCTTCTGACTGCTATCACTGCTCCTATTAGGGGTTTTAGAGCAAGACTATGGGACGGTACAGTGACGTCTGTCAGTCTATGGGGCAGATTTCCTTACAACTGAGGTTCTATGAATGGCACAAACCCCCCCAAAAAAAATCAATGTCCTGTGACATCTTGAGAAACAAAGTAATAAATATTTATAAATTAAAGAAAGAAAAAAAACTCCCATCCCCCAAAATATTACATTTTGCTTCAATCACGTTATGAAAACAAATATAGAAAGAAATGACAGTAAGTTGTAAGAACTGCACAAAATGTTATTTTTTTCTCCAGCATCAAACAAGACCTTGCAGACTCAAATCAGCAGGAAAAATAAATAAATTATGGCTGAGAAATACAAGTCAGTCTTTAATGGGTTAATACACGGTTATACATGACTCCTAAAATTCCAAGAGGAGAGTGACCAGCAGAGGGCAGCAGTAACCAATCTGTATCCCAACACTGCACTTCATCAAGAGTACTTCACCCAGACAGACCATCCATGGTGCCCTGGTCTGGGCATCATCCTTACCGCCAGTCTGTGTGCTGCAGATTATATTACAGCCTCAGCACAGGAGCGCATAAAACATTTATAGGCACATGTGATAGGATGACATAACGTGGGAGGATGCAGCATCATGGCCATGAGCCCTATGTCTGCCACCAAAATGCATCCCCTCCTAAGTGGTATAGTGCATGTATGCGGCTTTTAAAAGTACAAGAGACCCCAATAGTAGCCGGAGGATCTTATATTCCCCTACCAGTCCCCCGCCTCTCCTTGGTAACACTAATAGGGTCCCCAAACTTCCCTTTCTGGATGGTCAGCAGTGGTCATATCAGCAAGACCAGAACACAGTGCACAGTGCCAGTCTTTGCACATCCTATTCTGATCCTATGGACAAGGTACCAATCCGTGGCTGCAGCAGTGATCAACGCGTCCCTGCTGCAGCGATCACCTGTCCACACCTGCTGGAAAAGGAAGCAAGGAGACCAGACAATAGTGCCTGCCAATTGGTAGTCAAGTATAGATTTGTATTTTTTGGGCAAGGTATGAAGAAGAGAGTTAAAGGGAACCTGTCACCCCCAAAATCATAGATGAGCTAAGCCCGCCGGCATCAGGGGCTTTTCTACAGCATTCTGTAATGCATTCTGGAATGCTGTAGATAAGCCCCCCATGTATCCTGAAAGATGAGAAAAAGAGGTTAGATTATACTCACCTGGGCGGGCGGTCCGATCCGATAGGCGTCGCCGTCTGGTCCGGGGCCTCCCCTCTTCTTACGATGATGTCCTCTACTTGTCTTCACGCTGCGGCTCCGGCGTACTTTGTCACTGCAGTGCACAGGTGCCAGGAAAGGTCAGAGAGGCCCGGCACCTGCGCACTACAGTACTTTGCTCTGCCCTCAGCAGGGCAGACAAAGTGCTCCATAGCCGCAGCGTGAGTATAATCTAACCTCTTTTTCTCATCTTTCAGGATACATCGGGGGGCTTATCTTCAGCATTCCAGAATACTGTAGATAAGTCCCTGATGCCGGTGGGCTTAGCTCATCTACGATTTTGGGGGTGAGAGGTTCCCTTTAAACCTATCAGGAGCAATCGGAATACAGCTGGTCAGATGGACATTTGGTGTGTGGAACATTGTGGATTGGCTGTGCTAGGTGGCACACATATAGGGGAAGCTGGACATACAGAGAATTCCATACTGTAATACCGCCTCAGCAAGCATACCACCGTATAGCCTATGAGTTTTGTCACTTACCCCGCAAGGCGGACAATGTCAGAATCGTTCTTGCCCCACTCCCAGTCTTTCCCAGGGTCCACCGCAAAGTGTACGGGGAGCAACTTGTGTTGAGAGTCCGTCAGGGGGATGAAAGGCGCTGTGCATAAGGAACAGAGGGAGAAGTCAGACGCATGTTCACACATCAAAAAAAAAAATTCTGTTCATAAAGGGCCAGTTATAAATCCCACAGCACAAGAGCAGCAGGAAAGAGTGGACTCCTAAGGTAGTTTTGTATCATGTATAAGCTGCACCACTGAGAAACACTCTCCGCCAGGTGCAGTACTGTGGTACAGACCAAACACCATCTAGGGGCCGAGATCTACATAGACGTCCAAGCTGAGGACATCCAAACATCGCTTAAGAGGCCTGTACCTTGATCCTTGCTCTGGTCACCCTGCTCCATGGATACGAGGGCAGAGAAGTGGGCTTGGTCGTATGCCAGCACCAGCGGAGAGCTGTGGCACTTGTTAGGTGGAACCTCTAGAGGGAGGTAGATTCCTCCAAATGGTATTGGGGCAAATGCTAGAAGGAAAGAGAAGAAAAGGTAAGTGTCAGCCAGCAGCAGCTCTCACATTGCCATGAAACAAAGACCAAGCTCGAGCATCAAGAAGACCCCGGCCCCACGCTGGGTCTCCCGACCTGAGCCACCTGCTTCACCCTGTGGTGTCCACTGCTAGAACGGGTCCATGTTGTGCTGGATCAGCCTTAATATTGATGAGGACTACACAACATTTGTAGTCCAACTATGGAGAACCTTCCCCAACCCCAGTGGCAATCAGCGGATCGTGGGCACCAGAGATGCAGCAATCTTAGATCCTAAGCTGGGCTAGCGTTAGACAAAGTGGGGCCCTGGGCAAAAGGTCAAGACGTGCAGCCCAAAATGCTCACCTATTGCACCATCACATACAAACAATTAGCTGCATTTACACAAGGAGATTTCAGACAGTTACATGAACGCAATTGACAATATTGGAATCGTTCAGCACTTGTTTATTAGCCTTTTTACTCAGTCTGACAAAAATGGGAACAGATAAGTAATAGATTGATTGTACATGTCATGTATGCAATTCACACCGGGCTGCCGAGAACAAGGGATTTTGTTCCGGCATAAACAATCCAATCACCTGATAGATGAGCAGCGTTCTACTTGATTTACACCTCCCAACTCAAACACGTATATACACATGTATTTACGGTGCACACACGAGTACAGAAACATAGTACGTACATACAGAGCACAGACCGTGTGTGTGTGTGCATACTTCCTGCACCCATGTATAAATAGTATATACAGCAGTTTCTGCTTGTAATCGCTCGGGGCACTGGGCAATTGCCCAGTTTTCCACCCCAACCCCAGCGATCATCATCACCGTTGAACTCTCATGCCGGACACCACTCACAATGGGATAGAAAAGCCAGAAGTATGGAGAAAGTGCTAAACATATAGGCAGATGGGGCTCACCCTCTCCTCCCGAGTCTCGGAGCATGGTGTCTGCCACAACCACGATCGGCCTCTTGAGTACATGAGCCAGTACAAAGACGTGAAACTCCTCCAGGCTCTCGTACACCGGCTCCTCTGAGCTTTCCGCCCTGCAGGACAAGCACACCTAATCAGCTCTAGCGACCACTAAGTATGAAGGACATAAAAGGGGTATTCAGATTAGAAAGAAGGCTCGGCTTGTGTCTGATGAGGAGGACCTGTAATACCAAAAACAGCCACTGGACAGAAGTGGCGCCATTTTTAGTGAAGTGAAAAAAGCAGTAGCATGTTTGTAACATCCGTTTTAATTGCTAATTGGGAGAGGATTTCTAAAAGCAAACAATACAGGGGGTCCTGAGACCACGGGGCACCGATAATCGCTCAGCTGGCAGAGATCACGAATGACAGAAAGTCTCTCATACGAGGAAGGTGTTGCGGTGCAGACGACACAACGCGGCGGGTGACAGCTCTGGGAATGACCCGTGTCGCCGCCGGGAGGAAGGAAGCCGCTCCCAGCCGCAGAGTAAACACTCGCAGTCATTGCAGCTCCTCACTCCAGATTATCCGTGCCTGGACGGTGTCTCCAGCCCACAAAGAGGAAGCCCGTTAACCCGTTATTCTCCAGAGCCTGAAAAAGGCGGACGATTCTAGGGAGTTAGTGGGGTGACAATAAGCCCCGCCATCCCTTATTCTAGAAAGGCTGCGGACACAACAGAGGAGCGATGCCATACTGATTATTGCAAACAGCGCCACTCCTGACCACAGGATCGGCAGGGAAGGGCGGTACAAGTACAAATTGGGAATGCCCCATCTTACAAGGATACCTCAGCAGTCTGGTTTTTTTTAAACACTCTCCTTTTCACACGGCCATTATTACCTACCCTCCGCAGTTTGACCCATTGGTTCCATAGTGCATCCGGGGCTCGCTGGACGCAAGTTTTATTAACTCATTCCACTCCCTTTGCCATTCTTCTTCTGTGTACACCAAGCCGGACTGCAAGAAGAGATACAAGATTATTGAAGGGGAACCCTCCCTCACTCTCCACTGGGCGTTCCTTCGTGCTTTGAGGTTCTGCAGCAGGAGAGTTAATGAATAATCCAACTGTATGGAGGGCTGCACACACCCTCACCCACGTACCTCTTTATTCTGCATTGTCTGTTGGAACCGCCAGCGCCTCCTCAGCGCTTCCTTCTCAGAGCCCTTCTCCATCAGTGTGTACAGAGACTTGCGGAGCATCAGGTCCCGGTCGTGGAAGCCCCACATCCCTGAGAGCACACAGTCTGTTAGCACTCTCCGCCGGGTAATATGCCCCCTCATGTACCCATCACTAGTTCTTACCCAGAGAGGCTGCATGCAGCAAGCAGTTTCCGTCACCAGTCGTCGCCAACGGAAGAAGCCGCTGGTAGGACGGGTCAAGTTGTGTCCACCAGTTGAGACGACCTGAGAAAACACAGGGAACTATAGATTTATACACCTGAACCCATGTGATTGGTAGCGCAAAGCCAAGCGGTGGGTGCCAGCAGGTCATTAATGGACAGAATGTTCTAGATTAAGGAAAGTTTTACTTTTACAGGCTTTTATTTTCCCTGCACATTGATGGCTGTAGAATGAGATAACTGAGAATCCGTCAGAGAGCTCTTCATTGGAGCTCCTCTCAGTTTTATGACTACATGAAAGTAGAGCTGGACTTTGTGGTCATAAAATCATCTGAAAGCAACTGAGAAGGAAGGAGCGCTCACTGACTAATTCTACATCCAGATATAGGTAGTAAAATGCAGAGGCTTTACAAGGAAAATGGTGCAAAATGTATAATAAATCACATACAAAAACACAACCCAAATAACCTTCGAGGACTGGTCACTTGCTATATATTTTTCCCTGCTGTAAAAGCCGCTCGTCTTCTGAATCCGGAGAGGTTTTCCTCTTCTTCCTGCGCCTCTCCGTTCCTGAGATACGGCCAACTCTTCCCGATGCATAAATCTAGTATTGTTAGACAAGTGGGCGTGGTACACTTAAACACTCCTACACAGACAATGACCCTGCCCATTTGAATAAAAAGGCTAGATTTATATACAGGAAATAGGGGGCCATATCTCAGGAATAGAGAGGTGCAGGAACAAAAGAGAGACCTCCCCGGATTCAAGAGAACAGCGTCTTTTACACGAGGTAAAAAAACAAACAAAAAAAAACACATTTATGACAAGTGATTGCCCCCCTTTCAGGAGACCACCCATGTTTGGATGGCTCTCTCCCAGAAGTAAATGTTCCAGGTGTCACATTTACAATATATCCCTAATTATGCAGATTTTCAGATTTTTTTTTTATACTTTTTTCCCCCCATTTCACAGGACACTGATGCAGTCAGCAGTGGCCCCGCCTGAGCGGTGTAGACAGACCCTGCAATGTAATGTGCACTGGGCTCAGCAGAAGCCTCCAGTGCAGGAGCCAGCAGAGATGCCGGGAGGAAGAGGACAATAGCGCCACACAGCAAACACCGCTCATTCAACTGCAGCCAAGCGGACGGGACCCCAGCCTCAGAGGACAAGACCAGTATGCACAGACACGTAGATTAACCCGTTGTGCCACTTCAAGAAAGTAAAAGTCTCAAACGCTAATATAGGCCTAGATATTAAAAGCAGCAGCACTGACGATCAGACCAGTCAATGGAGATTCTGTTCAGGGAGCGACTGTCAGATAAGGGGGAAAGTGAGGAGAGCAGAGAATGTGCCTATGTATATGCATCTGCAGGGAGCGAGGCAACAACATACAGCTGCCAAACTGGCTACAGTCGCCTGTTCCCAGTCAGAGGACAGCGCAGCTCCAAAGTACAAAGCGCAGCTCCAGCAGACCAGTGAGTGCAGCTCTGGGGTACAATACAGGAGGTAACTCAGGATCAGTACAGGATCAGTAATGTATGCACACAGTGACTCCACCAGCAGAATAGTGAGTGCAGCTCTGGAGTATAATACAGGATGTAACTCAGGATCAGTACAGGATCAGTAATGTAATGTATGTACACAGTGACTGCACCAGCAGAATAGTGAGTGCAGCTCTGGGGTATAATACAGGATGTAACACAGGATCAGTACAGGATCAGTGATGTATGTACACAGTGACTGCACCAGCAGAATAGAGAGTGCAGCTCTGGGGTATAATACAGGATGTAACGCAGGATCAGTAATGTATGTACACAGTGACTGCACCAGCAGAATAGTGAGTGCAGCTCTGGGGTATAATACAGGATGTAACGCAGGATCAGTAATGTATGTACACAGTGACTGCACCAGCAGAATAGTGAGTGCAGCTCTGGGGTATAATACAGGATGTAACGCAGGATCAGTAATGTAATGTATGTACACAGTGACTGCACCAGCAGAATAGTGAGTGCAGCTCTGGGGTATAATACAGGAGGTAACTCAGGATCAGTACAGGATCAGTAATGTATGTACACAGTGACTCCACCAGCAGAATAGTGAGTGCAGCTCTGGGGTATAATACAGGATGTAACTCAGGATCAGTACAAGATCAGTAATGTAATGTATGTACACAGTGACTGCACCAGCAGAATAGTGAGTGCAGCTCTGGGGTATAATACAGGATGTAACGCAGGATCAGTACAGGATCAGTGATGTATGTACACAGTGACTGCACCAGCAGAATAGAGAGTGCAGCTCTGGGGTATAATACAGGATGTAACGCAGGATCAGTAATGTAATGTATGTACACAGTGACTGCACCAGCAGAATAGTGAGTGCAGCTCTGGGGTATAATACAGGATGTAACGCAGGATCAGTACAGGATCAGTGATGTATGTACACAGTGACTGCACCAGCAGAATAGAGAGTGCAGCTCTGGGGTATAATACAGGATGTAACGCAGGATCAGTAATGTAATGTATGTACACAGTGACTGCACCAGCAGAATAGTGAGTGCAGCTCTGGGGTATAATACAGGATGTAACGCAGGATCAGTACAGGATCAGTAATGTAATGTATGTACACAGTGACTGCACCAGCAGAATAGTGAGTGCAGCTCTGGGGTATAATACAGGATGTAACTCAGGATCAGTAATGTAATGTATGTACACAGTGACTGCACCAGCAGAATAGTGAGTGCAGCTCTGGGGTATAATACAGGATGTAACGCAGGATCAGTACAGGATCAGTAATGTAATATATGTACACAGTGACTGCACCAGCAGAATAGTGAGTGCAGCTCTGGGGTATAATACAGGATGTGACTCAGAAGCAGAGATTTACATTATATACATATCCTGTACTCGGACCCATCACGTTATGAATGCTCTTTAGTACCCGGTGACGTTTGTTATAAACATCTGTCAAATCTTCTGCAACTTGTCAGAAGTGCAGACAGTAGAAGCCTCCCTCCCCACGTGCACTACATATTTTAGCCTGGAGGTGGGGGATGGGATGGGCTCGGGGTCAGTAGAAGGGCCATCTCCCATCCAGCAGTGCAGTGTGCTCATGTAAGGGGACACGTCCTGGGGGAGCCCCGGCCTCTGCTGGAGACTTGACATGAAGCAGCATGTATAAGGGTATTTACAGGCCCCGTCCTCGCGGTCATGTGACCACCGCAGGCATTCTGGGAATGCGGCGAGGTGACAGCTACTTTTAAGTTTATTGGTTTAGTGGTGACAGATCTCAGGGTTTTACTACACAGGAGCCAGGGCTCCGTGCTATCATGCCTGTGACTATTGTCACCAGCTCTGCCTACTGTCAGTGAAAGGAAACTTCCTCCATAGGCTGAAAACATGCAGTATAATACAGCTGAGGAGTTGCTACAGTTGCATGCAGTCTCTACATAGAGCCCCTCACCATCATCCTCAGGGCACAGCATAGGCAGAGCACCCAGTAATGAGTGATAATAATGGGGCCTGGCAGGGTGCAGCCCTGTAATAAGCACTGGGTGTAATTCCCACAATCCATTGCCACATGTAATTATTCGTCCTCGCAGTCAGCAGTGCCCCCCAGTGTAACGATGGAGGCCGGGAGTGACATCAGCCCCGAGGAATCTGCAGGTTGTGTCGCTCCCACACCGCTCAATAAAGCTTTGTTTATCCAACGCCGTGACATTTACCAGGAAGAGGCAAATGCCATGCTGGGGCTTGTTGGGGTCTCCGGAGTGTAGCTCACAAACCCCTTATGTGTAGCCAAGCCTTCACACCCATACTTTGCCACACGGACTCACCGGCGTGCTCCAGGGCCACCAGCATGGACTGCTCAATGAGGTCCCGCTCGATGAAGCTGCGGAAATCATCGCTGTACACGGTTAGGTCCGGGAGCTGGAAGGTGCAGACGGGGGGCTCCAGCGGGTGCTCGCTGCTGCCGTTACTGGACACATGGGAGCGGGCCAAGGACACGATGGAGGAGCTGGCGTGAGAGATGCCTCGGGACAGGCGCTTCTCTGAAAACAAGAAAAGACTGTTACATTCAATAACGACAGAACAAACTGGCTGACAACAGAGGACAACAGGCAAACCTGCCAAAAATTCAGAAATAAAAGCCCAAAAAGTAAGCGGAGGTCATGGAAAGTTACAAAACGCAAGTGTGAAGAGCGGAAGCCAACCATGACGTGGAGCATGCTCACATGGACGCTCCTCTATAAGCAGGTCTGTGGAGAAAGGGGCCAAGGAAGACTCGTACCGCAGGGAAGGCCGGCAGAGGAAGTGTCCACATGGCCATGCCAAAGGGGGCCTGACACAGGTCACGTGTCAGCACTGTTTTCTAGGGGAAAAGCAATTCAAAAGAAGTAATAGAAGTTTGACCACTAGAAACCAAGAATCTGAAAATTTGGTCCTGGTCAACAAGGAACAATGGGCGAGTATCAATGGGTTACGTCATTTCTCACCAGTCTTTTTCCCACTCTGAGGGGGCCCATGGGCTGACATGTGGACATTCCTAGCTTAGTAGATAATTGCCCTTTTAAAAGTACAAACCCAAATAAGCACAGGGGGTGACAGGCAGAAGCTTTGAAAACAAGGAGAAGAGGTTTGTGTATGTTATTATGGCGCTTCAGTGACTGGGTGAAAATACAGCTCTCAATGGATTTCAAAATGGCTACCCATGATAACTGCTAATTTACGGGTCATTGTTGAGCCTTCTTATAATTTACAGGCAAGTATCTACAGTAATGTAGAGGGGACATTCTGTAGACACCAGGGCAAGAGCGCCCCCTACTGTAATGAAGGTCCCCATAACACGAGCGCTGTGTGACAGAGCAATAATCACCTTGCACGATGTCATCCTGCCTCTGCAGTGCCGGTCTCATGGGGCGAGCCACTTCTGGGGGCTTGAAGCCTCTAGTATCGGTTAGGTTGTGCGTCAGCCCGCCTGCAGTAGCTTGTCGTAGCTGGTCATAGTCACCGAGTGCCGCGTTCACGTCCCATTGTTTGCCTAGGAAATATAAATGTGTTCTGGATTACCGAGATATTTAAGATCAGTCCATGCATTAACCACAAAACGGACAAGAAACACAAGACGAGCACTGCAGACTGTACAAACCTGGTGGCCAAAGGTACTGGAAAGGCCAATATACAAGTGCAATACCTGTGTTATACTCCAGAGCTGCACTCACTGTTCTGCTGGTGCAGTCCCTGTACTGATCAGTCACATATAAAACCTTATTTCTGTCCAAAAACTGCATTATCACACTGGAGATGAATTGTTTTGGCCGCAGAGTTTCCACTTCGTTACTAGTCGGCAGAGCCGCCATCAGACACTGATGTATTACACCATGGCGGTAGATAACGTAATCTTCTACTCACAGAGATATGCGCAGCCAGATTTATATTGTCGTCTCCCATCAGCGGGAAAGAAAATACGTCCTGTCATTGAGCGGGAGCAGGTGGCTTTACTCGCCCCAGAACCACACACAAGGGCCACATCCCAACTTATTCACATCCCCGTCCCAAACACCCCGAGTGGATTAACAGCAATGGTAAAAGCAAGAGACGAACCAGGAGGAAGGTGATGTCTATCTTCTGAGTCACATGGGAATGGAGGAGCTTAATATTTTTTTGTTTGAGGCGTTATGGCCTCAATGTCCAACCAAATTCTATCGAAGTTTCTCCAATACCACCTCCTCTTTCTATCTTGTAAAATTTCTTCTATACCATGAAGCAACCGACAACAGGAAGTGTAAACTGTAGTCTGGCCCGCCCCCTGTCACTGCCTGCCAAACCTCCACAACAAAGCAAGTAACAGCCAAAAAAAAGGACTGTTCTCTTTTCCAGATGAAAAAAAAAAAAAAGTCTCAAAGATTTAATGCCAGGGTGACTACCGGTGGTTACCTACCTTTCCAAATACTTGCATTCTCTATGAAGCTCAGGTTGTCACCCACCACAGGACCTCATATTTCACAAGTCCCACCACCTACACTGCACTCACAGACTCCATGAAGTCAAAACAAATTCCTAAACTTCACAGCTTGATATTCACAAATTTCACAAAGGTTTTAATGTGTCAGAGCGGTCACATGAGCTCCCACGTCTGGCTCATTCCCCAGAACGCTGAATTTAGTCTCACCTCCCATCTGGACTTGCTGGAAAGTCCCTGCACCTTCAGTGTCCGCCAAGAGATGAGGTCACCACAACAAGGCAAATAAAAGGAGCAGAAACAAGGGCGGCCATTAGCCATTCACCGAGCACAATACACAGACACCTGACAGTAAAGGAAAGTGGTTGTGCGCTGGGATAAGGATTTAGTCACGAAGAAAAAATGCAATAGCTATCATATGTACTGTATATAAAAAAAGCACAACAGATGAAATCAGCAAAAAAAAAGTACAGTAATTTGGCTAAAAAGAGGTTATTTATTAAAAATGTATTTTTTTAAACTAAAAAAAATTACGTTTCTAAATTTAAAGGAAAAAATGTAATTTTCTGAAATCTGCAAAAGTTTCAGAGTTTTGCTATAATTTTGAAAAACGAAGGCAAAAATTATAATGTGTAACTAAACCCTAAAACAGGCAGGAGAGAAGAAAGCAGGAAATAGGTCTCATCTCTTTCGCTGATAAGAAGCAACATTACGGCAGCCATTTTTATCAGTTATGGCAATCCTCTTTAGTCAGAGTCCCCCAGGCTCCACAGAATCTCACAGGCCCTGCCCAGCTTACACAGATCAGTGATCGGGAATGTTCTGAAGATGGAGGACTCCGCATAGGACCAGTCAACAGGGAGAGAGAACCGAGACCTTCACAACACAACCCAAGAGCAGAGGAGACCCTGGGAAAGCGGGCACACACAGGAGCCTTATTCCACAAAAAGTAGTCTGCAGTGCAGAAGAGATGAGTGGCCGGTGAGACGAGGTTAATCTCTGTGTCTTCCTCATCCTTACAATGACCCCTGGTAGCTATACCAGCTTTCCTTTCTGGTCTCAGTGCATCTGGGTGTTTATAACATGCCAGTGGGCAGCGAGTCTCGTCACCAACCTCAATCCATAGCACTGACTGAAAGACTAGACTATGGGAAACTATGGTGCCCCTGCCCAAGGTTACACTGTTATCTGTACTGATGGTCACAATAAAGGGGTAGAGAAATGGCATCAAGGGTACCCACGAAAAACTTCCTGAGAAATGTGCTAATGAGAGCCAAATCCTCTGCTTATTTCTCCATGTCCCTAAAACACAAATACAAAAACACCCCACCCCTTTATCTGTCTATCCTTATAAGATGTACAGAATGCGCACAGCCCCTCCCCTATTATCCATTTAAGGCATATAGAACGTCCACAGCCCTTCCCCGATTATCCCTCTACCCATGTAAGACACAGAATGTGCACAGCCCCTCTCCTATTATCCCTCTACCCATGTAAGACATACAGAATGTGCACAGCCCCTCCCCTATTATCCATATAAGGCATATAGAATGTGCACAGCCCCTCTCCTATTATCCCTCTACCCATGTAAGACATACAGAATGTGCACAGCCCCTCCCCTATTATCCATATAAGGCATATAGAATGTGCACAGCCCCTCTCCTATTATCCATATAAGGCATATAGAATGTGCACAGCCCTTCCCCGATTATCCCTCTACCCATGTAAGACACAGAATGTGCACAGCCCCTCCCCTATTATCCCTCTACCCATGTAAGACATACAGAATGTGCACAGCCCCTCCCCTATTATCCCTCTACCCATGTAAGACATACAGAATGTGCACAGCCCCTCCCCTATTATCCCTCTACCCATGTAAGACATACAGAATGTGCACAGCCCCTCCCCTATTATCCCTCTACCCATGTAAGACATACAGAATGTGCACAGCCCCTCCCCTATTATCCATATAAGGCATATAGAATGTGCACAGCCCCTCCCCTATTATCCATATAAGGCATATAGAATGTGCACAGCCCCTCTCCTATTATCCATATAAGGCATATAGAATGTGCACAGCCCCTCTCCTATTATCCATATAAGGCATATAGAATGTGCACAGCCCCTCTCCTATTACCATATAAGGCATATAGAATGTGCACAGCCCTTCCCCGATTATCCCTCTACCCATGTAAGACACAGAATGTGCACAGCCCCTCCCCTATTATCCCTCTACCCATATATAACATATAGAATGTGCACAGCCCCTCCGCTATTATCCCTCTACCCATGTAAGACATACAGAATGTGCACAGCCCCTCTCCTATTATCCCTCTACCCATGTAAGACATACAGAATGTGCACAGCCCCTCCCCTATTATCCCTCTACCCATGTAAGACATACAGAATGTGCACAGCCCCTCTCCTATTATCCCTCTACCCATGTAAGACATACAGAATGTGCACAGCCCCTCCCCTATTATCCCTCTACCCATGTAAGACATACAGAATGTGCACAACCCCTCTCCTATTATCCCTCTACCCATGTAAGACATATAGAATGTGCACAGCCCCTCCCCTATTATCCCTCTACCCATGTAAGACATACAGAATGTGCACAGCCCCTCCCCTATTATCCATATAAGGCATATAGAATGTGCACAGCCCCTCTTCTATTATCCATATAAGGCATATAGAATGTGCACAGCCCTTCCCCAATTATCCCTCTACCCATGTAAGACACAGAATGTGCACAGCCCCTCCCCTATTATCCCTCTACCCATGTAAGACATACAGAATGTGCACAGCCCCTCTCCTATTATCCCTCTACCCATGTAAGACACACAGAATGTGCACAGCCCCTGCCCATTATCCATATAAGGTATACAGAATGTGCACAGCCCCTCCTCTATTAACCCTCTACCCATATAAGGAATACAGAATGTGCACAGCCCATCCCTTATTATCCATATAAGGCATACAAAATGTGCACAGCCTCTCCCCTATAAACCCTCTATCTATATAAGGAATACAGAATGTGCATAGCCCCTCCCCCATCATCTCTATGGCACAGATCCCCATTGACAGCCTGAGCACAACATATGGCACCGTGTAACTATTCGATCACTCAGGCCCTTTCATCAGCTGATCATTGGTGGTCTAACTTCTGATCTCATAGCGATGTCCTATCCTCAGGATCCTAGTGAACAAACCTCCACTGAGAATAGTGATAACCTGTTCACATTTTAGGACTGAACCCTGAATATGACAACATAACTCAGGGGAGTTGTGAATAATACTATTTATGAAGAATAACTTGGCTGACACATCCGAGGGCTGCAGATTCATCTTTCGGTGAGACCTTGAAATCTCAATGAGCAGGAATAGATCACAATCCAGTTTTATGCAAAGTCAACGAAATTGAAAAACTACGGTAATTCATAAAACCTAGTGCTTCATTTCATGATCCCTGGTGGATCCTGACAGTCCACTGCTGACAAGGGCCCTGAAAAATCCAAGTATCTAATAGTCATCGCAACAAACACTCAACATTTGTAGCCGTATGAAGGCTGAACAGAAATGGAAAATGCTGAGAAGTGACAGAGTGGCACATGCCCAGGATTCCTGCAGATCCCAGTGCCAAAGTGCAGGACGCTTATCACACTGGTTCCAAGGAGCAAATACACAAAAATGAAAGTCAGCAAAAGCCAGAAAAACTGATTACTATAGTGTTTATATAAAGCACAGGTAAAAAGGGAGAAGTGACAAACCAGAGAGCATGTTACATTACTTATCCTGTATTATACTCCAGAGCTGCACTCACTATTCAGCTGGTGCAGTCACTGTGTACATACATTACTGACCCCGAGTTACATCCTGTATTATACTCCAGAGCTGCACTCACTATTCTGCTGGTGGAGTCACTGTGTACATACATTACATTACTGATCCTGTACTGATCCTGAGTTACCTCCTGTATTATACTCCAGAGCTGCACTCACTATTCTGCTAGTGCAGTCACTGTGTACATACATTACATTACTGATCCTGTACTGATCCTGAGTTACATCCTATATTATACTCCAGAGCTGCACTCACTATTCTGCTGGTGCAGTCACTGTGTACATACATTACATTACTGATCCTGAGTTACATCCTATATTATACTCCAGAGCTGCACTCACTATTCTGCTGGTGCAGTCACTGTGTACATACATTACATTACTGATCCTGTACTGATCCTGAGTTACATCCTATATTATACTCCAGAGCAGCACTCACTATTCTGCTGGTGCAGTCACTGTGTACATACATTACTGATCCTGAGTTATATCCTGTATTATACCCCAGAGCTGCACTCACTATTCTGCTGGTGCAGTCACTGTGTACATACATTACTGATCCTGAGTTACATCCTGTATTATATCACAGAGCTGCACTCACTATTCTGCTGGTGCAGTCACTGTGTACATACATTTCATTACTGATCCTGTACTGATCCTGACTTACATCCTGTATTATACCCCAGAGCTGCACTCACTATTCTGCTAGTGCAGTCACTGTGTACATACATTACATTACTGATCCTGAGTTACATCCAGTATTATACCCCAGAGCTGCACTCACTATTCTGCTGGTGCAGTCACTGTGTACATACATTACTGATCCTGAGTTACATCCTGCATTATACTCCAGAGCTGCACTCACTATTCTGCTGGTGCAGTCACTGTGTACATACATTACTGATCCTGAGTTACATCCTATATTATACCCCAGAGCTGCACTCACTATTCAGCTTGTGTTTCTCATAAGGGTAAGTCACAGACTGATATGTCTGGTTTCAGGATAGGCTGCCAGTGTAAAGGGAAATGTTTCTGGCCTGATGAACATTTTTATGGTCGTCCTACACGGGGTCTTTCCCAAGGGGGCCTCACCCAACTCTTCTGGAATCATAATTAAGCAAACTCCCTAATTTTCAATTTATTTACAAATTTGATTTAATTTATTACAAATTTCCAGGAGGATCAACAGAGGAACAGTGCGACACAAGATGTAATAAGACCTCCTCCGGAATTGTGTGTTGGGTCGGCCGTGCCCCATCTTTCTTAGCCTCTTGTCCCATGTGTCGGGGTATGCAGCAGAGACCTCCGCTGTGTTGTACGTGGACACGGCGCCTCCCCCGACATATCTGGCTGAACACTTGCATTTGCCATGAAATCATTCTGGAGAATTTTCCTATCTGTAGTTCCTCTGTTATTCCTCCTGGAAATTAAACTGATAACTGCATGTTAAAAGGGCCTTTCCTTACACTGACCAATCAGATCTTACCTTCCAGCAGATCCTTCGCCAGCCCAGGCTCCGCCCCAGTGGAGCGCACAAAATCTGACAGGACCAGATCCATGTCGGCAGGTCATGTGATGGCGGGCTGGTCATGGATCATCATCCAGCTCTTCACTCTACGGCTGGGAGAACGCACAGAAGCTGGAGTTACACGGCCGGCGGTGGCCGAGGCGCTGTGTCACCGCCACACAAAGCAGGAGCGCGGCAGCCGACACAAATAACCCCCATCGCCTGGATCAAGACACTCTCTGGTTTCCCTTTGTTCACATTTTTTTTTTTTTCATCATGTGCCCCCGCCTCCCCGTTCAGAAGGGGCACATTGTTCTGACTCCTACAGGTATTTGTCGGCCACAGAACAACAGGCCACTTAAAGGGGCACTGCGTCCTGGCACGAGTAAAAAAAACAGAAGGGAAGTAAAAGAAAATGACCCCCGATCATCACTTGTTCTCACATATCTCCAGTACTGAATACCTGAGGCAGCACAGCGCCACTTTGATCCCACAGGTCATGTCGAGTATTGCAGCATTCAAGTCCTGCAGTGCCATAAACAGCCCCTGTGCAAGAGTGGCGCCATATTCCCCAAATCTAGAATAGATAGAGGCTATAAAGCCCGCAGGAGGGGGAATGGGGAGGCCCTGGATGGCAGAGCCGCCTCGTGCATTCTGAAAGCCGTGTTTACAATGGGCCCACGGGGCAGACAAACAAAGCCCTGTTCTGGGGCATATCTTAATCACATGACGGCTATTGTGCCGGGCACAGACCACGCAGCTGGAAACAACACCGATGAGACCCAGTGATAACAGCCAGCGGGAAACCGCCGGGACTTAAAGGGGAACTGAGCATGGGCTTCACAGATTCCAGAGAAGTTTGTCCCGGCCCCCATCCACCAGTTCTGCAAACTTCAGAATCTACACATCCACAACAGAGCTCTATGGACGCTGACAACTTTAAGGAAAAATGGCAAGAGGTTGTCACAGTTCTAACCCCCTACTGTCATCACTGGTAGATACCGTATATACTCCCACCTCTAACTGCAGGCATGTGGCTACTCACTGATCACTGAGGCTCCAGCCCCCTGAAGAAGGACACCAAGATACTATCGTGTAATAATTTCAATGGGACCCTTGAGGTCAGCCCCTCCGCTATCAGCAACAGGCGACTTGTCCAGTGACTGCCCTGGAGATCAGACCTGAGCAATATTTGGTTATATTAAGGCCTGACTGCAGGTCTCACACCAACGCTGCTGGTTCGGGTCACACTGTAACATGGTCGTGTCCACCATCCGGACAGTAATTTCAGTCGTGTTGCCTGCACCTGATCCATTGTAGCAAACCCGTCACTGAGTTGTCAGGATCTACAAGCAAACCAGTATGTTTGCACAATAAGCGTGAAATGTAAACCCCTTTTGTGGTGACTTGGCTCTATATACAAAACAGAGTGCCCCTGTGTGTGGTGGCTCAGTATCTGCAGTGCCCCACCGCAGACATGTAGACAGTGAGGAACGCAGGGGAACTGGAGGACGAGAGCAACAACTCTTTCCCGAGGCTCAGACCAGAAGTCAAGAGTAAGTGTCACAAGACAGAGGAAGTGATCGGGACAATCAGGCTGGGAATGGAGACAAGAAGTGTTGGCAGGGGGAAAAACAATTGCCTGCGACTGTTGGCTTTTATAGGCGACGCATAGAACTGAAGAGACTGGGGGGCTCACAGGCCAAGCACCAGAAGGACTCCTGTGAGGTGATCAGCAACATGCGACCCATGATGCCCCCAGGATTATATCCTGCAGATGTCTGCTCTGAGAGGGGTCAGTGCTGGCGGCAGATGGCCGTGTCCACCATTGTCCAGAATTAGCCCCCCTCTCCTCCCCCGCAGGCCGCCCCCCATCTCTGGCACATGAATAGGTAAGACTCATCCCTATTCATGTCCCTGAATGAGAAGGGCCCGCGCAGCAGCTTTGGCCATGTGTGTGTTGAGGGAGGGAATCAGCTTAGCCTGTGAGTGACCACAATTGGCCCTGCCTGCAGCAGATGGCGCACGGCTATGTAACCACCGGAAACGTAATACGTAGCATGCCCGCGCTGCACACCTTGTTCCCTGCCATACAGACCATTGTGTGTAGCGAACTTGACGCTGAAACTACAGCACTCGCATCGCGCAAGTGACCCTGAAACTACAGCACTCGCATCGCACACCTGACCCTGAAACTACAGCACTCGCATCGCACACCTGACCCTGAAACTACAGCACTCGCATCGCGCAAGTGACCCTGAAACTACAGCACTCGCATCGCACACCTGACCCTGAAACTACAGCACTCGCATCGCGCAAGTGACCCTGAAACTACAGCACTCGCATCGCACACCTGACCCTGAAACTACAGCACTCGCATCGCACACCTGACCCTGAAACTACAGCACTCGCATCGCACACCTGACCCTGAAACTACAGCACTCGCATCGCACACCTGACCCTGAAACTACAGCACTCGCATCGCACACCTGACCCTGAAACTACAGCACTCGCATCGCGCAAGTGACCCTGAAACTACAGCACTCGCATCGCACACCTGACCCTGAAACTACAGCACTCGCATCGCACACCTGACCCTGAAACTACAGCACTCGCATCGCACACCTGACCCTGAAACTACAGCACTCGCATCGCACACCTGACCCTGAAACTACAGCACTCGCATCGCACACCTGACCCTGAAACTACAGCACTCGCATCGCACACCTGACCCTGAAACTACAGCACTCGCATCGCACACCTGACCCTGAAACTACAGCACTCGCATCGCACAAGTGACCCTGAAACTACAGCACTCGCATCGCACACCTGACCCTGAAACTACAGCACTCGCATCGCGCAAGTGACGCTGAAACTACAGCACTCGCATCGCGCAAGTGACCCTGAAACTACAGCACTCGCATCGCGCAAGTGACCCTGAAACTACAGCACTCGCATCGCGCAAGTGACCCTGAAACTACAGCACTCGCATCGCGCAAGTGACCCTGAAACTACAGCACTCGCATCGCGCAAGTGACCCTGAAACTTCAGCACTCGCATCGCGCAAGTGACCCTGAAACTACAGCACTCGCATCGCGCAAGTGACCCTGAAACTACAGCACTCGCATCGCGCAAGTGACCCTGAAACTACAGCACTCGCATCGCGCAAGTGACCCTGAAACTACAGCACTCGCATCGCGCAAGTGACCCTGAAACTACAGCACTCGCATCGCGCAAGTGACCCTGAAACTACAGCACTCGCATCGCGCAAGTGACCCTGAAACTACAGCACTCGCATCGCGCAAGTGACCCTGAAACTACAGCACTCGCATCGCGCAAGTGACCCTGAAACTACAGCACTCGCATCGCGCAAGTGATCCTGAAACTACAGCACTCGCATTGCGCAAGTGACCCTCAAACTACAGCACTCGCATCGTGCAAGTGACCCTGAAACTACAGCACTCGCATCGCACAAGTGACCCTGAAACTACAGCACTCGCATCGCACACCTGACCCTGAAACTACAGCACTCGCATCGCACACCTGACCCTGAAACTACAGCACTCGCATCGCGCAAGTGACCCTGAAACTACAGCACTCGCATCGCACACCTGACCCTGAAACTACAGCACTCGCATCGCGCAAGTGACCCTGAAACTACAGCACTCGCATCGCACACCTGACCCTGAAACTACAGCACTCGCATCGCACACCTGACCCTGAAACTACAGCACTCACATCGTGCAAGTGACCCTGAAACTACAGCACTCGCATTGCGCAAGTGACCCTGAAACTACAGCACTCGCATCACGCAAGTGACCCTGAAACTACAGCACTCACATCGCACACCTGACCCTGAAACTACAGCACACCACGCACCTGACCCTGAAACTACAGCACGCCACGCAACTGACACTGACCACCCGAGCAGCTCAGCTGATCCTTAAACTATAGCACACCACGCACCTCACCCTGAAGTAACTGCCACGCATATGACCCTGACACCTGGTCCTGACACTGCAGGTCTCACAAGCGCACCTGTTCCTGCAGCTTTTGCACTGTGCACCTGGTCCTGACACTGCAGCTCTCGCTCCGCACACCTGATCCTGACACCACAGATCTCGCACCGTGGACCTGATCTTGACACCACAGGTCTCGAGGCAAGCACCTCATCCTGAATTTACAGCACACCACGCATCTAACCCCGAACCTGCAGCACCCATGCCATTCACCTGACCCTAAAATACAGCACAGTGTACCTGAACCTAAAACTGAAGCAAACTGTATAGCTGATTCTGAACCACCAATGCCGCTCACCTGATCCATGCACTGTAGCTCTCGCACAGAGCACCTGGTCCTAACAACGAAGCTCTTGCACAGCGCACCTAGTCCTGCAGCTTTCGTACTGTGCAACTCGTTCTGACACTGCAGCTCTCACTCCGTGAACCTGATCTTGACACTATAGGTCTCACACCTGATTCTGCAGTTCTCATTCCATGCACCTGGTCCTGATACCGCAGCTCTCGCACCTGGTTCTGACACTGCAGCTCTCATTCCGTGCATGTGGTCCTGACACCGCAACTCACGCACCTGATTCTGCAGCTCTCATTCCGTGCACCTGGTTCTGACACTGCAGCTCTCATTCTGTGCATCTGATCCTGACAACGCAGCTCAGGCACCTGATTCTGCAGTTCTCATTCCGTGCACCTGGTCCTGACACCGCAGCCCTAGCACCTGACTCTGCAGCTCTCATTCCATGCACCTGGTCCTGACACTGCAGCCCTAGCACCTGATTCTGCAGCTCTCACTCCGTGCACCTGGTACTGACACCGCAGCTCTTGCACCAGATTCTGCAGCTCTCATTCCGTGCCCCTGGTCCTGACACCATAGCTCTCGCACCAGATTCTGCAGCTCTCATTCCGTGCACCTGGTCCTGACACCGTAGCTCTCGCACCTGATTCTGCAGCTCAATCTGTGCACCTGGTCCTGACACCGCAGCCCTCGCACCTGATTCTGCAGCTCTCATTCCATGCACATGGTCCTGATACCGCAGCCCTCGCACCTGATTCTGCAGCTCTCATTCCATGCACATGGTCCTGACACCGCAGCCCTCGCATCTGATTCTGCAGCTCTCATTCCGTGCACATGGTCCTGACAACGCAGCTAACGCACCTGATTCTGCAGCTCTCACTCCGTGCACCTGGTCCTGACACCGCAGCCCTCGCACATGATTCTGCAGCTCTCATTCCGTGCACCTGGTCCTGACACCGCAGCCCTCGCACCTGATTCTGCAGCTCAATCTGTGCACCTGGTCCTGACACCGTAGCTCACGCACCTGATTCTGCAGCTCTCATTCCGTGCATCTGGTCCTGACACCGCAGCCCTCGCACCTGATTCTGCAGCTCTCATTCTGTGCACCTGGTTCTGACACCGCAGCCCTCGCACCTGATTCTGCAGCTCAATCTGTGCACCTGGTCCTTACACCGCAGCCCTCACACCTGATTCTGCAGCTCTCATTACGTGCACATGGTCCTGACACCGTAGCTCACGCACCTGATTCTGCAGCTCTCATTCCGTGCACCTGGTCCTGACACCGCAGCCCTCGCACCTGATTCTGCAGCTCTCATTCCGTGCACCTGGTCCTGATACCGCAGCCCTCGCTCCTGATTCTGCAGCTCTCATTCTGTGCACCTGGTTCTGACACCGCAGCCCTCGCACCTGATTCTGCAGCTCAATCTGTGCACCTGGTCCTTACACCGCAGCCCTCACACCTGATTCTGCAGCTCTCATTACGTGCACATGGTCCTGACACCGTAGCTCACGCACCTGATTCTGCAGCTCTCATTCCGTGCACCTGGTCCTGATACCGCAGCCCTCGCACCTGATTCTGCAGCTCTCATTCCGTGCACCTGGTCCTGACACCGCAGCTCACGCACCCGATTCTGCAGCTCTCATTCCGTGCACCTGGTCCTGACACCGCAGCCCTCACACCTGATTCTGCAGCTCTCATTCCGTGCACCTGGTCCTGACACCGTAGCTCTCGCACCTCATTCTGCAGCTCTCATTCCGTGCACCTGGTCTTGACACCGTAGCTCTCGCACCAGATTCTGCAGCTCTCATTCCGTGCACCTGGTCCTGACACCATAGCTCTCGCACCAGATTCTGCATCTCTCATTCCGTGCACCTGGTCCTGACACCACAGCTCTCGCACCTGATTCTGCAGCTCTCATTCCGTGCACCTGGTCCTGACACCGTAGCTCTCGCACCAGATTCTGCAGCTCTCATTCCGTGCACCTGGTCTTGACACCGTAGCTCTCGCACCAGATTCTGCAGCTCTCATTCCGTGCACCTGGTCCTGACACCGTAGCTCTCGCACCAGATTCTGCAGCTCTCATTCCGTGCACCTGGTCCTGACACCGTAGCTCTCGCACCAGATTCTGCAGCTCTCATTCTGTGCACCTGGTCCTGACACCGTAGCTCTCGCACCTGATTCTGCAGCTCTCATTCCGTGCACCTGGTCCTGACACCGTAGCTCTCGCACCAGATTCTGCAGCTCTCATTCCGTGCACCTGGTCCTGACACCGTAGCTCTCGCACCTGATTCTGCAGCTCAATCTGTGCACCTGGTCCTGACACCGCAGCCCTCGCACCTAATTCTGCAGCTCTCATTACGTGCACCTGGTCCTGACACCGCAGCCCTCGCACCTGATTCTGCAGCTCTCATTCTGTGCACCTGGTCCTGATACCGCAGCCCTCGCACCTGATTCTGCAGCTCTCATTCCGTGCACCTGATTCTGCAGCCCTCATTCTGTGCACCTGGTCCTGACACCGTAGCTCTCGCACCTGATTCTGCAGCTCTCATTCCGTGCACCTGGTCCTGACACCGTAGCTCTCGCACCAGATTCTGCAGCTCTCATTCCGTGCACCTGGTCCTGACACCGTAGCTCTCGCACCTGATTCTGCAGCTCTCATTACGTGCACCTGGTCCTGACACCGCAGCCCTCGCACCTGATTCTGCAGCTCTCATTCTGTGCACCTGGTCCTGATACCGCAGCCCTCGCACCTGATTCTGCAGCTCTCATTCCGTGCACCTGATTCTGCAGCCCTCATTCTGTGCACCTGGTCCTGACACCGCAGCCCTCGCACCTGATTCTGCAGCTCTTATTACGTGCACATGGTCCTGACACCGTAGCTCACGCACCTGATTCTGCAGCTCTCATTCCGTGCACCTGGTCCTGACACAGCATCCCTCGCACCTGATTCTGCAGTTCTCATTCCGTGCACCTGGTCCTGACACCGCAGCCCTCGCACCTGATTCTGCAGTTCTCATTCCGTGCACCTGGTCCTGACACAGCATCCCTCGCACCTGATTCTGCAGTTCTCATTCCGTGCACCTGGTCCTGACACCGCAGCCCTCGCATCTGATTCTGCAGCTCTCATTCCGTGCACCTGGTCCTGATACCGCAGCCCTCGCACCTGATTCTGCAGCTCTCATTCCGTGCACCTGGTCCTGACACTGCAGCCCTCGCACCTGATCCTGAATTTGGCGTAAACTGCGCTTTATACCTGATCCTGTCAGGCAGATTTCCTGAAGTCATCTCTTGGCTACAGGGGAAAAGATGGGGATGTGTGAGCTCGGACTCCCGCTGTTAGAGATAATGAGAGGGCCTATGAATGCACATTCATACCAGTGACTGGCCCCCTTTCACAGTACACAGTGGGGGATCCCATCAATGCAGCCCCCCAGCACCAGTGACATTACTCCATCCCAGCACCAGTGACATTACTCCATGCATCAGTAACAGTTCTGCAGCTTCTTATAGATTTTGGGTTTTGCTTCCTGGTGATTATAAGATCTCAGCTTGTTGTCAGTGAATGAGAACAGTCCTGCTTACATCCAGATCCAAGGACTCCACAGGATTTGACAGGGAGTACCGTAAACTGCCATGCTGATGGCTTCCACCCCACATGTTGGACTGATGTAACATGGAAAGTCACTGTAATAAGAGGTCAGGGTGTAGTAAGCCTCGTACACATGGCGGCACGTTGTGTCATGGCAGGACAACCGGGTGTGTGCCCAGAGAGCAAAACAAGGGCGGCCGCCACTGACGCGGACCTCCATGCCATTTATGGGTCATCACCATGGAGGACCTTTAACTTGAAGTTTCCAGTTTTACACAACTGTAACAAACTCTCAGCTATTAGGCGCACTGGGTCAGGCTGTAAGTGCGTGTTCCCATTCCCTAAAGGTACCTTCACACGAAACGACATCGCTAGCGATTACAGCAAGCAGAGTTCTAGAAAAACCATTCCAAAACTAACAAATGTTTGGCGCCTCATACGATGATTGGGGGCCCCACGTCCTATTAGGCAGGGGGCGCTCCACACCAATGAGGAGACACTAGGACCCTACCCGGTGTCATTGGGGGATCAGGATGAACGCTGCATTGTATGGTGGGATCTCATGGCCCGGCAATGATCCCGGGGACATGAATAGCGGATTATAAATAGTTTTCTGGATGTGTTGATTGAATTATCCGCCAACGCTTAGCGACACCTTGGTATCTGTGTCACAGAGCGGGACCCCACAGAACATTAACCCCGCAACTACCAGAGGGTTTTACTGCTGAACCACCAGCGATTTTGCTCATGTGGCGGTATAACTTTTTTCCCATGCTTCATTTTACTGTGGGGGCACCGTGATAGCCAGGTCCTATAGAAAACCCTGCTGATGACAGGCAATATGGCTAACACTCCCATGGGATGGGCTATGTATGCTCTCAGCAGACAAAACTTCAGTGTAAAGCATGGGGGACCGATGCTGGTTGCCGATCTCTTTGCATTTCTATTAAACAAGGCAGCTAAGGCTATGCTTTACACTGCAGCTTTGCTTCCGATTAGCAATGCCGAGTTTGGAGAGCAGACCTGAAATCATTTCTCTGCAATTTCTCACGGGTGACAATATTGTGTTTTAAGCGGCGCCTCCTTCCACAAATCAAAAAACAACAAGAGATGAATGACCAAGATAAGACGCGTTACACAACCTGAGCAAAGTCCGAGTCCAGGAAAAGGTGCGGCCACGGGAGGAAACTACAGAGGTAGGAAGCACGGTGTCATGGCCGGGGTCACCTGCTCTGCCCGTGGACGAGATCCTGGCGTTGTACCCCCCATGCCATGCCCCACAGTCACATCACATCTAGGACCTCCGTGCACCTCCACGGCTTACAGTGCAACTCCCCAACTATTGGGAAGTGTAATGACCGCAGGGAAAGGCCTAAAGGGCTGCAAATCCTCGGCTCACATAACAGGCAATCGCTCAAAAGGCAATTCCTACACATGCTTGCTCAGCTCCAACACCCACAGCTATTTCAGATTCTCAGGAATTGCCTTTTGAGCAGTTTTCTTCCTTGGTATGGGATTTATGAGGACAGCAATCACTATTCTCCTGGCATATCACCTGGCGCTGCCCTCCTCTGCCCATCATTGTGCCGAGATCTAAATCTATTCATGCGCCGCCACTGGCATAGTTTTCCCAAACACTGCCAGGAGATCAATCTGCGCATGTGCCAATCCCGGAGCGATTTATTGTAGCCCAGCAAGAGATCAATCTGCACAAGTGACACCTGCGGCTAGGACAGCGCGGAATCCAAATAAGATAGCAGAGGGGCCATGGCAGAAACAAAGACCCTACCACAGGACCGCCACACCCCACCGGCCCTACCACAGGACCGCCACACCCTACCGGCCCCTACCACAGGACCGCCCCTACCACAGGACCGCCCCTACCACAGGACCGCCCCTCTGGCCCTACCACAGGACCGCCCCACCCACAGGACCGCCCCACCCACAGGACCTACCACAGGACCGCCCCTACCACAGGACCGCCCCACCGGCCCTACCACAGGACCGCCCCACCGGCCCTACCACAGGACCGCCCCACCGGCCCTACCACAGGACCGCCCCACCGGCCCTACCACAGGACCGGTAATACCACAGGACCGCCCCACCGGCCCTACCACAGGACCGCCCCACCGGCCCTACCACAGGACCGCCCCACCAGGCCCTACCACAGGACCGCCTCACCCCACCAGGCCCTACCACAGGACCGCCTCACCCCACCACAGGACCGCCTCACCCCACCAGGCCCTACCACAGGACCGCCTCACCCCACCAGGCCCTACCACAGGACCGCCTCACCCCACCAGGCCCTACCACAGGACCGCCTCACCCCACCAGGCCCTACCACAGGACCGCCTCACCCCACCAGGCCCTACCACAGGACCGCCTCACCCCACCAGGCCCTACCACAGGACCGCCCCTACCACAGGACCGACATACCAGCCCTACCACAGGACCGCCCCAACCGCAGGACCGCCACACCCCACCGGCCCTACCACAGGACCGCCCCACCGGCCCTACCACAGGACCGCCCCAACCACAGGACCGCCCCACCGGCCCTACCACAGGACCGCCCCAACCACAGGACCGCCCCACCGGCCCTACCACAGGACCGCCCCAACCACAGGACCGCCCCACCGGCCCTACCACAGGACCGCCCCTCCGGCCCTACCACAGGACCGCCCCACCGGCCCTACCACAGGACCGCCCCACCGGCCCTACCACAGGACCGCCCCACCGGCCCTACCACAGGACCGCCCCACCGGCCCTACCACAGGACCGCCCCACCGGCCCTACCACAGGACCGCCCCACCGGCCCTACCACAGGACCGCCCCACCGGCCCTACCACAGGACCGCCCCACCGGCCCTACCACAGGACCGGTCATACCACAGGACCGCCCCACCGGCCCTACCACAGGACCGCCCCACCAGGCCCTACCACAGGACCGCCTCACCCCACCAGGCCCTACCACAGGAGCGCCTCACCCCACCAGGCCCTACCACAGGACCGCCTCACCCCACCAGGCCCTACCACAGGACCGCCTCACCCCACCAGGCCCTACCACAGGACCGCCTCACCCCACCAGGCCCTACCACAGGACCGCCTCACCCCACCAGGCCCTACCACAGGACCGCCTCACCCCACCAGGCCCTACCACAGGACCGCCTCACCCCACCAGGCCCTACCACAGGACCGCCTCACCCCACCAGGCCCTACCACAGGACCGCCTCACCCCACCAGGCCCTACCACAGGACCGCCTCACCCCACCAGGCCCTACCACAGGACCGCCTCACCCCACCAGGCCCTACCACAGGACCGCCTCACCCCACCAGGCCCTACCACAGGACCGCCTCACCCCACCAGGCCCTACCACAGGACCGCCTCACCCCACCAGGCCCTACCACAGGACCGCCTCACCCCACCAGGCCCTACCACAGGACCGCCTCACCCCACCAGGCACTACCACAGGACCGCCTCACCCCACCAGGCACTACCACAGGACCGCCTCACCCCACCAGGCACTACCACAGGACCGCCCCGATGCACGGAGACCAACACGTCTAATGATGAATTGCGCACCATCTCATCACCTCGCCCCCTATCTGTCGGAGTTCTGTAAGGTTCAGTCCTAGGGCCCCTGCTCTTCTCCATTTACATCTACGGCCTGGGACAGCTCATAGAATCTCACGGCTTGCAGTATCACCTCTATGCTGATGACACACAGATCGACATCTCTGGACCAGATATCACCTTCCTACTAACCAAAATCCCACAATGTCTCTCTGCCGTTTCATCTTCCTTCTCCGCTAGATTTCTAAATTTTAACAAGGACAAAACAGAATTCATCATCTTTCCCCCATCGAACCTATTCATTACAGTAAACTGCTGCCCACTCTCCCCAGTCCCACAAGCTCGCTGTCTCGGGGTAATCCTTGACTCTAATCTCTCCTTCAAACCACATATCCAAGCCCTTTCCACTTCCTGCCGACTTCAACTCAAACATATTTCCCGGATCCGTACATTCCTCAACCAAGAATCTCCAAAAACCCTAGTCCATGCCCTCATCATCTCCCGCCTCGACTACTGTAACCTCCTGCACTGTGGCCTCCCCTCTAACACTCTCGCACCCCTCCAATTTATTCTAAACTCTGCTGCCCCACTAATCCACCTGTCCCCCCGCTATTCCCCGGCCTCTCCCCTCTGTCAATCCCTCCACTGGCTCCCCATTACCCAGAGACTCCAGTACAAAACCCTAACCATGACGTACAAAGCCATCCGCAACCTGTCTCCTCCATACATCTGTGACCTCGTCTCTCGGTACTTAACTACACGCAACCTCCGATCATCACAAGATCTCCTTCTCTACTCCCCTCTTATCTCCTCTTCCCACAATCACATACAAGATTTAATTTCTCCCGCGCATCCCCCCTATTTTGGAACTCTCTACCCCAATATATCAGACTCTCACCTACCACGGAAACCTTCAAAAAGAACCTGAAGACTCAACTCTTCCCACAAACCTACAACCTGCAGTAACCACCGATCCACCATAGCGATGCAACTCTACCCTCGTCTACTGTATCCTCACCCATTCCCTGTAGATTTTGAGCCCTCACGGGCAGGGTCCTCTCTCCTCCTGTACCAGTTATGACTTGTATTGTTTAAGAATCTGATTATTGTACCTGTTTTTATTATGTATACCCCTCCTCACATGTAAAGCGCCATGGAATAAATGGCGCTATAATAAATAACACCAAATTACAGACAGTACGTAGTAAGTCAGTATACCAGCGCCTTTAGTATAATATGTATAACCCTGATGACAAGTTCTCTTTAAATCCTCTGCTTGCTGACAGTGAATTGCGCCACCTCTATACATTCCTGCCCTGCACAATCACAGCTGCAGGGTTTATTGCCGGTCAGTGCATGCAGGCGTGGTGAGATTTCAGCTACTGGATTATTGCTGCCAGTCACTGACAGCAAGCGGAGAGCTTGGAAGAAAGGGGAGAAATATAACAAATAAAAAACTAAAAAAAAAAAAAGCAGTGAAAGCTGCATCTTTGTTTGATATACAATTAACAAAAAAAAACAACAACTATACATTCTGGTCTGGGCCTCTGTCTGCTCATCACTCAGATATGCCCAACGCCCACAGGAATGGCGACAGGTCATATGTTAGGAATGCCAACTGTATCTCTGCCCTCTCAGAAACAGGAGATCAAAGGGCAAAAAGACAGGGCTCACTGGCTGTGACCAAGGGGACACATACAGCGGCAGGGGAGCTGCATATACAAAACGGCAGATCACCGAGACAATGATAAAAGGCTTCTCTGGAGCTGGGCGCGCTGGGCATTGTAGTTACGGCCTATTACAATAAACACTGCCAGGTCCACACACAGATGGGCAGCCCGGGGACATATAAAGTGTTGCACCCTCCTAAAAGTATGACCCAGGTGCCAACAGTGCGGACCACACAACACCCAGCCAACATGGAAACTACTGTCAAGAGGTGCGGAAAGGTGGGTGCTAACATAGAGACTCCCATGGGGTGGGTCAGACCCCCACACATTGGGTAGGTGGGACTCCCAGACATTACATGGGTCAGACCCCCACACACAGCAGGGATGTGGGACAACCAGAGGGTACATGGGTAAGACCCCCACACACAGCAGGGAGTCGAGGCCCCCACATATTACATGGTTAAGACCCCCACACACAGCAGGGAAGTGAGACCCCACATGTTACATGTTTAAGACCCCCACACACAGCAGGGAGGTGGAACCCCCACATATTACATGGGTAAGACCCCCACACACAGCAGGGAAGTGGGACCCCCACACACGTTACATGGGTCAGACCCCCACACACAGCAGGAAGGTGGGACTCCCAGACATTACATGGGTCACACCCCCACACACAACAGGGAGGTGGAACCCCCACACATTAGATGGGTAAGACCCACACACACAGCAGAGAGGTGGGACCCCCACACACGTTACATGGGTCAGACCTCCACACACAGCAGGAAGGTGGGACTCCCAGACATTACATGGGTCAAACCCCCATACACAACAGGGAGGTGGAACCCCCACACACAGCAGGGAGGTGGAACCCCCACACATTACATGGGTAAGACCCCCACACACAGCAGGGATGTGGAACCCCCACACATTACATGGGTAAGACCCCCACACACAGCAGGGAGGTGGAACCCCCACACATTACATGGGTAAGACCCCCACACACAGCAGGGAGGTGGAACCCCCACACATTACATGGGTAAGACCCCAACACACAGCTGGGAGGTGGGACCCCCACACGTTACATGGGTCAGACCCCCACACACAGCAGGGATGTGGAACCCCCACACATTACATGGGTCAGACCCCCACACACAGCAGGGATGTGGAACCCCCACACATTACATGGGTAAGACCCCCACACACAGCAGGGATGTGGAACCCCCACACATTACATGGGTAAGACCCCCACACACAGCAGGGAGGTGGAACCCCCACACATTACATGGGTAAGACCCCAACACACAGCTGGGAGGTGGGACCCCCACACGTTACATGGGTCAGACCCCCACACACAGCAGGGAGGTGGGACCCCCACACATTACATGGGTCAGACCCCCACACAGCAGGGAGGTGGGACCCCCACACGTTACATGGGTCAGACCCCCACACACAGCAGGGAGGTGGGACCCCCACACGTTACATGGGTCAGACCCCCACACACAGCAGGGAGGTGGGACCCCCACACGTTACATGGGTCAGACCCCCCCACACAGCAGGGAGGTGGGACCCCCACACGTTACATGGGTCAAACCCCCACACACAACAGGGAGGTGGAACCCCCATCCATTACATGGGTAAGACCCCCACACACAACAGGGATGTGGAACCCCCACACATTACATGGGTAAGACCCCCACACACAGCAGGGAGGTGGAACCCCCACACATTACATGGGTAAGACCCCCACACACAGCAGGGAGGTGGAACCCCCACACATTACATGGGTAAGACCCCTACACACAGCAGGGAGGTGGGACTCCCACACGTTACATGGGTCAGACCCCCACACACAGCAGGGAGGTGGGACTCCCACACGTTACATGGGTCAGACCCCTACACACAGCAGGGAGGTGGGACTCCCACACGTTACATGGGTCAGACCCCCACACACAGCAGGGAGGTGGGACCCCCACACGTTACATGGGTCAGGCTCTCGCCCACCCATACAGGCACATGCCCAATACCTGGGTGCCCACCTAGCTCCTCTCTCTCGGGCGTCACCCCCCAGGGGGCATCCTCAGCCCCGCACTGCTCACTCACCCCTAGACGTCATGTTGCGCGGGTGTCTGTCACTGTGCTGGGCGCCGCCGCACGCTCACTGCAGGCCGGAGCCGGGCGCTGTAGTAGGGCAGTGTTCCCACACACGCATGTCCGGGAGCGGCCTCCTGCGGCCGGGGCGTCGTGCTCATCTCCCGGAGCCGCCCCGCGGCTCCTCCCCCGGGGTCTCCGTGTGACTTCAGCACCGGGTTCGGACCCTCCTGACTCCGGAGCTGCCCTGCTCCAGCCAACTACTCAGCGGCCGCCGCACGGCATGCCGGGAACTGTAGTCCGTGTGCGCCGTCACGTGACCGAAGCCACGCCTCCGACACTGGCTGCTCTCCCTCCAGCCCAGAAGGGACGCTACGAGCACTACAAGTCCCAGCAAGGAGTTTTTTTTTTGTTTTTTTTAAACATTAATTTGTCTTGTTGGAAACTCAGAAGCAAAAAAAAACCCAAGAAAAACGCGTCAACATACACTTCCCAAATAGTTTTTTCAGCCAGAAAAATACACATAAAAAGTCAGTGGACACCAACCCCCCATAACTGACATCAGCCCAGTGCTCCATGTAACAACTCACTCCCAGCAGAGGTGTGCCAGGAGGAGCTGCAGAGGGACGGTCACCATTCAGGCTCCCGGGGTCACCGCCCGAGCTCACACGCTCCTGGGGTCACCATCAGAGCTCCCGCGCTGCTGGGGTCGCCGTCAGGGCTCCCGGAGTTACCGTCAGGGCTCCTGGGGTCACCATCAGAGCTCCCGCGCTGCTGGGGTCGCCGTCAGGGCTCCCGGGGTTACCGTCAGGGCTCCTGGGGTCACCATCAGGACTCACATGCTCCTGGGGTCACTGTCAGGGATCCCACGCTCCTGGGGTCACCGTCAGGGCTACTGGCGTTTTTATAGCGAAAAAATGGAAAAAAACGCAAAAAATCCGGAACGTGTGCACACAGCCTAAAAGTCCTCGGCATGGAAATCACATTGAGTCAACATAATAGTGCCATAGAGTACACATAATACTACCATAGAGACAGGGCTGTGGATCGGTAAACCAAGCCTCCGACTCCATCTCAGTCTCCTTAATTTTCCTGACTCCGACTGCACAGCCCTGAGAGTACACGCATAATAGTGCCACAGAGTACACACATAATACTGCCACAGAGTACACATATAATACTGCCATACAGTGTCATACTGGGGTGCCATGGGCCCACCAGTAACATTGACTTTGGGGGGCCCACTTTACACCTGCATACAAATATTACACTACAAATGTACCTATATTTCTATATAATAATAAACATTGTAGTTTGGTTGATGAATGATGAGATGCTGTTTTTTTCTGTACAGAGTGAATCAAGTGAATTATGTACTGCCCATACAGTGGGGTTGGGGCTCAGATCTGCACAGAGGCTCACCGGAGGATTCCCTTTACCCTATGGGACAGTCCGAGCCTGCTGCCATAGTGTGTACACCTAATACTTCCACAGAGTACATACATAATACTGCCGTAGAGTACACACATAATATTACCATAGAGTACACACAATACCGCCATGAAGTACACACAATACTGCCGGTCTCTGTTCCGCTGTAACAACTCTAACAACTTGCGGCACTGTTGCTTCAGGGCATGAAACAGTGTCTCTGCCACCTTGACTTCTCCCACGTCAGCTTCAGGCTTGGCCACCGAACATGGAGCTTCCACTGGCTCCCTATCTCACCATGGCTTAATCAGGGTGACATGGTATAACTGGCAGGGCTTCCTTGTTCCTAGTTGGTGGATTTTATAGTTGACATCCCCAACCTTTTCAACTATTTCTTAGGGGCATTACCATTTGGCCAGAAATTTGCTCTCTACCGTAGGTACCAGCACCAGTACTAGATGCCCAGGGTTGAAGTGTCTCATACTCGCCGACCAATTGTACACTCTCAACTGCGCCTCTTGGGCTTTGAGGAGGTGTTCTCTCACGATGGGCATCACCTTGGCAATCCTGTCTTGCATCTGGGCCACATGCTCGATCACACTCCAGTAGGGTGTAGACTTTGCCTCCTATGTCTCTTTTGCTACATCGAGGAGCCCACGGGGGTGTCGACCATACAAAAGATCAAAAGCGGAGAATCCAGTCAAGGCCTATGGGACTTCTCTGATGGAGAATAGAAGGTACGGTAGTAGACAGTCCCAGTCCTGGCAGTCCTTCTCTACGACCTTCTTTAACATGGCCTTCAAGGTTTTATTGAACCTTTCTACCAAGCCATCTGTCTGTGGATGGTAGACTGAGGTGTGGAGTTGGGTGATTTGCAGGGTTTTGCACAACTCCTTCATCACCTTAGACATAAACGGGTCCCTTGGTCCGTCAGGATCTCATTAGGCGTCCCCGTTCTAGAGAAGATACTCTCTGGCGATACACTTGGCGGAGGAGTTACGTAGTGGAATGGCCTCCAGGTATCGTGTAGCATAGTCTAGTACCATCGAGATATACTGATGCCCTCTGGCAAACTTGATCAGGGGTCCCATTAGATCCATGGCTATACGATCGAAGGGCACCTCAATAATAGGAAATAGCACTAAGGGGCTACGAAAGTGGGCCACTGGGGAGGTTAGCTGGCAGATTTCTTGGTGACAACCGGGCCAATAGAACCTCAGCAGGATCCGTTCCTGGTTTTTTTCCATGCCCAGGTGACCACCTAACGCATGTGTATGGGACATTTCTAACACCCTGCGTCTGTATGTCCCTGGCACCAGTAACTGCTCAATTACCTCCCCTCTCAGCTGGGTGACCCTGTATAGTAACTCCCCATTTACGGCTACGCGTGTCAGCCCCCGGCTCTTGAGCAACACCATTAAGCACTGTCACATTGTCAAACGCGGCATTTAAAGTTAAATCCCTGAGTTGGGCGGTTCCAAAGTTTACCCCAGACACCTCCAGCTCTGGGATGTTGGCCTCTGGGGATGCATCTTCATCCTCTTCGCCAAAAAGAAACAAAAAGAAAACCCGTCAGCTGTGGCCTGCAACAAGGTTTCTTTGGAAGGGACTTGGCTTTGTGTGGACAATCAGCCGTACTCCCTTTCCCCAAGTTCCAAAATAATGCATAGTCCCACCCTATGACAATAGGGTGCAATAGATCCTTGACTACACCCACCACACGGTACCACAGATTGTGTCTATGACCACTCGGGCCACAAGGTAGTTCTTAGCGTCCCCATGGATACAACGGACACTCACCGTCTTCCCAGGAACCAGCCGATGAGGTATTGTGGCCCTCACTAGGGTTACCAAACTACCGAGGTCCAGCAGGCCAGTCATTTGCACTTTATCCACCGTTACAGGGCACGCCTGCGGTCCCTCACCTGGTTGAGGTACAACAGTGCAGGCAGGAAATGCAAAATATGAGCAGCACCGTCCTACGCTGCAGTCCATTCTCTCGGTAGTCATGGGGCAACGGGCAGCTATGTGTCCTGAGGTATGACACCTCCAAGAAATTACACTATGAGATGGGGCCTTGGACAATAACTCAGATGCCTCCTAGGCTCTTGGATGCCCCCCAGATGTGGCTCTTGTTCCCCTCTTTTCGGTGTCCACCCCCCTTTGGGATCCCCAATATGTAGAGGCCAAGTCCCCTTGCTTCCTCCAAGGAGCTCTCGACCGCCTGGTACCTTTTAATCTAATCCACTAGTTCATCAGCACTACGGGAATCTCTCTGGGCAACACAGGATTGCAGCGGCGTCGGAAGGGAATGTATAAACCTATCCGTGACGACCTTCTCCATCGTCTGTTCTGGGGAGGAAGATTCAGGTTGTTACCATTTTTAGACCAAGTGTAGGAGGTCAAACATTTGGGACCGAGGAAATTTGTCACTGCCCAATGGTACACTTGCTGCGCCCTGAGAGTCAGTTACTCCTAAGCGTGCCAAGATCTCAGTCTTCAACTTAGCATACTCCTTTAGCGTCCTGCAAGGCCAGGTCATAATAGGCCTTCTGCGGCTTGCCTGTTAAATATAGTGCCAGAACCTCCGCCCACTGCTCAGGGGGCAATTTCTCCCGCTCCACCAACCTCTCAAAAACCATCAGGAATGCCTCAACGTCATCCCTCGGGGTAATCTTTTGCAACGCTCTTCTTACCGTCTTCCTGGTGTACGAGTCATCACCTGGAGTTGGGGAGGAGATCGCCGGGCTCCCACGAACCGCCCCTGCTTATTCGTTTCTTCCTGCGTCATTTGCTGCTGTTAACTGGCGAGCTGGTGCTGCTGTTGCATCTGGACCAAATGCTTCACAAGCTCCTCCATGCTGCCGGACATCTCGTGCTGGATGGCGGATTTTACCAAGGACATGCGGTTTGTTCACAGCCGCTATGTGTTTTCCAGGATCGCTGCCTGAATTCTCCACCAATTGTAGAGATTTGTACTGACTCAGCCGCTGTTGAGGTAGGCACAGGAAGCTGTATTGCTGAAACATCCAGGAAAGATTATTTAAAGTTCATAAACTGTTCAGGATAGCAAACAAAAAACAGCCTTTTCCAGCACAAGGTGAAACACAAAGTAAAAAGTCCGTACAATACAGCGGGTCCGCCCGTTCAGGATAGTGTCCGGTTATTTAGGCCTTAGCACAGACCAACACATAGGAAATCCACACTGCTCCAGATCCAGACACTGAATGACACAGTCGGTCTCCATTTTATTTGCTAAACCATGCCCCTGGGGTTGGGATATGTGAGCAGTCATTCCTACCCATCTCTTATGACTGCTCGTGAAACCCGACCCTAGAATGGCCTAATAGCTCTCTCAGCACTATATGTGTTGGGTATGCTTCCGAGCTCATATCACAGAAGCTAATAACCGAGATGACACATATCTCCCCTCAATGACCAATCCGGCGGCCATCTTACAATGTATAATACTGCCATAGAGTACACACAAAATACTGCCATAGAGTGTACACATAACACTACTACTGAGTACATACATACCGGTAATACTGCCATAGAGTACACAAATAATACTGTCATAGACAACACACACAGTACTGTCATAGTATGTACACATAATACTATAACAGAGTACATACATAATACTGTCACAGAGTAAACACAATACTGTCACAGAGTACACACATAATGCTGCCACAGAGTACACACATAATGCTGCAAGTGTGTACACATAATACTACCATAGAGTACACACATAATACCACCAGTGAGAACACACATAATACTACAATAGTGTGTGCACATAATACTATCACAGAGTACATACATAATAAAGCCATAGAGAACACACATACTACTGCTATAGAGTACACATATAATACCACCATAGACTACACACATAGTGTACCTCATAATACTACCATAGAGCACACACATAATACTGCCATAGAGTACACACCTAATACCGCCATAGAGTACACACCTAATACCGCCATAGAGTATGCACATAATACTGCCATATAGAACACATACACTACCGTTCAAAAGTTTAGGGTCACCCAGACAATTTTGTGCTTTCCACAAAAACTCATACTTTTATTAATCAAATAAGTTGCCAAATGAATTGAAAATCTACTCCAGACATTGACAAGGTTAGAAAAAAAAGATTTTTATTTGAAATAATAATTTCCTCCTTCAAACTTTGCTTTTGTCAAAGAATGCTCCCTTTGCAGCAATTACAGCATTGCAGACCTTTGGCATTCTAGCAGTTAATTTGCTGAGGTAATCAGGAGAAATTTCAGCCCATGCTTCCAGAAGTTCCTCCCACAAGTTGGTTTGTCTTGATGGGCACTTTTTGCGTACCATACGGTCAAGCTGCTCCCACAACAGCTCAATGAGGTTGAGATCTGGTGACTGCGCTGGCCACTCCATTACAGATAGAATACCAGCTGCCTGCTTCTTCCCTAAATAGTTCTTGCATAATTTGGAGGTGTGCTTTGGGTCATTGTCCTGTTGTAGGATGAAATTGGCTCCAATCAAGTGCTGTCCACAGGGTATAGCATGGCGTTGCAAAATGGAGTGATAGCCTATCCCTTTTAACTTGTACAAATCTCCCACTTTACCAGCACCAAAGCAACCCCAGACCATCACATTACCTCCATCATGCTTGACAGATGGCGTCACGCACTCTTCCAGCACCATCTTTTCAGTTGTTCTGCGTCTCACAAATATTCTTCTGTGTGATCCAAACACCTCAAACTTGGATTCGTCTGTCCATAACACTTTTTTCCAATCTTCCTCTGTCCAATGTCTGTGTTCTTTTGCCCATATTAATCTTTTCCTTTTATTAGCCAGTATCAGATATGGCTTTTTCTTTGCCACTCTGCCCTGAAGGCCAGCATCCCGGAGTCGCCTCTTCACTGTAGACGTTGACACTGGGGTTTTGCGTTTATTATTTAATGAAGCTGCCAGTTGAGGACCTGTGAGGCGTCGATTTCTCAAACTACAGACTCTAATGTACTTGTCTTGTTGTCCGGTTGTGCAGCGGGGCCTCCCACTTCTCTTTCTACTCTGGTTAGAGCCTGTTTGTGCTCTCCTCTGAAGGGAGTAGCACACACCGTTGTAGGAAATCTTCAGTTTCTTGGCAATTTCTCGCATGGAATAGCCTTAATTTCTAAGAACAAGAATAGACTGTCAAGTTTCACATGAAAGTTCTTTTTTCTGGCCATTTAGAGAGTTTAATGGAACCAACAAATGTAATGCTCCAGATTCTCAACTAGCTCAAGGGAAGGTCACATTTATAGGTTCTCTAATCAGCCAAACTGTTTTCCGCTGTGCTAACATACTTGCACAACGGTTTTCAAGGGTATTCTAACCATCCATTAGCCTTTTTATACAGTTAGCAAACACAAAGTACCATAAGAACACTGGAGTGATGGTTGTTGGAAATGGGCCTCTATGCACCTATGAAGATATTGCATTACAAACCAGATGTTTGCAGCTAGAATAGTCATTTACCACATTATCAATGTATAGAGTGTATTTCTGAATCATTTAATGTTAGCTTCATTGGAAAAAACTGTGCTTTTCTTTCAAAAATAAGGAAATTTCTAAGTGACCCTAAACTTTTGAACGGTAGTGTATAATACTGCCACAAAGTACACACATAATACTGCTATAATGTACACACATAGAGTGGCTTGCAAAAGTATTCACCCCTTGGCTTACCTATTTTGATACATTACAACCTGTGTTTAAATATTTTTGTAATCCAATTTGTGTATGATACATCAGTACTAAATAGTCTAAGTTGGCGAAGTTAGAAAAATATAGGCATAAATTACATTTATGAGATCAAATAACTAAAACTTGGCATGTGCATATGTATTCACCCTGTCGCTATGAAGCCCCTAAAAATTTCTGTTGCAAGTAATTACCTTTGTAAATCCCATGGTTAGTGAGAGGACATCCACCTGTGTGCAGTCTAAGGCCATGTGCACACGTTCAGGATTTTTCGCGGTTTTTTCGCTATAAAAACGTGATAAAAACGCGAAAAAAACGGTAACCTATGCCTCCTATTATTTACAGTGTATTCCGCATTTTTTGTGCAAATGTTGCGATTTTTTCCGCGAAAAAATCGTATCGTGGAAAAAAAAGCAACATGTTAATTAAAAATGCGGAATTGCGGGGATTCCGCACACCTAGGAGTCCATTGATCTGCATACTTCCCGCACGGGGCTATGCACACCATGCGGGAAGTAAGCAGATTATATGCGGTTGGTACCCAGGGTGGAGGAGAGGAGACTCTCCTCCACAGACTGGGCACCATATAAGTGGTAAAAAAAAAAGAATTAAAATAAAAAATAGTGATATACTCACCTTCGATGTCTTCCCGCCTCTCAGGTGCATGCTGCCGCTTCGGTTCCTATAGCTGGTGTGCGGTGAAGGACCTGCGATGACGTCACGGTCCTGTGATTGGTCGAGACCGGTCATGTGACCGCTCACGTGACCGCGACGTCATGGAAGGTCCTGCGCGCACACACCATCTATACGGAACGGACGCCGCTGAGGTCTGCAGGTGAGTATAAGCATTTTTTTTATTTTTTTTATTATTTTTAAACATTCTATCTTTTACTATAGATGTTGCATAAGGAGCATCTATAGTAAAAAGTTGGTCACACTTGTCAAACACTATGTTTGACAAGTGTGACCAACCTGTCAGTCAGTTTTCCAAGCGATGCTACAGAACGCTTGGAAAACTTTAGCATTCTGCAAGCTAATTACGCTTGCAGAATGCTAAAACAAACGCGAAAAAAACTGAAAAAAACCGCAAAAAAAAAATGCGGATTTCTTGCAGAAAATTTCCGGTTTTCTTCAGGAAATTTCTGCAAGAAATCCGGACGTGTGCACATACCCTAAGTGTCCCATGTCTGTCACTATGTACACTTTACCTTTTATGAAAGGCCACAGAGACGGCAACACCATTAACAAGAGGCAAAACTAACAAAACAACACCATGAAGACCAAAGGAGATCTCTAAACAACACGTTGAAGACCAAAGAAGATCTCCAAACAGCACCTTGAAGACCAAGGAGATCTACAAACATGTCAGGGACAAAGTTGTTGAGAAGTACAAGTTAGGCTACTTTCAAACTAGCGTTTTTTTTAATCCGTCGCAATCCGTCGTTTTGGGCAAAAAGTGAATCCTGCAAATGTGCCCGCAGGATGCGTTTTTTGCCCATAGACTTTTATTAGCGACGGATTGCAACGGATGGCCACACATTGCTTCCGTCGTGCAACAGATCCGTCGTGTTTTGGCGCACCGTTGGCACGAAAAAACGTTCAAGTGAACGTTTTTAGTCCGTCGCGTCCGCCACAGAGTACACACATAATTCTGCCATAGAGTAAACATATAGTACTACCTTAGACTACAAACATAATACCGCCATAGAGTACACCCATAATACTATTACAGAGTACACACATAATGCTGCCTTAGAGTACACAGATACTACCATAGAGTACACACATAATGCTGCTATAGGGTAGACACATAATACTGTCATAGAGTACACGCAATACCATAGAGCACACACATAATACTGCCATAGAGTATACACATAATACCGTTATAGAGTACACACATAATACTGATACAGAGTACACACCTAATACTAACAGAGTATATACATACTACCAAAGAGTACACATAACACTGCCATAAAGACACAATACTATCATAGAGTACACACATAATACTGCCATAGAGTATACACATAATACTACCATAGAGATGAGTACAAACATAATACCACCATAGAGTACACATAATACCACAGAGTACACACATAATACTGCTAATAGCATAAACATAACACTGCCATAGAGTACACATATACCACCATACACTACACTACACTACTACCATAGAGTACACACAATACTATCAGAGTACACACATAATATTACCACACATAATAGTCCCAGAGTACAGATATAATACTCCCATAGAAAACACACATAATACTGCCATAGAGTACACACATATTACTACACATAATATTCCCATAGAGTACACACATAATAACACCACCAACACACATAATGCTCCCAGAGTACACACATAATACTGCCATAGAGTACACACATAATACTACCATAGGGTACATACATAATACTACTGTAGAGTACACACAATAATATATAGTGCACACATAATACTACCGAGACAATTGTAAACAATACCGCCATAGAGTAGACATAATACTGACACAGAGTACGCACATAATACTGCCATAGAGTACACACATAATACTACCATAGAGTACACACAATACTATCATAGTGTACACACATAATATTCCTATAGAGTACATACAATACACATACAATGCTCCCAGAGAACACACATAATACTGCCATAGACTACACACATAATATTACCAGAGCGCAGAAGTAATACTGCCATAGAATACACACATAATACTACCATAGAACACATACACACATAATACTACCATAGACTACAAACATAATACTGCCATAGAGTACATACAATACCACAGAGCAAACATATAATACTACCATAAAGTATACACATAATACTGTAAGAGACACACATAATACTATCATAGAGTACAGACATAATACTGCCATAGAGTACACACATAATACTACAATAGAGTACACACATAAAACTGCCATAGAGTACATACAGTACCACAGAGCACATACATAATACTGCCATAGAGTATACACATAATACTGCCATAGAGACACACATAAGGTAATACTATCATAGAGTACACACATAATACTGCCATAGAGTACACACATAATACTACCATAGAGTACATACATAATACTACCGTAGAGTACACACAATACTTTCATAGAGTAAACACATACTACCATAGAGACAATTGCAAACTTAATACCGCCATAGAGTACACATACCTGAAATCCGCTGCCTCGGAGTAAAGGTACCTTCACACTAAACGATATCGCTAGCGATCCGTGACCTTGCAGCGTCCTGGCTAGCGATATTGTTTAGTTTGACACGCAGCAGCGATCAGGATCCTGCTGTGATATCGCTGGTCGTTGAACAAAATTCAGAACTTTATTTGGTCGTCAGACCGGCGTGTATCGTCGTATTTGACACCAAAAGCAACGATACCAGCGATGTTTTACACTGGTAACCAGGGTAAACATCGGGTTACTAAGCGCAGGGCCGCGCTTAGTAACCCGATGTTTACCCTGTTTACCAGTGTAAAATGTAAAAAAAACAAACAGTACATACTCACCTTCGCGTTCCCCGGCGTCCGCTTCCCACACTGACTGAGCGCCGTAAAGTGAAAGTGAAAGTACAGCACAGCGGTGACGTCACCGCTCTGCTGTTAGGGCCGGCGCTCAGTCAGTGCAGGAAGCGGACGCCGGGGGACGCGAATGTAAGTATGTACTGTTTGGTTTTTTTACATTTTACGCTGGTAACCAGGGTAAACATCGGGTTACTAAGCGCGGCCCTGCGCTTAGTAACCCGATGTTTACCCTGGTTACCCGGGGACCTCGGCATCGTTGGTCGCTGGAGAGCGGTCTGTGTGACAGCTCTCCAGCGATCAAACAGGGACGCTGCAGCGATCGGCATCGTTGTCGCTATCGCTGCAGCGTCGCTTAATGTGAAGGTACCTTAACTCTTGACTCTGCCCTGTCCTTCAAACCTCACGTCCAAGCTCTTGCCACCTCCTGTCGCCTCCAACTCAAAAATATTGCCAGAATCCGTTCCTTCCTCAGTCCACAATCTACCAAAACTCTTGTGCATGCTCTCATCATCTCCCGCCTCGATTACTGCAACACCCTCCTCTGTGGCCTCCCCGCTAACTCTCTTGCACCACTCCAGTCTGTCCTCAACTCTGCTGCCCGCCTAATCCACCTCTCTCCTCGCTACTCCCCTGCTTCTCCCCTCTGCAAATCCCTCCACTGGCTCCCAATCCCCCAACGAATCCAGTTCAAACTACTAACACTGATCTACAAAGCCATCCACAACCTGTCCCCTCCCTATATCTCTGAACTAATCTCCCACTATCTTCCCTCACGTAATCTTCGTTCATCCCAAGACCTCCTGCTCTCCTCCACACTTATTCGTTCCTCACACAATCGCCTCCAAGATTTCTCCCGAATATCCCCCATCCTCTGGAATTCCATGCCTCAACATGTCCGATTATCCACCACCCTCGGATCCTTCAGACGGAACCTGAAAACCCATCTCTTCAGGAAAGCCTACATCCTACAATAACCGAGCCGCCGTCTCACCACCGCCAGAGCCGCCGCCGCCTCACCCCTACCTTCTGTCTCTTCCCCACTATCCCATAGAATGTAAGTCCGCAAGGACAGGGTCCTCTCTCCTCTGTACCAGTCTGTCACTGTAAACCTGTTTACTGTAAATGATATCTATAACCCTGTATGTAACCCCTTTCTCATGTACAGCACCATGGAATTAATGGTGCTATATAAATAAATAATAATAATAATAATAATAATACTGACACAGAGTACACACATGATACTGACATAGAGTACACACATAATACTGCCATAGAGTACACACATACTACCATAGAGTACACCCATAACACTGGTCTAGAAAAATAAAAAAAATTCTGGCATGGACTTTAAGAACAGTTTTAGACTAATTTGAGGGTGCTGAATTAAAATCTGATCTTATAATTTCTCTATCACATCACGTTTTTGCGCTATAGGTATATAGCCAATTTTCAAGAATTCCATGATAAATATAAGTAGTGTATGAAAAGTGCCGGTTTATACGGTTCACTAAGGTAAATTTAGTTTTCATTTAGTCTCCCAATAAATGTGAGAATATCTTTGCTTTCTTTGAACATGCATAATTCCCATTTGTTATGATAACACCCTTGTTTTATGTGCTACTGGGGCAGTAGAGCTACAGCAGAGCTTTGGGTGAAAACTGAATGGCCTCAGCGACAGAGTTTGGCATCTGGCGATAAGAATGTCATCCATGATCCTCTAATGGATAGGAAGGACATTGTCTTTCCTCCCTTACACATAAAACTTGGATTGATGAAGCAGTTCGTCAAAGCTCTCAATCACAGTGGAGAATGCTTTAACTATATATGTTCAACTTTTCCTGGTCTTAGTGAAGAGAAGAAAAAGGCTGGAATATTTGATGGACCTCAAATAAGAACACTTATGAGAGACTCAAATTTTATCACATCAATGAATGAGACAGAAGAAAGAGCTTGGAATGCATTTTGTAATGTGGTGCAGAGTTTTCTAGGGAATAAGAAAGCAGACAACTATGAAGAGATTGTGGAAGAGCTACTAATGAGTCTGCAAAATCTTGGATGTAGAATGAGTATCAAGATTCACCATTTACACAGCCATTTGGACTTTTTTCCAGAGAACCTTGGGGATGTGAGCGAGGAACAAGGGGAGCGTTTTCATCAGGACATTAAAACAATGGAAGAACGGTATAGAGGCCGATGGGACTCACATATGATGGCTGACTATTGCTGGAGCTTGATGAGAGACAACCCAGAAGCTGTACATCACAGATCAGATAAGAAAAGAAAGTTCAAATAACTGCCATTTGCCATTCATCTGAGGGCCATATATATGTGTTTTTATATTTTGTAGTTTAATTCTGTAAGTATATTTGATTTGCTGTACATAGACTTTGTAATCTTTGCTATTCCTTGATTAAAAATATACAATGTAGTATCGAAAATCATGTGTTTTTATCATAAAACATTAGATAGGAGTAATTTTCATCAAAAATTTAAAATCTCGAAATCCTGATGTGATAGCCAAAAACGGAGTTCATATTTGTAATCAGCAGGCAGACAAAATTGACTTAAAATATGTTTTAAAACCTTTTGCCAGAAAAATTGCGTTGACCAGTGTAATACTACCATAGAGTACACACATAATACTACCATAGAGACAATTGCAAACATAATACCGCCATAGAGTACACATAATACTGACACAGAGTACACACATAATACTACCACAGAGTGTGCACATAATACTGCCATAAAGTACACACAATACTGCCATAGAGTACACACATAATACTGCCATAGAGATGAATACAAACATAATACCGCGATAGAGTACAATATAATACTAACAGTACACACATACTACTAAAGAGTACACATAATACTGCAATAGAGTACACAAATGAAGCAACCATAGAGTACATGCATAATACTGCCATAGAGTACACATAATACCACAGAGTACACACATAATACTGAGTAAACACACAACACTGCCACAGAGTACACATATACCACCATAGACAACACACAGTGTACCCTCATAATACTACCATAGAGTACACACAATACTATCATAGTGTACACACATAATACTAACATAGAGACAGTTACAAACATAATACCGCCATAGAGTACACATAATACTGACACAGAGTACACATATAATACTAACATAGAGTACACACCTAATATTACCACAGAGTACACACAAAATAATGCTAATAGAGTAAACACAACACTGCCATAGAGTACACACAATACTATCATAGAGTACACACAATAGTACCATAGAGACAAGTAGAAACATAATACCGCCATAGAGTACACATAATACTGACACATAGTGCACAATATACTACCGGAGTACATACATAATACCACCACACATAGAAAATACTAACATTCAGGGCCATATAGTGACCCTGATACTACACAGAATATATATACTAGAAGGTGGCCCGATTCTAAAGCATTGGGTATTCTAGAATATGTATGTATGTCTGTCGCTCTTAGCACAGCCACGTAGTATATAGCACAACCACGTAGTATATACCACAGTCACGTAGTATATAACACAGCCACGTAGTATATAGCACAGCCCACGTAATATATAGCACAGCCCATGTAATACATAGCACAGCCCATGTAATATATAGCACAGCGCATGCAGTATATAACCCAGACCATGCAGTATATAACATAGCCCACGTAGTATATAGCACAGCCCACGCAGTGCATAGGCAGCATCAATAGTAAAAAGTTGGTCCGGGATGGGGCGACACACTAGCGCTGACTGGAGGGGAGTAGGGAGGGGGCACTGACTGGAGGAGAGTAGGGAGGGGCCAATTCGTGGCCGGACTAAGCCTGTGGCTGCGACCAATCAGCGACGCAGGATTTCCGTTACAGAAGTTAGTTACAGACAGACAGACAGATAAACAGACGAAAGTACCCCTTAGACAATTATATAGATAGACAGTACACACACAAGGCGTTTACATTCCACTCTGCAGTGCGCTGTGTGGGTGGCTGTGAGTGTCCAGGATTACCCTGGTGGTCTGGGGTTGAAATCCACAAGGTTCCAAAACACAAATGCTACGATGACCATTACAAGTGGATACATGATTTATCTGATTTTTCCAGGGCAGCTGTGAACCTGTAGCTGATCACTGGCAGTTTTGCCCCGAGGTTCTCAGGCACTCGATAGATGGGCTTAGAAAGTGCCGGAGACCAGGCTGATGGATGCTGGCTTCCAGGACCTTCAGATCTACAGTACTGTGTCTTAGACTTGGAGATATGTGATCAGAGTAGTGATCGGGGTGGGACGGAGGGGTTTTCTGAAATTCCCATCAGTTAATAAACATTTTGTGATATTTATGTGCACACAAGCACCACATACATTTTCTATATTCCATTTTATGCACTTCTCAACATTGAAACTGTGACACCAAGAAGGAAAAGTGGTGGAAATCCCAGGATGGAGACGTCACTGGTCTGCAAATGGTGTAAATGGCTCCTGGAACACTCTGGAGAAATGGCCGAGTTGTTAGTGCACATGACACTGGAGCAGGACTGGTGTGATATTCCCTCGTGAAGGCCTCTTCATGGTGTTGCCCACGTGATCTCCAGACCAATCTCCAGCTATAAATGAGCTCGAGAGAAAGGCAGGACTTATTGCTGAAAAAGACAGACCTCCATTCCACCATCCATTGCTCTATTCAAGCCTCCAGTGTCTACCTGAAGACCACAGGACAACACCATGAAGAGGCCTTCAAGAGGGAACACCATACTACTTCCAGGATGTGTGGTGGCACAGTTTACGCTAGCAGGACCACTCTTCGGCAGCCGGCGTGGTCTAAACGTGCAAACATGGCTGTGGCATCCCCAGACTTGTCTCCCATCGAGCACATAGGGGACGTCATTGGCCGGTGATCACACAGGAGCTTCCAGCAGAACCTTCCTCAGACGACCATTAATAACCTCAGTGATAGCAGCCGAGGCTCATACTCCAGACTGAATGCATCGAGATGTTTAGAAAATGTTGTCCCCATTCTCATCGTCTGTAGATCAGTAACGTCTCCGTCATTACGAAATGTTTCAAGAAAATCATAAAATCTATCTAGAATTTTACCAAATATGACAAATATTACATTAAATATATTGTACCATTCTGGTCATTTGGATTGTTAGTTTGTGACTACATGAAATACATATCTGCAGCCGATGAATGTGTAATAATATCAGCGTGTTCTTCCCTTTTTTCGTCCTTACCTGTCTTGGCTGCAATCCTCTGTAAGAGATCAGGTTAGATTCCCATAAATAATAGACCATGGATGGATGCGCTCAGGTTTCCCGTACTGCTCCCGGAGAGCCGACTAACTATATAAGGAGGCTTCTGCCATTATATGAACCCATCATTACATAAGTAGTGGTGAGACATATCTGGGATGTATATCCGAGCCTCCAGGGAGCAGAGATCCTGCGAGAGGAATCAGGAATAACGTGTGCTACCTGTAATTCTAATCCGGTGACCTCACCCTCACTACACCTGCCCGTACATTGCGTTACTGCCATCCGTGATGCCCTTGGAAGATACTTTGAATACACAAGTCCCTCACTCATTTTTGACCCCCCCTTTTTGAATGCAAAAAGTTTTCAAAACTTTTCTCACTTTGGGAACTTATGAACTGGCTCCACGAATATTTGGGCTCCTCTCGAAATGATTTTTCTACACGAGCGCATGGTGATTCAACCCTGGATCATTTATTCCATAGACCTGCCTGAACGTTATGTTACCACTTGTAAAATGGTGTCACCCGACGGGTAGATTCCGATGACACAATCAGACGGCGTAATATAAAAAGACTAAAAAAGGAGGAAAGACGGTGTAAAAAGTATGGAAGATAAATGCTAAAGTCACTAAAAAAGGAGAAAAGTGGAGAAACAGAGGTCAGGCAGTAGTCTTCAGGAGACAAGTTTTTTAAGAGGGGGTATTTCACAAAAACCATTGATCACTTATCTAAAGAAGTATGATCTCTGAGACCCTGCTCCAATCACAAGAATGGGGGTCCCCAGCAGTAGTGGGCATGCATGCATGACTACAGTCATGATAGGGACCAAGCCGAGTGATGTCTGTCACCTATCATATATTTATCACCTATTATTTCTATGGCATAACCCCTGTAAAATTGCACCCTCTGATTATCTTGTACAATAGGCTGGAATCTTTTTCCATTTGCATAGTCCGGCCTCCGCAGAACCAGTTATGGTTTACAAAGCACCAGGATGGAGAATAATCAATGGAGAAGCAAGGAATCCAGTAATCTCATCCTATAGAACCCAGTCCTGCCCAGAGGGCGAGGCACTGCGCTATATACACAGAGGACTGAACCTGCTGGAGCTTTGGGTATAAGCCCAGACACTCCCAATATCCGATGTACTGCCGATTTAGTACACGATACAGTTACAGGCTTTATCTTTGGCTATCAGTCAGCCATTGTTCCCTGGAGCTGTGACAGAGCCATGTCCAGATACGCAGCCATCGTATGTCTCTTCTGTATACATTATGTATATGGGCAGTGTGGCTTGCTGAGTATACGCTGTACCCCCTGCAGCACTCACAGGCAAAGGTTGTCCCAGTGCCAGACAAAGAGTGCTTCCATGAATAGTGTTTGACTAAGAATACCCCTATAAACCTTGTCAATCTAAAAGTGCCTCAATACACAGTGACAGCCAGAGATTACTCCTGTACACAGTGACAGCCAGAGAATACCCCAGTACACAGTGACAGCCAGAGAATACCCCTGTACACAGTGACAGCCAGAGAATACCCCTGTACACAGTGACAGCCAGAGAATACCCCTGTACACAGTGACAGCCAGAGAATACCCCTGTACAGAGTGACAGCCAGAGAATACTCCTATACACAGTGACAGACAGAGAATACTCCTGTACACAGTGACAGCCAGATAATACCCCTATACACAGTGACAGCCAGAGAATACCCCTGTACACAGTGACAGCCAGAGAATACGCCTGTACACAGTGACAGCCAGAGAATACTCCTGTACAGAGTGAAAGCCAGAGAATGCCCCTATACACAGTGACAGCCAGAGAATACCCCTGTACAGAGTGACAGCCAGAGAATACCCCTATATACAGTGACAGCCAGAGAATACCCCTGTACACAGTGACAGCTAGAGAATACCCCTATACACTGTGACAGTCAGAGAATACCCCTATACACAGTGACAGCCAGAGAATACCCCTATACACAGTGACAGTCAGAGAATACCCCTATACACAGTGACAGCCAGAGAATACCTCTATACACAGTGACAGCCAGAGAATACCCCTATACACAGTGGCAGTCAGAGAATACCCCTATACACAGCGACAGTCAGAGAATACCCCTGTACACAGTGACAGCTAAGGAATACCCCTGTACACAGTGACAACCAGGGAATACCCCTGTACACAGTGACAGCCAGAGAATACTCCTGTACACAGTGACAGTCAGAGAATACCCGTATACACAGTGACAGCCAGAGAATACCCCTGTACACAGTGACAGTCAGAGAATACCCCTATACACAGCGACAGTCAGAGAAACCCCTGTACACAGTGACAGCATGAGAATACCACTGTACACAGTGACAGCCAGGGAATACCCCTGTACACAGTGACAGCTAGAGAATACCCCTATACACAGTGACAGCCAAAGAATACCCCTATACACAGTGACAGTCAGAGAATACCCCTATACACAGTGACAGCCAGAGAAGACCCCTGTACACAGTGACAGCCAAGGAATACCCCTATACACAGTGACAGCCAGAGAATATTCCTGTACACAGTGACAGTCAGAGAATACCCATATACACAGTGACAGTCAGAGAATACCCGGATACACAGTGACAGCCAGAGAATACCCCTGTACACAGTGACAGTCAGAGAATACCCCTATACACAGCGACAGTCAGAGAAACCCCTGTACACAGTGACAGCCAGAGAATACCCCTGCAGCCAGGGAATACCCCTGTACACAGTGATAGCTAGAGAATACCCCTATACACAGTGACAGCCAAAGAATACCCCTACCCCTATACACAGTGAGAGTCAGAGAATACCCCTATACACAGTGACAGCCAGAGAATACCCCTATACACAGAGACAGTCAGAGAATACCCCTATACACAATGACAGCCAGAGAATACCCCTATACACAGCGACAGTCAGAGAAACCCCTGTACACAGTGACAGCCAGAGAATACCCCTGCAGCCAGGGAATACCCCTGTACACAGTGACAGCTAGAGAATACCCCTATACACAGTGACAGCCAAAGAATACCCCTATACACAGTGACAGTCAGAGAATACCCCTATACACAGTGACAGCCAGAGAATACCCCTATACACAGTGACAGTCAGAGAATACCCCTATACACAGTGACAGCCAGAGAATACCCCTATACACAGTGACAGTCAGAGAATACCCCTATACACAGTGACAGCCAGAGAATACCCCTATACACAGTGACAGCCAGAGAATACCCCTATACACAGTGGCAGTCAGAGAATACCCCTATACACAGCGACAGTCAGAGAATACCCCTGTACACAGTGACAGCCAAGGAATACCCCTGTACACAGTGACAACCAGGGAATACCCCTGTACACAGTGACAGCCAGAGAATACTCCTGTACACAGTGACAGTCAGAGAATACCCGTATACACAGTGACAGCCAGAGAATACCCCTGTACACAGTGACAGTCAGAGAATACCCCTATACACAGCGACAGTCAGAGAAACCCCTGTACACAGTGACAGCATGAGAATACCACTGTACACAGTGACAGCCAGGGAATACCCCTGTACACAGTGACAGCTAGAGAATATCCCTATACACAGTGACAGCCAAAGAATACCCCTATACACAGTGACAGTCAGAGAATACCCCTATACACAGTGACAGCCAGAGAAGACCCCTGTACACAGTGACAGCCAAGGAATACCCCTATACACAGTGACAGCCAGAGAATATTCCTGTACACAGTGACAGTCAGAGAATACCCATATACACAGTGACAGTCAGAGAATACCCGGATACACAGTGACAGCCAGAGAATACCCCTGTACACAGTGACAGTCAGAGAATACCCCTATACACAGCGACAGTCAGAGAAACCCCTGTACACAGTGACAGCCAGAGAATACCCCTGCAGCCAGGGAATACCCCTGTACACAGTGATAGCTAGAGAATACCCCTATACACAGTGACAGCCAAAGAATACCCCTATACACAGTGAGAGTCAGAGAATACCCCTATACACAGTGACAGCCAGAGAATACCCCTATACACAGAGACAGTCAGAGAATACCCCTATACACAGTGACAGCCAGAGAATACCCCTATACACAGCGACAGTCAGAGAAACCCCTGTACACAGTGACAGCCAGAGAATACCCCTGCAGCCAGGGAATACCCCTGTACACAGTGACAGCTAGAGAATACCCCTATACACAGTGACAGCCAAAGAATACCCCTATACACAGTGACAGTCAGAGAATACCCCTATACACAGTGACAGCCAGAGAATACCCCTATACACAGTGACAGTCAGAGAATACCCCTATACACAGTGACAGCCAGAGAATAACCCTATACACAGTGACAGTCAGAGAATACCCCTATACACAGTGACAGTCAGAGAATACCCCTGTACACAGTGACAGCCAGAGAATACCCCTATACACAGTGACAGTCAGAGAATACCCCTATACACAGCGACAGTCAGAGAATACCCCTGTACACAGTGACAGCCAAGGAATACCCCTGTACACAGTGACAACCAGGGAATACCCCTGTACACAGTGACAGCCAGAGAATACTCCTGTACACAGTGACAGTCAGAGAATACCCCTATACACAGTGACAGTCAGAGAATACCCGTATACACAGTGACAGCCAGAGAATACCCCTGTACACAGTGACAGTCAGAGAATACCCCTATACACAGCGACAGTCAGAGAAACCCCTGTACACAGTGACAGCCAGAGAATACTACTGTACACAGTGACAGCCAGGGAATACCCCTGTACACAGTGACAGCTAGAGAATACCCCTATACACAGTGACAGCCAAAGAATACCCCTATACACAGTGACAGTCAGAGAATACCCCTATACACAGTGACAGCCAGAGAATACCCCTATACACAGAGACAGTCAGAGAATACCCCTATACACAGTGACAGCCAGAGAATACCCCTATACACAGCGACAGTCAGAGAAACCCCTGTACACAGTGACAGCCAGAGAAGACCCCTGTACACAGTGACAGCCAAGGAATACCCCGGAACACAGTGACAGCCAGGGAATAGCCCTGTACACAGTGACAGCCAGAGAATATTCCTGTACACAGTGACAGTCAGAGAATACCCATATACACAGTGACAGTCAGAGAATACCCAGATACACAGTGACAGCCAGAGAATACCCCTGTACACAGTGACAGTCAGAGAATACCCCTATACACAGCGACAGTCAGAGAAACCCCTGTACACAGTGACAGCCAGAGAATACCCCTGCAGCCAGGGAATACCCCTGTACACAGTGACAGCTAGAGAATACCCCTATACACAGTGACAGCCAAAGAATACCCCTATACACAGTGACAGTCAGAGAATACCCCTATACACAGTGACAGCCAGAGAATACCCCTATACACAGAGACAGTCAGAGAATACCCCTATACACAGTGACAGCCAGAGAATACCCCTATACACAGCGACAGTCAGAGAAACCCCTGTACACAGTGACAGCCAGAGAATACCCCTGCAGCCAGGGAATACCCCTGTACACAGTGACAGCTAGAGAATACCCCTATACACAGTGACAGCCAAAGAATACCCCTATACACAGTGACAGTCAGAGAATACCCCTATACACAGTGACAGCCAGAAAATACCCCTATACACAGTGACAGTCAGAGAATACCCCTATACACAGTGACAGTCAGAGAATACCCCTATACACAGTGACAGTCAGAGAATACCCGTATACACAGTGACAGTCAGAGAATACCCCTATACACAGTGACAGCCAGAGAATACCCCTATACACAGTGACAGTCAGAGAATACCCCTATACACAGTGACAGTCAGAGAATACCCCTATACACAGTGACAGTCAGAGAATACCCCTATACACAGTGACAGTCAGAGAATACCCCTATACACAGTGACAGCCAGAGAATACCCCTGTATACAGTGACAGCCAGGGAATGCCCCTATACACAGTGACAGTCAGAGAATACCCCTATACACAGCGACAGTCAGAGAATACCCCTGTACACAGTGACAGCCAAGGAATACCCCTGTACACAGTGACAACCAGGGAATACCCCTGTACACAGTGACAGCCAGAGAATACTCCTGTACACAGTGACAGTCAGAGAATACCCCTATACACAGTGACAGTCAGAGAATACCCGTATACACAGTGACAGCCAGAGAATACCCCTGTACACAGTGACAGTCAGAGAATACCCCTATACACAGCGACAGTCAGAGAAACCCCTGTACACAGTGACAGCCAGAGAATACCACTGTACACAGTGACAGCCAGGGAATACCCCTGTACACAGTGACAGCTAGAGAATACCCCTATACACAGTGACAGCCAAAGAATACCCCTATACACAGTGACAGTCAGAGAATACCCCTATACACAGTGACAGCCAGAGAAGACCCCTGTACACAGTGACAGCCAAGGAATACCCCGGAACACAGTGACAGCCAGGGAATACCCCTGTACACAGTGACAGCCAGAGAATATTCCTGTACACAGTGACAGTCAGAGAATACCCATATACACAGTGACAGTCAGAGAATACCCAGATACACAGTGACAGCCAGAGAATACCCCTGTACACAGTGACAGTCAGAGAATACCCCTATACACAGCGACAGTCAGAGAAACCCCTGTACACAGTGACAGCCAGAGAATACCCCTGCAGCCAGGGAATACCCCTGTACACAGTGACAGCTAGAGAATACCCCTATACACAGTGACAGCCAAAGAATACCCCTATACACAGTGACAGTCAGAGAATACCCCTATACACAGTGACAGCCAGAGAATACCCCTATACACAGAGACAGTCAGAGAATACCCCTATACACAGTGACAGTCAGAGAATACCCCTATACACAGCGACAGTCAGAGAATACCCCTGTACACAGTGACAGCCAAGGAATAACCCTGTACACAGTGACAACCAGGGAATACCCCTGTACACAGTGACAGCCAAAGAATACCCCTATACACAGTGACAGTCAGAGAATACCCCTATACACAGTGACAGCCAGAGAATACCCCTGTATACAGTGACAGCCAGGGAATGCCCCTATACACAGTGACAGTCAGAGAATACCCCTATACACAGCGACAGTCAGAGAATACCCCTGTACACAGTGACAGCCAAGGAATACCCCTGTACACAGTGACAACCAGGGAATACCCCTGTACACAGTGACAGCCAGAGAATACTCCTGTACACAGTGACAGTCAGAGAATACCCCTATACACAGTGACAGTCAGAGAATACCCGTATACACAGTGACAGCCAGAGAATACCCCTGTACACAGTGACAGTCAGAGAATACCCCTATACACAGCGACAGTCAGAGAAACCCCTGTACACAGTGACAGCCAGAGAATACCACTGTACACAGTGACAGCCAGGGAATACCCCTGTACACAGTGACAGCTAGAGAATACCCCTATACACAGTGACAGCCAAAGAATACCCCTATACACAGTGACAGTCAGAGAATACCCCTATACACAGTGACAGCCAGAGAAGACCCCTGTACACAGTGACAGCCAAGGAATACCCCGGAACACAGTGACAGCCAGGGAATACCCCTGTACACAGTGACAGCCAGAGAATATTCCTGTACACAGTGACAGTCAGAGAATACCCATATACACAGTGACAGTCAGAGAATACCCAGATACACAGTGACAGCCAGAGAATACCCCTGTACACAGTGACAGTCAGAGAATACCCCTATACACAGCGACAGTCAGAGAAACCCCTGTACACACTGACAGCCAGAGAATACCCCTGCAGCCAGGGAATACCCCTGTACACAGTGACAGCTAGAGAATACCCCTATACACAGTGACAGCCAAAGAATACCCCTATACACAGTGACAGTCAGAGAATACCCCTATACACAGTGACAGCCAGAGAATACCCCTATACACAGAGACAGTCAGAGAATACCCCTATACACAGTGACAGCCAGAGAATACCCCTATACACAGCGACAGTCAGAGAAACCCCTGTACACAGTGACAGCCAGAGAATACCCCTGCAGCCAGGGAATACCCCTGTACACAGTGACAGCTAGAGAATACCCCTATACACAGTGACAGCCAAAGAATACCCCTATACACAGTGACAGTCAGAGAATACCCCTATACACAGTGACAGCCAGAGAATACCCCTATACACAGTGACAGTCAGAGAATACCCCTATACACAGTGACAGTCAGAGAATACCCCTATACACAGTGACAGTCAGAGAATACCCGTATACACAGTGACAGTCAGAGAATACCCCTATACACAGTGACAGCCAGAGAATACCCCTATACACAGTGACAGTCAGAGAATACCCCTATACACAGTGACAGCCAGAGAATACCCCTATACACAGTGACAGCCAGAGAATACCCCTATACACAGTGGCAGTCAGAGAATACCCCTATACACAGCGACAGTCAGAGAATACCCCTGTACACAGTGACAGCCAAGGAATACCCCTGTACACAGTGACAACCAGGGAATACCCCTGTACACAGTGACAGCCAGAGAATACTCCTGTACACAGTGACAGTCAGAGAATACCCCTGTGCACATGTCGGATTTTCCTAAATCTGACTTGGTCAAATAGTTTAAAGGGAACCTGTCACCTGAATTTGGCGGGACCAGTTTTGGGTCATATGGGCGGGGTTTTGGGGTGTTTGATTCACCCTTTCCTTACCCGCTGGCTGCATGCTGGCTGCAATATTGGATTGAAGTTCATTCTCTGTCCTCCGGAGTACACGCCAGCGCAAGGCAATATTGGTCCCGCCAAATTCAGGTGACAGGTTCCCTTTAACCGAATCCACACTCTCTTTTATTCTGCATTGTAACCACTTCTGTGGCTGTAATTACAGAGCACTCCAGTGGGTTTAGTATGTCTATATATGCACATCCTGGGGGACACATACTGGCCCTCGTATATGACCCCCCTCACTGCCTCACAGTACCCCATAAAGGGGGACAGCCAGAGAGTACCCATTTATACTGTTCCAGACAGACTGCCCCCTCAGTGTCAGGGAGAGTGACCTCATAAACAAATTCAGCTAGAGAGTACCTCATGCATAGTGGTTGGCCAGTCTCCCTACAAACGGGCTAGACAGACAGTGCCCCTATACGCAGTGCCAACCACAGAGTACACATAGTATAGTATTGGGACAGTGTCCCTATAAACAGTGGCAGATAGCATCCTCCCATAAACAGCATCATACAATATGTTACCCCATGAACAGTATGAACAGTGTGAGTCAGAGAATCTTTCCAAAAGTAGTCAGAGAGTGCCCCCAGAAACAGTATCGGATAGAAAGTACCCTACACACAGTACTGAGCCAGTGTCCTCATAAACTGTCAGGAAGAAAGAGCCGCTTCACCCAACGCCAGACAGAAAGCTGCTCCGAAAAGTGTCAAAGGGCGCCCAGATAGGGCAGTCAGAGTCTTCCCAAAAGCATTTAATATTCTATCCAGAGAACGCCCCCTGCTGAGTGACAGAAGGGTTTCTGCGCAGAGTAACGCTGTCACTTATGTATCATATTGGCTTCCACTGTGTGTAGGGGTACACTCTGACACTGTGTACAGGATAACACTCTGACACTGTATATGGGCACACTCTGACACTGTGTATAGGGGTACACTCTGACACTATTCAGGGGAACACTCTGACACTGTATATAGGGGTACACTCTGACGCTGTGTATAGGGCAACACTCTGACACTGTTTCGGGGTACACTCTGACACTGTGTATAGGGGCACACTCTGACACTGTGTACAGGGGCACACTCTGACACTGTGTACAGGGGAACACTCTGATACTGTGTATAGGGGTACACTCTGACACCCTATAGGGGCACATTCTGACACTGTGTATAGGGGTATACTCTGACACTATACAGGGGAACACTCTGACAATGTGCATAGGGGTACACTCTGACACTGTGTACTGTGTTTATAGATATTTAACTCACTTCTGCTTGTCCTTATGCAGAGAGATCACATAACTGTTTCAAAGCGGTTTATGATCCATGTAGACCTGGACATTTGTTTATCTGATCACTACATTTATTGTGTCCTGCTGTCCTGTTTGGGGATGCATTCGTGCAGTATTATTCGTGTGCATTTATTCAAAGTACTTTTTCTAAGTACTCGGCAGTTATAACATGGCAGTTAGACAGGGCAGGAGACAGGTAAGACAATCTAAATCTATTCCCTATTCATTTGAAACAGAACAAATACTCACCATATGTATTTGTATAATCTATATCCTGGCTGCTGCATTCACTCACATTCACCGCCCTTGCATAAACTCTTTACACTCCATCCATATCGGCCCCTCTGTTCTTGCCTCTCCTATGTATAGCACTCATGCTCTGTTCACATTGCTTAACAGCGCAGATCCATTCAGTCCCACCATCCAACACAAGAGACGCTCTCACAAATCACGTAACCATCTGCTCACTCTTTCTATCCTCCTTCTCCTAGTTGCTGGAGACATCTCTCCCAACCCCAGCCCCCCATGTTATAGCAAGTCAAACCTCCCAATTGCTACACCCAGAAACCCCTCTAACCTTATTAATATTCCATGCATGCCTTCTGTCTCTTTCAATTGTGCCCTTTGGAGTTCTCGCTCTGTGTGTAATAAACTCTCCTTCATTCATGACTTCTTCCTTTCTAACTCTCTTAATCTCTTGGCTCTTACTGAAACCTGAATCCAGCAGTCAGACACCACCGCTGCTGCTGCTCTTTCATATGGTGGACTACACTTTTCTCATACCCCAAGATCAGACAACAGAGCAGGTGGAGGCGTTGGTCTGCTCCTTTCACCCAAATGTACCTTCCAAGTTATCCCCCAAGTACCCTCACTTGTATTCCCTTCCTTTGGGGTCCATGCTGTCAGACTCTATGTCCCCTTCTCCATGCGAGTGGCGGTGGTGTATCGTCCTCCCGGCCCCTCTCATCAGTTCCTGGATCACTTTGCCACCTGGCTTCCACACTTTCTCTCCTGTGACACCCCCACCCTTATCATGGGTGATTTCAACATCCCCATTGCTTCTCCCCTCTCTCCATCTGCTTTTCACCTTTTATCTCTATCCTCCTCTTTCAGCCTCTCGCAGCATACTAACTCTCCAACGCATGAAGATTTAAACTCCCTTGACTTGGTCTTCTCCTGGCTTTGCTCAGTGGACAATTTCACAAACTCCCCTCTCCCGCTCTCTGACCACAACCTTCTTTCATTCTCCATCAAGAA